>NC_060120.1:189791954-191008933 GCF_021461395.2 Schistocerca americana
AAAAAAGTAATTGTTACTTTGATCTACAATAAAAATAGTTCTTAATGCACATACAGTGTATTGAACATTTATTTGCTTTCAGATATTGGTCCTTTAGTGCTTTATAAATTGCTTCACATGTTTCAGGTATTATTTTAGTTAATGTGAACTGTGGTATTTGAGTGCTTAAGCGAGTATTGTGTTTTGTGATATGGCGAGACACTCCACTGAGCAAATACTGAAATATTTGCTCAAATGTGTGTGAAATATTATGGGACTTAACTGCTAAGGTCATCAGTCTCTAAGCTTACACATGACTTAACCTAAATTATCCCAAGGACAAAGAGAGACACCCATACCCAAGGGAGGACTCAAACCTCCGCGGGAACCAGCTGCACAGTCCATGACTGCAGCGCCTTAGACCGGCTAACCCCGCACGGCTGAAATATTTGCTCATCCATTCTTAAGTAATTTATGTACAATGAGGTACATGCAACTGCTGTTAACAAGTTGTTGTCAGCCATCTTGAACTTTGACGAAAAATATGATGACATTATAACACCCCTTTTAGCACCACATCAAATATCTTTGTCGAACAAATTTGACAAATATTTGATCAGATCTTTGATCAAATCCTTGTCAAAGAAATATGATAGTGTAATATCAGCCTTCTCTAAGAGTTGGTGGATCCATTCCTTTGGTGCTAATCCAAAGTGCTTAATTTCCTCAGTCCGTACATCGTCAAAGCCAGCCTACTTACCAGCTTTACTCTGTTTAATAGCCTTCTGTACTCAATTGTGAATGGGAGTGAAACGTTGTTCTCCTCTTGCTCAGTTCTTCATAGTTTTGGTTTTTTGGATTTATGGCTGGGCTTCCTAATTAGCAGTAACTGATGTGCCATTTGGTTGGCAGTGATGTTTTGGTGTGAAGTGGTCATAACTGGAGCATTGCACAGGTGTTGCGTAAGTCTCAAGTTTTATGACTGTCTTTTTTCAGATCCAGGTTTTCTATTGTTTTGATCATTTTCCCCTTTTTGACACTCTTACAGAGGAAATGAGTTTGTTTCCTGTTCTACAGTTGTTTCACTGAAAGGGTTTTCTCCAAATAAGTTGCTATATTCTGAAAATAAGGCTGCCTGGTCTGATGTGAGCCCAGGGGTGTAAGATGTTCCAACAGCCATGAATGGTAGATATTTTGTAACATCTCTTTATGTCCGTGGTGAAAGTGTCATACCATTCTGGTGTTAGTCCTACAGAAGACACTTTGGCATGCAATAAATTTGCAAATCTCAACCAGTCAGCCTTTCTAAAGTTAAACCTACTCCGAAATGGGATTTTCTGCTGCAAATCTCAACCAGTCAGCTTTTCTAAAGTTAAACCTCCGCCGATTTTCTGAGGTCTAACAGCAGCAAATATCTGGCAGATTGGTCTATGTTGTGAATTTGGAATTAGAGAACAGACAGATTTTATATACTGTTGGCTAACGCTGTTGGTGTCTAATATGAGATGGGAATTGCACCCTCGCCTCCACTTTCCACTGTTGAATTTTGCAGGTAGTTTTACATTGTGGATAAGGGTAAGGTGATTCATTTCTGCCCACTGTAGTATTACTGCCCCATTTTCATCTTCATTACCACAGCTCCAGATGTTACTAAGGCTGTTGAAATTGCCAATAACAATCTGCACATGTTTATTTTGGTAATTTATTGATTTATTAACTGTGAATTTTTCACCAGGTGGTTTGTAGAGAGACAAAATTGCGATTTACCTCTTCTATAGTAAGAATTTCGATATTTCCCTCTGTAAGTGCTTTGTATAGAATCTTGATATCCTGATAAACGAAGATAGTGCTTCCATATTAATCATTTGGTCTTTCGATGGCAAGGCACATTCCGTTTGTCTTCAGTCTACACATGTCACAGCTCCTGTGTGTTTCCTGCATGCACAGTACATGACATTGGTGCCGTCTGCTAAGTTCTTGTAACAGTTCTTCTTTGGTTGATGTTATTCATTCTATGTTGACTGAAGGCCGTGCAGCCCAAAAAAGGGCTTGTATATGGATATTTCTGACATGAAAGGATCAGCCGTCATTTCTTGATGACCAGTGTAAGCCAAAGGTAAAACAAAAATTGTTTCTTGTTTTAAGTACTCTGATGTTCATAAAATTCAAGTGAATCCAAATGTTGAATACTTTGAACTGATTAAAGGACTTTTAGTTTATTCCTATGGCAGAAATGGTAGTTCGGTATGAACCAGCAACAAATGAAAAACAAGTAAAGCTTTTATTCACACATCCCTGTGCACCAGCTCGCTCTTTCATAACCAATAAGACCATATAAACTGACAGCAGCAAAACCTCAATACTTTGTAAATTAAACCCCACAACTGCCACTGGAAGAACAGAGATACTAGCAGACAGAAGGGTCTGAACAGCCTCATATTATATTGGAAAAACAACATGTTGTTACACCAGTAATCTGGTGTTACTGCTTGGGAGAATTAGGTTATGTAATTTGAAAGGAAACTGCAATACAAAATCTGACTCTCATAAAACTGATTGTTGATCACCAAAACATCTTTCTTATTGGGGATGAGCAAAAAGTTTCTCTTCGCAAGGCACTCAAATAACATTGTTAAATAACAGTAACACCCTTTTTATTAATATTAGTGACATTACTGCATTGGTAAAAATCAAGGTATAATTAAGAACATTATTCGTAGTCTTCTTTGAGAATGTGTAGTTATTGTGTATGTTAAAATATATTCACAGTTAACATTGGAAAGTCAAGTGCAAACGTAAGTGTATAATTCTACTAATATAATAAACTCATTGTCACTAAATAAAAGTTAATGACTTAACAGCCTTACTTGGTTTCTGACATATTACAACTTAGTAACAAGCCTGAATCCCTATGGACTAATTCCCACTTGGACAGCACCACGAAATCTGGTACATGCATTAACCCATAACTTCCCAGCGTGTCCATATGGACACAATTGTTGACTAGTTTTGTTTTTACTTCATTGTTGGCTTACAGTTATGTTTAGCATTGGCGGTCACATATTGTTTTCAGGGAGGGTTTGAATTTTATGTACATTGTGTTAACACTTACACTGTGATTGTGACAGCCTGTATTTCAGGGAGTGCTTTGACGTCCACAATGGAGCATGTTGATGTAATGTAAGTAATGTTTCATGAAGAACTTCTTCATTCTAGCATGTGAAACTGTTTGCAGTATATCTGTTTATGAAGTGATTATTTCAGCCGTGTCCATATGGACATGCTGGGCAGTTGCAGGGTCAAAAATGATTTCGTTTCTTTTTCTCTTTTCATATCATAACAGAGGTCTGGCAGAATCTTTAGAGCCTGGTTTGACTGTGCAGGATGCTTTAGACATCCTGTTTGAGGATTCAAATGCGCCTCAGGCTGATGGAATTTACATCACGCCCCCTGATCCAGCAGTCCTCACGGATAAGGATTCGGGTGATGAGGATGAAGGAGGAATAGCAGATAATCTCAATCCTAGACAACGCCAGGCTGAAGCTGAAATAAGATTAACAGACACACACACACAGAAACAGATTTCAGAAATATAGATTACAGGAACAGAAATATGCAAAAAACCTGGGTTCATGGTGCACTAATTTCAAATTTGAAGTCTTTTCTTGATCCATGCTTTGAAATGTATGTTGATAAGTCTGCAGTGGAAATTTTCGAATTATTCTTTGATGACGATCTGATACAATTCCTAGTTGATGAGTCAAACAACTACGCACTTTTCAAGAACTTTCCAAATCCTAATATAACTTGTGAAGAAATGAGGTGTTTTCTGGGGATCCTCATTCTAAGTAGTTATAACCATCTCCCTAATAAGAGGTTATACTGGGATTCAAATTTAGACATACGAAATGATTTTGTATGCAATGCCATGAAGCGAAATTTTTTTGAACAAATTCTTAGATTTCTGCACTTTAACGACCATAACAAATTTGATGAAAAGGACAAGATGTGGAAAATTCGACCCTTTATTGAAATACTTAGAGACAAATGTAATAAGCTGTTTGTTCCTCAGCAACATCTGTCTTACGATGAATCAATGATAAAATATTTTGGGAGACACTCTTGAAAGCAATTTATCAGGGGGAAACCGATACGATTTGGATATAAAGCATGGTGTTTATGCACTACTTCTGGATACGGGGTAAATTTTTCCTTTTATCAAGGAAAATCACCCAATCCAAATACAGTATATGAAGGACAGTTTGGTAAGGCTACTGCCCCAATCGTTCAGATGATAGATGATTTGACACTGGATGTAAAGTTACTGCCATTCCACTTTTTCTTTGACAACCTATTTACAGGCTTTTCTGTTCTGTCATACCTATGGAGCAACAGACACTTATCAGAGAAAACAGAGTTCCAAAATCGTGCCCAATTTCCTCAGAGAAAGCGCTAGTTAAAAAGGAAAGGGGGTATTTTGAATCCTCACTTTGCAAGGATGATGGTGTTATAGTCACAAAATGGGTGGACAATTCAGTGGTTACTGTAGCTTCTACCTGTGAAGGAGTTGAACCTGTATCATTTGTAAAAAGATATTCCGCAAAGGAGAAGAAGACAGTTCAAGTACAACGTCCTCAAATTATCACAGCCTATAATAAACACATGGGAGGAGTGGATAGGATGGATGAAAACATTGCCATGTGCAGAATAAACATTCGAAACAAGAAGTGGTACTGGGCTTTACTTTCTTGGCTGATTGACGTATCTGTACATAACGCATGGCAGCTGAAGAAAGGAACAGGAGCTAGGACTACTCAACCTGAATTCAGAAGAGAAATTGTACAAGTGTACCTAAAAAGATATATGAATCCCGTAAAAGAAGCAGGCTGGCCGTCTATCAGTCCTATGTGTGGATACAAATCACATGTTCCAAGTGATATCAGATATGATGGTATAAAGCACTACATCAAAAAAAACTGAGAGAAAGAGAAGATGTGTAGGTTTGCACTGCAAACAGAAATCATCAGCTGTTCACTCAAAATGTGGGAAATGTGATGTAGGACTGTGTCTAGAATACTTTGAAGTCAGTAAAACAAATGATTGTGAATTATTTTGTGTATGCTGTTATAAATTGGTTTGTAAGAATTATTTTGTTCAAATTTTGCCTTACTTGTATTAAAAATCTGATTAATAAAACATATCACAGAAAATATTTCAAATATGCACCTGAGTGCCCAGCGTGTCCATATGGACACATTATGTTACAGACAAACTAAGACAGAGAAAAGTCAAATAATAGCTTATATGCACTACTTAGATGCACAAGAAGTCAAAAAATTGAAAATAAATTTAAATATCCAATTTTGAAAAATTCGGGCAGTTAAGGGTTAACAAATAACGTACAACATAACATTTATTTATTATTTTCTCAAAACAAAAAAATTCCGATTTTTCAAAATTAAAAAATAATTTAATCTGGAAAAATGCAGCACTGATATAAACTGAGTTACACTGACTAGGGTTTCAAACTGTAACAAAAATTTTGGAAATTTTAAAAACCAATAACTCTAAAATTAAACACCAAATTTTTTTTTCCATGCAAACTATTACTACAGACGTACAAAAAATTATCAAAATCTGAGATATAAAAAACCCAAACCACTGGCTTATTTCAAATGGACTGACACCTGTATTTACTTCTCGTGCAGAAGTAATTCATCATTTCCAATTCTATTTGTTAAACAAGCTAGACATTTCAGTTTATGGACAAATTTTAACTGGTAATAACTATTTTCAGTCCACATATAGTTATAAATAATGTTTCCTTCACCACACATCCAATTTTGATATGGAAATGATTGCACAACCATATTCTGTACACTAAGTAAACTGACAATGGATTGAGACAACCATATTCTGTACACTAAGTAAACTGACAATGGATTGAGAACTGTGAAATAGTTATCACCAATTAGCGAAACATTCAGCAGAGAATTGAGACAAAACTGAACAATAGTTTTACCTGTGCCCAAGCTCAGGAGATGGTCTGAACTCCCTGCGTTCCCGGGAACGAGATGTGGGTGGAGATACCCCATGACGGGAGCTTCCCGGCTGTGGCTCAACACGCCGTCGTTTTTCGGATGGAGATGAGCGACCTGTACCTCGACTTCGAAAAGAGCTGGGTGAGCGGCGTGAAGCACGTGATGTGCTTGCACTAGGCTGCCGTGACGGTGAACGAGAGGGCATGAGTGCACCAATTAGTTCTCAAATGCACAGAACACCACAATCCAACAATACTGTCTGCAGCACTTTATTCAATCACTTCTGCCACTCTGAGATGCTCTAATAATTAGCCAACCTTCAACCTGGAAATAAAAGAAATTTATGCATTTGAAGAGGAAAAACTTTTTACTGAATGAGACATAAAATGTTTCACCAAAATTATATGAAGCTATTTTAATGCAACATGGCCAATCTGTAAAAATTAAGAGGCATCCTGTAAGTTTTGCTGAGGCATAATAAATAAAACCCAAAATAGTTAAGTCTGTTTACATCTGATAAAATGTTGATAATAAACAACAGCATTGGAAACTAAAAATTTAGCATCACAGGTAACACTCAACTTTTCTAATTCTAGTACTGCCTATGACCAGTAACACATGGAGAAGGGAAAATGAATGTTCAAAAGCAGCAAATGTCCTCTGCATACACAAATCTTCGTATTTTGTAGCAGAGTTTAACCCAGCATAATGTGAACCCAGCCCAAATAAGAATGTATCCTGTCACATCGTGGGAAACTGCATGTTCCATTATCTTGGTGACACCAATTGCTATTATAACTGTAGGTTGTTGTTTCGAGTGAGAGAGGTGACAATATTTAAGCCATCCAAGTGGATATTACAGTATACAACGTCCAAACACCCCCACTGCCGGGAGAGAGGGGGGCGGGGCGAAGGGGGGGGGAAGAGACAGTACAGAATTAAAAGATTACCCAGAATGAATAATAAATGGGTAGCAAGGTAAGTTAAATGAATCTTATAAAACCACAAAGATCCAGTGCACACTCTACTCAAGGAAAATCAGTGTGTGTGTATCATTATTTGCCACATCAGACTATTTACCAAATCAGGAATACAGTCAAAACACAAAAAAAGGCCCAAAGTGTAAATATGGGCACAATAGAAATCAGCTTAAGTTGAAAACAGTGGTAGTGCCAGCCAAGACACTTCTCCTAAACAGCACAAAGAATGGCAACACATCCATTTTATGCAGTTGTGGGGAAGAGAGAATGTATTTTGAATGCCAAAATTAAAATCATTCAATGTTCCTCACAAACTAATTGCAGTTTTCTTAGATTTTCAAACCACAGCTTTGATATTTTTCGGGTACTATTTGTTTATAATAAACACCATGTTGGCGACTTGCTGATAGCATCACCTGAGGTTAGGTTAAAAAGTGATAACCTGTTTCAAGTTGATGAAATCAACATATGTGTTACTACGACAAGCAGTTGTGCTATGTTACCTAAACAATCCAAGTGTTATTCGTAAGACAGTGATTGGACACAAGTCAAGTAAGTTATCACATTAGTATGACTACATATCACATCGACAAATCTTTTGTTACAGCAATTATCTTATTTACCTAAGTTATTAAGACCTCCCCCCCCCCAAACATCATGATTTGATAATTATTTCCACTACTGCTACAAAACAAACACTGTCTTCCTGATGTTACCTCACTGACTACCTGCAACTCGCTGCTGACACACCCTCTTGCATCCCCAAATGACCTCATAGCAAGCACTGTCAACATTCGTATCGCTTAACTAAATACATTGCTTCTTAGCTTTAATATTACACAAGCTCATGATCTGATTAGGACATGACAGACTAGTTCCAATTCATTGCTAAGAGACAAGCCATGTGCCTGTTTTTCTTTCACCTGCTACTTAAAACCAGTAGCCTAGCACTGTTGTCATAACCCAAGGCAAGGGCTGCCAACACTGTTTCACCAAACACACAAATAGCAGCATTGCCTTTACTCGTAATTTTCACCCAAAAAGCATACTTTTTCCATTCCAACAAATTACTGACCACAGAATTCTACGGTTATGTTCTTTGTTATACTGCAATTAGGCATAGGCTGAACGCTATCAGCTGATGTACTATCAATGTTAGTAGTTTCAGAACGTGTAAATCTAGTGTGCAACTGCATGCATTACAATTTATCTGCTTTTCACTACGTTTCATGTAGAATAATATATTCATATAAAAATAAATGAATAACAAATGTCACGCCCTATTTCTGCTACAGTTCTACAAGTACTTAGTTATCGAAGCAACACTGCTTAATACCTTCCCTTTTATTTTTTATTTACACGTTATTGACCTTATGAGAATCATTAATGAAGTGTTGCGATGTTCCGTTTTCTTGGCAGTAAATATTTCATACGATGAGCTCTGAAAACAAATTGCAAATGCCGGCTACTCGTCACTCTTTGCAACATACACACTTCCACATTCAGAATAATGCCCTAATTCATTTACTTTTTCGACAAATATATGTCATGTAATATCGATTTTATTCTCACAATAATGTAAATTGATCATCTTCCTGCTGAGACATTTGTACTATTTCAATCATTTCCAGGTGCAAACAAACCAACAAATATTTATTTATTTAAAAAAACCAGCTTAAACGTTTAGTAATATATATTCCTCTTAAAAATATTTTCGTAAGACTTCACAGATGAGGCACACAATCCATATATCATCCAATAAAGCGGAGAACGACAATTTCGTTATAAGTATACACTACTACATCGTTTTCACACTGTTATACCACATTTAATAAATCCCAAAAAACTGCACTATCGAAAAATTACTTACTTCCGTGACAATTTCCACTTAACAAATCGTTAAATCAGACCCAAACGCACTTCGTATCACCAATACCAAAGCGGAAGGAAATGGAAGTCACCCGGCTTGGCGTTACTTCCACGTTAATCAAATGATGTTATTAGGGAAATATACATATTTTGAAATTTCAATACAAGGCTAGATTTGTCTCAAAATAATATTTTATTTAAAAATCACTATAGTTATTCGAGATAGAAAGTCTATTACATATAATGTCATAAAAAAAGACTTCAACGACTTCCTCTATTTCAACAGCGCGATCTCTTGCAAAATTATAAACAATGGGATACCCAGTCATATGAGCGTCATTTCCCATAGTTCTGAATAGTTATAGATTTCACTTCTCGTAGCAGTATTTACATTTCATTATTCAGCCAAAGCTGTTAATTTTTTTAATGGTCCAGTAAATGTAATTATTAATTTTCACTGTCAAACTACGAACATATGTACCTTGTTGTAGTTTGACTATTGATTGTTACTTTATGTGTATAAATAACTCGAGTTTGGATTGGTTGGAGATGCTGAAGAGTTGTCAATAAACTGGAATAGAGGCGACCAATTCAGAGTATTCTAAACCACGCCCAGTTGTCGATACTGTTACGCCCACATGAAAGTGAAATTCGATAACAGGCAATAAATAAAACCGAATTTCAAAAGTAGTACAGTTTATTCCATGGTGTCTAAATAATGCTTTTGCCGAACATCTGTCGGTATTATATAACAGCCCTTGATATAAAAATTAACAAGAAAAATTTAGATATTTATGTTTGATGCCCTGAAGCGTTTCATTATTTTCCACACCAATAAAATGAATACAACCAGTGTACACTCCTCACATATAATCAAAAAGAAATATGTACTGATACACACCTTGGATGATCAATGCACCTTGTTTCCAGAACAGCACTATAATCCAACAGTATGCTGAGTACCTCTATAGCTGACAACTACAGTTGTTACAGATTCAGAGTACACATGTGGCAAAACACATTACATGACAGAGGGATGCTTTGCTAATAAATTTCACATCTTTGAGAGGAAAATAAATTATCATTATAAAGCAATATCAAATTAATTCCTTGCTCCATAGACAAAATTCATGGTAAATGTTACTGAAATGTGTCAACAGACAAAACATACCACACTTGCACTGTACAAATACAAATAAAAGAGAATATTTGTATGGATAAAAGCTTTCCGTTTATAGTTTTTGTTCTTGGAAACTGATTATCTCCGCTCATGAATTCCTCTGCTGTGCAGAAGAAGTTGTTGTGGTCTTCAGTCCTGAGACTGGTTTGATGCAGCTCTCCATGCTACTCTATCTTGTGCAAGCTTCTTCATCTCCCAGTACTTACTGCAACCTACATCCTTCTGAATCTGCTCAGTGTATTCATCTCTTGGTCTCCCTCTACGATTTTTACCCTCCGCACTGCACACCAATACTAAATTGGTGATCCCTTGATGCCTCAGAACATGTCCTACTAACCAATCCCTTCTTCTAGTCAAGTCGTGCCACATACTCCTCTTCTCATCAATTCTATTTAATACCTCCTCATTATTTATGTGATCTACCCACCTAATCTTCAGCATTCTTCTGTAGCATCACATTTCGAAAGCTTCTATTCTCTGTTTGTCAAAACTATTTATCGTCCATGTTTCACTTCCATACATGGCTACATTCCATATAAATACTTTCAGGAACGACTTCCTTCCTATACTCGATGTTAACAAATTTCTCTTCTTCAGAAACGCTTTCCTTGCCATTGCCAGTCTACATTTTATATCCTCTCTACTTTGACCATCATCAGTTGTTTTGCTTCCCAAATGGCAAAACTCCTTTACTACTTTAAGTGTCTCATTTCCTAATCTAATTCCCTCAGCATCACCCGACTTAATTCGACCACATTTCATTATCCTTGTTTTGCTTTTGTTGATGGTCATCTTACATCCTCCTTTCAAGACACTGTCCATTCCGTTCAACTGCTCTTACAAGTCCCTTGCTGTCTCTGACAGAATTACAATCTCATTGGTGAACCTCAAAGTTTTTATTTCTTCTCCATGGATTTTAACACATATTCCAAATTTTTCTTTTGTTTCCTTTACTGCTTGTTCAATATACAGATTGAATAACATCAGGGAGATGCTACAACCCTGTCTCACTCCCTTCCCAACCACTGCTTCCCCTTCATGCCCCTCGCCTCTTATAATTGCCATCTGGTTTCTGTACAAATTGTAAATAGCCTTTCACTCCCTGTATTTTACCTCTGCCATCTTCAGAATTTGAAAGAGAGTATTCCAGTCAACATTGTCAAAAGCTTTCTCTAAGTCTACAAATGCTAGAAACGTAGGTTTGCCTTTCCTTAATCTATCTTCTAAGATAAGTTGAAGGGTCAGTATTGCCTCATGTGTTCCAATATTTCTACAGAATCCAAACTGATCTTCCCTGAGGTCGGCTTCTACTAGTTTTTCCATTCGTCTGTACAGAATTCGCGTTATTTTTTTGCAGCCGTGACTTATTAAACTGGTAGTTCGGTAATTTTCACATCTGTCAACACCTGCTTTCTTTGGGATTGGAATTATTATATTCTTCTTGAAGTCTGAGGGTATTTCGCCTGTCTCATACATCTTGCTCACCAGATGGTAGAGTTTCATCAGGATTGGCTCTCCCAAGGCTATCAGTAGTTCTAATGGAATGTTGTCTACTCCCAGGGCCTTGTTTCAACTCAGGTCTTTCAGTGCTCTGTCAAACTCTTCATGCAGTATCATATCTCCCATTTCATCTTCATCTACATCCTCTTCCACTTCCATAATATTGTCCTCAAGTACATTGCTCTTGTATAGACCCTCTATATACTCCTTCCACCTTTCTGCTTTCCTTTCTTTGCTTAGAACTGAGTTTCCATCTGAGATCTTGATATTCATACAAGTGGTTCTCTGTTCTCCAAAGGTCTCTTTAATTTTCCTGTAGGCAGTATCTATCTTACCCCTAGTGATGTATGCCTCTACATCCTTACATTTGTCCTCTAGCCATCCTAGCTTAGCCATTTTGCCCTTCCTGTCGATCTCATTTTTGAGACGTTTCTATTCCTCTTTGCCTGCTTCATTTACTGCATTTTTATACTTTCTCCTTCCATCAATTAAATTCAGTATTTCTTCTGTTACCCAAGGATTTCTACTAGTCCTCATCTTTTTACCTACTTGATCCTCTGCTGCCTTCACTATTTCATTCCTCAAAGCTACCCATTCTTCTTCTACTGTATTTCTTTCCCCCATTCCTGTCAATTGTTCCCTTATGCTTGTACAATCTCTGGATTATTCAGTTTATCCAGGTCCCATCTCCTTAAGTTCCCACCTTTTTGCAGTTTCTTCAGTTTTAATCTACAGTTCATAACTGATAGATTGTGGTCAGACTCCACATCTGCCTCTGGAAATATCTTGCAATTTTAAACCTAAATCTCTGTCTTACCATTATATAATCTATCTTATATCTTCTAGTATCTCCATGCCTCTTTCACGTATACAACCTTCTTTCATGATTCCTGAACCAAGTGTTAGCTATGATTAAGTTATGCTCTGTGCAAAATTCTTACAGGAGGCTTCCTCTTTCGTTTCTCCCCCCCAATCCATATTCACCTTGTATGTTTCCTCCTCTCCCTTTTCCTACTATCAAATTGCAGTCACCCTTCACTATTAAATTTTGTCTCCCTTCACTATCTGAATTATTTTTTTTTAATCTCATCATACATTTCATCAATTTCTTCGTCATCTGCAGAGCTAGTTGGCATATAAACTTGTACTATTGTAGTAGGCCTGGGCTTCGTGTCTATTTTGACCACAATAATGCGTTCACTGTGCTGTTTGTAGTAGCTTATCCTCACTCCTACTTTTTAATTCATTATTAAACCTACTCCTGCATTACCCCTATTTGATTTTGTATTTATAACCCTGTATTCACCTGACCAAAAGTCTTGTTCCTCCTGCCACCGAAATTCAGTAATTCCCACTATATCTAACTTTAACCTATCTATTTCTCTTTTTAAATTTTCTAACCTACCTGTCCAATTAATGGATCTGACATTCCGCAGTTCGATCCGTAGAACGCCAGTTTTCTTTCTCCTGATAGCAACGTCCTCTTGAGTAGTCCCCGCCCGGAGATCCAAATGGGGGACTGTTTCAACTCCGGAATATTTTACCCAAGAGGATGCCGTATTCATTTAACCATACAGTAAAGCTGCATGCCCTCGGGAAAATTTATGGCTGTAGTTTCCCCTTGCTTTCAGCTGTTTGCAGTACCAGCACAGCAAGGCCGTGTTGGTTAGTGTTATAAGGCCAGATCAGAGATCAGTCAATCATTCAGACTGTTGCCTCTGCAACTACTGAAAAGGCTGCCACCTCTCTTCAGGAACCACACATTTGTCTGGCCTCTCAACAGATACCCTTCCGTTGTGGTTGCACCTACGGTAAGGTGCTATGTGTATCGTTGAGGCATGCAAGCCTCCCCACCAATGGCAAGGGTCATGGTTCATGGGTGGGGGGTGGGGGGGGGGGGGAGAAGTTGTTAAGGATAAATATTTTTATGCTACATATGAAAATACTTTGCTTTCTGACAGGCATTTTATTTCTATGCTTAGATTGTCAATGAGTTTCTTAGCAGTCATTAGTTTCGTGTTCCACGGATCATTTTGTACCATAAATCTTAATGATGTGGAATAAGTCATTTTACATTCACATACCAAATCAATAATTATGGAGTAAATATAGCTAAATGACGAAATTATTTATTTATTATTTTTTTAGTTAGTAATTCTTACCCACAGCCTTTTATATGTTACAATAACAGAACTTCATCTACGGAATAGAATGAGGTGACAAGGAGAAACTTGTTCAGTTTGTTTTCAAATTTTACTTTGCTGTCTGTCAGACATTTTATATTACTGGATATATGATGAAAAATTTTCTTGTAGCATTGTGTATCCCTCTTTGTGCTAAAGGACAACCTTAATGTGGAATAATGGCTGTCATTTTTCCTTCTGATATTGTAATTATTTACAGCATTGTACCTTTAGAACTGTAGTGGATTACCTAGAACAAATTTTGTGAGGGAATAAATATACTATGAAGCAGTAGTCAGAATGCCCAATCCTTAAACAGATACCTACAAGATGATCACAGTTGAGCACCATATTTTGTGGAATGAAGGCTTTCTTTCTTAAATATGAGTGACTCAGAACATTAATCCATATGACGTTACTGAATGAAAATATGCAAAACATGCCAACATAGAGATTTGTCTCTGCCCAGAATTTCTAAGAATTCTAAGTGCAAATGTCGATGATCTAAGTTGTTTTAGAAATCGAAAAATGTGCTTTTTCCAGTTTAAATTCTCTTCAACATGGACATTTAAGAATTTTGGAGTTTCAACCCTATTTACTATTTCTTTACTATGTATTACACTTACCAATGGTGTAGTAACCCTAGATATGCATAACTGAATATGTTGTGTAAAACTGAGAGTAAGACCATTCACAGAAAACAACTCAATGATACTTTTAAGAATACTGGTCACCATTTCCTCCGTTTCTGTATGTGTGCTTGGATGGATTACAATTATAGTGTCATCTGCAAAAAGAACTATTTCTGCTCGTAGCATACTACACGGAAGAGCATTTACATATATGAGGAACAATAGTGGACCTAAGACTGAGCCTTGGGGAACCCCATACATGGTTTCTCCCCAGTCAGCACATTTCACACCTTGCTGTCACAAAGCTGGTTCATTAAAGGGTGAAGCAGTTTGTAAGGTGTCACACATGTTTTCATTCACAAACACCATGTAGAAACTTGGTATTGTATTTTCACTGGGCCTTTAGATTGGACATAATACAGAAAGAACTTCACTATAGTGGGTAAGTCAGAGTGGAAATATGATGGTAGATGATGCAATGCTGTAATGGTTACACTTAAGAGGTACTGTACATTGCTCCACAGGTATTAATCTGAGAGAAAATACATACTAAAAGGCTTATGAAATACATAATTAACAGATTTTCTTTAAACAATTCATTTATAGGTACATTGCTTCAAACAATGTGCATTAATCTGAGAGAAGATGTGTACTAAAGAAGTCAAAAAATTAATAGGCTAACTAAGATATATTTTCAAAGGAAAGAACACACTCATAGATAGCTAAGGGATCTGAAGACAGTATTGTTATCACATTATTCAGGTTGAACCTAGGCTTTAACACCTCCATCTACATCTAAACTCTGTAAACCATCATGAGGTGCATGGTAGAGAGTATCTCCAACTGTACCCGTTAATAGGGCTTCTTCCTGTTCCTTTCACATATGTTTGAATGCCTCTGTGCTTGCAGTAATTATCCTAATCTTATCCTCACAATCCGTATGTGAGTGATACATAAGGGGGGGTGGGGGGTATATCCCTAGACTTTCTCAGGATAGTTTATGTCTATCTTCAAAGGTCTACCAATCCAGTTCCTTCAGTAACTCTGTGACACTCTCCCATGGGTTAAACAAGCCTGTGACCATTCACGCTGCCCTTCTCCCTATACATTCAATATTCCCTGTTAGTTCTATCTGGCAAAGAACCCACACACTTGAGCAATATTCTAGAAACAGTCACATGAGTGATTTGTAAGCAATCTCCTTTGTAGACTGATTGCACTTCCCCAGTATTCTACCAATAAATTCATGACTGAACCTATGTGAACATTCCATTTCATATCCCTACAAAGTGTTACAACCAGATGTTTGTATGAGTTGACCAATTCCAACAGTGACTCGTTGATATTATAATCATAGAATACTGCATTTTTTCATTTTTTGAAGTGCACAATTTTACATTCCTGAACATGTAGGGCAAGTTGTCAATCTCTGCACCATGTTGAAATCTTATCAAGATCTGACTGAATATTTATGCAGCTTCTTTCAGACAGCACTTCATCATAGATAACTGCAACATCTGCAAAAAGCCCGATTTTACTATTAATATTGTCCACAAGGTCATTAATATACAACATGAACAGCAAGGGTACCAACACACTTTCCTGGGGCACACCTGAAGTTATGTCTACATCTGTCAATGACTCTCCTTTCAAGATAACATGGTATGTCCCCCCTACCAAAATGTCCTCAATCCTGTCACTAATTTTGCTTGATACTCCATATGAGTGTACTTTTGACAGCAAGCATAGGTATGGTACTGAGTCAGATGCTTTATGGAAATAAATAAATATCGCATCTACCTGATTGCCTTGATCCAAAGTTTTCAGTATATCATGTGAGAAAAGTGCAAGTTCGGTTTCACATGATCAATGTTTTCGAAATACATGCTGGTTGGCATTGACAAGGTCATTCTGTTCAAGATACCGGTGCCTCATTATGTTTGGGCTCAGAACATATTTTAAGATTTTACAACAAATTGATGTCAAGGATATTGGATGGTAGTTTTGTGAATCACTTATACTATCCATCTTACAGACAAGTGTGACCTGTGACTTTTTCCAGGAACTGGGCACGGTTTTTTGTTTGAGGGATCTGTGATAGATTATAGTTACAAGAGGGGCTAACTCATCCATAAATTCAGTATAGAATCTGACAGGGATTCCATGAAGGCCTATAGCTTTGGTCAGTTTTAACAATTTCAGCTGTTTCTCATTAATACTTATTTCATTCTATTCTCATTAATACTTATTTCATTCACCTTTTCAGTAGTAAGACGTTAAATCGGGGCAATCCTCCTAGGTTTTCCTTTGTAAAGGATCATTTAAAAATGAAGTTAAGCATTTCAGCTTTTGCTTTGCTGCCCTCAATTGCAGTTCCTGTCTCATTTGCTAGCAACTGGACATTAAATTTAGTGCCACTAATAGTCTTCATATACGACCAGAATTTCTTTGGGTTCTGTGAAAGCTCACTTGACAGTATTCAGCTACAGTAGTAATTGAAGGCATCATGCATTGCTCTCTTGACAGCCAAATGCATTTCAATCAGCATCTCTCTATCTATAGCCCTACAATTTGTTTCACACCTATTATGCAGTAACCTCTGTTTCTTTAGTAATATCTTTACAGTGACTGTACATCATGGAGGTTTCCTCCTGTGATGAGCTGTTCTAGTGGGTACTTATCTATCCAGTGAGTGGCCACTATTCTTTTAAACTTGAGCCAGAGTGCTCCTGCCCTGTGCTGAAAGTTTCAAGTTCCTCATTGAGATATGACACTACTGATTTTTCATCCAGTTTACTGAAAAAATATATATCTTTCTGCTTGTTTTAATTGTCCTTTGTACTTTGGTAATCATTGTTCCACAACTGTGTCATCGTCACTGATGCCTCAAAGAGGTCAGGTCCATTTATTGCCATTAGATCCAATATATTTCCAACATAAGTGGGGTTCATATGTATCTGATTTAGGCAGTTTTCAATGTTCCACACTGTTACTGCTATTTAGGCAATTTAATTATATTCTCAAAATCCACAGAGGAGCATGAATGACACCTGCATGGAATATATGACAAGCTGTCACAATACAGGATGGAAATTAGGACAAATGACAACTGCGACAGTCTTGGATCACTTTCATCAGCCAACTAGGCAATGCAACAGACATGTGGCTCACACAGGACAAAATTGAGCACATTTCTAACTGGTCCCCTCCCACAACTTACCAAGCACTACATAAATTTCTCAGCATTGTGAGTTTCTACTGATGACACCTACCCCATGCACCTGAAATTCTACGCCCCATCACAGAAGCTCTAAGGGGGTATCGGAGCAGAGGAAGCTAACATGGACAGCCAAGGTGCAAACTGCATTTGACAACATTAAAGCTCATCTAGCCCACACCATCACACTCACATTACCTTCACTGTGTGCTCATCTCATCATTACCTAAGACGTGAGTGATCAAATTATAGGTGCTGTATTACAGAGGAAGTGCCAGGATTGACACTGTCTTTTCCCAAGGAAACTGACAGAGTCTCAAAGGAAGTGGTCTGACCATGAACTACTGGCCATGTATGAAGTGATGTGCTACTTCCACAACAATATTGGATGGAGACCACTTACTATCTATACAGATCATCGATCATTAGCTGACACAGTAAAGAATCTGTTTGCCAAAGCCACATCACGCAGGTTTAGGCACTTGGACCACATCTCACAGTTCACAACAGACATTCACCATATGCATGGAATAGACAATATGGTTGCGAACTACCTGTCCTGCATAGCGGCCATGACAACTCAACTGGATTTCGATAACCTTGCGAATGCACATGCAGCAGGTATGGACCTGGAACAATTCCTGTCAGGTGGCGACATGGATTACAACTATGACAATGCCCAGTGCCTGGAACCGACAAACTAGTTTGGTGCAACATGGCAGGAAGGAAATGACCTTTCATTGCTGCCAACAATCACTGAATAATATTCAACTTACTCATAACTTAGCTCATCCCAGAGAGCACCCCATGACGAAACTAGTTTCGGAGCATTATGTGTGGCCAAGTATGAAGAGGGATTGTGCCACTTGGACGCGAGCGTGCATTCCTTGCCAGAGGGCTGAGACAGGACGACACAACCAGCCACTGTTAGGGAGCTTCTCTGTCCTGAAGGGACGTTTTTGGCACACACATATAGATTTAGTGGGGTCACTACCTGAATGTAATGGATTTCATTATATCCAATTGGTCATCGACTGAACGACTCAGTGGGTGGAGGCTGCTTTGCTCAGGAACATATCAGCATAGACTGTGGCAAGATCATTCATCGACCTATGGATAGTGAGATTTGGCTGCCCTGAGTTGCTAACAACTGATCAGGACAGACAATTTGAATCAACCCTGTTTACAGAACTGTGCCGCCTCTGCGGCTGCCACTGATTCCATACCACAGCCTATAATCCACAGTCAAACGGCCTAGTGGAACGGTGGCACCACACACTGAAAATAGCACTGATGTGCCACAATAATGAATGGTCAGAGGTCCTATTCTGCTGCTGGGTATCAGAACGGCCCACAAAGAGGACCTTGCTGCCTTACTAGTGGAGATCCTCTACAGTGAAGTGATTAGACCCTCGGCTGCATTTGTCACACAGACAATGTACAAAGGCAACAAGGCCCTCCAAGACCTCGTGTGATGGGTCACAGAATGGATACCAGCATCAGAGTCCCACTGCCATCGCACCACACAACACCCACTGTATTTGTGCACAAAAACCTACAGACTTGACTTGCAAGCGCATAATGCTACGCACAGATGACATCAAGCCAGCGCTGCACCCAGCTTACAGTGGACTGTATAAAGTACTAAGATGGGGACCCAACACATTTGAAATCATGCTAGCCAGCAAACCCACTACTGTGTCTGTCAATAGACTGAAGCCAGCAAGGACTTTTGTGGAGATGCCGGGGAACAATACTGCCCTTTGACCTCTTGCCATGACACAACTCCCTTTTCTGTCACAGTCGATGTCAAACACTACCTTCCAGAAGATATCACATTGTCCCTACATGACATGACGAATGTGGTATCTGCCACGTATGAAAACCGACAGGTCGGCAAAGCACGCTGCACTGTTATCTATGCTATCCAGGGACAGCTTCTTATATGTGTCAACCCCACACCACAACACAGAAAACAGGACACAGGATCAGCCTACACCCCCACTACAGGATCATGTACAACTGCCAGTGGACGATGTAACGATGGCACTTCCAGTACCACATACTCAGATGCTATCAACATTGTGAACAGGCAGACCGCTGCACCGACCAAGACATCTAGATGCGTACAAGATAGACAGCATCTCTAGAGACGACCTGAACCAAACAACAATACATCTTGAGCACTCTGTGTCTTGAGGAGGGGGGAGCCCTGTGGGGACAAAAGCTCTACTGACTTCCACCCCAAGAGTATCGGTGAAAAAAACAGCATCTCTGGACCTCGGGCAAAGTGTTTGAGATGCCAGGTGTTTAAGTTGTATATGTCCGTGTAATGTGTATCAATAAATATTGTGTAGGTAAATTGGTAATGCTGACAGTCAATACACATAATGAACATCGTGTTTGTTGCCCAATCCTACAGATCTCAAAGTACCAACTGTTACTTGTATGCTTCTGAGCACTGTTTAAAAAATTTGTTCTTAATAGTACTTCTGTCTTAAGTATTTTTGTAGGAAGTAATTGTTGTTAAAAAAAAAATTCTTGGAAACTGTGGATACGAACACTTGTGGTTTGTTCACTCAGCTGCCAGTTATTGTCACTATAGTGTAATTATTATTATTCATACAACACAAAATTTGGAATCATTTGTCCCCACCTCAAGAAGGAAAGTGAGTTCATCATACAGCCAATGTTTATGTCTTTTGATACAGACCGCTAGCTTAGACTGAACAAGGTTGGGGCAAGAAATTATCTGTTGTCTTGTTTCAAGAAACAGACCAACATCTGTCACTGAGAACTTCAGCAAGGGCAGCCACATAGTGAATTGGTCCTATTTCACTCTGGCTGACACAGCCAGCCACACTAATAGCCACAGGATTCAAAACCAAATACCGGGTGATCAAAAACTCAGTATAAATTTGAAAACTGAATAAATCATGGAATAATGTAGATAGAGAGGTAAAAATTAACACACATGCTTGGAATGACATGGGGTTTTATTAGAACCAAAAAAATACAAAAGTTCAAAAAATGTCCGACAGATGGCACTTCATCTGATCACAATAGCAATAATTAGTGTAACAAAGTAAGACAAAGCAAAGATGATGTACTTTACAGGAAATGCTCAATATGTCCACCATCATTCCTCAACAATAGCTGTAGTCGAGGAATAATGTTGTGAACAACACTGTAAAGCATGTCCAGAGTTATGGTGAGGCATTGGCGTCAGATGTTGTCTTTCAGCATCCCTAGAGATGTCGGTCGATCACGATACACTTGCGACTTCAGGTAACCCCAAGGCCAATAATCGCATGGACTGAGGTCTGGAGCCTGGGAGGCCAAGCATCACAAAAGTGGCGGTTGAGCACATGATCATCACCAAACGACGCGCGCAAGAGATCTTTCACGCATCTAGCAATTGGGGTGGAGCGCCATCCTGCATAAACATCCTACGTTCCAGCAGGTGTTTATCAGCCAGGCTGGGGATCATGTGATTTTGTAACATATCGGCGTACCTCTCACTCGACACGGTAGCAGTTACAAAACCAGAATCACGCATTTCCTTGAAGAAAAAAGGCCCGATAACGGTACATGTGGTAAATCCAACCCATACCGTGACTTTCTCGTCGTGCAATGGAGTTTCCACAACAGTTCTAGGATTTTCAGTAGCCCAAATTCTGCAGTTGTGGGCGTTGAAAGACCCTCGGAGCGTGAAATGAGCTTTGTCAGTCCACAACACGTTACTCAACCAATCGTCATTTTCCACCATCTCTTGAAACGCCCACACCGCAATTGCCCTCCACTTCACTAAATCACCAGGTAACTGTTCATGATGGGGATGGATTTTGTACAGATAGCATCGAAGGCTACGCCTAAGTGCCAACTCAACAGTAGTGTATGGAACGCCGGTGCGATGTGCGACTGCATGAGCGCTGTATTCCCCGTACATAGACGAAGCCGCTACAGTCTCTATTTCTTCATGAACCATCTCAGCAGCATTATGCCTTGTGCTCGGTCGGCCACTATGGAGACTATCGTCTAAAGAACCCATGGCTTCAAACTTCGAAATCTTTCTCGCCACAGCTGCATTTGTCAATGGACCGTTACCTGTTCGAACCCCTTCCTATGGTAATAGGATCACAATGCTGAACTAGCACATTCCCCATTTTGATAATACAGCTTCACTAAAAGTGCCTTATCAGGTAACGTCAACATGCTGTGACTGTTGGTGCATCTGATTCTCTCTCTCATTACAGCTCCTTTTATACACGATTGTCATGCGCAGTCACTGACGTTTTGCTGTCCAGCGCCATCTGTCGGACATTTTGTGAACTTTTTAATAAAACCCCATATCATTCCAAGCTTGTGTGTCAATTTTTACCCCTCTATCTACATTATTCCATGGTTTATTAAGTTTTCAAATTTATACTGACTTTTTGATCACCCGGTACATTGTGGAGACAAAGTACACTGGATATTTCTTCAAAGGTTTTCATAGTTTAAAAATTGAATCAGAAATGTAGATGTGTTGTTGTGGTCTTCAGTCCTGAGACTGGTTTGATGCAGCTCTCCATGCTACTCCATCCTGAGCAAGATTCTTCATCCCCCAGTACCTACTGCAACCTACATCCTTCTGAATCTGCTTAGTGTATTCATCTCTTGATCTCCCTCTACAATTTTTACCCTCCACGCTGCCCTCAAATACTAAATTGGTGAACCTTTGATGCCTCAGAACATGTCCTACCAACCGATCCCTTCTTCTAGTCAAGTTGTGCCACGAAGTTCTCTACTCACCAATTCTATCCAATACCTCCTCATTAGTTATGTTATCTACCCATCTCATCTTCAGCATTCTTCTGTAGCATCACATTTCAAAAGCTTCTATTCTCTTCTTGTCAAAACTATTTATCATCCATGTTTCAGTTCCATATATGGCTACACACCATACAAATACTTTCAGAAACGACTTCCTGACATTTAAATCTATACTTGATGTTAACAAATTTCCCTTCTTCAGAAACACTTTCCTTGCCGTTGCCAGTCTACATTTTATATCCTCTCTACTTCGACGATCATCAGTTATTCTGCTCCCCAAATAGCAAAACTCCTTTACTACTTTAAATGTCTCATTTCCTAATCTAATTCCCTCAGCATCACCTTGTTTAATTTGACTACATTTCATTATCCTCGTTTTGCTTTTGTTGATGTTCATCTTGTATCCTCCTTTCAAGACACTGTCCATTCTGTTCAACTGCTCTTCCAGATCTTTTGCTGTCTCTGAATTAAAATGTCATCAGCAAACCTCAAAGTTTTTATTTCTTCTCCATGGATTTTAATTCCTAATCCGAATTTTTCTTTTGTTTCCTTTACTGCTTGCTCAATATACAGATTGAATAACATCAGGGATAGGCTACAACCCTGCCTTACTCCATTCCCAACCACTGCTTCCCTTTCATGTCCCTTGACTCTTATAACTGCCATCTGGTTTCTGTACAAATTGTAAATAGCCTTTCGCTCCCTGTGTTTTACTCCTGTCACCTTCAGAATTTGAAAGAGAGTATTCCAGTCAACATTGTCAAAAGTCTACAAATGCTAGAAACTTAGGTTTACCTTTCCTTAATCTATCTTCTAAGATAAGTCATAGGATCAGTATTGCCTCATGTGTTCCAACATTTTTACAGAATCCAAACTGATCTTCCCCGAGGTCGGCTTCTACCAGTTTTTCCATTCATCTGTGAAGAATTTGTGTTAGTATTTTGCGGCCATGACTTATTAAACTGATAGTTCGGTAATTTTCTTTGGGATTGGAATTATTATATTCTTCTTGAAGTCTGAGGGTCTTTTGCCTGTCTCATACATCTTGCTCACCAGATGGTAGAGTTTTGTCAGGGCTGGTTCTCCCAAGGCTATCAGTAGTTCTAATAGAATGTTGTCTACTCCTGGGGTCTTGTTTCAACTTTTGTCTTTCAGGGCTCTGTCAAACTCTTCACGCAGTATCATATCTCCCATTTCATCTTCACCTAATCCTCTTTCATTTCCACAATATTGTCCTCAAGTACTTTGCCCTTGTATAGACCCTCTATATACTCCTTCCACCTTTCTGCTTTCCTTTCTTTGCTTAGAACTGGGTTTCCATCTGAACTCTTGATATTCATACAAGTGGTTCTCTGTCCTCCAAATGTCTCTTTAATTTTCCTGTAGGCAGTATCTATCTTACCCCTAGTGATATATGCCTCTACATCCTTACATTTGTCCTCTAGCCATCCTAGCTTAGCCATTTTGCACTTCCTGTCGATCTCATTTTTGAGACATTTCTATTCCTTTTCACCTGCTTCATTTACTGCATTTTTATATTTTCTCCTTTAATCAATTAAATTCGATATTTCTTCTGTTACCCAAGGATTTCTACTAGCCCTCATCTTTTTACCTACTTGATCCTCTGCTGCCTTCACTATTTCATCCCTCAAAGCTACCCATTCTTCTTCTACTGTATTTCTTTCCCCCATTTCTGTCAATTGTTCCCTTACACTCTTCTTGAAACTCTGTACAACCTTTGGTTTATTCAGATTATCCAGGTCCTATCTCCTTAAGTTCCCACCTTTTTGCAGTTTCTTCAGTCTTAATCTACAGTTCTAACTGACAGATTGTGGTCAGAGTCCACATCTGCCCCTGGAAATGTCTTACAATTTAAAACCTGGTTCCTAAATCTCTGTCTTACCATTATATAATCTATCTGAAACCTTCTAGTATTTCCAGGCCTCTTCCATGTAGATAACCTTCTTTCATGATTCTTGAACCAAGTGTTAGCTATCATTAAGTTATGCTCTGTGCAAAGTTCTACCAGGCGGCTTCCTCTTTCATTCCTTACCCCTATTCCCTATTCACCAACTACATTTCCTTCTCTTCCTTTTCCTACTATTGAATTCCAGTCACCCATGACTATTAAGTTTTTGTCTCCCTTCACTATCTGAATAATTTCTTATATCTCATCGCACATTTCTTCAATCTCATCGTCATCTGCGGAGCTAGTAGGGATATGAACTACTACTGTGGTAAGTGTGGGCTTCGTGTCTATCTTGGCCACAATAATGCATTCACTATGCTGTTTGCAGTAGCTTACCCGCCCTCCTACATTTTTATTCATTATTAAACCTACTCCTGCTTTACCCCTATTTGATTTTGTATTTATAACCCTGTATTCACCTGACCAGAAGTGTTGTTCCTCCTGTCACCAAACTTCAGTAATTCCCACTATATCTAACTTTAACCTGTCCATTTCCCTTTAAAAATTTTCTAACCTACCTGCCCAATTAAGGGTTCTGACATTCCACGCTCCGATCCGTAGAACGCCATTTTTCTTTCTCCTGATAACGATATCCTCCTGAGTAGTCCCCGCCCAGGGTTCTGAATGGGGGACTATTTTACCTCCAGAATATTTTACCCAAGAGGATGCCATCATCATTCAACCATACAGTAAAGCTGCATGCCCTCGTTAAAATTATGGCTGTAGTTTCACCTTGCTTTCAGTAGTTTGCAGTACCAGCACAGCAAGGCCATTTTGTTTAGTGTTACAAGGCCTGATCAGTCAATCATGTATGTAGATAGGATAATGACGTATGGAGTGTGAAAAGGAACAACGCCTGGTGGTGGTAGCGTTTTAGTAGAAATTGTTTGTGTAAGAATGGGAGCAATGAAAAAGGAACTCCCAAAATTATTTATAGCCTGTCAGTAAAGGAAGACAATTGTTCAAACTTGGACATCCTGTAATTGTTTCATATCTGCAATGGCTATAAACCCCTCAGCCTCTTCCCTATAATGCATTAAGCATTCTCTAAAAATAAGAGAATGAATTATCTCCAACTGCATAGAAAATATTCTGAAATTTAATTTAGGAAATAAACTAGATGTTTTTGGTCAAATGTTTGAGCAGAGCACAAACAAGATTCTCTATAAATTACACAATCGGTTTTTGTCTGAATTTTCATAGGATAAATGGGACTATTAAATTGACCCATAAGAGTTTTTTTTTTTTTTTTTTTTTTTTGTAAAAAAATAGAAAAATACTTAATTGCTTTAAAGTAATCACAGCAATTAAGAAAAACTAAATTAGTGATTTAAAGGGAGACTGAAATGTATCAAACAGTTGCTGATAACAATGCAAATGAAGTGCCAAAAAGTTTTTCTGAAAGCCTAGCTACTTTACACATAAAAAATTACACAGGTGTGATATTTAACTGCCAAAATGGTTTCCTTCAGAGTACTAAATTCAGAACATTTCAAGAATATATGTCACTAGGAAAACAAACGAGATGCCAATAAGATCATGCTTTTTGTATAAAAGTTGAAAATAGAAACAAAAAATCACAAAAAGTTTTGTGAAATGATTTGTTTCAACGTAAGAAATAAAACAGATTAAGGACATATTTGACATGCCTTAAAATGATGCCCAAAGTCATGTAAAGGAGACAAAGTGTATCAAATGTTTCTCTAATCCGTTTTATTTCTTACTTTTAGACAAACCATATCACGAAATAATTGATCCTTTTTTTTTCAATTATTTTTTTTAAGAAATGGGTCTGGAAGACACATTAGCATATTAGTTCTTTTGTAAATATGCAAATGCAGATTTGTTTTACTGAAATGTTCCATAAGCTTGAGGCTATCCTCATTATGGGTTACAGAATGCATATTTGTTGTTCTGAAATGTTTCATAAACTTGAGTGTTGTGACTAGCCGATCTTTCAAAGTGCTGCCACACAGTTATGCGCATCCTCTACATGCGGTGCTGTCTGCCAGCCATGCAGCAGCAGTGCCACCTAAGCGGCCAGCCAGCCAGTGGCCGCTAGACTCGGACTCAGTGATGATTTGACTGTTAAAGTGACACACGTCTTACTCTGTTTACTTGATCTGTGACTTTCATGTATTGCGTTGTCCTTGAAATATATTTGTTCAACTTGAAGTTATAACAGCTGGTGATGAGGTAGTGAATTTTTCTTTTTCATCGTTGGCCCACATGTTTCCATGGCTACTTTAGAGCAACTATTGCAAGGTCTCATAGAACAGCAAACGCTTCTCACAAATGCAATTCATGATTTTGTTGCAGCATCAAATGCAGGACATCTCTCGTTGTTGTCTCTGCCTCCTTTTCCTCCTTACGACGAGATGGTGGAAGACTGGTCTGATTACAAAAAACGTCTTCGACAGCACTTCTTGGCACTTCATGTCGCGGACAACCAAACATGTATGTGTCTGTTCCTTTCATGGATTTCACCTCAGATTTATCGGCTGTTGTCACAATTGGCTCCTTTGAAAGATCCAGCGTCTTTGTCCTTTGCTGAAATGTGCTCACTTCTGTCCGTCTATTTTCAAAAGCATATGCATGTGGTAGCCACTCGTGTTGCCTTTATCATTGTCAAAAACAACCAAATCAATCCTATTGTGCTTGGGCTGCTGAACTTCACGGCCTCAGTAGAAAGTTTCAATTTGTTACTGAAGTTCACAAAGAATCCTACACCGATTCCATGGTATGGGATGCTATTATCCAGTCAGCGCCCGACAAAGAAGTTAGGCAACGTGCCCTTCAGTTGGCAAATCCGACTCTAGATGACATCCTATCCATCGCTCAGTCTTTTGAAATTTCTCACGTCACTGGAGCGCAAATAGAGCCACGGGGCGATGTCGGAAATACAACCTCTGTGCACTGTTGATGAAGCGTGTGGCGTGTCCCCACTGGCTGACGTGGCCGCAGTGCGCTCCCAAGCGCAGCCTTGGCCTAACCGTAAACAAACTTCTAAGAAACTGCAGCAAAACCCACGGCAACTTCCTTCATGTCTGCAGTGTTTCACAAAACATTCATGACAGGATTCTCCACAACGTTGGGCCGTGTGTCACAAATGCAAGAAAAAGGGTCATGTGTCATCCGTTTGTAAATCCAACCGCATACATGATGTTCATGAACATGGCGCTGATTCTGATTCTGTGTTGTCTGTCCATTGTACTTCTTCCCTTTCAGGGAAGTTATTCCTCACTGTCCAAATACTTGGTCGAGAAGTTCGCATGCAGGTGGATACTGGTTCTGCTGCCACTATCACCAATTCTCAGACATATCTTCAGTTGGGTTCTCCAATCCTGTCACCTGTCACTAGGCAATTACACACTTACAATAAACAGAAGATTTCTCTCTTAGGACAATTTGATGCTGAGGTATCTTACAAATCTGTTGTTTGCACTATTCCCATATTTGTGGTCAACCATAGTAACACGGAGAATCTTTTTGGTTTTGATGCCTTTCACATTTTTGGGTTCTCCATAGATGACTCTGCCAATATCGTCTCTGATGCTATACCTTATGCTGAAATGGATTCCTTATTGATGACATTTTCGTCCCTTTTTTCTCCTGGGTTAGGCCGGGCAAACGACTTTGAAGCTCATATCATGCTCAAACCCACTGGTCGGCCTAAGTTTTTCGGGCTCGGCCCATTCCTGTGGCCCTTCATGATCAGGTCAAACAGGAGCTGGATCATCTCACTGCTTCAGGGGTCTTGCTTCCTGTCACTTCCAGTGAGTGATCCTCTCCTGTCATTGTCATTGCTAAGCCAAATGGTGATATTCATCTCTGTGGCAATTTCAAAGCCACTGTAAATGCTCAATGCCTTATCGACACTTACCCTATGCCTCGACCTGAAGAATTGTTCACTAAACTTGCTGGAGGCCAGTATTTTTCTAAACTTGACCTGTCAGGAGCTTATCATCAACTTCCTCTCGACACTGCTTCCCAGTAGTTTCTGGTCCTTAACACGCCTTTCAGCCTCTATCAATATCAACGATTGCCATTTAGGGTTGCCAGCGTCCCTGCTTTCTTTCACTGATTCTTGGAACAATTATTACTCACTGTCCCTGGGTGTATAAATTACCAGGACGACATTGTTGTCACTGGCTCCACCACTAAAGAACATCTTCAGAATCTCTGCACACTTTTTCATGTCTTACAGACTGTCGGTCTTAAGTGTAATCTTCAGAAATCAAAATTTTTTTCAGGTGTCTATCATGTACTTGGGGTTTCAACTCTCTCGGGATGGTATTCGTCTGCTTCAGCAAACTGTCGCTGTGATCGATGCCCTACCTCGCCCTACATCTGTTAAGGAACTGCAGGCCTTCTTGGGGAAAATAGCATACTATCATAAGTTTTTACCGTCTGCTGCTTTGGTGGCTCAGCCGTTGCATCGCCTGTTGCATAAAAACATGCCTTTTCACTGGTCCATGTCATGCGATGCGGCTTTCCAGAATTTGAAGACTATGCTGAAACAGGCCCTGTGACTGGCTACTTATCGTCCTGGCCAACATCTTGTTCTTGCCACGGACGCCTCTCAATATGGAGTCGGTGCAGTCCTTGCGCACCGTTTTTCTGACAGTTCTGTACAACCTATTGCTTATGCCTCCAAAATGCTCACAGATGCCCAACAAAAGTATTCTCAAATTGAAACAGAAGCTTTGGCCATTATTTATGCTCTTCATAAGTTTGGTGTTTTTCCCTAAGGATCCAAATTTCATCTTGTGACGGATCACAAACCACTTGTTTCCTTGTTTCATCCATCAACATCACTTCCTGACAAGGCTGCACACCGCCTCCAGCATTGGGCTCTTTACTTGTCTTGTTTCAATTATGAGATTCATTTCCAGCCGATGGCTCAACATGCAAATGCTGATGCACTGTCTCGCCTTTCCATGGGTCCTGATCTGGCATTCGATAGGGACGAACTTTTGTGTTTCCACCTGGATTTTGCTGAGCAGTGGGTTGTGGATGGGTTCCCTATCACCGCGGAACGGCTGGCGGCTACTACGGGTTCTGACCCTACCCTCTCCCGGGTTTTACGCTGTATTCAGAAGGGTTGGCCAGATCGTCCATCTGCTAAGACTTCTGATCCATTGCAGAACTACTACGCTTTGCATTACCGCCTCATGGCTAGGGATGGTGTTATCCTCCTTTCCACCGAAAATGCTTCACCGTGTGTTGTGGTACCTGCATCTTTGCGTGCTTCGGTCTTGCACCTCCTTCACCAAGGGCACTGGGGTGTCTCTTGCACAAAATCTCTGACGCGCCGTCATGTGTACTGGCCCGGCATCGACTCTGAAATCACACACATGGTCGCTGCCTGTGGCCCTTGTGCGTCACAGGCCGCCACCCCGAAGTCATCTTTGTCACCGTGGCCTTCGCCTGAGAAGCCCTGGGAGCATATTCATGCTGACTTTGCAGGACCTTTTTTAGGTACTTATTGGCTTCTCGTTATTGAAGCCTACTCTAACTTTCGTTTCATTGTCCGTTGCATGTCGCCTACCACCGCGGCAACCACCAATGCTCTAGCTCGCATTTTCTCTTTGGAAGGCCTTCCCTCTACTCTTGTTACTGATAATGGTCCGCAATTTGCCTCTTCCGATTTTGCGGATTTTTGTGCCTGTCATGGCGTCATGCATGTCACGGCCCCTCCGTTCCATCCACAGTCAAACGGTGAGGCTGAACGACTGGTCAGCACATTTAAGGCTCAGATAAGGAAACTCCTGTCTTCTTCTGCTGCTGATGATGTGCTTCTCCAATTTCTGGCTTCTTACCTTTTTCATCCCCATGGGTGACCACAGCCCGGCTGAGCTCTTACATGGCCGACAGCCCTGCACGCTACTTCATCTTCTGCGGCCTTCCACCTCATGGCTGCAGGTGCCTTCACTTGGCCGGTTCACCACCGGCAACCTTGTATGGGTACGGGGATATGGCAGGCAGCCAAAATGGAATCCTGGCCGCATCTTATGACACCATGGCCAATGCCTGTATGAAATCCAGATGGACACGGGTGTTGCAGTGCTTCGGCCTTGTGTGCTGGCAACGCCTGTTCCGGATGCCACTACACCACCTTCGGCTCTACCTGATGCTCAGGATCCTGGAATCTCTCATTACTCACAACGCAGTCCTCTCACCATCATATCAGTGCCAGCATAAGAACTGACACCAACAGGAGATGTGCCCATGCTGGAACCAGATGACCATCATCTGTCGGAGCAACGCTACTCGCCTCCTTCTCCTACGGACGCGGACACATCGCCCATGTCTCCTGTTATAACAACCGGACTTGCCACACTGGGCAGATTGGTGCACAGGGCCCCAGCAGATTCGACCACCACGTCTCCTGTCATTTCGACCCGTTACCACCGGGGACACTTCCGTCCATACGGGAAGCCTCCTCCTTGAGACTTTATGGCCAGTCAAACTACATCTATGGACATTAGCAATCTACAGGCCACCTCCATCAAGACCTGTGCAAAAACTTCAAAGGGGGGAAAAGTGTTGTGACTCGCCGATCTTTCAAAGTGTCGCCGTGCAGTTACGCGTGTCCTCTACATGCAGCGCTGTCTGCCAGCCATGCAGCAGCAGCGCCACCTAAGCAGCCAGCCAGCCAGCATCCGCTAGACTTGGACTCAGTGATGATTTGACTGTTAAAGTGACACACGTATTACTCTGTTTACTTGATCTGTGACTTTCATGTATTGCATCGTCCTTGAAATATATTTGTTCAACTTGAAGTTATAACATTGAGGACATCCTCACTATGGGTTACAGAGTGACAAAGTATCTAAACTGATTTAATCTAATTAGTGGATCACATTCAACTGATGAATGAAATTACAAACTGGGACAATGAGTATAAATTAATAGTTTGTCTGGAATACAGAGATTTTTGTTAGAAACCTTTTATCTCAATTTCAATAAAATCCAAAACATCATTTCTTGAGCAACAGTACATTGATTCAACCTATGTTATTACACTGAATGGTACACATGTGTATGCTACAGCTTCCATTAGACTTAATCTGTTCAGTAGGAACTCCAGAAATTAGTCAGGCTAACAAAGTTTTATATTACCAGCACCTATAAAGGAAGTTTTCATATTCTTAAACTGCGACAGTTGAGAAGACGTACAGATTAAGAGGCCATATTAGAGCTACATAGCTTTTGTTGATATTGTTCTTATGCCTCTATAGCTGATAGACTTAAACAATTTGTGGAAGATGTGATTCTTCAGTTTCTCCTGGCATATTTGTTCACTGAATAGTCCATGAGTATACTGCTGTTTCATAGTGTCCAATGGGCACAGTATTTTGGTGATCAGACATTTTGCCATCATAAGGTGCACTGACAAACTGAGCTCCTGAGGGCATGTGGCTGGCTTACATCCCATCCCACAGAAAGCAAGCCTTTCCATCCGTGGTCTGCACCCACAGCTGTGCATCGGCAGTCGCAAAGACACTAGCATCAATGTCTGTGTTAGTGTTGATGTAGATACTCTTCTGCCATGGTTGTCAGATCATTTTGTTTGCTGAGGGTCTCCTTAATTAATCTGAATGCAGTTTCCCAAGATTTTCTAATATTATAGCCACAATCTTGGTTGATGAGACCAATTCTGGTGCGAATTTCTATGGCCTCTCTAACGACGCTGTCGCAATGTTTGGAAGTCAGTCCATTCAAACTCCATTGCATAATCCTCAGACAAACAGTGCTCTTCAGCTGCTGGCTTGTTGGGATATGTGTTCTCAGCAATGATCTTTGACTGCGCACACAGTCTATCCAATATATGTCTTTCCACAGTGACACGGAATCTTGTATAAGTCGACATTCCACAAACTGAGATCATCTCTGAGACTTCACAATAATGGTTGTGTTTTGTTGGGTGGGCAAAAGACAATTTTTACTCAGTGCTCCTTCAATATTCATCAGATTTTTCCAAATAGTGTGCCAGTGAATGGTATAAAGGTAGTGGCTGCCTCTTCCTCCAGAGTTCTGTCCCCACAGCTTATACTGTTGTGGTGGGGTGGAGAGAGTGCCTAATGTGCCATTCTGGGTACTATTATTTTGGACTACAGTTCTGAGGTCTTCCAGCTCCTGGGGCAGAATCTCTGCATCTGACATGGTGTGCACCCTGTGTACTAGTGTTTTTAGTACCCCATTCCTCTGGGAAGGTTGGTGGCAGCTGTATGCGTACAAATACAGATCAGTGTGCATTTTCTTTCAATACACACGATGGCCCAGGGTGCCATCAGCTCTTCTCTTGACCAAGACATCCAGGAATGGTAATCTTCCTTCTGCTCTGCCAGTGCAACTGATGATGGCAACATGTCTGACTGTCAGAATATTGTGCCTGTCAGACAATATGAACTGGCAGTACACCTCAGGATTGTTAAATCAATTTGTGGAAGAATTTAATAGAGCAAATAGGAAAGCAGGCCTCAAATTTAGTTATAATAAGACTAAAATAATGTAGGCTTATAGTCCTACCTGCTGTTGCAGAATCGATTTTTAATTTTTTTTTATTTATCTCTTGTTCCGGTGATCCATGTTGTGACACTATCACAGGATATGGAACGTGTCAATTTTACAAGCTTTTGGCCAGAATTTATGGTAATACATAAAACAAAACAAAAACAGTAAACAGTAACTTAGGTCCCACTACAAAAAAATACATTTTAGAGATAGACAGAGATTACAAAACAAAAATAGTAAACAGTAACTTAGGTCCCACTACAAAAAATACATTTTAGAGATAGATAAAGATTACAAAATAATAAGTGTTACAGAGAAATAAATATTGCAAAATATATGTTTACAATAAAAATATTCGGTATCACAAATACAAATTTGGGCATACATTTGCAATTTACAATACAAGAAATGTTAAACACTGTAGTTCAGGAACCTCAGGCAGGCAGTTGCAACCATCCAAGGGGTATGCAAGGCAGTGCCTCATGTAATTTTACAGCTTTGTTCTAAAATAATGCTGCAATGCATCAGTCTGCCACAGCGGTAGGCTGGATTGCTACATGCTGTGCACCAATGCTCCACTACTGCAGCCAGCTACAAGACAGGAAGTAAGCTACTGTCACAGCACAACCTACCGGAGTATTTATAAATGCCCTCTGCTTTGCCACTAGTAGCACATCAAAGTTACATTGGTACTGTGACAGTCTTTGTGCCAACTGTTAGTCAGATGTGTGCAAAGCAGCTATGGCCTTACTGAGCATCTTTGTCAACTGGGTGAAGCTGGTGGTCTCTGAGCTGTCAGGTAGCCATGGTGGTTACAGATTTCAAACTAGTTCTACTGAGGTGAGGCCATCCGTTGGGTGGTGTAGCCTGACACTCCAGCCAGTCTCTAAGGTTCCTGGGTTCGATACAGGACATCTGTACACCCATGCCAGCCGAAGTGGCCGTGCGGTTAAAGGCGCTGCAGTCTGGAACCGCAAGACCGCTACGGTCGCAGGTTCGAATCCTGCCTCGGGCATGGATGTTTGTGATGTCCTTAGGTTAGTTAGGTTTAACTAGTTCTAAGTTCTAGGGGACTAATGACCTCAGCAGTTGAGTCCCATAGTGCTCCGAGCCATTTGAACCATTTTTTTGTACACCCATGCCAGCTGCCTCAGGCTGCATACAGCATTCACACTCAGCAGGTTCATCATGCCTGCTGCAGAGCTGACTGATGTCTTCATCTATATCTACACTCTGAAAACCACTGTGAGCTAATGGCAGAAGGTACATCCTATTTTACCAGTTTTAGGGTTTCTTTCCGTTCCATTCACATATGGAGCATGGTGAGAATGATTGTCTGAATGGATCTCTGCATGCTGTAATTATTCTTATCTTCTCCTCATGAATCTCATGCGAGTGATATGTAAGAGGTTGTTGTATATTCCAAGAGTCATCATTTAAAGTCAGTTCTTGAAACTTTGTTAGTAGACTTTCTAAAGATAGTTTACATCCACCTTCAAGAGTCTGCCAGTTTAGTTTCTTTAGTGTCTCTGTGACACTTTCCCATGGATCAATCAAACCTTTGTGCATTCATGCTGCTCTTTTCTGTATATGTTCAATGCCCCCGGTTAGTCCTATTTGGTATAGGTCCCACACACTTGAGCAATATTCTAAAACTGGTGACATGAGTGATTTGTAAACAATCTCCTTTGTAGACTGATTGCACTTCCCCAGTATCCTACCTGTAAACTGAATTCGATCAACTGCTTTACCCACAACTGAGCCTATGTGGTCATTCCATTTCATATTCCCCCCACCCACACCAATGAACCAGGGACCTTGCCATTGATGGAGAGGTTTGCATGTCTCAGTGATACAGATAGCCATACTGTAGGTGCAACCACATTGGAGGGGTATCTGTTGAGAGGGGCAGGAACCTTTACAGTAGTTACAGACCCCTTAATCAGGCAGGTAGGTTACAGAACTTAAAAAGGGAAATGGATAGGTTAAAGTTAGATATAGTGGCAATTAGTGAAGTTTGGTGGCAGGAGGAACAGGACTTCTTGTCGGGTGAATACAGGGTTATAAAAACAAAATCAAAAGGGAGTAATACACGAGTAGGTTCAATAATGAGTAAAAAATAGGACTGTAGATAAGATACTATTATGAACAGCTTAGTGAATGCATTATTGTAGCCAAGATAGACGCGAAACTCACACCCACCCAGTAGTACAAGTTTATAAGCCAACTAGCTCTGCAGATGAGGAGGAGATTGAAAAATATATAATGAGATAAAAGAAATTATTCGGATAGTTAAGGGAGCAGAAAATTTAATAGTTATGGGGGACTGAAATTTGATAGTAGACCAAGGAAGAGAACGAATGTAGTAGGTGAATATGGACTGGGGGAAGGAATGAAAGACGAAGCCACCTGGTATAATTTTGCACAGAGAATAATTTAATCATCGGTAACCCTTAGTTTAAGAATCATGAGAGAAGGTTGCATATGTGGAAGAGACCTGAGAACACCAGAAGGTTTCATATTGTTTATGTAATGGTCAGACAGAGAACTGGGAAACAGATTTTAAACTGTAAGGCATTTCCAGGGGCAGATGTGAACTCTGACCATAATTTATTTATTATGAACTGCAGATGAAAACTGAAGAAACTTCAAAAAGGTAGGAATTAATAAGGTGGGATCTAGATAAACTGAAAGAACCAGAGGTTGTAGAGGGTATCAGAGGGAGCATTAGGGAATGACTGACAAGAACAGGGGAAATGAATACAGTAGAGGAAGAATGGGGAACTTTGAGACATGAAATAGTGAGGGTAGCATAGGATCAAGTAGGTAAAAAGACGAGGGCTATTAGAAACCCCTTGGGTAACACAAGAGATGTTGAATTTAATCAATGAAAGGAGAAAACATAAAAATGCAATAAATGAAGTGGGCGAATGGGAATACAAACATCTAAAAAATGAAATTGACTGGAAGAGCAAAATGACTAAGCAGGACTGTCTAGAGGACAAATGTAAACATGTAGAAACATATATCACTATGTGTAAGACAGACAATACTACCTACAGGAAAATTAAGGGGACCACACCATGGTTCAGGTTGAAAAAAATCAATTTTCCGTTTTCATCATATTTCGATAGATTAAGGTTTTATTTAAGTATTTTGAAAAGGATTTTGCTGAAAAAAATTTTTTTCGAGCATTTAAAGAGCATTTTCCTACCACGTGTGTTTATGTGCCTCGCCCACTTTTCTGTCACCCACTTTTCTGCATATATAATATATTAGATCTTTGCATCCCCTACATTGCACGTTAGGGAATTTTTTTTTTTTTTTTCATGACGAAACGTAAAGGCATTTTCACGAAACGACAATTTAGAGGAAACAAGTTTAGAAAGGTTTCTGTACAAGAGGTTATGTCGACTGGCAACAACGTTTCTAATTGTAATTCTTTAACAAGTGCATCATCAAAGAAGCTATCACCATTTCAAGAGAGTTACAATGATATATTGATAATTTTTACTTATGGACTGTCTGACAGCACAAAATTGTGTTTTATTCAGTTGCTGTCAGACGGTCCATAAGTAAAAATTATCAATATACCATAATATTACACGGAACTGAGGAAGACAGGACTAAAAAAGTTGAAGATGAGTTACAACGAATTTACTGCAAGTGACAAGGGGTGGAGTAACATTATTATAAATTTGAGAATATTATCAGACATAATTTCTAAATTTGTACAATGTAGAGAGTGTGGTGAGTCACAGAGTGTGAAAATTTGTGAGAGTGCCAGTGGGAGAAAAGGCTTAGCAGTTGCTTTGGTTTTAATTTGCACTATATGCTCAGCTGTGATTTCATTTATGAGTTCTTCAAAACCAGATCCAAGTGGCCCTTATGAAATCAATACTAGATTAGTTTATGCCTTACGATCCAGTGGCAAGGGCATGGCTGCAGGGAGAACATTTTGTTCCAAGATGAACATACATCAATTTGATAAACTGACTGCGAGTGTATACCCGTCCTTTTTTCCCCCTAAGGTAAGTCTTTATGCTCCCGGGATTGGAATGACTCCTTACCCTCTCCCCTTAAAACCCACATCCTTTCGTCTTTCCCTCTCCTTCCCTCTTTCCTGATGAGGCAACAGTTTGTTCCGAAAGCTTGAATTTTGTGTGTATGTTTGTGTTTGTTTGTGTGTCTTTCGACCTGCCAGCGCTTTCGTTTGGTGAGTCACATCATCTTTGTTTTTTGATAAATTTTTCCCATGTAGAATGTTTCCCTCTATTTTATATATATATATCGCTTGCACAACATTCATTTGTTGCTAGTCAACAATCAACCTTCCAAGAGAGACTGAGAAATGAACTTAAAGAAGGCGAGGTCTTAGCGATCTGTGACTTTTCTGAGAATTACTCTTTTGTCATCCAGGACGAAGTTCAAGGCTATCACTGGACAAACATGCAAGCAATGATTCATCCTATTGTTGCTTATTACAAGGATGGGAACGAACTCGAGCACACAAGTCTTGTAATCATATCAGAACGCCTAACACATGACACTGTTGCTGTGCATTTGTTCCAATCGTACTTGATGGACTTCCTGACTGTTAAATTCAGTAGAAAACCAAGAAAAATATATTATTCCTCTGATGGAGCAGCAGGTCATTATAAAAATAGGAAGAACTTTACCAACCTGTGCCATCATGAAGAAGATTTCCAAACAGAAGCTGAATGGCATTTTTCAGCCACCTCACATGGGAAGGGAGCTAGTGATGGTGTTGATGGAACAGTTAAATGACTTTCAGCTCGAGCAAGTCTGCAAAGACCATACAGTGATCAAATAATGACACCAAAACAACTTTATATGTTTGTCAAGGATAACATAGAAGGAATGAACTTCAAGTATGCTACTAAAGAAGATCACAAAAATGAAGAAATGAAACTTGTGGAGAGATCTGAGAAATGCTGCAAAATTGAAGGGACACAAAAACTTCACACTTTTATTCCTTTTAGCAAGGATAAAATAATAAAAAAAGTGTATTCAAACTCTGATGATAGTAAAACTGAACTGGTGACAGTTTCTGACAGTGATACAATACTGTTCAAAGACATAAAAGGATATGTTGCTTGTCATTATAATGGACACTGGTGGTTAACCTGTGTACTTGAAAAAAATCAGGAGCAGGATGAAATCACAGTTAGTTTCTTACATCCACATGGACCATCACCATCTTTTACATTTCCGAGTCATCCAGACATTCTTTCCATAAGCAGTAGGGAAGTAGTGCCAATCGTGAACCCTGAAACTGCTACAGAGCGAACATATAAGTCATGCAGTGCAGAAATGTTGATGTGCAACTGACTGATTAGTTCAAAGTATGAAGAAGTGCACTAATAGTACGCCTATTTGTAAATAATAGTAATTACTAACTGAATTTAGGTCTGATCTCAGGTATTCATTTTTCTGTGATTATTTATTTATTTATTTTAAGTTTTCATTTTGTATTTATTAATTACAGAAGCATAAAACATGTGTTCTTTTGTCAATTATAAGTTATTTTTAATTTCCACATTTTACAACAATATACAGCTGGTGAGAAGTAGGCCTAATATCTAAAATAATTTACTTTTTAGGAATTTTTAAAGCACCACCCTTAACGTAAAATTGCTTTTGATAGTGATCCCACGCTCATCCCAAGTTTAAACTTTCTGAATATGTAGATGTAAAGTGTATCTTTCACATATATTTTTTTGAGAATTTTAAAAATACAGTTTTACAAAATTCTATAAATTCAACAGTGTTGTTTTTATGAACAATGTGTATCTATATATTAAACTAATGATGTTTGGTATCATATAAATGCTCTTTAAAAGAGCTTTCCAATGAAGTAAATTTTATTGTTCTAGCTTAATTAGAACACGAGTTGTAAAGAAAACAACATTGTTCTGCGAGTCAAAAATTTGTCATCTTTTCAATTTTTGAAAGTCCATTACTCGGTAACTTTTCGTCAGAAAAATGTGAAAAAATTAATTGGTGTCATGATTTATGAGTAGTATATGCATACTTAATTTCAAAAAAATCTGAGAGGGTCAGGTTGTAGCACTTGTTGATTTGACATGGAATTGCCCATTTCCCTTAACCTATATAGCTCAAATACATCTCCCAGTAACAATATTCACAGCCACACATTGCAATAAAACACTTCCCTCAACCCCAACATGCAACACATACACTAAAAACAAAAAAATAATAACTTACCACAAAAAAGTTCCGGCACCACACACACACACACACACACACACACACACACACACACACACACACACAAACCAACAAAAAATACTCAACCAAAAGAAAGATCTGACCTACCCATACCTCACCCCCCCCCCCCAACCAACCCACCTCCCCCCTCACCCCAAAATAAAAAACCCACAAACAAAAACCAAATGCAACATAAAAAAATCTCAATCGCACACTAAAACTCAACAAAATAGATCCTCCACAACTAAAACACAAACCAGCACCCTTCCCCCACACCTCACAAATACTTTAATGCGAAATAAACCACCCACCCCACCCTGAGCCGCAGACACCCACCCACCCGAACCACCCTCACTAACCACTTTCGGCCTGTACATTTTACTAACAGCCCTTAAAAAAACCCAAAAAACACAATAGGGACACTCTTCCGCCAAAAGTACTCATCTAAATGAGACTGAAGGTTGGAAGAGCACCTCTTCCCCCTCCCAGGAACTGACTTAACAGCCCCCCCCCCCCCCCCCCACATCACCTCTATCCCTCTAATGTATTTGTGCAAGCCCCTGTCTCATAATTTTTGAACTCTAAGCTATGGTTAATGACTAAATGATTAAAACCCTTCTCACCCAACCCCCTATATGAAGAAAATGCATCTGAAACTACTGTGGACCCCGGTTCTATGTACTCCTCAATTAACCTCACTAATTCCGCCTTAGACCTCCCTTTCACAACCCTAAAAACACACTCAGAACACTTCCCCCCCCCCCCACCCCCCCCACCCCCCCAACCACGGAACAACAGCCCCCCACACCCAGACTCCAACCACAGACTTACCCCTCCCATACTTCCTTTTCCCAAACTGCAACTCATCCACCTCCACAACAACCTCATGCCCCCCAACTTACCCCTGTACTTAATAAACTCAGAACACACTTCACGGCAAAAAGAAAACCAATCAAGCAAATTCGTTTCACTCACACCAGTCTCATGCGCGCAAAAACTATGTGGGGATCTATAACAAAAATAATAAGTCACCAGTACAATCTCGCGCATGCCCAACCTAGACTTCTTGAATCGAGAACCATGGCATATGGAATGCAAAATGTCATCCTTTCGACAGCGCCACATATAACCATCCCTGGTCCAACACACTGGAACTTTAGCCAACTTCATTTCTTTGCCACAAATAGAGCACTTCTCGATCTCGGCAATTAAACCAAACAGCTGCAAAAACTTTATCTGTTCCAAAGCAGTGTTTCCCATCATTTTCCGCAGATGCGCTCTATTAATTTTATCCTTCATATCCATTCCTGAACAAAAACAACAACCGATTAATTTACTAAAATTACCGCATGACCTACAGTGAACAACACTAAATTAACCTTCACACAAAACCACTAAATCGTCAACTCACCACCGAGCGAGGTGACGCACTGGTTAGCACACTGGACTCGCATTCGGGAGGACGATGGTTCAATCCCATCTCCGGCCATCCTGATTTAGGTTTTCCGTGATTTCCCTAAATCGCTTCAGGCAAATGCCGGGATGGTTCCTTTGAAAGGGCACAGCCGATTTCCTGCCCCATCCTTCCCTCACCCGAGCTTGCGCTCCATCTCTAATGGCCTCGTCGATGGGACGTTAAACACTAATCTCCTCCTCCTCCTTGTCAACTAACTGAAACGAATTCCACTACAAACACAACCAACACTTGAACAATTCTGTATAATGAGCAAGACCAAACTGAGCCCATTACACCACACAAACAAAAGCCCTGAACATACCACAACATGATGACATCTACAAACACGCCACACTCACAAACCAAACTCCGCGCCGTCATGACGTCACACACCACAACACCCTTACGTCACGGGTCAAAACCGACGCGTGGGATCGTATGCTTCTGTCGACCCCATTCATTTATATTCCCCCATTAGGAAGCTCACAAAAACATATTTTCTGCAGAAAAAACTTGATATTTTTTGTTAATAAATTAAAAAAAGTATTTCTTAAAAACTATAAAATGGATAAAGTAGATTTTAGTACAGTTGACTCTGTTAGCATCATGTAATATACAGTAAAAATATTAAGGTCCTGCATCAAATAGTTATTTTTTTTCAGAATTTGGTCAAATACTTGCCTAAATTAACATGGGTTAGATAGGCAGGGTGTGGGCCCTTTAAAGAGACCTTTGGAAAAAAGACAATTGTCTGTATGAATATCAAGAGCTCAGATGCGAAACCGGTCCTAAGAAGAGAAGGGAAAGCAGAAAGGTGAAAGGAGTATAAAAAGGGTCAGTACAGGGGAGATGTACTTGAGGGCAATGTTATGGAAATGAAAGAGAACATAGAGGAAGATGAGAAGAGAGATATGATAGTGTGTAAAGAATTTCACAAAGGACTTAAGTCGAAACAAGGCCCCGGGAGTAGACAACATTCTGTTAGAGCTAGAGGTAGCCTTGGGAGAGCCAACCATGACAAAACTCTTCCATATGGTGAGCAAGATGTATGTGATAGGTTAAATATCCTCAGACTTTGAGATGAGTATGTTGTTGTTGTTGTTGTTGTGGTCTTCAGTCCAGAGACTGGTTTGATGCTGCTCTGTCCTGTATAAGCCTCTTCATCTCTGAGTAACTACTGCAACCTACATCCTTCTGAATCTGCTTAACGTATTCATCTATTGGTCTCCCCCTATGATTTTTACCCTCCACACTTGACTTCAGTACTAAATTGGTGAGTCCCTGATGCCTCAAAATGTGTCCTACCAAACAATCTCTTCTTCTAGTCAAGTTGTGCCACAAATTTTTCTTCTCCTCAGTTCTGTTCAGTACCTCCTCATTAGTTGTGTGATCTACCCATCTAATCTGCAGCATTCTTCTGTAGCACTGTATTTCAAAAGCTTCTATTCTCTGTTTGTCAAAACTATTTATCATCCATGTTTCACTTCCATACATGGCTACATTCCATACAAATACTTTCAGAAAGGATTTCCTGACACTTAAAACTATTCTTGATGTTAACAAATTTCTCTTCTTCAGAAATGATTTTCTTGCCTTTGCCAGTCTACATTTTATATCCTCTCTTCTTCAACCACCATCAGTTATTTTGTTTCCCAGATAGCAAAATTCATCTCCTACTTTAAGTATTTCATTCCCTAATCTAATTCCCTCAGCATCACCTGATTTAATTCGACTACATTCCATTATCCTCATTTTGCTTTTGTTGATGTTCATCTTATATCCTCCTTCCAAGACACTGGCCATTCCCTTCACTTCTCTTCCAGGTTCTTTACTGTCTCTGACAGAATTACAGTGTCATCGGCAAACCTCAAAGTTTTAATTTCTCCTCCCTCCTGGATCTTAATTCCTACTCCAAATGTTTTTGTTGCTTGCTCAATATACAAATTGAATAACGTCAGCGATAGGCTGGAATCCTGTCGCACTCATTCCCAATCACTGCTTCCCTTTCGTGCCCCTTGACTCTTATAACTGCCATTTGGTATCTGTACAAATTGTAAATAGCCTTTTGCTCCCTGTATTTTACCCCTGCCATCTTCAGGATTTGAAAGAGAATATTCCCGTCAACATTGTCAAAACTTTCTGTAAGTCTACAGATGCTACAAATGTAGGTTTGCCTTTCCTTAACCTATCTTGTAAGAAAATTCATAGTGTCAGTATTGCCTTTCATGTTCCAACATTTCTACAGAATCCAAACTGATCTTCCCTGAGATCAGCTTCAACCAGTGTTTCGATTCATCTGTAAAGAATTCGTGTTAGTATTTGTATTTTGCAACCATGAATTATTAAACTGATAGTTCTGTAATTTTCACACCAGTCAACACCTGCTTTCTTTGGGATTGCAATTATTATATTCTTCTTGAAGTGTGACGGTATTTTGCCTGTCTCATACATCTTGCTCACCAAATGGAATGCTGGCTCACCCAAGGCTATCAGTAGTTCTAATGGAATGTTGTCTACTCCTGGGGCCTTGTTTCGACTTAGGTCTTCCAGTGCTCTGTCAAATTCTTCACATAGTATCATATCTCCCATTTCATCTTCATCTACATCCCCTTCCATTTCCATAAAGTTGCCCTCAAGTACAACTTCCCTGTATAGTCCTCTATATATTCGTTCCACCTTTCTGTTTTCTCTTCTTTGCTTAGGACTGGTTTCCCATCTGAGCTCTTGATAGGCATACAGGTGGTTCTCTTTTCTCTGAAGGTCTCTTTAATTTTCCTGTAGGTAGTATCTGTCTTACCCCTCATTTGTCCTCTAGCCAGTCCTGCTTAGTTACTTTGCTCTTCCAATCAATTTCATTTTTTAGAAGTTTGTATTTCCTTTCTCCCACTTCATTTATTGCATTTTTATGTTTTCTTCTATCATGGATTAAATTCAATATCTCTTGAGTTACCCAAGGGTTTCTACTAGCCCTCGTCTTTTTACCTACTTGGTCCTCTGCTGCCATCACTAATTCATTTCCCAAAGCTACCTATTCTTTACCTACTGTATTTTTCCCCCTGTTCTTGTCAATCATTCCCTAATACTCCCTCTGAAACCCTCTACAAGTGCTGGTTCTTTCAGTTTATCCAGGTCCCATCTACTTAAATTCCTACCTTTTTTGCAGTTTCTTCAGTTTTAATCTACAGTTCATAACGAATAAATTGTGGTCAGAGTTCACATCTGCCCCAGTTTTAAATCTGGTTCCTAAATCTCAGTCTAACCATTATATAAACAATCTGAAACCTTCTGGTGTCCCCAGTTCTCTTCCATGTATACTGCCTTCTTTCATGATTCTTTAACCAAGTGTTAGCTATGATGGAGTTGTGCTCTGTGCAAAATTCTACCAGGTGGCTTCCTCTTTCATTCCTTACCCCTGGTTCGTATTCACCCACTACTTTTGCTTCTCTTCCTTTTCCTACTATCAAATTCCAGTCCCCCATGACTATTAAATTTTCATCTCTCTTAACTATCTGCATAATTTCAATTATCACATCATATATTTCTTCAATCTTTTCATCAACTGCGGAACTAGTTGGCATATAAACTTGTGCTACTGTGCCAAGCAAGGGCTTTGCTTCTATATTGGCTACAATAATGCATTCACTATAGTGTTTTTAGTAGCTTATCCATGTTCCTATTTTTTTTATTCATTATTAAACCTATTCCTGTATTACCCATATTTGATTTTATATTTATAACCCTCTGTTCACCTAACTAGAAGTCTTGTTCCTCCTGCCACCAGACTTCACTAGTTCCCACTATGTCTAACTTTAACCTATCCATTTCCCTGTTTGATTTTCTAACCTACCTGCCCAATTAAGGGGATCTGATATTCCACATTCCGATTTGTAGGATGCCAGTTTTGTTCTCCTGATAACAACGTCCTCCTGAGTGGTCCCTGCCTGAATATCCAAATGGGGAACTATTTTATCTCTGGAATATTTTATCCAAGAGGACATCATCAACATATAACCATAGAGTAAGGCTGCATGCTCTCAGGAAAAATTACAGCTGTAGTTTACCCTTGCTTTCAGTCATTCGCGATACCTCCAGAGCAAGGCCGTTTTGGTTGATGTAACTAGGCCAGATCAGTCAGTCATCCAGTCTATTGCCCCTGCAATTACTGAAAAGGCTGCTACATTTGTCTGGTCTCTCCACAGACACCCCTCCATTGTGGTCGCACCTACAATATGGCTATCTGTATCACCGAGGCACGCAAGCCTCCCCACCAATGGCAAGGCTCATGGTTCATGGGTGGGGGGCAGAAGAATATAATAATCCCAATTCCAAATAAAGCAGATGTTGACAGGTGTGAAAATTACTGAACTATCAGTTTAATAAATCACAGCTGCAAAATGCTAACATGAACCCTTTGCAGTAGAATGGAAAAACTGGTACAGTATTAAGTATACTGTTGATGCTTGTATAGGTGAACATTATTTCAGCTGTTTAACCAAATGTTCAAATGTTTGTAAGTTCTTAAGGGACCAAACTGCAGAGGTCATCGGTCCCTAGACATACACACTACTTAAACTAACCTACTAACCTATGCTACGAACAACACACACACACACACCCATGCCTGAAGGAGGACTCGAACCTCCGGTGGGAGAGGCCACGCAGTCAGTGACATGGCGCCTCTAACCATACAGCATTTAACTAAATGAATTTCATTTGATTTAGTATATGATGTGTTATATTTCTGGCTAAAATGTATAAGAAGATATTAAATTATTACAGTCAATACAGCTAAAATTATTCTTCTTTTAGAAATATTTGAAATTACGAAATATCTGGCACATTTAAAATTCATATTATTAATTGCACAATCTAATGCTAATTATTAAATTTATTTCTGGAGTCATTTACAAAATGATGATACAACTTGGTGAAGATTTTTCTTCTGTCAAGAAAGTTTGTATACTCTTTTGCTTTGTAAACTCTTTGGGATATTGTTAGTACTGTACAGTGTAAGTAGTAGTGGGCATGCCTCTGATGGAGTCAGACGTGTTTTTTAATTTTGGCACTAACTATGTAATTATTGTTTTTTATGGAAGTGGAAACTGTAAAGACAGTGTGACATAGAAGAATGTGTAAAATAAAAAAGTCATAGAAACAGAAATTACTTCATCAATTATCAGATCAACTGGAACCCAGTAAGTTAAAAAAATTACGGGCTCAAGAATCTACCCCTAGACGTGACTGCAGCCAACAACGAGAAAATGAAGATAAGTAAAATAGTTTTTTTTGTATATTTTACACCTCTCAAAGCTTATGAGAGTAATGAAGAGGCAGAAAATTTGATGGTGATGTGTAGGAGCGTGTGGGATTCATGCAGCATCAGTTGACTGATTAACTACCTCTGTCAGCACAGATTAGTCGTGCTGTACAGTTGGTGCAGTGGATAGAATTGTAGGTTAGCATGCAGGAGGTCGAGCATTCAATCCTGGTTTGGCGCGCATTTTTTTTTATTTGCTTATTTTATTCTGACAGTTCATACTGTAATATGCACTGTTTCTTAGGTCACATGTATCCTAAATTTACAACATTTTGTAATGCTGAACATAACAGATACACGGTTAGACAAATAAGAAATAGACAGTTGAAGCAAATGACCTGTCATAGGACAGAATAACTACAAAAACAATATCAATTTCTAGATGCTACAGGTGATAGCACTGTACAATAACAGAACATCTTCTTGTCGTTTATACTATATGTAGTATGAGTGCTCAGACATCGCACTTTAGCAAACAATGACAGTAAAAATGTCTGTATTGATGACCACATGACCTTCACAACAGAATAAGTTGTCCTCAGGGCAACACATGCTCAAAGCAACCTCCCTGCAGGTCCAAGCATTGCGCAACCCGCCGGATCATACAGCTCTGAACCCTTCACAGCAAAGCTGCATCCACAGTAACAAGACCAGAATGAACATGCACTACCAATTCTTCCAAATTTGTCGGCAGAGTAAAGTGCATGTGCTCCTTCAGGTGTCCCCGTCCCCACAGGAAGAAATCCAGGGGATTTAGGTCAGGTGAACATGTGACCATACAACTGGACCTCCATGTCTGAGCCATTTCCCTGGAAATGTTCTGTCCAAATACTGTTGCACATTACTTCCAGAGTGTGGAGGTGCACCATCATGTTGGAACCATATCCTCTACTGAACATGCGCTGGACATCCTCAGAAGCGCTCATCCACTGAGTCTTGCTGACTGACTGGTCAGATGGCTGAGAGTGACATGTATAGTGTAGGAAATGAGGTGTGGTCAAAGTAACACGTGATGAGCAGAGACAATCCTTGTCAAAGATAAAACTTAACTATTGATTGTCATCTTGTCAAAGATAAATTGTCTAGTGATTCTGCAGAGCTTCTGTCCATATGTCGGTAAGTTTCATTGCCTCCTCTTTCCTATTAAAATAATCCTGATGCTTATAAATTTCAGTGCCTTCTCTACATAGTTGTGGATAATAATTTGATGTTGTCGATAAAACTTCTGTTTCAGATATCTTCATTCTATGACACAGCTGATTTCTCTATTTTTCCTAGTCAGCAAAGACTTTTGTGCTCTTTTAGCCATGTATTTATGCTCCTCTTGGTAGTTCCAATATAAACTTTACCACACATACACAGAATTTTGTATACACCACATGTCTACAGAGGAGGGCGTTTATCCTTCACAGATCGGCGTACTTGACTTATTTTCTTTGTTGGTCTAAAGACCAGTCTGATGACCTGTTCTGTAAAATCTTACTGATCAGATCCGTTACTTTTTTAATAAAAAGGAGAGAAAGTTTTTTTTTCTGTTGTGGTTCATCCTTGTCCTTTAGTCTTCTGTTCCTTGGTCACAAAATTCTCTTTATCTCTTTTCCTGAGTAGCCATTTTTCTTGAAGGCTTGCTTCAAATGTTTTATTTCAGCATCCAGGTGTTCCAATGTGCATATCTGTTTGGTTCTATCGACAATTAAAAGTCTTGTAAAAACCATTGTATAAAAAGGGTAATATATATGACGTGGGAAACTATAGACCAGTAGCTTTGTTATCTGTATTTTCAAAAATAATAGAGACTGTCATGAAAAATATAATTACAGATTACCTCGAAAAATTCAATTTCTTGTCTGTAAACCAACATGGTTTTCACAAAGGCATGAGTACAGAAACAGCAATTACCCAGTTCATGAAAAACATTGTAATAGGACTTGACAGAAATAACAGTACAGTGGGAATAAAGTTGAACTTACCAAAGGCATTTGATACTGTTGATCATGATATCTTGCTAGACAAACTAGAAGCTATGGGTATATGAGGACTTGCATTAAAATGGCTTCAGTCATATCTGCACAATAGAAAACAGGTAGTAGAAATTACCTCAGCAAACAATAAATACCAAAGCATTGTGTACAGATCGGATATGCAGACTGTACCAATTGGAGTACCTCAGGGTAGCATTCTAGGACCTCTCTTATATATAAATATTTTGTAACAGACATAAATAGGGTATTGCCAACATCTGCAACCAGAGTTTTGGATAAATACAAAACTGATTTGAACTGAACAGGCTAACCTTAAATATTTCAAAAACTAATTATATACATTACAAGAAAATAAAGTCTCACCATGATGTGAACCTCAAAATTCAAAATAAACAAATTGAAAGGGTAGCTGCCACAGAATTCTTAGGTGTGCAAATTGATGAAAATTTAGACTGGAAAGCCCACATTCTCTACCTCACTAACAAGTTAAGCTCTGCTTGCTTTGCATTATGCATAATTAGTACTGTGTGTTGTAGAGAATGTAGTAGAACTGTCTATTTTGCTTACATCAATTCTGCTATCACCTATGACCTAATCCTCTGGGGTCATAATAAGGCAAACAAGAAAACCATCTTCACCTTACAAAAATGAGCTGTTAGAAGAATTTCAAACAGTACAAGGCTAACACCTTCCAAACAGTTATTTCAGCACATGGTTGCTGGATGAATAAACTACTACTACTACTACTACTTGATATTGTAGTCATAAGATACATTTTTCATTTTGTGAAGTGCAAAATTTTACATTTCTGAACATTTAGAGCAAGTTGCCAACCTCTGCATCACACTGAAATTTTATCAAGATCTGAGTGAATATTTATGCAGGTTCCCTCAGATAGTACTTCTGTAGAGGTAAATGCATCATCTACAAAAAGCCAGATTTTCTTTTGGATCGCTTCCACTACCTTTCGTGTAGACAGGTGGTACCTGTGCTTACTTCCAACTATGGGGCAAAGATTTTTGTTTGAGACCTCTATGATAGATTATAGTTAGAAGAGGGGCTAACTCAGCTGCAGATTCGATTTAGAATCTGATAGGAATTCCATCATGCCATGTAGAGTTACTCAATTTTAATGAATTAAGCTGTTTCTCAATACCATTGTCACTAATACTTATTTCACTTATTTCAGTGATACGAGGATTAAATTGGGTTTTCCTTTTTAAAGGACCATTTGAAAACAGAGTTAAGAATTTCAGTTTTTGTTTTGCTATCCTCAGTTTCAGTTCCTGTCTCATTCACTAGGGACTGGACACTAACTTTGTTGCCACTCACAGCCTTTACATATGGCCAGAAGTTCTTTTGTCTCTTCCTCATCAAGCACCATTATCAACTAGATGAAGCTGCTCATCTATGAGCCCTCAGTTAATCCTGGTGGTTCCAGGTTTCAGCAGTCTGAGAAGAGGCCACCCATTGGGTGCTATCACCTGACATTCCAGCCAGTCTTGAAGGGTCCTGGGTTTGTCATAAGGCATCTGCGCACTATTACCAGCTGCCTGAGGCCATATCCAGCATACACATTCAGCAGTTTCAACAGGCCTGCTGCAGAGCTGACTCCCACACACGTCAGTAAGGCCGCATGCTTCCATCTGCTTTTATGCTGTCACTCCACTGCCTCAATGTACTCACTTACTGTCAGCTAGACACAGCTGGCTCCTGGTGGCAGTTGCCAACCTCCTGCAAGGAGGCAACGGTTAGTAAGGAATGTTTTTGTTGAGTAAGCATTCTTGACCTGCACTCACCATGGTATTCAAATATCCCTTCCAATAGGTCCTGCACATGCCATTTTGGGGCACAAGTAGCCATCCTGCAACTCTAGTGCCAGCAAAGCAATCAATTTGAATTTGACTCCATTATGAGAGGTGTCTGGCTATATTTTTACGTATGAGTTGAATAATTGTTTCATTTCCCTGAAGGCTCTGCTTCAAAACAGCATTTATTGAACACAATGAGTGAGTGGTATAAATGAATGAATGAACACACCAAAATTTAGAATAGTAATACAGGGTGCTTGTAAAAGATTGTTGCAGTTTAAATCGTATATTATAACAATTTAATTTAAACTATTTACAATAATCATACATCAAATTGAAGATAAAGTAACCAAGTTTTTCTTACAAATGTTGAATATATGCACCTTTATTTCTATGTCACACATCCAACCTAAACTCCAGTGGTTGTTAAGTCCAGAGTAATGTAAGTGATAGCCTCTTCAATTCTGTGTGTCAGCTCTGGCAAATAATTAGGCACTGGCAGAATGTAGACAGGATCTTCTATAAAACTCCAAAGGAAACAATTGCCTGGTGTGAGGTCAGGTGAACATGGAGGCCAGTGGAAAAGAGTTTTGTCATACTGATCATTAAGATCAATCTGATGGTTGGGGACTTCAACGTTCAGCCACTCTCATACAGAAAGATGCCAATGGGGAGGAGCTCCACCTTGTTAAAAAATAATGTTTTCATATTCACTTTCTAATATGGGTAAGAGACACTCTTGCAAAATAACAATATGTCCCACACCTGTTATGAGAGCTTCAGGGAAAGGAAAAAGAAAAGAAAAGAAAAGAAAAGAAAAGAAAAGAAAAGAAAAAGAAAAGAAAAGAAAAAGAAAAAAAAAGGAAGTTCATACCACTTGATGTCATGGCACAGCACAGAAAACATATAATTTTGTGGAATCTCCTTCATATTGTCCCAAGTTCGTGAGGATGTTCTGATCCCAGATAAGAACATTATGGGTAGTTACCTTCCCACTTAGATGGAAAGTTATATCATCGCTGAACACCACACAATCAAGAACATCATATTCTCACTGCAGCATTTCGCTTGCAGAGTTGTAACACGCACACCACAGTCATCTGGCTTTAAAGCACATGCAAACTGTAAATGGCATGCCCACATGTGTAAATGTTTTCTTAAAACCACGGTCATCTTTGGCAACTGAAGTTAAAGATGTGCTTTCTGAACAGACCAGACTTCTTAGGACTGTGAAATTAAGATGCTCTGACATGATCAACATCTTGTTCATGCACTTTTGATCATCTTGTGCTTTTCCCTTTACACATACATCCTGTCCTTTTGAACTGATTGTACTGTCGGCAGATACTTTTGCCACATGGTGGATCACAATTAAACTTTAAATGAAATGCACTTTGAATTGAAATCATAGATCCACTCTTAGCAAAACTCAGAACACAAACTGTTTTATACTCAGGAGTCATCTTTTGTGTATGTGGCACTGATAGCAAGAAAACAGCAAATCAGTACTCACACATGGGCTTATCTAAGACTGTTTGAGTTTCTCTTTAATTATGACTTTGAACCAACATTCAATCATGTTCACAGTTGATATTATTAAAATTTATAACTGGGACATCTTTTATGTGGACACCCTGTACATTCATAAAAATAGTTGAGGAGATTCTGTTCTCAAGGAAACAGAATAATGACTGGAAAGACAGCAAAATAAATAAACACAAGAATGAATATTGTGGGCCCACATGTTGCCAAGGTTGTTTTGACTACGCTGTATAAGTTTCACTGGGAAGCTGTTACACATCCTCCGTACAGTCCCGACTCTCCCCATGTAATTTCCATAGTTTTGGAGCTCTGAAGAAAGACTTTCATGGCTGATGGTTTACTTCAGATGAAGAGGTGTGCATCTGGGCACAATCATGTTTCCAAAGGCAACCACAAACATTTTTCCATGAAAGCATTCATTGTCTTGTCTCAAAGTGGGATAATTGTATTAACAGTTATGGCATTTACTTTTGAAATAATAAATAGTTTACTTACTTTTTTCCCAGTTATCTCATTTTCATTTCACTGTCCCTTATAATAATAAAGTATTTCCAGGTTGTACTTATAACATTGAGGGTTGCTCAGCTAGCTAAGGGGATATGCATGTTGGGAATCACTAGGAGAGACAAGAAAACATCTGCGCTAAATGAAAATAAAATGGAGGTGAGTGGGACTTGTAAATAAAGCAATGGATTATAAATGGACAAGAAAGACCTTTGTTGGATTCAAGACATAACAAACTGGGGCTATGAGCCAATGGAATGCTGGTAGACAACAAAAGAGTACAAGCAGGAGCAAGACATGTTCATGTACCCGAATGCCACAGTCAATGGAAAAACATAGAGAAGATCAACATGCAACAGAGGATGCAAGTGATTGACAATGATGATGACTACCATTTATTTGTTACCAGGCATAAAAACTTTAAAAAATTAAACTTGTAGGAAAAACAAATAGATTCCATTTAGAAGCTGGTTATGCATGGAATATCAAAAATGATGGTACACACACAATCCTCTTCCTTCATGGTCTGTGTTCTTAAAAAACAATAGAAACGTAGATTGATAGGAACCTTGCAAAAAAGATAATGAACGAATTTCCATCCTGCAGTGGAGTGTGCTTTGGTTTGAAACTTCTGACAGATTAAAACTGTGTTTTGGGCTGGGACTTTTGCCTTTAGCAGGCAGGCACTCTTTTGACTGAGCTGCCTGAGCACAACTTGCTAGCTGCCCTTGCAGCTCTACATCCACTAATAGCAATTCTCCTAACATTCAATGATCAGGTAAGTTCTTCCACACACCTTGTGAGACTAGTGCTCCTGAGAGAAAGGATTATGCAGAGAAATGGCTTAGCTACAGCCTTGGGAATAATTTCTGAAGAGAATTTACATTCTGCAGTAGAGTGTGTGATGATTGAAACTTCATGGCACATTAAAATCCTACTATCCCAGTATAGTCCAATATAAGCTGTAGGATTGATATGTACATCATTCAGTGAACCAACATTGGTTGAGTCAATATATTGTTGCTCAAGTATCTGTATCCCAGACAATGTTAATTAAAACTCAGTGCTTCTTGTGAGAAGAAGAGGCATGCACCTATGGTGTGCCATTCACAGTGCACCACAGAATTCGTGGTCTATGAAACTTCTTGGCAGATTAAAACTGTGTGCCATACTGGTATTGAAACCTTGGACCCACGTCTTCTGCAGCCAAGTGCTGTACTGACTGAGCTATCTAAGCATGATCCACAACTTGCTCTCACAACTCTACATCCACCCTTACCCCTTCTTCTAATGCCCACAATCTTCACAGATATTCCCCTGCATACCTTGCCGGAATCATGGAAGGAAAGAGAATGTGGAGAAGTGGCTTAGCCACAGCCTAGGGGATTCTTTGCAGAATGAAGTCTGCCAGGAAGTTTCAAATCTGTACACACTCCACTGAAGAGTGAAAAGTAATTCTGGAAGCAAGCCACTAAGCTGTGGTCATGACATTTCTCTATGATATTCTTTCTTCCAGGATTAGTGAAAGATCTGCAGGAGAACATCTGTGAATTTTGGAAGGTAGAAGGAGAAGTACTGACAGAAGTAGAGGTGTGAGGGAAGGTCATGAGTAATGCTTGGATAGCTCACTCCATAGGGCACTTGTCCTTGAAAGACATAGATCCCACATTCGAGTCACAATTCAGCACACAGTTTTAATCTCCCAGGAAATTTCAAAGATAATTTTAATCCCCATGGGGTGATGTAATTGTCATACCACCCCAGGGGAAGGATGCATATCCCTGCTTCTTCTTACAGAGAAACGATACAATAAAAGTCATTTATGCAGTGAGAAAATAATAACATAAAATATTTAATAGAAATATGCAGATATTGTTCATTAGTTTTATTTTCATTGTGCAAGTTGTGAGCCATATTAAGGGAGGGCACACATCTTTGGTATAAGACAGTGGTCACAGCAACGTAGTGAGAGGAAACACCTGCTTGGACACAGTAGTAAGTATTCCACGGATTGATATCTTGTCCTGGAGATGGGCAAACTTCCCAAGAACTTTTATATCAACAATAGGAAAATGGTGAAATGGAAGTAGATGAGCTCTGGAGTTTGATATTGATCTTGTACATGAAAGGATTAACTGATTTTATTAGGACGAGTTGTTAGTTTCTTTAAAGTGGAGGAAAATATATCACACGTTAAGTTATAGATGCTGTGGACATTTTGGTCATAAAATGGGGTGTAGAAGAAATCATATATTTAGATTTTAAAGTCATTATTTCAGCTTTGATGATGAAGTCCACAAGATCAGCATGAGAAGTACCAGTCAAACTACTGTTATGTGGATGTAGTAACAATTCCATGTTTGATGCAACAGTTACACAGCAAAGTGCATGCTGCTTCTTCCCTCAAAAGCAAGTGCCACCTGGGGGCATGAGTATAACGCATAACATCTCTGGTAAGGCATTACTGATATGGCATAACATCACCTGCAGAAGAAGAAGCAACAATGGAGGAAAACACAGCAGCCATATAGACAATGTAGGGAACCACAAGCACACAGAAGGTAGTGTGCCATTCTCATTTGAAGGATTTTTTGACTGCAGAGACAAAGAGTAAGAAGCCTTCAAAATACATGTCACCTCAATGAACAACCATAACTTGTCTATCTTTCACCTTGAGGATTTTAATGCAAACCATTCAACTGAAAGCAACAACAAAATAGAGGTTCAGCTTCTGATGAATTCAATAACCTCATATTAGTAGTTAACTTTCCCACAAGGATCACATCTGAGAGTCAGACTTTGATAGACAACGTATTTATAGATGCAAATATATGTCTTACCTTCACTGGCACCCATGTCTTGAATGAGCTGTATGGCCATGATGGACAACTCTTCACTCTAAATGGCAGAAAACCGCTCAAAAAATCAGTCCCTACTTGGAAATCAATAATATTAATGACTAGAGACTCACTGGAAATCTTTAAAGCTAAACTGCAGCAGATGGAGAGGAGCCCATCTTACAGGGTGGATGAGATTAACACTAAATTCAATATTTTCATAAATGAATTCTCATTCCCCTTTGAAGAGGTTTTTCCAAAAAAGTCTGCTATACACAATACTTCCACATCTCTGAAGAAACCATGCATCACAAAGGGAATTAAACACCTGTGCAAAACAAAGAGGGAACTTTATATTACAGTTAGCATGTCTAAGGGCACAACAAAAATGGTTCATTATAAAATGTACTATAAGACCCAAAGGAAGTTGATACAAAAAACACAAGTATTATATTATGAATTGATATCTCTAATAATAAGATGAAGATTATTTAGCATTTGTTAGAAGGGAGGTGCAGAAGAACAAAATAACTTTATAAAACTTCAAAATCAAACATGAACGAAATCTTGTATGTATGGTGACTATCAACCACAAAAACAGCACCTCTGAGTTTTGACTTGCAAACTCTTAGCTTTATGTTCTTTTCAACTTTTCCTTCCTTTAAAAAGGAAAACCCAGGAGAACTGCCTCAATTTCATCCTTGTACCACTGAAAAGATGATTCAAATAATTGTTAGTGTCAGTGATGTTGAGAAACAGCTGAAATCATGAAAATTGAACAAATCTTCAGGCCCAATGGAATCCCTGTCAGGTTCTGTACTGAATTTGCAGCTGAGTTAGCCCCTCTTCTAACTGTAAGATCCCTCATACAAAAAACGGTGCCCATTTCTTGGAAAAAAGCACAGGTCACACCTTAGGGTAGTAGAAGGAATCCACAAATCTACCATCCAATATCCATGATATTGTAGAATCTTAGAACATATTCTTAGCTTAAATAAAATGAGGTATCTTGAACAGAATGACCTCCTCAAACCAACTTGCACTTATGACATATTGAAAGCTTTGGATCAAGGCAATCAGGCATATGCAGTATTTCTTGATTTCTGAAAAGCATTTGACTCAGTACCCCACCTACACGTACTGCCAATAGTATGCTCATATAGAGAATCAACTGAAATTTGTGACTGGACTGAGGACTTTTTGGTAGGGGAGACAGAGCATGTTTTCTTGGATGGACAGTCATTGCTAGATGTAGAAATAAGGATCAGGTAGTGATAGTGGGTGGAGCAGGGAACAGTCTTGATAGGGACAGGGAATATGATGTAGGTGATGACCTGGTAAAGACAGCTACTCAAACTGGTGGCACTAATGCGCATTTTGTGCAACTGTTTCAGCGTCATGATCGACTTCATCTTAATGCGGGCATTAGGCACGTTAACGTGGGGCTGGGGAGGGCACTGATGACAGAGGGCATGGGTCACATCTCAGTGGTGCTAGTTGGGTCTATCAGTAGATTGGGATTCACTATGAAATGGCCTGCACCTCAATAGGTATGGGAAGGGGGGGGGGGGGCTGGCAAAACTTATATGTGACAGTGTAGTGGATAGTGGCAGTGGTGGTGGTGGTGGAATCACTCACGGAAAAATTTCTGTATTCACTGGTGTCTGACGTGCTTAAAGGAAGTCCCTCTAAGGGCTCACCTTCAGAGAATGTAATGTTTCCAAGTAGGGAAGGAATTAGCATACTTCATCAAAATATAAGAGGTATCAGAGATAAAGTTAGTGAACTGCTTATAGATGTTGACTCTGAAATTATTGGTATATCAGAGCACCACTTAAAAAATTTGACAATTCAGAGGCTTCCTTTACCAGGGTACAGATAAGCTGGCTGTTTTTCAAGGAATTCTTTGCAGGGTGGGGGAGTGGCTGTGTATGTAAAAAACAGTATTCCATTTGAATCCATAGATGTATCACTACACTGCACTGAACAGATATTTGAATGTTGTGCACGGGCAGTTGAATTTAGTGAAACTAAACTTCTAATTGTTGTTTACAGGTTCCCTAACTCTGACTTCAGAGCATTTCTGCTCAAGCTAGAGAGGGTTCTTGATTCACTTTGTAGGAAGTACCAGAAATTATTTATATGTGGTGACTTCAATATGAATTTTGTATATGATGGTGCAAGAAAAAGGAAGTTTGTAGATCTCATAAATTCATATGGTTTGATGCAGACTGTGTTTTTTCCAACAAGGGTGCAGGGGAACAGTAGCACAGCCATAGACAATATTTTTATTCATTCTTCATTACTAGATGGGCATTCTGTTAGTAAAAGGGTGAATGCCTTTCAGACCATGATGCACAAATTTTAACACTAAAAGGCTTTAGAACTCAAACAAATGTCACATTTAATTAAAAACTGTGTAGGAAAGTTAATCCAACAGCAATAGAGAGTTTTTAAACCTTGTCAAGGAACAAGAGTGGCAGGATGTTTATAGTGCCATAGATGGTAAATATAATGCTTTCCTTAACACATTTCTCATGCCCTTTGAGAGTTGCTTTCCATTAGAACATTCTAAATGGGGTACTAGCAATAATAGGCAGCCCAGGTGGCTGACTAGTGGGATAAGGATATCATGTAGAACAAAGTGGGAATTATATCAAAATGTTAGAAGTAGTCACAATCAAGCTAGAGTAATCCATTACAAACAGTATTGTAAGGAACTTAAAAATATTATTAGGAAGGCAAAGAGTATGTGGTATGCAAGTAGAATAGCTAATTCACAGGATAAAATTAAAACCATATGGTCAGTTGTGAAGGAAGTGTCTGATCAGCAGGACAAGTTAGACAATATAAAGTCAGTTTGCAGTAAAAATATTTCTGTTACTGATAAATCAGATATATGTACAGTATCATTTTCTGAGCTTTGCTGGTGAACTAAATAAAAATTTAGTTTCTACAAGCATAATTTTCTTGGCAAATGCCTTTCCGAGATTGATGTCTGAAATACCCCTCTGAGATACAGACAAGAAGGAAATTGAGTCAATAATTAAATCGTTGAAGGCTAAGAACTCTCATGGTAATGATGGAATGCCTAGCAGAATATTAAAGTACTGTGCTGCACATGTTAGCAATGTATTTAGTCATATTTGTGATTTTTCCTTCAGCAGTGGTCAGTTTCCAGAACGATTAAAGTACTTAGTAGTAAAGCCGCTTTATAAAAAGGGAGAAAAGGATAAAGTAGATAATTTTAGACCTATTTCTATGCCATCAGTGTTTGCTGAAGTTATTGGAAAGGCTGTGTATGTAAGGATAACTGATCATTTTATATCACACACTTTGCTGTCAAATGTACGGTTCGGCTTTAGAAGTCGTTTAACAACTGAAGATCCTATATTCTCTTTTCTTTGTGAGGTACTGGATGGGTTAAACAAAAGGTTTTGAATGCTATGCATATTTTTTCATTTAACTAAGGCATTCGATTGTATTGATCACAAAATATTGCTCCAGAAGGTGGACCATTACAGAATACGGGGAGTAGCTTACAATTGGTTCACCTCTTACTTTAGCGACAGATAGCTAAAGCTCATTATTCACAATGCTGATTGTCATGGCCATTCATAGCTTGTAGAAAATAAACTAACGATAAATCACAGTAAGACTCAGTTTTACGTTTTCTAACACACAATTCAGTAAAACCTGATGTTTTAATTTCACAGAATGGGCATTGATTAGTGAAACTGAACAGTTCAAATTTCTAGGTGTTCAGATAGATAGTAAGCAGTCGTGGGAAGCCCATGTTGAGGATATTATTCAAAGACTTAATGCTGCGATTTTTACTATTTGAACGGAATCTGAAGTGAGTGATCGTTTGACACGAAAATTAGTCTACTTTGCTTATGTCATATGGTATTCTATTTTGGGGTAACTCTTCCTATTCTAAAAGGATATTTTTGGCTCAGAAACGGGCGATTCAGGCAAGAAGCAGTGTAAGTTCACAAACCTATTGTTGACCCTTGTTCACGAGTCTGGGTATTTTGACATCGGCCTCTCAATATATATATTCCTTACAGTCATTTCTTGTTAATAACATTAGCTTATTCCCAAGAATAAGCAGCTTTCACTCAGTTAATACTTGGCAGAAATCAAATCTGCATTTGTATCGGACTTCCTTAACTCTTGTGCAAAAAGGTGTGCAGTATACTGCTGCATCCATTTTCAATAAGCTACCACTTGAATTCAAAAATCTTAGCAGTAATCCACAGGCTTTCAAATCAAAACTGAAAAGTTTCCTCATGGGTCAGTCCTTCTATTCTTTTGAGGAGTTCCTTGAAAAATTAAGCTGATTCTTGTTGTATTGTTGACTGTATTTACTTAAACATATGGACTGACTTTTTTCAGGTTCATAAACATTTATTTTTACCTGTTATTATTTTTATGTTGTAATTTCATGTACTGTCATGTTCCATGACCTTGGAGATTTGCTCCTCACTTTGGTCCTATGGAACATGATGTGTAAATAAATAAATAAATAACTTCAGGTGTGCCCCAGGAAAATGTGTTGGGACCCTTGCTGTTCATGTTCTATATTAATAAACTTACAGACAGTATTAACAGCAAAATCAGGCTTTTTGCAGGTGATGCAGTTACTTATGATGAAGTATTACTGAAAGAAGCTGCATAAATATTCAGTCAGATCTTGATAAGGTTTCAACGTGGTGCAGAGATTGGCAATTTGCCCTAAATCTTAGAAGTGTAAAATTTTCCACTTCACAAAATGTAGGTATTATCCTATGACTATAATATCAGATCACCACTGGACTTTTGGACTTTTTGAGTACTGCTTCCTCCCAGATGGCCTAAAAAATGTGACCAAGGCTTGGCAACAGTTTATTGATCTTTATTGTTCAGTCTCTGATTTGCATATGCCTGTCCAACATTGTGACATTTCCCCCCACCGTCGAGGAACACGAACAGCATCTGGCTCAAGTCCAGGCAACACTCCATAACAATAGAACAACAGTGTCACAGTCAACCATGGAAGTCACAACTAACATGACTGTGTAACTTTCCTAGGCTATACTGTAATGTAATTCAATAGATACGAAATCTGCTCACCAAGTACCAGCAGAACACACACATAAAAGAAGGTTAAAATTATGCAATATTTCAGAGCCTCTGGCTCCTTCTTCCAGCAGAAGTGTTGAAGGGGGAGGAAGAGGGATAAAGGAAGAGAACTGGAGAGGTCTTGCAAAAAGGATAGATTTTCGAAAAGTCACCCAGAACCGGAGGTCAAGGAAGACTAATTGGACAGGCTGATAAGGAAAGACTGATTGCTGGGGACAGCACTGGATGAGATTTGAAAATCTGAGAGCTTAAAGGTGGAAAACAGGGTAATATGCAAGACAGAGTTAACTGCTAAAACATCATGCATGTGTTAATAAGAGTGAAAAACTAAGTGCATTACATGTAACAGAGCTGGGAGGCCGACGGTGATAAATAGACAAGTAAAAAATGTAAGATGTAGAAAACTAAAACGGAGTGAAGAAAGGTGTAATTACTGTGAAGCAATGCTGAGACAAAAGAAATTAATGTAAATTAAGGTTAGGTGGGTGGTGAGAATCAAGGAAATATTGTAGTGCTAGCTCCTACGTATGGATTTCTGAGAAACTGGTGTCTGGGGGAAGAATCCAGATAGCATGTGTGAAACAGGCACTGAAGTCATGACTGTCACATTGTAGAGCATGCCCTGCAACAGGATATTGCGTGTTGCCAGATCCACACCCTCTGAATAGGCCCATTCATCCTAACTGCTAATTGGGTGATATTCCCGCCAATGCCAAAGGCCAAACATTGTTTACATACCAGCTGGTATATGACATGTGTTGTTTCACAGGTGGCTCTCCCTTTGATAGTATATGTTTTGTCAGTTGCATGGCTGGTGTAGATGGTGATAGGAGGGTGAAGAGGGCAAGCCTTGCAGCAGGGATGGTCACAGGGGTAGGAGCTACTGGATATGAGGATGGGTGCAGAAGGAGCTTAGGGTCTGACAAGGATATTACGGGGATTGTGAGGGCAATGAAAAGCTGTTCTAGGTGTGGTGGGCAAAATCTCAGAGAAAATGGATTTCATTTCAGGGCATGATTTTAGGGAGCCATGGCCTTGTCAAAATATCTGATTAATACATTCCAGACCAGAGTAAAATTGAGTGACAAGTTATGTGCTCTGAAGTTGTTTTTTGGAGGGATCACCTTTACCAAGATTGGATGTGATGGCCCAGGAAATCTGCTTTTGAACTAGTCTGGTGGGGTAATTACATCCAGGGAAGCCTGAGAAGAGACTGGTGGTGTATTGCTTTAAAGAGTCTGCATCTGAACAAATATGTTTGCCTCAAACGCCAAGGCTGTATGGGAGGGAACATATGACAGGGAAAGGATGACAACTGTCAGAATGTAAGTACTGTCATTTGTTAGTAGGTTTAATGTGGACATAAGTGTGTAGGTGGTCTTAGATGATGACAAGATCAACATCAAGGAAAATGGCACTGGATTTGAAATAGGACCATGTGAAATTTTATTGGGAGAAGGTATTCAGAGATTCCAAGAATTTCAACATGTCAGGTTCACCATGATGTCATCAGTGTATCTAAACCAAACCAGGTGCTGAAGACTTATGGATCCTAGGAAAGGCCCCTCCAAGCAGCCTATGAAAAGACTGGCATAGGAAGGAGCCATCCTGGTTCCCATGGATCAAATTGGGATCATTGTTGGAACTGTTCAAAGAAGGACCTGACATTGAACCCTGCCTTGAACAGTTCCAACCGTGATCCCAATTTGATCCACCACCACTACCTCAAAATCATCCCCTACAAGCCTTCCAAGAATTCCTCACATCCAGCATTGCTTTACAACCCTTCCTCAGGTCCCTATAACATGACCCTAACTTGTCCTCTGCAGAGCTCCATGCTCTGTGATCCCTAAAAGCTGATTCCATCATTATCCTCCCAGCAGACAAAGGACCTACCACTATGGTACTAAACTGAAAGGAGTATGTTAGTGAAGGTGTACACCAGCTGTCTGACACTTCGACATACAGCATCTGCATTCAAGATCACATCCCTGTGATTGAAACTGACCTGCAGTCCCTTCTTAAAACCTCAGGCCCCTCTCAAGGAGTAACACTTCAATCCATAGAACTTCTTACCCCAACCAAACCATGCTCCCCCACCTTTTACCTTCTTCTAAGATCCACAAACCCAATTATCCTAGCCGTCCTATACTCGCTGGCTTCAAAGCACCCACCAAACATATATCTGCCTTAGTTGATCAGCACCTGAAATCCATAGTACAAAGACTTCCCTCCTGTATCAAAGGCACCAACCATTTCCTAGATCATCTGAAGTCCATGCCCATCCCACTCTCACCGCACACCTTGCTTGTCACTACTGATGCCACCAACATCCCCTGCGTACATCATTTGTCTGCTGCTGAACATTTCCTCAGCCAGCACCCACCTGATTCCACACCTATGACATCCTCCCTGCTCACCTTAATCAACTTTACACAACTACTTCTCCTTTGAGGACCAGACATACAAACAGATCAGGGGTATGGCCATGGGAACCAGGATAGCTCCTTCCTATGCCAACCTTTTCAGGGGTTGTTTGGAGGAGCCTTTCATGGGATCCATAAATCTTCAGCCCCTGGTTTGGTTTAGACACATTGATGACATCTTCCTGGAATCTCTGAATACCTTCTCACAATTAAATTTCAATTGAACCTATTCTGAATCCAGTGCCATTTTCCTTGACGTTGATCTTGTCCTCACCAAAAGTCACCTACACACTTCTGTCACATTAAACCTGCTAACAACTGACAATACTTACATAATTACCCCACCAGCCCAGTTCTAAAGCATATTTCCTGGGCCATCACATCAAATCCTGGTACTGTTGATCCCTCCATAAAACAACTTCAGAGCACACTCAGTATTATCATGGTCTGGAATGTATTAACCAACTACTTCAACAAGGCCATGACTTCCTAAAATCATGCCCTGAAATGAGATACATTCTGTCTGATATTTTGCCCACCACTCCTAGAACAGCTTTTAATTGCCCTCACAATCCCCACAATATCCTTGTCAGACCCTAAGCTCCTTCTGCAGCCATCCTCCTATCCTGTAGCTCCTACCCGTGTGACCGTCCGTGATGCAAGACTTGCCCTATGCACCATCCTATAAATGATCTACACCAGCCATGCAACTGATAAAACATATACTATCAAAGGGAAAGCCACCTGTGAAACAACACATCATATACCAGCTGTTATGTAAACACTGTTTGGCCTTTTGCATCAGCATGAATATCACCCAATTAGCAGTTAGGATAAATGGGCCTATTCAGAGGGTGTGGATCTGGCAACACACAATACCCTGTTGCAGAGCGTGCTCTACAATGTGACAGCCATGACTTCAGTGTCTGTTTCACATGTGCTATCTGGATCCTTCACCCAGACACCAGTATCTCAAAAATCCATAGGTGGGAGCTAGTGCTAAAACATTTCCTTGTTTCTCACCACCCACCTAACCTTAATTTACATTAATTTCTTTTGTCTCAGCATTTCTGCACAGTAATTACTCCTTGCTCCACTCTGTTTTAGTTTTCTACATATTCATTTTCTGATCTGTCTATTTTGCACCGTCGGCCTCCCAGCTCTGTTACATGTAATGCACTTAGTGTTTCACTCTTATTAACTCATGCACAACATTTTTGCAGTAATCTCTGTCTTGCATATTACCCTATTTTCCACCTTTAAGCTCTCAGATTTTCAAATCTCATCCAGTGCTGTCCCCAGCAATCAGTCTTTCCTTATCAGCCTGTCCAATTAGTCTTCCTTGACCTCCGGTTCTGGGTGACTTTTCGAAAATCTATCCTTTTTGCAAGACCTCTCCAGTTCTCTTCCTTTATCCCTCTTCCTCCCCCTTCAACACTTCTGCTGGAAGAAGGAGCCAGAGGCTCCAAAAGTTTGCATAATTATAACCTTCTTTTATGTGCTTGTTCTGCTGCTGATTGGTGAGTGGAATTTTTATCTATCCAGTTACACTATATTTTCAAAAACTGACTGTATACTGTGATAACTGAAGGCATCCGATGAGCATTTGATGCCTTGGAGATTATTCATAACCCTCCAGCACTCACGGACTACCACCAAGAGCAAAGATTCCTCGGAAATATTCACTTCCACCATTGTCACCTCCCTTATGCTGCCTCCATCAAGGCACTCCTTACCAATGATCTATCCAGAAAAACCACCACCTGCACAAGGAAAGTTTCATGGGCAGATGACATTGTCCAAGCATTCATGGTTCTTAAGTCTGCCCTTTCCCACACCATCACACTGGCACACCCTGTACCTGAGACTGATGTGAGTGATACACTAAAAGGTGCAGTTTTCCATTAGTACATCGGTGATACCACCAAGCCTCTCAGATTTTTCTCCTGCCCAAGGCAAGTGGTCAACATTCGACCATGAACTTCTCACTGTCTGTGAGGCAATCTGGCACTTCCACAATGATGTCCAAGGTTGTGAGTTTACTGTCTTTACTGACCACTGGACACTTGCAGATGCTGTCCATAGTCTTGGCAAAGATGTACCTCCCCAGTACCTGTGGCACAAAGACCTAATGAGTAGGGCCCAGATTATAATTACCCAAAAAACAGTGAAATATGCAAGCATTTATGACCTAAAACTTACATAAATATGACCTTAAAATAAAACATGACTTAATAGAAGTTTATTTAAAGCATTCTTGTTTGGTTATTTGATTTTTTATTCACCATAAAGTAATACAAAATTCACTTCTCAAAATGTTGTAAGTATAGTTCTTTCTTTGTGTAGGGTTTGTGGCTAATTTGCACCTATTTTTTGAATGTCTGAATGTTTTATTTTCTAAACACAAAGTACGGTACAGTGAAAAGATCATCATTGAAACAGTAAAACAATGTTTTTATTTCTACATAGTATTTAAAGTGTTTCACATTATTTAATACCGTATGTCAATCTTCAGTATCTGCAAAGTTGCACTGGATCACAAGGTGCAGTTTCAGGTTTTCCATTGTCAAAGATCTACGGTTGTTGCTGAGGGTAGTTTTGTACCTGGAAAAGCTCCTCTCCACTTCACAAGACGTCACTGGAGTGTATTTGAAGGCAGCCAGGTCATTGGAGTTCAGCTTTGTTTCAGTATCTTCAAATGTTGCGGCATTCCCTGAAAGACTGTCACTAATTTTGCACAGTGTAGAATATCCAGGATTCTGTTGGAGAACACTTTGCAATTTGGTTTTCACTTTGTCAGCCACATGACCACGAGCTCGACCCAACTCACTCTGCACATGCTGCACAATACTCAGGGCACATAGCTGAGTGCCAACAGCTTCCAGTCGTTTGATGGCTTTTGATATCACTGAAAAATTGGCGTTGATGTATGCCAAGTTTCGAGACAATGTATCTGTAAAAATTTCTTTCACAACTTTGATTCCACTGATTCATTGCTATCAAGCTCACAGAAGATTGTCTTTATTGGAGTGTAGTTGGTGCAGTAATACTCAGCAGCATTAAGCCAAGAACCCCATTGTGTAAGAACAGGTTTAGGTGGGAGGGGCCTTGAAGGTGCTTGTTCCTTGAATTTCTGCACTCGTAGCGGAGCCTTCACATAGATTTTCTTGCCACAGGAAATTAATTGGTCCACATCAGAGTAATTTGATTGCACCTTTTCGGCAATTCTGTGCAACGCATGTGCAAGGCAAGTGGCGTACACCATACTGGGGTAGAGAATCTGAAGCCCTTTGGCTGCTTTAGCCATATATGAAGCACCATCTGTTACAAGCAGCAAAACGTTGTTTCTTTTCACACCATCCAACCACAGAAGCTTCAGAGCATTGTCAAACAAAATAGTAATCGTCGAATTGTTTACTCTATTGAGAGCTTCACACATTAGTAGGAACATATCTCCAGGGCCATCAACTTTAAGAACACCAACAACAACATTTGCAATAAATCGCCCACTAATGTCTGTAGTTTCACCTATCAACAACCAGATCTTTTGCTCAGCAATAGTAATTCGTATTTTGTTGAGCACATAATTGTAGCATACAGATAAATAATTCTTTCTCAACATAGATTCATCTGCAAATGGATGTGTTGTGTGCTTCTCCAAGAACCGTCTGAAGTGTGGATTCTTCAGCTTTTCCAGTGGGATTTTGCAGGACACCATCATCTCACACAAATCCTTGCAGAATGATTTCATGGTTGACAATTGACCTTTCTGTTCAAATAACAGCGTTTGCCTGCTGTTATTTTCTGCACTTCATTTCACACAGCTGCTGCGTTTAGCGGTATTACAGTGTTGTTGCACATTTAAGCACTTTTCTGCACAAACTTTAACTTAACACAGTTTACAAAATAATATTTTCCCATCAGTATTAAAGAACTTCTCTTCAAATTCTCGAACATATCCTCACAACTTCACCCTGTCCGAGCACTTTGCTTTAGGCATGTTGAACAAGGCAAAGGCTGTATTCAAACTAGTTACTGGGAACACCTGTGTGATTACGATGATTATTACAGCAGAAGCCGCCTGTGTTGGCTCTGAGAATGTATTGTTGACTCCGCACAACAATGTTTTATGTTCGTGAAATGACTGTTGTGGTGCACCGATTTTCTACTACAGTCCTGAGAAATAAAGCTGTGTACTAATTTATCTGTTTATATTTCATAATAGCACGTTAAATATTGTCTCGTGAGCAACATATTCATTTTCTTATTCGTGTGTCCCGTAAGATACGAGAAAAACAGTGTATGCATTTTTGGTAAAAGTTGACGGAAATATCACCTATTATATTAAAAGTAAGCCGCAATATGACCTATTACTAAAATTTGTTGAAATATGACTTCATATGCACAATCAAATACATTTTTTGTCACTAAAATGCCTAGATTTGTGTATAAATTGTTCTTAAAATTCACCCTATAGTTCAGAAAAAAATATGACTTATCATTAAAATCCAGGCCCTACTAATGAGCCAGTATTCCACACATGTATGCTATATATACTGCTCTGACTGACTGTCCTGGGTGAACCGTATTATGTCCCCTGTTGACACAGACGAGTTGGCCCATCTGCAAACTGATGACACCAACCTTGCAGACATACTAAAGGACACAAATGTGCACTGACTCTCAAGTCTAGCCTACCACCAGGCTCATCCAGCTCTATTGGGTGTGGCACCTCAATGGATACTCTTCGATCAGGTGTGTTGTGCCCTCTCTGACACGTCATGTACACAGCCCTGCACAATCTCTCTCACCCAGGCATCAAGGTCACTACAAAACTGGTTACTAAATGACTTGTCTGGCTGGAAAGTAAGAACCATTGTCACATCTGAATGCATGCCTGTATCCTTTGCTAGAGGAGTAAAGTCGAACAACATGCACAGCCCCCTCTAGGGCAATTTAACATACCCAAAGAATGCCTGTGTCACATACATATTGACGTTTTTGGCCCATTCCCTCCCTCCGAGGTCTTTCAATATATACTCTCAATCTTCCACCAAGTCATGATATGGGTTGAAGCTGTCCCTCTGTCTGATATTACAGCTGATTCAGTCACACCTTTGTCAAGCCCTGGATTTCTGGCTTCTGTTGCCTCTCATCCATAACCACTGATGAGAGTCACCAATTCAAATCCACCCTATTTGTCCAACTATGGGAGCTGTGCAATGTTGACAACTTCCACTCCACTCCCTACCACCCACAGAGCAATAGCCTCATGGAGTGCTGGCACTGCAACCTTAAGGCAGCATTCATGTGCCAAGGCTGTTTCCGTTTGGAGGCACTACCATGGATCCTCCTGGAAATACATGCCACACGCAATGAGGACCTGCAAGCATTGCTTGCTGACATTCTCTATGGTGAACTGCTCGTCCTTCCTGCTGTGCTCATCAATCACTCTCATCTCCCAAACAATGATGAGCTCTCCACTCTGGTTGATTGAGTACATGAACATATTTCACACTTTGGTACTCTTCCAGCGAAACTACATTCAGTACCGCAAGTCTTCATTCACAAAGCACTTTTTGTCTGTGATTATGTTAACTCTACAGCCCCCAAGGACCCTCACTAGGACCTCGACCATGGACAGCACACATCAGGCATACTACTAAACAGCAAACACTCTCAGTGAATAGGGTAAATCCAGCTTGGTTGTTAGTCAATGACCTACATCCACCTGTTTCTGCAGATTCGTAGACCATGGACAATGACATATCTCCTTCTTAATAAAAGTATAAACAGCCAACCAGTTGCAATGGATATAGAAATTCTTTACCTGGGTTTCGACAAATATAAATTTGTGTTCTTCAGAAATTAACCTAAGGGCAATGAACATCATAGCTTACATTAGAAAAGTATGACACTTATAAGCCAAGAATAAATTTTAAGGCAAATTAGAGAACTCTTGCATTACAGAAGTATGATAACGATGACTGGTACTTACAATTTTACATTAGTAAGGACTAATGTATCATCGCCGTTTATACAATTGTCGGCATAGATCCATGTGTCAAAAATAAAATATAGCCCTAGAATTAGGGTTTGTCATGTTAATATAAAATAGCTCATGGATCTTGCAGAGCTCACAACCAACTGAGTGTAATCGGCGAGCGTAGTTACTCTGGAAACAGGGCAGGTGGCGCTCGTGCTGAGAAACATGTGCCAATTGGCGTACAAAAGCAACGTGTAAATTATCAGTATTAATAACGTCCTTAGGTAGAGTAACAATAAAAAAGGAAGGAAATTAACACTCCCGTTGTAACAGTATGGGAGCATTGGTACAAATATTACATGTAATGTATTAGTGAAGCCCACAAACGGTATACGTGTCAGAACTTTAAAATTGACAATAATGGCTCTTGTCAAGAAAGAATTACAAACACTGGTACATGATCCTGTAATACACATTCACAGGAAAAACAAAATTTTAGAGCCAGGCAAAATCACATAAGGGCCGATGTAGTATCAAACATACATCGTGACAAAACCACCATTACATAAGGGGTAGTGAGCTTAAAGCACTGAAGGTGCATCATAGCTTCCTGAGGAAATAAAGCACTAAGGTTACCAACATTAATGTTATACCGTAAACAGTACAGGTTTAAAGCCTTCGAAAAATTGTCTACAAGCAAGGTTCAACTGGTCGTTCACTATATTACCATTCTCGAGCTCAAGATGTTTGAAAATTTGTAACTCTTCCCCTCAGATCTAATCTACGCCCTTTGTCTTCTCTGTGTAGGATAACAGTGTCTTCTAAATGTTTTGGCGTATGGCTGGCTATCAGGAGGTATTCAGCAAAAGTAGAATTGTGTATATTCGCTCCTTTTTTACCTAATAGGTGTTCTTTATATCTTGTTTATTACGTGAAACCATTGCTGTTGTGCAGCTATGTTTAAAATATATCTCCTTCTGATGACATCAACAATGACTCTCTGTGAGATACAATGCGTGAAGTGTGCTATGATTTTGCCCCATCACATGGCACCCTTCTATCTATTCCTTCACCTCCACCCAATACAGTGTTTTCCGTCAACATCACAGATATTAACCCTGTTGACCTCTTGACTGAGATTCGAAACAGCACTTTCTTCATTTTTGTGATGACAACACAACGTGATGCCTCAACTACTCACATGCAGCTATCGAACGCCTTCAAGCTCCTTCCAGACACCAAAAAAGACCATCACATACAGCTGCCAAACTCCTTCAAGCTCCTTCCAGACACCAAAAAGGACCATATAGTGGTCACAGTGTCGAGCAAGGGCATCCTATCTTCTGCTGTCCCTCTCTGTCCGCAGCTCATGGACCTCATTCCAGTTGACCAACCTCCACGCTCCCACACAGGATGTCACCTTCGACCACCTAGATGGCTTCAAGATTTTGCTGTGGATAGCATCTCCCTTTCGATTGTCATCTATAAAGTACAAGGAGAAAGCACAATTTACACAACAAATGTAGAAATCTGACAACAGGTCAGAAGGGTGTGCAGTACACTGCTACAAACTTTATAATGCTCTCCCTCCACATATTAAATGTAAGTTTGATAACAAGTCTTTGTTTAGGGAGCCTCAGAGATAATATCTTCTGGAAAGGTCATTTTACAGTTTGGATGAGTTTCTTAGACACCATGAAAACAAAAAAAAAAAAAAACTTCTGGAACAGTAACGTATATCTATGATTTAATGTAATGTAAGACTGAACAATTATGTATTTATTTTATTTTTTTTATTTTTAACTTTGCCTAATTTAAATGTAATGCAGACATGACCAAGTATTACTACTGTCTTTTTGTAGAAATTAGTTTAAAGACATGTGGTTGTTTGTGAAGAAAACATGTTTATGTATGTCTTGAAATTGCATGCATTTTTCTCGTACAGCCCTCCCCCCTCCCCCCCCCCCCCCAAAAAAAGTGAGTAAATAAATAAATAAAGAAAGAAATACATAAAAATCGTTTTGGCATTAGCATTGGTACTTGAGAAATTTAAAGAAACAAGACAACCTGACAGGTGGAAATTGATATAAATACACTTACACATTGTTGTAAGAATAACCTAACATGTATCAACATTCGGGCCCGAGAAGCTGTAGGTGGCAGTCATGTGTGCAAGAGGTGTGCTTGCTTGTGAGTATGAATAGTGTGTGTTTCTCTTTTGCTGATGAAGGTTGTGGCCAAAAGCTCTACATAAGTGTCATTAAATTGTGCCTGCCTGCAGCTTAATGTGTATTCTTTATGGTACGTAGCAATCTATCTTTTCCTGCATTGTCAATTTTAAGACATGAAACTTCTAATGTGTCAAAATAAGGATCATTTTCCATAGGTCAGTGAGACAGAGTGTCTGCTTTTGCATGCTGTGCTGTAGAGCAATAAAAATTTCATCCTGATAACTGGAAAGAAGTAGTGAACAAGTTGCAGTTTCTATGCTGTACAATCAGGTATATCTTTTGCCGAATGAAAAAATACAGTCAGCAGGTTATGCTCATTCACAAGAAAAAGATTTCTACTATATGAATATTGATGAACTTTTGTGATATCATAAATTATGGCTAAAGCTTCCTTTTCCAGCTAACTGTAGTTGACTTGAGCTTTGTTCAACATATTAGTCGCAAATGCCACGGCCTGTGCCACATTGTCAATCTTGAGAGATAAATCTGCCCCAGTTCCATGTGTTGATGCATCAGCTGCAAGCACTACTGCCTTTTACAGATCAAAAGGCAAAAGATATTGACAACTAAGCAAGGCAAATTTTAATTTCTGTGAAGGTTGTTCACATTCTCTAATCCACTTCAGAGGAACATTTTTATTCTGAACGCGATGCAAAGGAGCCACAATTTACATTGCATTCAGGATGAATTTGATGTAGTATGTCAGTTTGTGAAGAAGAAATTGGAGTTCTCATACATTCGTAGGAGATGGTAATCTCTGTAAGGCCCCTAAATGCTTAATGGAGGGATGAGCACCATGGACATCAGTGACATGTCTGAAATATTTGATTTCAGTAATTACATTTGAGTCCTGTGGTACTTAAAACTTGAAAAAGAGAATTTAAATGTAGGAGATGCTGTTTCTGTGTTTGGCAGCAGACAATGATGTCATGTAAATAATTTGAACAGGGCAGAACTTTCAGTGTCTCTTGTTTGGGAGAGTGTTGAAGTTACGCAACAGCAGAGGTTCTTCCAAAGGTAAGATGCTGGTATTGATACAAGCTGACAAGCGTGTTAACCACCACAAAGTTTTTTGTTCCTCATTCAGGGGAAGCTTAAAATAAGCAGTAGCTAAATAAATTTTTGAAAAGAATCATCCATCTGCTAGGCGATGCATGAGCTCATCAGTGCATGGGCATGGGAGGAATCAATCACTGTTTGAGCATAAACTGTAGCTTTAAAGTCAGCACAAAGCCTGATTTTCTCATTCATTTTTCTTGGGGAGATGCCCATTGACTTGCAGAAATGTAATTCAAAAACTCCGATTTGTTCTAATCTGTTGAATTTAAAGGCAACTTTATCATGAACGGTGTGGGGTACCAGATGAGCATGGTAAAACTTAGGTTTTGCATTTTCTTTGAGCTTAATGTGTTCATGAAAATTCTTCTTATGTCCCAGTATGTTGTCAAACAAATGTCCGTATTTTTCACACAACTAATGAATACTGGCTTGGGAAAGTTGCATATCAATACCATGCACATTTGAAATGTACAAGGGTTGGAACTTTAATAGTGGCAACTATTTATTTACAGCTCGTACACAATAGATACATGTTTCAATGTTTTGTTTAGCTGTACATCTATAGGAGGACAGCTGGTTAGAATGAGGCAAGTTTTGCACTGTTTGATTTGCTGTGCCTTTATCCACAGTTCCTTTGTTGATTGCCAGGAGGAGTGGGTACAAATTCAGAATTAGAGATAATATTTCTTTCCATTTCCTCAAGTTGAGATTTTTGTTGAAATGAGTTTACTTTGTGTTTCTTTTCCAAGCACACTTCCTGTGTGTTTCCTGATTTATGGCATTCTGTGTGGTGGAAAAAGCAGTTTTGCAGCCATGTGTTACATAATATTTCACAAAAGACTTCGGGACATTTGAACTAACTGAGGAGGTGGCTGAGCACATTGCGTGGTGTTTATGCTGTTGCCTGTGGCAGCAATTGTTGTGCACCATGAGAAACTGAGGCTGCCATTAGCTATCTGCAGTCAGCATTGCATCAACAGGCACATTAAAGTCAAATTCAGTGTAGTTTTGAACTTCCCGAGCTTCAATTACTTGAAGCACATAATTGAAACCAGGGTTGTAATGCTTTAGAATCTCAGTTTGTATTCTGTTATTACCAAAGTTTTGGACAGTGGCATCACAAAGCATTTCCTCTTGAAATGAGGCTCCACAAGAGCATTTAAGTCTGAAGTTGCTGGCCATTCCCTCAAATTCAGAATTGTTACCAATGGATGTCTGATGTGATGGTTGCTGAGGTGACCAATAAATGACAATCAGACCTCTACAAAGATGTATACGTTAATAAGTTTATTTACAATGTGTACACTTGATAACTGATGCCACTGATGTGGTCATATGTAACTTCGGTGTGTTGTAAGACTTTTGTGCTACTGTGTTATATACAATGAGAGTATTGTTCTTGATAGTAACAAACAGTCTTGAATTTTGATACTGTCTGATAGTACACTGATATACAATGACATGTAGTAATTGTTTAGAAACATCATGCTACATTGATGTATTTTCCTCACTGCAGTCTTCATTATTAATGTTGATAATTCTCTAATTTCACTGAATTTGTGGGCAAAGTGCTGAGAGCACTGCTTAAAAAGACATTCTGGCCAATCTGAATGGCAAGCAATGAGTTCACATGAAATCATGTAATTATGGAGTGTATTCATGGTGCCATCCATTGGAAAACAGCGAGCAATGGTGGAGTGACTCACACAGTGGCCCGGCAGTGGGAAGTTGAAATATGCCATCCCTGAAGTAGCTGTGCATGGCATGTGCCACGCTGGGTGCAGTTGACAAAAACGCTGCCAATACCACAGTTGTTTGCTGAACATAGGTACTGGCTGGCATGTCTGTGTCATCATTAATGCAGTGGTATCTATTGTATTCTGACTGCTGTAAAACAAACTAATGCCCATTGATGATACAAGACTATTAGAGTCAATGTACCCAGCAAACCGCAGTGAGTGCTATAAACAGTAACGTAGTGCACATGAAAGAGAAGTTCTTTTGGAATCAATTTCTCTAACAACTTGTAATGTAGCAGGCCAGGGAACAACATAATGAAGTTACCGATGCCAAGACTGATGCATATTCTGATTCATAGGTTGTGTGTAAAACACACATTTTGTAAATGACTGTTAACATTACCATACTGGATTTCACTTGAATGTAAGTTTACAAGTATAGAGGAGAACCAATCTGATCCTGGACCTTGGCTCAGCACCTGGGCTGGCAAGAAGAGTTGATCTCGTAAATGCATGGGAGCCACCTCTTCACTGCTGAGAAGGAGAGGATCTCTTGGAGATGTAAGCATCCGGAAACAACAACCCCCCCCCCCAGCTCTCCATGTCCAAGGTTTGCATGACCACCTCTTGGGCTTCAACAGCTGTCATCTCTACTTCAACAGCTGTCACCTCTACCATTACCATTCCTGTGGCCACCTCTGCCAGCCAGTTGCGTTTTCTGGCCTGCCCACACCAGCTGCAGCCTCCGCAGGAGGAATGCTGTGTTCGGAAGATTCATTGATGGTGATGGAATATCAATAGACTGTTGCATGCCATAAGTAGGGCACTGCAAGTGGTACCACACATCTTGCTAGTAACAAATCACCTATATCTATGCTGTCTGTAATGAACCTTCCCAGACAAGGAATACAAGTGTGATAATCCAGCATGAGCAGACTAACTACAGTGTATTTTTCCCAAATAGCATTAACTGTAAAGTTCAACATTAATTCACGTAAGTGTATTTTTGTTAAAACATAACACAGATGTTATACTTTATAATTATTACTGGAAGGACTAACAACAAATACTAAAAGACTTACTTATATTTTCTGCCTTGCTTCCAGCTAGTTTGCAAGCTCATTTACAGCTCATTCTCCATAGGGGTGAGTTTGTTATTGTAATGACTGAAACACTTTTCTCAGTTTTATTTCTTGACATTTATTTTCTTCCAAACCAATTTTCAAAGCATAACATATTGCAAAACTGAGCATAAGTTGTTGACATAAGATAATACTTGAACAAAAGAATGACATCTGAATCTCTACATGTTTACATATTGAGATTGGTTACATTTTGAACCTGCAGCTGATGTACTATGCTCATATTTAGAATCATGTTTGGTGTCAGTAGCTTTTTATTTATTTATTTATTTATTTATTCATCCGTGGAACAATAAATAATGTATGGATGTCGTCAGTTTACAACACATGAGCACACATTTACATTTACAATGAAACAGGTTTCTCATATTTTGTGTAGTTTTTAACTAGTCATACACACATTTATAATTACATAATATTTTGGTGATAATGTCATATGTTGCTAATACTCTACATCTATGTTAAATATTCTTTTACAGTATAACAACTTTTACTTACTAAAAAGGTTTTAAGCTTTTGTCTGAAAGTGAGGGGCTCATTTATTTCTTTAATTTCTTGTGGTAATTTGTTATACAGTTTTATCCCATTATAAAATATACTTTTTTGCGTCGTTGCCTTGTTCTTTCTATCTAGATGGAGGTGGTGACAAGCTCTTGTTTCATGGTCATGTATTAGGCTGTTTGTGTTGTACATGTTGAGATTTTTCTTAATGAACATTATGTTCTGAAAGATATACTCACAAGAAACAGTTAGAATGCCTAGATTTCTAAATAATTCTAGACAGTGGGCCCTGTTGTTGCTGTTTGTTATTATCCTTATGGCTCTTTTTTGTACTTTGAACACAGTTTGTATGTTACTGGCACTTGTTCCCCAAAACATGATCCCGTAGCTGAGAACTGAGTGTAGATATCCGTAATATGTTATTTTAAGACAGGTATTATTGCATACCGGTGCAAGGATTCTAAGAGCATAGCATGCTGTGGATAATTTCTTTGCCAAAATGTTGACATGGTTTGTCCATTTCAGTTGGCTGTCTACATTCATCCCTAAGAATTTGGTACTTGTTACACATTCTAATTCATTATTATTAACTTTTATTCTAGTGGCATTGTGTTTTTTGTTCAATTGGAAGTTAATATAGTTAGTTTTCTTTACATTTAGGGTTACTTTATTTTTTAATGACCGGTTGTGGACATCATTGAGAGCCTCATTTGCTCTTTCTGACAGTTGTGTTGGATTTTCACCTGTTATTACTATGTTGCTGTCATCAGCAAAAAGTATTTTTTCTCCATGTCTGATACTTTGTGGGAAGTCTTTAATGTATATAAGAAACAATATTGGACCTAATACACTTCCCTGTGGGACGCCTATATTCACATTTTCTGGCTTAGACAGGTGTTTTATAAGGGAATTGTTTGAAACTTGTGATATCTCAACTCGTTGAACTCTGTTTTCCAAGTATGATTTGAACCACTTCTTTGTCACACCTCTTATTCCTATTTGCCCTAATTTATGAAGTAAGATTTTGTGGTCAACTGTATCAAAGGCCTTGGGCAAGTCTAAAAAGATACCACTTACATTTTCACCTTTGTCCAGTGCTTCCAAAATTACTTTAGTGAACTGTGCTATAGCAGATTGTGTGCCTTTTCCGGGCCTAAAACCAAATTGGTCATTGGAAAGAAGATTATATTTATTCAGGTAATTTAGCAGTCTCTTTTTGACTAGTATTTCTATTATTTTAGAAATGATAGACAGTATAGAGATCGGCCTGTAGTTCTCTACATTTTCCACATCTCCGTTTTTAAGGATAGGTATAACTTTTGCTTGTTTTAGGTACTCCGGAAAGTATCCAGATTCGAAAGATTCATTAATTATGTCTGTTAATGAGCCCTTTATGGAGTCTATACAATCTTTAATTACGCAGACTGGGATTTCATCAAGTCCTACTGAAGTTTTATTTTTTAGTTGGTGTACTACTAGTGCCACTTCCCTTTCTGTAGTTGGCAAGAGCACCATTGAGTTTGTTGGCTGGTTCTGAGTAGGTAAATCATACGTATCTGGAAATTTCTGCTGTAATTTTTTTGCAATACTACTGAAATATGAGTTCACAAAATCAGCTAATTTTTTTAGATTTACCTACTGGTACATCTTTGTTTTTAATATGTGAATTGAGGTCCTTTTTAGCAGAGTTAGATGTTTCCTGTTTGACGATGTTCCAGGCCGCTTTGCTCTTGTTTTCAGCTTCAAGTAATATTTCGTTGTTTGAAAGTTTTTTTGCGGCTAGCAACACCTTTCTGTATATTTTCGTGTACTTTTTGTAGAATTGCAGAACTTCTGGGTTAGATTGATTATTTTTTATGGAGTTGAGATATCTAAGAGTTTCTGAGGATTTTTTGATACCTGTAGTCACCCATTGATTTCTCTTTGTAGTTTTAATTTGATAAAGAGTTTTGGGAAACATCTCTTCAAATCTGAGTTTAAAAATTGACATGAACTTGATAAATTTCTGATTTGCATTGGTTTCTGCATAGACTTCTTGCAAAATACATTTTTTTAGTTACTTTGATTTTCTAAGTAGAAGATGGAAAAAGTGTATATTTATGAAAACTACTCATTTTGTATTATAAAAATATATTATTTGCTATGTAAACTAGTTTCAAATTTACAACATAAGGTTCTAGAATTCAAAACTTTCTTTCTTTAACAACTTTTTAAACAAAATGTTTTTAAACAAAACTTATTATTCCTTCATAAGTTGAGAACAGAGTGACACTATTGAGGAATGTCAAAATTAATGTGAATAACTTTTGTCAATGCAAAAATTTTGTGTAATCCCTATTTTGTTTACACTTTAATTTTATGATTTCTCTTTGCATAACATGTTTTCAATGAAACCAACTATTTTGTTACATTCAGGATATTGAATAATATACTGAATAATAAGTTTCAGCCCAAAACAGTTTAAATAAAATTTTTACAATTTTACAAATTTGTATATCACTCGTTGCATATTTAACAGTGTGTGCAATAAAAAGCTAGAGTGTTGAATAAATATGTAGTTCTTTGTTTTTGTTTCTAAGTCACTCCTTTGATCAAGAATAAACAATGAGATTATGAACCTTTAATCATATATGTTATAAATATATGTTACACACAACAATAATTCAAAAGAAATAGTTCTATTAGTTACAACATACTACATAAAATAATTACTTCTGTTTGATCACCTGTATTTTGTCATACTTATAAGGGGCAGTCAAATGAAAATAAGACATGAAACTCCCTGGCAGATTAAAACTGTGTGCCGGACTGAGACTTGAACTCGGTACTTTCGCCTTTCGTGGGCAAGTGCTCTACTGACTGAGCTACCCAAGCACAACTCTCGACCTGACCTCACAGCTTTACTTCCACCAGTACCCCATCTCCTACCTTCCATTCTGGAAAACAAGACAGATGGAAATAGTAAGTAAATTTGTTTATTATTGCAAAAGTAATCACAATAACTTTAATAAATTTATTCCACTGTGAGACAAGATGGTCAGTGCCTTCATGGAAAAACTTTGCAGTTGCCTGTGGAACTATCATTGTATCCAGGTCGCATGTCTTCATCTGAAGCAAATCAACAGCCACAGATGTCTTTCTTCTCAGCTCCAAAAATATGGAAATTTTATGGGGAGAGATTGGGACTGTCGAGAGGATGTGTAAGGGGTTCTCAGTGAAACTTCTGCACGTTACTCAAAACTCAGACCCACATGCTGACAAGGTTGTTCTGACTACATTACAGAAGTTTCTCTGAGAACCCCTTACACATCCTCTATACAGTCCCAATCTGTCCCCATGTGACTTCCATATTTTGGAACCCTGAAGAAAGACATTCGAGGCTGCCAGTTTGCTTCAGACGAAGAGGTACATGACTGGGTACAATCATGGTTCCATAAGCAACCGCAAACATTCTTCCATGAAGATATTGACTATCTTGTTTAACAGTGGGATAAATGTATTAATATTTATGGTGTTTTTTTCTTTTTGTTGTACCTGTCTGCAACTCAGTATCTCTACGGTATGGTGAGTAGCAGTCTGTCTTTTTGTAATATTGTCATTATTCCATCCTGGATTTTCCATTGTTTAAACAGTTTACTTAGTTTTTTTTCCATCTGTCTCATTTTCTATTGGTTGCCTCTTATACAGGGTCTCCCGAAAACATTGAAAAACTTTAGGGACAAGCTCTTTATACGGAAATAAGTAAAAAAGTCTAGTAAAGAAGGACTGTAAAATATCTTGAGAGGGATGGGCACTTGTTCATCTTTGATACTATGAAACAGATCTCTTCTACTACGAGATCTTTGCTTTCTGTATTTGAGAGAAGGAAGTATTGGCCAAATTAAGAAAAAAATGTCTAGTAAACGCAGCATCTAAGGCATACTTTAAGAGCTATGAACACTTATTCATCTGTGCTAGTGTGAAACACATCTCTTCTGCCAAACAAGTGCTCATAACTCTTAACATATGCATTTTAGATCCTTTGTTTACTAGACATTTTTTTCTGTTTTGATTCATACTACCTCCTCCCATTTTTTTTTCTTTTCTTCTTTTTTTTTTAGGAGGGGAGGGGAGGGGAGGGGAGGGGAGGGGAGGGGAGGGGAGGGGTGGGGAGGGGAGGGGAGGGGAGGGGAGGGAGGGAGACGACACCCTGTATATAAGTTTGTATCACAGTATATAGCAAAAATGGAAAGGAAATACAGTATTAGCCTGACTATAGCAGATGTTGAAAGTGACTACCACTCACCTCTTGGCACTTTTGGGCCCTGATCGGCAAGTTGCTGAAGGCAGGTCGAAGCTGGACTGCTGGAATTGCCACAGTCTCATGCAAAATGTTCTGCTGCAGTTCTTGAAGACTATGAAGGTGGTTGTGATACACCTTACACTTGAGGGCTCCCCATGCAAAATAAATGCACACTGACAGATCAGGTGAGCTGGATGGCCAGCTAGGGCCATGAACAGACTGACCTCTGCTAACAACTCTGTTAGGCATGAAGATTCTGTAAATGTGCTCCAAGATTTGGCAGTTGTATGAACAGTTGCTCAATTCTGTTGGAAGTAACTGTAGGTCTTTTCCTCCTGCATTAACATTGCCACAAATGGTTTAAAAATTTTGGCAATGGAATGCACCAAAGCTAGCCAGCATCTGATGAAATAGGATGGGACCAACAGTGAGGCGCACAAACACTGCACACCAAACCCCTACATTCTGGCCATTTAATGATGTTTCATGGAAGTTATGTGGATTCTCTGCTGCTCAGAACTCTTAATTCTGTGAGTTGTCACAACTGCTCAGGTGAAACCATCTTTCATCAGACATAAAGAGCAGATCCATGTCCAAGCCATTTATTGTTATCTCAGTGAACAGCCACTCATAAAGCTGGAGCAGAGGTGCATGTGGAGGTCCAGGTGGAGTAATCATCTGCATGATCAGTGAGATATGATGGTCTTTTGCTATAGGGACTGTGTTGATTTGGTAGGACTCTGAAGCATTTTCTGGCAAACTTCAGTGACATTTTCTGGTGTGTGGGGATGTTTTGGAATGTTTTTTGATGTGTTCAAAACAGATCCTGTCTGATACCACTTTCAGACTAAGCTTTGCATGGCACACTTTGCTGGCACATTGACACCAGTAAACGTCTCAGCAAATAACTGCCCGCACCATTTCTACAACTTAGTTGTCACATAACCTTCTGCAACAATCACTGGCTGCTCCACTGTACTTCAGATTACCTCTTCTGACATGTCCCACATCCAGGAGGATCCCCTCTTTTGTGGGTCTATGGAATGAATAATTAATCTAATATAATCTAATATTTGGACTTGTTTTGCCAGACATTGATGGGCATGCTTATTACTGTCCATTCTTGACCATGTAGTGTAATTTTGGTCATTCCTCTAGTGGGACTAATTCAGTACTTGATTATTGTGCATTTACTGGGGTCAATGAATTTGGTCTGTCAGTATAATACTTCAGCTTTATGCTCACTTCTTTCTCTAATATAATGTCTGAAACAGGGTTGCCAAATGTGTGTTCAATACGCCTGGAAGGATTGGGATAACTTTTGACTTTTTACCTCTGTTTCAATAAGCTCTTATGCTGCCTTACATCTGTGTGGTGCATTAAAAATGTGTTGACAATTTGCATTGAATTTTGCTGCCATGATTTCTGGTATAATGCTTTTTTATTGTTATGTATATTTCCCTGTAAACTTTACTGTGATGTGACCTATGATAGCACAAGGGCACCAGGATTTTTATATTATTTAGCTGTGGAGTGTATCATTTGTGTAGGCTTAGAGGTTTAGGAGGGGGTTTCTGCTTGCAATGATTGTTGTAATATGCAGGATAGATTTCATCAAAGGTCCCCACTGGCACCTTTAAGAATTTAGCTGTTGATTCATTAGCTTTCATATTCTACAGGATGTGTTTACTCCAGTGAATTATATGTAGCACATTAGAACAACCCTGGTAGCTAGCCAGTGTTAAGTCAATGACTGAATATTATAGAATCATGGTAATCCCTACAGTCCCTTATGAAGCAGAATATTGGATCCTGACAGAAAAATGAAGAAGTCAGGCAGCAGAAATGAAGCTTCTGCACTTGACTTTGGGAAAAATAGGAGCTAATTGCAGCCAAAATGAAGATATAAGACTCAGGAGAGTTGACTGGGAGACACTGAGGGATAGGTTCAATTGTCTATTGAGAAAGAGTTATCTTCCTCCACTGACAATGGACCTCTTGCTCACAATGTGTGAGAAACGTGTCTTAAGTTTATTTGTTGTGTGTTTGTGACTGTAATGAATGTGTGTATATGATGTGGTGTCATTTCTGTTTTGTATAATGATGATAGAATTAATTGATTAATTCATGACACATCATGTCCTGCATCCCCTATGATGAAGGAAACATCTCAGGGATGCAGAACGAGTCAAGTTGTACATTAACAGGAAGTAGCAGCATCCACTGAAGGCTATTTCTTTAAAATATGCTAACAACAAATTCTGGCCAGTGCTAATCTACCATCATGGATTACTTTGCATATGTTTATTACTATAAAAACAGCTACAACACTTTATACAAAGCCACTACTCCTCTTGTTATACTACCCAGCTACTGTTTTTAATTAATACTTCTAACAAAGTATGTCTAACTTCTGACAGGTAATACTATCAGCTGCCTCTATACTGGCAAAGTCAACATCTGTTTAATACAAAAATTAGTTATGTGGGAATTACATCTCCAACTCATAAATATTGTAATAGTTTCTGAAGGATGGCTAATTTTGCATTGTTTTTGAATTTCTAGGGATTTTTCTGTTCCATACCTGATGTTAACTTGTTATAGACTTTTGCACCACAGTATACAAGCTCTTTTTGGAATCCTAAATAGGAATGCATAAGCTATATGGAAATTATTTTTAGTTTTAGTATTGCAGTTGTGAATTGCATACTTCATCCTAAATTCACTCTTGTTAGTAAACACAAATACCATTATGAAGAATATGTACTGGTAGTTAAGTGTAAGAATCCTGAGATTCCTAAAACTGCTTCTGCAATGCGTTTGGTTACCTTCCTGTGTGCTTCTGTAGGATATATACCTTTTTTAGCCTTAATTTGACTGTTTCAGAAGATTATGCCACAGAACAGTACCGAGTGAAAGTATGCAAAGGACAATAACAATTCTGTTTGTAGGTTGCCACGATGAGATCTCTCACCTACACCAAGACTTCCTATGTAAGAAATGGAAAATTGAATCCCAGTCAGTCAGTAAGTAGAAGCTTGTAGGGAATGAAGACACCTACCACTGTGTGACACTGCCTTTCAGCCAAGAAATACTTTTTATAGTATATTTTATGTTGCAAATGTTATACACTGAGGTGACAAAAGTCATGGAATACCTCTTAATATCATGTCGAGCTTCCCTTTGTGCAGTATAGTGCAGCAACTCAACATGGCATGGACTCATCAAGTCATTGGAAGCCCCTACAGAACTGGTGACCCACACTGCCTCTGTAGTGGTCCATAATTGTCGAAGTGTTGCCAATGCAGGATTTTGTGTTCAAACTGCCTTGTGAATTATGTACCATAAATATTCATTGAGTGTCATGTCAGGGAATCTGGGTGACCAAATCATTCACTTGAATGGTCCAGAATGCTCTTCAAACCAATCGTGAACTACTGTGATCCATGACATGGTGCATTGTTGTCCATAAAAATTCCATTGTTGTTTGAGAGAATGAGGTGCATAAATGGCTGCAAATGGTTTCCTGAGTATAACCATTTCCAGTCAGTGGTCAGTTCAGTTGGATGAGAGGACCCAGTACTTTCCATGTAAACACAGCCCACAGTGTTATGGAGCCATCATTAGCTTGCACAGTGCCTTGTTGAGAACTTGGGTCCATAGTTTCATGGGGTCATCCCTGTCATCAGCTCTTACCAAATGAAATCAGTACTTATTTGGGCAGGCTATGGCTTTCCAGTCACCCAGAGTCCAACCGATATGGTTGTGAGCCCAGGAGAGGCTGCTGTAGGTGATGTATGTCATGCTGTTAGCAAAGGCTCTCACGTAAGTCATCTACTGCCACAGCCCGTTAAAGCCATACTTTGCTGCACTGTCCTAATGGATGTATTTGTCGTATGTTCCACATGGATTTCCGTGGTTATTTCATACAGTATTCCTCGTCTGTTAGCACTGACAACTCTATGCAAATGACGCTGTTCTCAGTCATTAACTGACGGCCATCAGCCACTGCTTTTGTCTGTGGTGAGAGATAATGCCTGAAATTTGTTATTGTCAGCACACAATTGACACTGTGGATCTTGTAATATTGATTTCCTTAATGATTTCTGTAATGGAATGTCCCACGCATCTAGCTCCAACTACCATTCTGCATTCAAAGTCTGTTAATTCCCATTGTGCAACCATAATTGTATCGGAAGCCTTTTCACGTGAATCACCTGAGTACAAATGACAGCTCTGCCAGTACATTGCCTTTTTACACCTTGTGTATGTGACACTACCACCATCTGTATATGTGCATATTGCAACACCACGACTTTTGTCACCTCAGTGTGTGTCCATGTATGTCCAGATTGTAACTTAATCTTTTGAAATGTACAAGGGTTGAACTTAAATAGTGGCAACTATTTATTTACAGCTTGTACACAATAGATACATGTGTCAAAGTTTTAATGACCCTCAAAGTAGTCACCAGCATTGAGTATAACCCATTGCCAGCAATGTGGAAGTCGTAGGATACTCTTAGCAGTGCCAGTTGCGTTGACAGTTCGAGTGGTGCGGTCTATTGCCCAACGAATTTGTAGCAATTCTGAAGTGAATGCCATGAAGTATTTCCTTCAGTTTAGAAATTGAGTTGAACTCATGAGGGCTTAAGCCAGGGGAGTGCAGTAGGTGGTATAGCATTTAGCAGCCCCATCAGTCAAACAAATCAGTAACAATCACTGTATGGGCTTGAGCATTGTCCTGCAAGATGATGGTCAGGTCATGCAGAAAGTGTCATCACTTCTGTCTCTAAGCTGCTCATAGGTTGTGTTCCAAAAATGAACAGCATAGAGACAGAAGTGATGACACTTTCTGCAGGACCTGACCATCATTTAGCAGGACAATGCTCAAGCACATACACTGCAAGCTGTTACTTATCTGTTTGACTGTTGGGGCTGCTAAGTGCTATACCACATACTGCTCTCCCCTGACTTAAGCCCTCGTGAGTTCAACTTAATTCCTAAACTGAAGGAAACACTTCACAGCATTCACTTCAGTCAGTACTGCTACAAATTTGTCGGGCAATAGACTGCGCCGCTTGAACTGTCAACACAACTGGCACTGCTAAGAGTATCTTACAACTTCTACATCGCTGGCAACACGTTATACACAAAGCTGGTGACTACTTTGAAGGTCAATAAATCTTTGAAACATGTATCTATTATGTACGAGCTATAAATAAATTGTTGCCACTATTAAAGTTCCAACCCTCATAAAATGGGTGTCTGATTTTGATGATTGAAGCTGAAACCAGTTTTATGTTTTCATGCTGTTAGCCTGGTGGGTTTATTGTTTACACAGTAAAAACTCAAAGACCTTAGCATATTTACTTTGAATTCTAATGACTATATGGATATCATCAAATATTGCCACTGCGAAGTTTTTATTATCACAGAGCAGTTATATCAGTCTCTCAAGAGATCCTATAAATTCTATAATCACATCTTCATTGGTACAAGAGGGATGACATAGAGACACAGAAGTTATTTTTACCTTTAGAAACAGTAACGCTGCAACGTCAAAGTTTGCATCTATAATTTCATAATGTATTTTTAGCTTTTCTTACCAAAGACAGGTGTACCACCATGTTTTAAATTTGTTCTGCAGTAACTGTTGCCAGTTCATAACCATTTGGTACACTTCATGATTATTCAACAATGGATACCAGCGTTCATTATCCAGAAGCACTCTACAGTTAAGGTTTTGTAGTCTACAAATTCATAAAAAAAATTAGTCAAAAATTTTCAAAATAACGTTCTATGCATCAACACACTTCTGGAGGTGGGGTTTCCAGGCCTGGAAGGCGTCCTCTGTGATGTCCTTTAGAGCCATTGTAACATGAGTCTGGATATTTTTGATCATGTCCCTGTGTTTCCCTTTTGGGTCTCCTTTTAAACAAGGAAACAGAAAATAGCCTGGGGAAGCCAGGTCAGGACTGTAGGGAAGATAGGGAAGCAATGGAGAATGGGTCATGGCCGGAATTCTTGTTGACCACGAAGGTCCTGTGGCTTGGCACTTTGTCATGATGCAGTTTCAACTCTCTTGATATCACTTTGACAGTTCACAACTCTCCTTTCCAGTCTTTTGAATATTTCCCAGCAGAATGCTGCATTCACAGTGGTCTCAGTAGTTACAAATTCATGGTGGACAGTGCCTCTGATTTCAAAGAAGATAATGAACATGGTTTTAATCCTGTACTTGCTTAAGAAATCCTTCTTAGGATGGAGCAATGCTTGGTGTACCACTCTGAACTATGCCTTTATGTATCCAGATCATACTCAAAAATCCGTGATGTATCACTTGTAATAACTGAATTTAAGGCATTCAGATAATTTTCCACGTTTCCAAGAGTTCTTGGCATTGCAGCATTCATATGTCCTTTTGTTCACTGGTCAACTCTAGTGAGACCAGTTAAGCACACACTCCAGAGACCAGTTAAGTGCACACCATTTTCGTGTTCGAATCTTTGGTTACAATGTGATAAATGGTTGTTTTCATTATACTTAGATTTTTCATTATCAACTGAAGGCTCAACTGTCAGCCAAAATTCAAATAATCATGCACACTTGTCACATTTCCATCGATTCAGTAGGTTGATGGACGTGCACTGCAGGGTTCATCAGTGTCCACTTCTTGGCCCTGCTTAAATGACTTCTGCCAGCTGAGTACTTGTGATCTTGGCGAAAAAATCACTTCCAAAGCCAGCTGAATTAATGGAAACATTCTGATGGAGGACTGCTCAATGTAATGTTGTGCCACAGGACAATCCATCACACTGAATTACGTAACCTCAAATGGGGTTTACAAATGCTCATCCTGATTGACTGGCAGCTCAGAGGTGAAAGCGACTGTGCAAATTCTGAAGCTAACACCCTGTCCACCTGTCCCAACAGGTTAATATGCACTCTGGTGGGCCATTGTTGCAGGAAAAAAATTGTCACATTAACTGTGAAACCCCCCACCTATTAAAAAGCAATGCAAAAGAATACCACATTAGCTACACCAGCCACAATTTTACCGACTATTGGGACTCACGGACAAAGATTGTATAGTTCCAAAGCTAAAATGTAAGACATTATGACTTTTCAGTATGTAGACAGCTGATAATGTTCTGTGTAAAATCATGCAAAACTTTTGTTTTAATCATTAAGTAAGAAGAGCAGCTGAATAGTAGAAGGGAAGGGGGCAGTGGTTTTTTCCTTGCAAATAAGTTTTTTACCTCTTAATATGCATGAAAATATATAAAGAAAAATTCAGTCGAGAGAACTAATAAATTATGCAGCAGAATTGCTGGGCAGTGTGGTACCCTTTTGGAATTTGTAGTTTCTTCCTCAAGGAGAAGAAAGGAAAAGGCTGAGGAATGTTAAAAAGTTGGGGCCGGTGAATGAAACACCAGGATGAGAGGGACCAATCTGTTGTAGGGATTGGACAATGAAGCGGGGGGGGGGGGGGGGGGGGGGCACGTCAGATAGAGCAGAAGTGCAACTGCATAGTCTTGCATGCACACTAGCAGCAGCAGTTTCTGTTTCTTTAGTTTAGTCTTTGCTCTAATGTGCCTTTGGGAAGAAGTGAATGCTATGTATGTACAGCATGTCCAAGAAGAAATGGTCAATATTCAGGGGTAGGTAGGAACAATCATTTGAAGCAGAAACTTCATAAGGACATATGCCCTGTTCTTAATAGTGTCTTAGATAGAATACATTTAATGTATATTTTTATTTATTTTCTGTATTATTCAAGACATCACCATGTTTACACATGTACAACAGTTAGTAAACATTACAACATGCATTTTACAAAGCAGTAATCAAAAAACATGTATTTTCAACACATTCACCTTTAAGCTTTATCATAAATGTCACATTACAGCTGTTGTACAGTTCACAATAAATGTTTAAATAGCCCACTGCCAGCTTCGGTGCATTTGTGCACTCTTGGAAAAACATGTTTTGTTGCTTGTCTGAGTGCCTCTCCACATTCTGCAATGAGGGCAGCAGAGTCCATGATTCAACCACGAAGTTAATCACATGTATTCATCTTTTGTTTGTACACCTCAGACTTCATCCAAGCCCACAAACTAAAGTCTAATGGTGTAAAGTCTGGCGATCTTGGTGGTAAATTAACTGTACTATAATGCCCGTCTAGCAATTAGAGTTAGTGTGGTTGAGACATCTGCTCACACATCTGGTAAAATGCAGAGGAGGTAAATCATGTTGAAAGTACACTGCAGTCCGCATAGCTCAAAGAAGATCCTCAAAGTGTTCAGCAAACAAATTTTCCAAAAAATGCAAGTAATTCTGTTCCATCATTCAATCCTTGAAAATGACTGGACCTGTCAACATGTAGATTCCATGTGCCCTTCCTTAGAAACCATTTGGAATAGAGCAAATTCCATATGAAGCATTTTACTTCAAATGAGTGTTCCTGTCATATCCCTGAATACTGACCATTCCTTCTGAGACACCATGTATTTAATTGTGCTGACTAGTGTTCATTAACGTATTACAAATGTCTGCATATTTTTAATACTTTTGCATTGTGAGAGCTGACTTTCTAATGGAGCTTCACACCATCTGGTTAACTCAGTCTTAAGTGTTTTCATATTTCTCAAGTAGTTTGTTGTGTGAGCTTACTTTTACCATAGTGGGAACCAGTAGTAGGGTAGCAGCAGTACTTAGATTGATTCTAGCTAACGATCTTCATCTGCATTGCCTTCTACCAATCATTCTATTCTTCTGTAAATAATTCATGTTAGTATTTCACAGTAATAACATAGTAAACAGTTTGTTTGGTGACACTGAAACTTGAGAGTACCTCTCTAGTTTGATATTGCGGTTAGTACATTCTTCTTTAAGTCTGAGGGTTCATCGCCTGTCTCTTGCAGCCTGTAAACCAGGTGTAATAGTTTTGTAATGGTCAGTTCTCCCAAAGAGCTTCATAAATCTGAAGGAATTTCATGTATTCCCTTCCATGTCCTTTTACTCTTGTGACCACAGGCTCATTTCTGCAAAAGTTGTAAATAAACTTTTGCTTCCTGTATTTTATTCCTTCTACCTTCACACAAAAAGAGTGTATTCCAGTCAACGTTTTCAGAAGCTTTATCTAAATTTGCAAGTGCTGTAAACATTAGTTTGCCTCTATTCTGTCTGTCTTCTATGGTAAATCACAGCGACTCTATCACCTTGTATGTTGCTAAATTTCTTTGCAACCGAACTGATCTTTCCCCACTTGTCTCTGTTAGTATTTTGTAAACCTGGCTTATTAATCTGATGGCTCTGTGATATTCATGCTTGTCAGCAGCTACCTTGAATCTGTTACAGTTTTCTTGAAGCCTGAAGTTATGTTATCTGACTCATATCTTGCATACTAACAAAGAAATAAAATACACAATTAGATCACTAAAATTTCCAGATATACATAATACAGTAAGCTATCTATTAGCTAATTAAAAAGTCTTTAGATAACATGTTTGAAGTTAGAGCTGCAGCACTGAATGATTAATTATCTCAGACAGTTTTGCAGCTAGCACAAGTAAGAAAGATACTACATGTGTAATTCAAAATTGCAGACCATATTTTCCATTTTAAGGTATTTTCCAAGGTGAATCAGAACACTACCTACAGTAGATTAAAGATATTTTGAGTAAATACAATTGTTGTTGTTGTTGTTGTTGTGGTCTTCAGTCCAGAGACTGGTTTGATGCAGCTCTCCTACTGAATCTATTTAGTGTATTCATCGCTTGGTCTCCCTCTACGACTTTAACCCTCCACGCTGCCCTCCAATACTAAATTGGTGATCCCTTGATGCCTCAGAATATGCCCTACCAACTGATCCCTTCTTCTAGTCAAGTTGTGCCACGAAGTTCTCTTCTCACCAATTCTATCCAATACCTCCTCATTAGTTATGTTATCTACCCATCTAATCTTCAGCATTCTTCTGTAGCACCACATTTCGAAAGCTTCTATTCTCTTCTTGTCTAAACTATTTATCGTCCACATTTCAATTCCATACATGGCTACACTTCATACAAATACTTTCAGAAATGACTTCCTGACACTTAACTCTATTTTCGATGTTAACAAATTTCTCTTCTTCAGAAATGCTTTCCTTGCCATTGCCAGTCTACATTTTATATCCTCTCTACTTCGACCATGATCAGTTATTTTGCTCCCCAAATAGCAAAACTCCTTTACTACTTTAAGTGTCTCATTTCCTAATCTAATTCCCGCAGCGTCACCCAATTTAATTTGACTACATTCCATTATCCTTGTTTTGCTTTTGTTGATGTTCATATTATATCCTCCTTTCAAGACACTGTCCATTCCGTTCAACTGCTCTTCCAGGTCCTTTGCTGTCTCTGACAGAATTACAATGTCATTGGTGAACCTCAAAGTTTTTATTTCTTCTCCATGGATTTTAATACCTACCCCGAAATTTTCCTTTGTTTCCTTTACTGCTTGCTCAATATACAGATTGAATAACATCGGGGAGAGGCTACAACCCTGTCTCACTCCCTTCCCAACCACTGCTCCCCTTTCATACCCCTCGACTCTTATAACTGACATCTGCTTTCTGTACAAATTGTAAATAGCCTTTCGCTCCCTGTATTTAACATTGACATCTTCAGGATTTGGTAGAGAGTATTCCAGTCAACATTGTCAAAAGCTTTCTTTAGTCTACAAATGCTAGAAATGTAGGTTTGCCTTTTTTTAATCTATTTTCTAAGATAAGTTGTAGGGTCAGTACTGCCTCACGTGTTCCAACATTTCTACGGAATCCAAACTGATCTTTCCCGAGGTCGGCTTCTAGCAGCTTTCCATTTGTCTGTAAAGAATTCATGTTAGTATTTTGCAGCTGTGGCTTATTAAACTGATTGTTCGGTAATTTTCACATCTGTCAACACCTGCTTTCTTTGGGATTGGAATTATTATATTCTTCTTGAAGTCCGAGGGCATTTCGCCTGTCTCACACATCTTGCTCACTAGATGGTAGAGTTTTGTTAGGCCTGGCTCTTCCAAGGCTGTCAGTAGTTCTAATGGAATATTGTCTACTCCCGGGACCTTGTTTCAACTTAGGTCTTTCAGTGCTCTGTCAAACTCTTCACGCAGTATCATATCTCCTGTTTCATCTTCATCTACATTATCTTCCATTTCTATAATATTCTCTTCAAGAACATCACTCTTGTACAGACCCTCTATATACTTCTTCCACCTTTCTGCTTTCCCTTCTTTGCTTAGAACTGGGTTTCCATATGAGCTCTTGATATTCATGCAAGTGGTTCTTCTTTCTCCAAAGGTCCCTTTAATTTTCCTGTAGGCAGTATCTATCTTACCCCTAGTGATATGCACCTCTACATCCTCACATTTATCCTCTATCCATCCCTGCTGAGCCATTTTGCACTTTCTGTCAATCTCATTTTTGAGATGTTTGAATTCCTTTTTGCCTGCTTCATTTACTGCATTTTTGTATTTTATCCTTTCATCAATTAAATTCGATATATCTACTGTTACCCAAGGATTTCTATTAGCCCTCGTCTTTTTAACTACTTGATCATCTGCTACCGTCACTATTTCATCCCTCAAAGCTACCCATTCTTCTTCTACTGTATTTCTTTCCTCCATTCTTGTCAATCGTTCCCTAATGCTCTCCCTGAAGCTCTCTACAGCCTCTGGTTCTTTCAGTTTATCTAGGTCCCATCTCCACAAATACCCACCTTTTTGCAGTTTCTTTGGTTTTAATCTACAGTTTGTAACCAATAGATTGTGGTCAGAGCCCACATCTGTTGCTGGAAATGTCTTACAATTTAAAACCTGGTTCCTGAATCTGTCTTACCATTATACAATCTATCTGATACCTTCTAGTATCTCCAGGCTTATTCCATGTATACAACCTTCTTTCACGATTCTTGAACCAAGTGTTAGCTATGATTAAGTTACGCTCTGTGCAAAATTCTACCAGGCAGCTTCTTCTTTCATTTTTTACCCTCTATTCCATATTCACCTACTGTGTTTCTTTCTCTTCCTTTTTCTACTATCGAATTCCAGTCACCCATGACTGTTAATTTTTCCTCTCCCTTCACTATCTGAATAACTTTTTTTATCTCATCACACATTTCATCAATCTCTTCATCTGCGGAGCTAGATGGCATATAAACTTGTACTACTGTGGTAGGTGTGGGCTTCGTATCTATCTTGGCCACAATAATGCTTTCACTATGCTGTTTGTAGTAGCTTACCCACATTCCTATTCTCCTATTCATTATTAAATCTACTCCTGCATTACCCCTATTTGATTTTGTATTTATAACCCTGTATTCACCTGACCAAAAGTCTGTTCCTCCTGCCACCAAACTTCACTAATTCCCACTAAATCTAACTTTAACCTATCCATTTCCCTTTTTAAATTTTCTAACCTACCTGCCCGATTAAAGGATCTGACATTCCATGCTCCGATCTGTAGAACGCCAGTTTTCTTTCTCCTGATAACAACATCCTCCTGAGTAGTCCCCACCCGGATATCTGAATGGGGGACTATTTTACCTCCGGAATATTTTAGCCAAGAGGACGCCATCATCATGTAACCATACAGTAAAGCTGCATGCCCTCGGGAAAAATTACGGATGTAGTTTCCCCTTGCTTTCAGCCATTCGCAGTACCAGCACAGCAAGCCCGTTTTGGTTAGTGTTACAAGGCCAGATCAGTCAATCATCCAGACTGTTGCCCCTGCAACTACTGAAAAGGCTGCTGCCCCTCTTCAGCAACCACACGTTTGTCTAGCCTCTCAACAGATACCCCTCTGTTGTGGTTGCACCTACGGTATGGATATCTGTATCACTGAGGTACACAAGACTCCCCACCAATGGCAAGGTCCATGTTTCAAGGGGGAGGGGGGGGGATACAATTAATATTTGAAAATCAGAAGGGTATTGTGACAGACAAGTTAACATCTATACTTGCAGCACAGTTAACTGATGAAACAATAACTTTCTTGGAGAACAGAGAGCATAATTTAGGATATGAAGATGCTGACTTTGGAATAGGGAAAAAATGTTCTTAATAAAGTGATAATATTAAAACCAAAGTGCATTGTGCTCATTTCTTATTAATACTGGGTCAGTCAAACTTACTGAGTGAGATATATGAAGGCCATAACCTCAAGCAACCCACCAACTGCAACGTAAACAACGATTGGAATAACAGAGACCACTTGGGAAGAATGAGCTCAAAATCCAACTTGGGCGTAAGTCTTTCAAAAAATTGCAATTCTCAAGCTGAGACCACAAATATTATCACTCAAAAATGGTTTCAAACAATAAAACACAGTTAGAACCGTGTAGTAAAAAATGTTTGAGTAGCAGTACTTCAAGCAATAGTCTTCCAAAAAATTACATTTCCCAAGCTGAGACCACAAATATTATCTACTTCAAACATTAAAAAACATTCAGAACTGTATAGTGAAAAATGTTTGGGTACCGGCATGACAAGCAACAGAGAACAAAATTTTATTGTTAACGATGTCAACCAGCTGATACTGTGGAAAAAAGAATGAAAGGTCCTCATCTTCACTGACAGTCATGGTCATTATATTGCACAAAAAGTGTCAGGACTATTAGCAAACTTCATTGTCATGGGCTTCATGAACCAAGGAGCTCGTATTTCTGAAGTGACAAACTCAGCTGTGAAGTCATGTAAAAATCTTTGGACCAAAAGACTGCGTCATAATTTTTGGAGCTGCAAATTATGTTGGAAGGGATCAAGCCGTAAAAATAAAAGTATCTCTTGAATGTGTATTGTAGCAGACAGTCCACATGAATGTGTTAGTTACAAACCAGCTGCACAGGGATGACCTATCTTCTTGGTCATGTGTGAATATATTAGTAATTAAAACAAACACTGACATTAATGATGTCTGTAGAAAATTTAAGCATGCAAATGTAATAGATGTAAGCACCATCAACAGATATATGGACTCAGCCATGGTCTCCATCTGAATTATACTGGCAAACAATTTCTAGCCGAGAAAATATGTAATTTTGTAAACAATAGAACTAGGAAACTCGCCAGTATCAAGGATAGCTGGCTTGTCAAGGGTAATATAAGCTCACCCAATGAGGCAGAACATATTGTAGGGGTCCAAATTGTCTCACTAAGAAGCACGAGATTCAAGGGAATTACCAGTAACAAAAAAAAAGTCCAACACACATGGATAAATGGCTGGGAAAAAAACACACAACAGGGGACAGATAGACTTTTTTTAGAGTAGCAGACTCTGTCACAGGAAAATGTGACACCATATGAACTTTTGCATGTGCTTTAAAAGTCATTCACCAGAATGCACAGTTTCTAACAAAGAAACATGATGAAATAAATGTCCTTAGCAGTGAGTGGAAGGAGGTATCAGTTTTATGTTTTATGATTATTCACAGTATTTAAACATTCCTGATTTCACTCTGACAAACTACTTTAGCAGATCAGTATCAAAGCTCGGAGGAAGCTGCATTTATGTAAACAAAAACATAGAATTATATATAAAAACAAAGATGAGGTGACTTACCGAACAAAAGCGCTGGCAGGTCGATAGATACACAAACAAACACAAACATACACACAAAATTCAAGCTTCCGCAACAAACTGTTGCCTCATCAGGAAAGAGGGAAGGAGAGGGGAAGACGAAAGGAAGTGGGTTCTAAGGGAGAGGGTAAGGAGTCATTCCAATCCCGGGATTGGAATGACTCCTTACCCTCTCCCTTAGAACCCACTTCCTTTCGTCTTCCCCTCTCCTTCCCTCTTTCCTGATGAGGCAACAGTTTGTTGCGGAAGCTTGAATTTTGTGTGTATGTTTGTGTTTGTTTGTGTATCTATCGACCTGCCAGCGCTTTTGTTCGGTAAGTCACCTCATCTTTGTTTTTATATATAATTTTTCCTACGTGGAATGTTTCCTTCCATTATATTGATATCAAAAACATAGAATGTAAGACATTACACCATGTTAGCCAGTTAGGTAGTGAAAAATACTTTGAAGCCTCAGCATTGAAATACCATCAGAAAAAATTGTAAATATGTGTTTACAGATCCCCTGATAGTAATTTAAGCATCTTCTTTAAAAAACTTGACCTTGCTCTACTAAAACTTAAAAATACTTGCAAAACTGTAGTTCTCCGTCATAATATTAATATTGATCTATTAACTCAAAGTTGTCAAAGAGAAAAATTCCTTGATATTATTAAAGAGTATAACTTATGTACTGCAATAAACTCACCTACACACATAACAAGAATTAGTGCTACACTTATTGACCAGATATTTGTAAACACAGGTGTACACATCTCAGAAAACTTAACTATTAGCTATAGTGATAACAGTCCACAGTTACTGACTGTATGTGGAAGTGATGTCTTGCTTATAGATGGAAGTGTTATCTACAAAAGGAAATACAGCAAGCAAAATATTGAACACTAGATGCAGTTAGGAGGTTAGATGGAAGGCAGGGGAGAAGTGGAGGTTGTAGGGTTGCAGAAAAGGAGAGAAGTAAAAAGACTGGGTGTGTTGGTGGAATAGGGGGCTGTGTAGTGCTCAAATGAGAACAGGGAGGGGGCTGGATAGGTGAGAACAATGATTAACAAAGGTTGAGGCCAGGAAGCTTACAGGAACGTAGGATATATTGCAGGGAGAGCTCCCACCTGCACAATTCAGAAAAGCTGGTGTTAGGGGGAAGGATCCATATGGCACAGTGTGTGAAGTGCTCATTGAAATAAAGAATGTCATGTTGGGCAGCATGCTCAGCAACAGGGTGGTTCAGTTTTTTCTTGGCCAAAGTTTGTCAGTGGTCACCCATGCGGACAGACAGCTTGTTGGTTGTCATGCCCATATTGAATGCAGCACAGTGGTTGCAGCTTATCTTGTAGATCCCGACTAGTTTCACAGGTAGCCCTGCCTTTGATGAGATAGGTGATGTTTGGGACCAGACTAGAGTAGGTTGTCGTGGGAAGCTGTATGAGACAAGTTTTGTATCTAGATCTATTACAGGGGTATGAGCCTCCAGTGGTCATCACATCTGCAGTGATGTGTGGTCTCTCTCAAAATATGCTGAGGGTCTCACTTTGGCCTTCACAGACCATAATTATCCTCCCAACCATATACAAAAACAAATCTCTTGTGCCTTATCTTTCCAGTCTCTCACCACCTCCCAAAGTCTAACTGTCCAGCCACAGAGGAGCATTCCCCCCGTAACTCAGTACCACCCAGGACTGGAGAACTGAATTACATTCTCCGCCAGAGTTTTGACTATCTCTCGTTGTGCGCTGAAATGAGAAATCTCCTGCCCACTATCTTTCCCACCCCTCTTGCAGTGGTATTCTGCCGTCCACCAAACCTACACAATATATTCATCCATCACTACACAATCCCTGCTCCCAATCTCTTACCTCATGGCTCATATCACTGTAATAGACCTAGATGCAAAATCCTCCCACCACCACCTACTCCAGTCTGGTCACAAACATCGCCTACCTCATCAAAGGCAGGGCTACCTGCGAAACCAGTCATGAGGTCTACAAGCTAAGCTGCAAGCACTGTGCTGGGTGTGACAACCAACAAGCTGTCTGTCCATATGAATGGCCACTGATAAACTTTGGCCAAGAAACAACTGGACCACCCTGTGCTGAGCATGACATTCTTCATTTCAATGACTGCTTCACAGACTGTGCCATATGGATCCTTCCCACCAACACCAGCTTTTCTGAATTGTGCAGGTGGGAACTCTCTCTCCAATATATCCTATGTTCCTATAACCCTCCAGGCCTCAACCTTTGTTAGTCACTGTCCTCACCCATCTAGCCCCTTTCCTGTTCCCATTTGAGCACTACACAGCTTTCCACCAACGCACCCAGTCTTTTTACTTCTCTCCTTTTCCGTTACACCTCCCCCCCCCCCCCCCCCCCCACCTCTCCCTGTCCTCTGTCTAACCTACCTCCCAACTGCACCTAACTGCCCTACCCTCCCTCCACCTCATTCCTCCTGCACACTCCCCAGCAGCACTTCACCATCCCCCCCCCCCTCCCCTCCCTGCTCCAGCCTCCTCCTTACCTCCACCCATTTGCCTCTCCCATCATGCACTGCTGCTGCTTCATCTGCCAGAGATTGCAGTCGTGTGTGTGTGTGTGTGTGTGTGTGTGTGTGTATGTGTGTGTGTGTGTGTGTGATGGTGAGTAGCAACTACCCTTTTCATAATAGTGTATCATTATATACAGGGTAGTTATAAACAGTCTGATAAGCATGTAAGGGTACTGCATGGTAGACTGTGCTGAGAAATAATTGTTAAGACAAAAATTCAATACGTTGGACAATTTCTGAGTCAATTAGCATTAAAATTAGCTGGTCAGGCCACTGCATGTGCAGATTCAAGTGGCCCACCAGATGCAATTAGTGTCAGTTATTCTCAAAGCATAGCTGATAGCACATGAGATTGCTTAGCCATTGGTTTGGGTTCAGTCCTAACTATTGTTCCATGTTGAATTTTTGTATCGCTCTCGTGTTTGTTTTCAGGAAACCAAATTAAGTACAAATTTAGCAATACTATCTCTGGCCGGCCATTTGAATTTGTGCTTGCAAGGGCCTAATTGGCTAACTTTAGTGCTAATTAATTTGGAAACAGCACAACATATCAAATTTTTTTCTTAACAATTAATCCTCAGCACAACCTACTCTGCAAGGCGATTACAAGTTTTTAGGCTGTTTCTGACCACTCTGTGTACACACACACACACACACACACACCCATACACACACACACACACACACACACACACACGTGTGTGTGTGTGTGTGTGTGTGTGTGTGTGTGTGTGTGTGTCAATGGTTCTTTTATCTAATTTTTGTTTATTGATTTAAAACATTTAAACTTTTAAGAAAGCAACTAAACGACATAATTCTGGCATACTGCATTAGCGGCAACAATTATTGGTCAAAAATCTTAAGCAATCTTCAGAAATTTTAATTTCAGTCAATTTTATCTCAGTCATTGTGAAATATTATAGCATTAAAATATTCAAGAACTAAAAGATAAAATTAATGAACTTCTTATCCACAGTGATGAATTAGAGTCATTAAATCCAGATAACACACTCTGCCTCTCTGAACATCATGTGGCCACTGGTATAGATGTGTTAAGTGTTACAGGATTTTTATCATCATCTCACTTTTGTTGAGCAGAAGTGGAGGAAGGGGGAGTTGCCAGATTTATCAGGAATTGTCAAAAATTTAAGAACATAAACATTCATAAATTTCGCCTAAACCAACATGTGGAAGCATGTACAACAGAAGTAGAATTTTATAATAAACCCTTCATAGTAGTAAGTGTGTATCGAGCATCTGCAGGTGGTTTTAATCAACTTGAAGATCCACTGGCCTATTTAACAGAACAAAAAGAGAAAAAGTGGTTCCTTCTGATTTTAATGCACATTTTCTTAAAACCCTTCAGTAAGAATTTATTGCAGTCCCCATTAGGGTAGCAAACTGCCACTGATGATATCATTATAGATAGGTCTAATGAACAAAATTATATTACAAAGCCAACAGCCAATGGCCTCTCAGGCAATGACATGCAGTTTCTTTTGTCAAATATTAACACTGAACATAATATACGAGGGCGGTTCAGAAAGTAACCTCCGATTGGTCACAGTGCGGGTTGTAGCGACGCCATCTGTGCGTTCACGCACTCAACAGGTCAGTCGGCATCAAGCCGCGGTCGAGTGAATGTCGTACCTGCGCCAGTTTAGTTTTTGTGGCAGTTTGAAATGTGTGCTGCAATAGAAAACCCCACCAAATGTGAAGTGCGTGCTGTCATAAGGTTTTTTACAGCCAAAGGATATTCTGCAGCAGCTATTCATCGTGAGCTTTGTGCCGTGTACGGACCAAGAGTTATGAGTGAAGGAGTTGTCCGTGAATGGGTACGTTTATTTAAAAGTGGACGAGAAAACGTTCATGATGAAGAGAGGAGCGGTAGACCATCATTGGTGACTGACGAACTCGTTCAGACACTTGATGCAAAAGTTCGTGAAAATCGACGTTTCTCAATGTCGGAGTTGTCTACTGGTTTTCCACAGATTTCTAAGACTCTCTTGTACGAGATAGTGACAGCAAGATTGGGTTACCGTAAGTTATGTGCACGATGGGTGCCCAAAATTCTTACCGACCACCACAAAACTCAAAGAATGGCCTCTGCATTAGACTTTCTGTCACGTTATGAGGACGAAGGAGAACCATTGTTAAACAGAATTGTGACCGGTGACGAAACCTGGATTAAGTACGTGAACCGTGAGACAAAAGTACAATCAAAGATGTGGGCACATTCAAATTCGCCTACCAAACCAAGAAAAGCCTCGCAAGATTTTTCTGCCAGAAAACTGATGGCAACGGTGTTTTGGGATGCCAAAGGGGTGTTGTTGGTTGAATTCATGGAACGTGGTACGACCATTAATCAAGACGTGTACTGTGAAACAATAAAAAAGTTACGACGGGCTATACAGAACAAACGCCGTGGTATGCTGACTTCCGGTATCGTTTTTTTGCACGATAACGCCCGTCCTCACTCTGCTCGCAGAACAACGGCCCTTCTTGAGTCCTTCAAGTGGGACGTTATCAACCATCCACCTTACAGCCCAGACCTGGCGCCAAGTGATTATCACCTCTTCATGCATTTGAAGAAATGGCTCGGGTCACAGCGGTTTGATGACGACGAAGAGCTCAAAGATGCGGTCACAGGCTGGCTCCGGGCACAAGCGGGTGATTTTTATGCAGAAGGAATTTCAAAGCTTGTGAAGAGATACAATAAGTGCCTCAATCGCTATGGAGACTATGTAGAAAAATAGTGCAAAGATGTAGTTGTAAGATGTATATATTAAAATATTTTTATTTAACTTGGTGTATTTTTTTAAATCAACCGGAGGTTACTTTCTGAACGGCCCTCGTAAAATATACTAAATCTGTTTTAAAGAGGATAGTCAGTAAGCCAAAAATTAGGACCATACTCAAAGATATGAACTGGAGTGATCATGGCACTAATGAAAAATACACCACTTTTAATAATAAAGTCCTAATATTATTTGAATGCTGTTTTCACTCAACCCTGATTAGACCAAAGTTGACAAAGAAGCCATGGATTACTCAAGAATAAAAGTAACTTGTGAAACTGTACCTGTCAGCCAGAAATAGCTCTGATATTGATGCTACAACTCATTACAAGACATAATGCAAAATGTTAAAGACAGTAATACAGAAATAAAGCAGATGCATTTTGAGAAAAAGATAATCTCATCAGGCAACAAAGCAAAGACAATGTGGAAGGATGAGACTGGTAGAACCAGACAAGAAGAGGAACAGACAGCAGTAAGAACAAATGATACGTCGGTAACAGATGTGCACACTGTTGTAAAAATTTTTAATAAGCATTTCATAGCTGTTACTGAAAAGATGGGATTGTCAGGTTCAGTATATGCTGCCATGGAATAACTCAGACCAGTCATTATAAATAACTTCAGTAATATGAAAATGACCTTCACTACTCCAGTAGAAGTTATGTCCACCATGAAAGCTTTAAAGTCAAAAAATTCTAGTGGTTATGATAAAATATCAACAAAGTCAATTAAAGAGTGTGTTTCTGAGTTTAGTAAACTATATAGTTATTGTGTAACCAATCATTCATCAGTGAAACATTTCCTGTGTGGTTGAAATATGCTGGTAAATCTTTGTTTCATAAAGAACACAAAGAAATACCATCAAATTTCTGTCCCAGCATTCTTGAAAATTTTAGAAAAGGTAATATACAATTATTTTCTTAACCATCTAACAAAAAATAATACAAAATAATTTAGTAGTAAAGGAGGACCACTCACTGAATAGCAGAAGTATTGAGTCGTCAACAGGTACACACAAAAGAGAAAGAAAACTTGCTAGTTTTCAGTATAAGTCCTTGTCAGGAGGAGGGAGGTAGCAGGTTCACTGGATCAGAATGCAGGAGAGGGGGATGGCAGGTGCCTGGACTAGGCATGTGATACAAGGGTATTGAACTCTATCATGTGCTCAGCCCACCACACAGTGAGACAACATCCAGTTGAGCACATCATCCTCGATTTCGATGGCTGCTTCACAAACTGGTTCATCTGGATCTTTCCCTCTAGTACTAGAGCTTTTCTGAACTATGGTGGTGTATAGTAGTTACCCTTGTAACACATCCTTTGCTCCCATAAACCTTTTGGAGCCAGACTTCATTGACCCATTACCACACCCTCTACCAAATAGTTTCCCTTTCCTCCACATCACCCTCATTGCGCATGGCACCTTGTTGGTCCCAGTACCCGTATGTCACATGGCAAGCCCATGTACCTGCTACCCCTTCCACTGCATTCTGAGCCAGGAAACCTGCTACCTTCCTCCAAGCCACTAGCTTGCAAACCCTGTATTGTATGTCCAGTCAGCACAATGTGAAGGGGCGTGTGCGTGTACACACACGCACACAGGGGGAGGGAGGGAGGGAGGGAGGGAGGGAGGGAGGGAGGGAGGGAGGGATTATGGTTTCCTGTGACCGAAGCCACTACTATTCAATCAAGTAGCTCCTCAATTGGCATCACGAGGCTGAGTGCATCCCAAAAAATGGCAACAGCACATGGCGGCCCAGATGGCCACCCAACCAAGTGCCGGCCACACCCGACAGCGCTTACCTTAGATGATCTGACAGGAACCTGTGTCTCCACTGTGGCAAGGCTGTTGCCTCTAAATCGCTATATGCTTTTACATAAATCAGAACATAGTGGTGTAACAGGAAAGGTGACGAAATGGTTCAGAGCCCGTATTTATTGACAGGAAACAAAGGGAGTTGACAGCAAATAGATGTTTACTAAGCTGTCAGACATCATCCACCTGGGAACTAATTACATTTGGAGAGCCACCAGGTTCCATCATATGGCCTTTACTTTTCCTTTGTATATCAAAGAACTTTCATCTGTGACAGTACCAGATACTAAGATTGTTTTGCTAGTAGATGATAGAAACGTTCCAGTAATCAGCAAATCAAGTATAGTTTTACAAAGATCAGTTAATGAAAATGTCATGGACCTTAATAAATAATTCCTAGCCACTTCTTCATCACTAAAATTTGAAAATACGTACGACATGCAGTTTAGAACTTGTAAGATGTTCCCCACCATCATTTATGGCCTAAAGTATGACATGCAAATAGAAGAAACTGACAGTGTTAGGTTCTTGAGATTACAGCTTGACAGTAAATTTGATTGGAAGGAGCATACCACAGAACTGCTCTTATTTTCAATGCAGATGTTGTCAGATGTAGGTGACATGCAACTAAAAAAGTTAGCATACCATGCTTACTTTCATCCCAGTGTGTCCTATGGGATTATTTTGTGGGGTAACTCATCAAAAAGTTAGCATACCATGCTTACTTTCATCCCAGAGTGTCCTATGGGATTATTTTGTGGGGTAACTCATCAAAAAGTTTTCTGAGTCCAAAAATGTGTAACAAGAATAATTTGTGGTATGAACTCCTGCAGAGACCTGTTTAGAGTACTAGGGATACTAACTACCACTCCCCAACATATTTATTCATTAATGAAATTTGTTGCTAAAAATATAGCTCTTTTTACCACATTTTTATTAGGCCACTATTTTCTTGTCTGTCTGTCTGGTACAAATTTTGCAAAACAAACTTCCTGATGGGCTAGAGATCTGAAATTTTAAACATAGCTCAGAACTTGTTTACAACGCAATAACAACCCACTTTCTAGTTGGTCTAATCAGAAGGGACCGGGGGTGAAAAAAGCTCGTAACACCTAACACCTAGACTGCTCTGCGCATCAGCATTTTGTGTGGGTAGTATCGGAAAGCATTACGGGGGGAGGGGGTATCATGTGAACAGGCACAGCTGAGTGGAGAGAGAGGAAAGAGTAGGAAATAGATAGTGAAACGGGAGGGGGAGAGAATGAGATGGGGAGAAATTGGGTGGAGGCAGAGGTTGGAGGAGTAAAGCGACAGAGAGTGGATAGAGGAGCAGATGGACAGAGTGAGGGAGTAAGAAGAAATGGGTGAAGATAAGGGAGAGGAGATGTGTGCAACATACATGAAATACACATACAAGGGTGAAGGTGTTGTTATAAAACAAATACTGAAATAAAAACCTTATTAAAAATCATAACAAATTAGTTTTCCTTGCTTACTTATTTTCCTTTAAAGAATAACACGTAAACAGATAAGTAAGTAGATGTAAAACTACTTTGTTTCAGATATTATCAGCTGAAAAGAGATTGAAATACACCTGAGATTCAATGTCTCTCTCTTATAATTTCATCAATACACTTAAAATCAATGAAAAATTTTACACACACAAGGCTAAAAAGCAGAAAATAATTATTTGAATAAATATAAATTTTTAATAGATCACATTTTTATACTGGACTAAAAAATATAAAATAATTTCTCTTAGCTCCATACAGATTATGAACCTTATACAAGTAGTCTTGAAAATTTGTGATTGTGAATTTTTAACAGCTATAAAAATACTTGTAAGATTTAAAATGAAAGACATAGGGCATACATAATTGATTCAGAAATAGTTCACCTCATTACTATTATCTACTGCATGTGTTCCACATTTTTCATTTTAAATCTTAAAACCATTATCATAGCTATTAAAAATTCACAATCACAAATTCTCAGGACCATCAGTATGGGGTTACAAAACTTTCTGAGGTAAGGAGAAATTATTTTACATTTTTTAGTATAATCTTCATGAAGATTTAAAGTCACTTACTTTAATCCAGAAATATGTCCAGTGTTCAAGAATACACATTTCCAATAACACACCAGCAGCCATAAAAAGTTAACTACTAATTAAGTTCAGTTTCAGAAGAGCCTAAAGGACATATTGGTGACTGACTTCTACTCCACTGATGAATTTCTTAGTAAAACTAGTTGAAGTGTGTATGTTACTAATAATATCAAATAATATGAGTATTAACGTCCAATTTGACTCCTGTACAAATCCAGTGCAGTAATGCAGCCACTGTAATTTGTTGTAAAATTATTTTTCTATTTGATGATGCATGCTACATTAGCCTAAGAATTATCATACACACCTTAGTGTATTGCAAATTTACATGTTTTGTGACAAGTTTGCTATTACATTCTGAGTGAAAATATATTTAAGATTTTTTGACTTATTACATATCTATGAGAATCATTTCACCTGGGAGCTGTGAAAGATAAATTAGCATATTTGTTTCCCTTTGTAAATATTTATTGTGCACTCTTGTCTTCTGACATGCTCTACATCCTGGAGGATCTCCTCACTATGGATCTATGGAACAAAAGTGTACGTAATCTAATCTAAGATGGTTTGTAGGTGATACACCCATTACACACAACGCTTATGACAGATCGCAGGTTCAGCACAATATTGCCATTAATGAAAAAGTTCAATATTTCAATGAAATTCATTTGAATTTAAGTACCTCAAAGACTGCAATAATGATATTCAAAACCAACAAATAAACAGAATAAGATACAAAATTATGCACAAGAAAGGACCCTGTTATAAAAGAAAACTGGGTACAACTGTGGGTATAACAATCCAAAACAATCTGGGGTGGAGTATGTATGATTCAATGGCTTGCAAAGATGTCTAAAAAGATATGCTCTGGGTTTTGTGGAATGTTGGGAGGGAGACACCATCAACAGTACCTCCATTTTGATAGCAGCCATCCCTTCCACATTAAAAATTCTCTCCTACGCAGTCTGGCCACCCACGGACAATGCTTCTGCACTGATGTGTGATCTCTCGTCCAGCATGCTGAAGGCCTTCGTAAGGCCTTCACAGCCAGAACAATAAAAAGACCACACTTGCCATATCCACATAAGTTCTTATCCACTAGAAACATTCACAAACCAGATGGAAAGGTGCAGCCCCTCTTTACTCATTATCACACTGTACTGCAACTTAACCACATTCTTTGCCAGGGCTTTGACTACCTTTAATCATACCCAGCAACATCCTTTTCATCTCGTCCAATCTACAAAACACCCTAGTCCATCCCAAAAGCCACACCTACTCCTAATTCCTTGAAACACGTGTCATGTCTCTGAGGAAGACTTGTGTGCAAGAACTGTCCTACACAAACACCCAGCATAACCTGTCCTGTCAGAGACAGAGGAAGAGAACCTTCGAAAGCAGTAATGTCGTGCCATGTCAACCCAAATGATTGGCCAAGAGCGATATTGATCATCCAGTGGCAGAACACACTTGACTTCAATGGCTGTTTCACAGTCCATATCAGCTGGAGCCTCCTATCATTCTCCACCTGGCTTCTCTGAATTACGTAGACAGAAACTGTGCTTACAATACATCATTTAATCCAGAGATCCTCATAGCCTCAACCTTCACTGGCACCTGTCCCAAACCCAACTGTCACCATATATTGAACTTCACCCCATTAACCTACACACCCACTTCCTACTCCACAATCACTTTTTTCCACTGTTCAGTTCCTCACTATTCCAACTACTATTTTTCACTGTGTGCTACACACATGCCCCTACCTGCATTCAGCTAACTGGAACCATATTGGTATCAATTTCATCATCATCTCCATTATTTTACAAGCAGAATTTTTAAAAGCTAGTAGAGTTTGAAGCACCTGATGAAGTTGGAAGCTCTGGGCAATTTTTTAAAGTTAAAGCAGTAAGGATATTATCTTCACTGCTGAAATATTCTTGATGAATTGATGGCTGTTCACAAGGTTGTAAATTAACCCAAAGACTGCTCCAACACAACTAGAAAAACAAATTTTGCATCATGAATATCTTATCAATTACAAAACTAGTACTGCAGATGAGTAATTAGTACCAAACCAATACAACTCAATCACTGGCATATATTCATTAGTTTCTGAAGCCAACATGAGCTGGAAAGATAACTTTTGTTCTTAAGATTAAAGATAAGAAGAATTTGAAGAAAGATGAAGTAAAGAAGAGTCAGATTTAAAGTTCTGTTAAAGATAAGGTTATCAGACATTTAAAGGAACATTAGAATTTAACATTATCATTACAGACAAAAGGCAGAAAATGAGTAGTACTGCTGTAATATCAGAAGTAGTTCTATGCAACAACTTGCTAAAACAATGAAAACAGTGTCAATTCTTGAGAGTGTTATTCCTTAGAAAGTACCAGAGGAAATTCTTGAGGGTATTTTTGTCCTGTTGTTGCAAACTACAAAAATTTCAAGGGGTTTTTTTTCCTCCACCAGACACATTTCACTTTATTAAGGTAAAGCATCATCAGTGGTGGTGATTTCTGCTTGATTTCTCGCCTACATCACGAAATGCCATCTACTAGCACATTGTTAACGTTTTTCTTCTTTAGACACTGACAGATGTAGTCTAATTTTTAGTTGCTCTTCAGAACTGTGCATTTTTTTATGTTTTACACAGCAAATTTTTCACACACCACTCTTTACTGTTTGTTGTTATGCTTCTGCTATACTTAGAAGGAGTGGAGTCAACATCCAAGAAATGGATAAGGACCAGGTGAAGTGTATGAGAGAGAAGGTGTTAAGATTGTGTAGCAAAGTGAATACAGTATGTTAGCCCTAAGTACATGTCATGAAGATATTATCAATGAACCTGAACGAGACTAGAGGTCGTGATTTTTGGGAGGCTGGGAAGGTTTCTTCTATTGCCCATAAACAGGCTGGCATAGGAGGGAGCCATGCGGGTGTCCATGGCTGAGCCACAGATTTGTTTGTATGCCTTCCCTTCAAAGGAAACTAGGAATAAGTTGATGGTTTTGGAAGATGTTGAGGAGGTAGTGCTCGACAGAGGCAACGCCGTGGCATAAGGGATGTTGGTGTATAGGGAGGTGACATCAACAGTGGTGAGAACGGATCCAAGAGGTTAAGAAGTGGGATGATGGAGAACTCATTAAGGAAATGGCTGGTCTTTTTGATGTGGGAGGATCTATGGATTTCAGTAGGGATTTGAGGTTATACTGGACATCTGGAATAGGATCACTCTGGCAGAGCTTGTAGGTGGAGAAGTCAGACAATTGGTGGAAGCCTTCTGTCAGGCAGTAACTACACCTCATCATGACATTAGGGGAACATTTGTCGGCAGGGAGGATGATTAGGTCTGAATCTGTTTTCACGTTGCATATGACTGGTTTTTCTCCTGCTGCAAGGCTAGCGTTCTTAGCAAGGGACCTACAGAAGGATGGAGAGGCCAAGTTGGAGGCAAGGCATTCCTGGAAGGTGAGCAGGGGGTGGTTAGTTGGGAGGGGGCAAGGTCATGGTTGGATGGTGATATGAACTGGAAGAGGGAGGGATCAATGTTGGGATTATGTCAGCTTTGGTTGGAGGAATTGGTGGTAAACAATTTTTTCCGCTATAGGAATCAGCAGAAGAAGAGTAGGTACTTGACAAGTCCAAAATGGTTAAACTTTGGTGTAGGGCTGAAGGTAAGGCCTTTGGATAGGACAAACTTCTGTGGGACTGAGGTTTTTCGTGGAAATGTTAACATAAGCGTTTTGGATTTGCTTTGATTCTGGGTCCGGGTGATTGTGAGTAGGATAGGTGATGATGGACAGTAGTGCCTCGAGGCAGGAGTAAGACTTCAACAGGCTGGACAATTGGGGAGGATGGAGGTGGTGTCTGGAATACTCCTTCATGTACTGGAGTACAAGGGCTCCAATTCTGGAGATGTTCTCTGTGTAGTAAGGATTGCACAGTAACAGAATCTTGTGGAGGGAGTAGAGGTGGTTCTGGGATGCCTGTGCCATGGAGATTGGTTTCTGCAGTTCTAGGTTTGTGAGTGATAGAGATTTGCAGGATTTTTACTGTTAAGCTGTTGGGACGGGAGCAGGACTCCATGGTTTAGACAGCCTCCCACATCAAAGCTACTAACCACTTTCTTCACCGACTCTCCATCATCCCCAACTCCCTAACTCCTGGATCTTGTCACTGTCGATGCCACATCCCTGTACACCAACATCCCTCATCCCCATGGCCTTGCCACTATCGAACACTACCTTTCCTAAGATTCTTCGGACTTGAAACCCACCACCTCATTCCTTATACACTTTAACAAATGTATCCTCACTCACAAATACTTCTCCTTTGAAGGGAAGATATACAAACAAATCTGCAGCTCAGCCACTGGAACCAGCATGGTGCCCCCTATGCCAATCTGTTTATGGGCCATCTCAAGGAAACCTTCCTAACGTCCCAAAAAACACAATCCCTAGACTGGTTCAGGTTCATTGAAAATATCTTCATGATCTGGTCTCAGGGCTAAGACACCATATCCACATTCCTTCACAACCTCAAGACTTTCTCTGTCATTCGCTTCACTTTATCCTCACCCACTCAATGACCCACCTTCCTGGACATTGACCTGCACCTCTGTGATGGCTCCATCCACACTTCTGTCCACATTAAACCCACTAATAACCAACAGCACCTGCTTTTCAACAGCTGCTATCTCTTCCACACCAAATAATCCCCCCATACAGTCTTGCAAATCACAGACTATGCATCTGCAATGATGAGAAATCCCTTGCCCAATATTCTGAAGGCCTGACAAAGGCATTCACAGAGAGGCAATACCTCCCCCCCCCCCCCCCAACATAGTCCACAAACAGAATTCCTGTGCCATATCCTCATGCATCCCACCAGTCCCAGGTATCAGCTACAAAAGAGTCCCTTCTCATTACCCAGTATCACCCTGGAATGGCTCTGAGCACTATGGGACTTAACATCTATGGTCATCAGTCCCCTAGAACTACTTAAACCTAACTAACCTAAGGACATCACACACATTCATGCCCGAGGCAGGATTCGAACCTGCGACCGTAGCAGTGGCGCGGCTCCGGACTGAGCGCCTAGAACCGCTAGACCACCACGGCCTGCTATCACCCTGGACTGGAACAACTGAACCACATCCTTTGCTGGGGCTTTGATTACCTCTCACCATGCCCTGAAATTAGAGGCACAAAATTTGAGACAATACCAGTTGGATGAAGTCTTTGAACTTTTTCTTTGCTTCTTAATAAGGCAGATGGTTAAGCATATTATACTCTCGAATTTTCTTCCCACTCTTTTAACACTGAGCATTGTGTAGAGCAAGGAGGGTACAGTTCCGGACAGTTGACACATTAAAGGGATTAGTTACAAGGGCTTCCCTCATGGGACACCCGTGCATATCCCCTACAGATGACCTCATCAGAACAGTGGGAGAACATGCACCCAAACCTTAGACACTTAAAACACCTCATCAGAGGAGGAAAATAAGGCCTGACACCACACCTATAAACCATTACATTAAAATTTTTAGATAAAATATTACCTTTGAACTCCAGGATAAAAGTTCTATATCCACTATATTATGCTTGGCTCCCCTCTGGATGCAGCAAACAAAATGGACTCCACGCAAAATGGACTCCACACTGCATCAGGTTAGTAGCAGCTCATCAGTTTGTAGCATTAGGTCCCGATGGAAGAAAACATCTTGAATTCTACTGAGCTTTTTATGACGAGACTGGTATCTCTCCAATCTTGACACAGGCCTGAAGTGCCCATGATTGATTGGTGTACGATGTTTTGATCAGGAAATATCCATTTCTCATCATCTCTATTGCAGCAATCTCTCCAAACTGCTCTGCAATATTTTCAGCACCATTTCTCCTTACCTGGCTCTCACACCGAGGCATGGTCAAAAACAGAAATGCCATACGATTGTGAACACCTGCATTATAGTCCCTGTTCCTGACTGTTGAGACGGCCATGTTGGCACGGCACAGTTAAGTTTCATCTACATCTACTAGATACACGGCAAGCCACCATACAGTGCACAGTGGAGGGTGTTCTGTATCACTACTAGTCATCTCTTTTTCCTGTTCCACTCACAAATAGAGCAAGGGAAAATTGACTGACTGTATGCCTCCATATGAGCCCTAATATCTCGAATCTTCTCCTTACACGCACTGTATGTTGGCAGCAATAGAAACTTTGGGCAGTCAGCTTCAAATGCCGGTTCTCTAAATTTTCTTGAAAAGAACCTTGCTTTCCCTCCAGGGATTCCCATTTCAGTTTCGGAAGCATTTCCATAAGACTTACGTGTTGTTCGAATCTACCAGGAACAAATCTAGCACCCCGTCTCTGAATTGCTTTGATGTCTTCCTTCAAGCTGACCGGGTATGGATCCCAAACACTTGAGCAGTACTCAAGAATAGGTCACACCAATGTCCTACATGCGGTCTCTTGTACAGGTCAACCACTCTTCCTCAAATTTTCCCAATAAACTAAAGTCGACCATTCGCCTTACCTACCACAAATCTCACAATCTCATTCCATTTCATATCACTTTTCAATGTTACCCACAGATATTTACAAACAACGTGACTTTGTCAAGCAGGACACTAGTAATACTGTATCCGAACATTATGTGTGTGTTCTCCCTACTCATCCGCATTAATTTACATTTTTCCACTTCAGTGTTAGCTGTCATTCATCACACCAACTAGAAATTTTGTCCATGTCGTCTTCTATCTTCCTACAATAACTCAATTTTGACACCTTACAGTACACCGCAGCATCAGCAGCAAACGACCAGAGTGCTGTCCACCCTGTCTGACAAATCACTTACGCACATAGAGAACAGTGGTGGTCCTATCACTTCCTTGGGGCACTACTGATGATACCATATCTGATGAACATTCGCCATTTCATCGGGACCTGATGATTTATTTGCTCTCAAATCTTTCAGTTGTTTCTCTATGCCAGGGATGCTTATTATTATGTTTGCACAATTCTCTTGAGTGAATGCTTTCTTGAATGTGAAATTTAAAACTTCGGCTTTTGTTATGTTATTTTCAACTGCCGCACTAACCTGGTCAACAAGGGACTGAATGCAAGACAGACCCTCTTAGCAATTTTACAAAGGACCAGAATTTTCTTGGGTTCTCAGCTAGATCCTTTGCTAAGGTGCGACTGTGATGGTGACTGTATGCTTCACACATAGATCTTTTCACAATTTCCCAAATTGCTAGTAACCTTTGCTTGTCGTCATTTGTGTGTTCTCTTTTGAACCAAAAGTGCAAGAGCCTCTCCTTTCTCGGCATCATCTGAATTTCATTACTAAACCATGGTGGATCTTTGCCATCCTTTATCCATTTACTAGGCATATAATTCTCCAGACCACGATTTACAATCTGCTTCACAGTTATCCCTAATTTCAACTTCGACAGAGAAAATATTTTTGCTGACTGCTATGAACATTCCTTCTCCAATGGTGTCTTAATGTCTTTTTTAAATATGTTCCATGCATCGCTAAACATTTAGGAGTTTTCCAATTCAGGCTTCAGCCAGTTCTGTTCCAAGAATAATTTGAGTGAGAGAACTTTTCTGGGGGGGTGATAAGTTCAGGAACTTTGTTATGAATGCTTTGACAATTTTGACAGCCTAAATGCCTTTACTTTACACAGTCCGTGTACTGACTGACTAGCATTCATCAGAGGACCTCAAATTATTGCCTTGGGTAAAGTCCCCATGTGCACTCCCCAAGTACCCTGCTACACAAGTAGCTGCTTCCTTTGTGTAGTGCATCCCCGATCTGTCAAGGGAAGTCCTACAATTCTCCACCGCATAATGCAAGTCCAGAAATCTGCAGCCAATCCTGTCACAGAATTGATGGAGCCTTTGGTTGAGACCTTCCATCTGGCTCCAAAGCAAAGGATCCCCTTCAACTCTGTGTAAAATGCTGCAAATTGTGGGCTCTGCTTGCACCCCACAAGTGAGGCCAGCAATCTTCACCGCTTCCACCAGTTGCCTCTATGAACAGAGAAAGGCCACAGAACCCAAGCAATAGACGTCATCAGTGCTGACATGAGCTACAACTTGCAGACGACTGCACCCTCGAAATTGCAGGCAGGGCCACCTCCACGTCTCGTATAAGATCCTACCTTGGAATTTTTTCAGAGCTTTTCATGACGAATAAATGCATTATTGTTTATGATTGGGAATCAGTTTATCTGGAATCCAGTGGCAAAGTTTTCTCACATCTAACTGTTAATAAAAGGAGGAAGGAAGATTGTTTAAGTCCTGCCAACAATGAGGTCATTAAAGATGAAGTAGCAGCTCAGATTAGGGAAGATGGGGAAGGAAATCGATCCTGCCATTTCAAGGGAGCCATCCACACATCTGCCTTAAGTGGTTTAGGAAAGTAACAGAAAACCTAAATGTGGATAGCTGGATAGTGATTTGAACAGTCTTCCTCCAGAATGCAAGTCCAGAGTGCCAACCACTGTACCACTTCATTCTGTCTCTAAACATCAATGTAAAATGTTTTGGATTTGACTTATACTAATGCACAATATCCCCTGAATAAATTCATAAAATGTTCAAAATCTTCTGCAAGCATTGCTCTAACAGAAGGAATATTCTCATTAGCACTAGCAGTTCTTGAGTGTCCTTCATAAAATTAAAAAAAAAGTCTGATCTTTTAATTTCTCTGTACCATTATAAATTTTTGTCTTATGTGGGATTCCTTCATCAAATTTATTTCTAAGCCAATGTTCACACTGCTCTGACATTAATTTCCAAACATCATGGACCAGAAATGTTGTCTCCTTGAATTCATTTTTTGGTGCACACAAAATCTTTAAATGATGATGACTACAAACTAATACAACAAATCAAACAAATTACACTGCAGTCAACTTACAAAACTTGCAAAAACATATGTCAAATATAAACAAATTTCATTTGTTTTAGAACCATGGCATTCTAAAATTTTTTAGTCTCCCTGTAGTGTTTAGGATACTGTTTAGGACTGACAGAGGACATACAAAAAGATCAAAAGAAAAAGAGTGTATTTTGTCTTTGGTCCATTCAGTAAGCACAGGGACATGCATATATAGCTTCAGCAACATATGTTATGAGAGGAGCTTTGTACATCACAGGGGGTTGTCTCAAAGTACATGTTCCACGAAGAGTTGAGCAACTTTCTCCTTCATCAGTATCATACAGAGGCTAACCACTAACCATTCTTCCTGCACACAATTTCCAAACGGATCAAGAAAATGGGGAAAATGCAGTGAAGTACACTCCACCACAAGGTGGCTTGCAGAGTGTAGGTTTTTGTGTTTCTAGAATCGTTTTCAGTCACTGGAGTTCTTGCAAAGGAATTACAGATATGTAACGCTTAAGTTTACCACTGGTGGTAAACAGACACACACTGAGGTAGAAAGAAATGCTTTCAACCAACTGCACATATCTTATCCGGCACACAGTTCATCATCAATCATGTCACTTGTATGGATAAATTTGCAACAAAAATATCAATAAATCAGTCTGTGACAAAGACATTCAGATGAGAATGTCTCAATTCTACAAAACTTTACTTTTTAAGTGTCATTGTAATATTCATGATTTAAAAAATAGAAGTTGTATCCTTTAAGCTGGCAACTTCATTTAGAGAAATCAGTGTATTACTTTCTTCACCAGACACAGTGAAAATCACATTCTGGCTCCTTTTGTATTGTAATATGACAAAATATACATCTATGTATAATTACAGATCATAATCCATCGATACAATCCTCTCCAACAATGTATTTCACACAAAGGATTAGGAATAATCAATACATTATTAAAAACAACACGCTTTCGTTTATTATCTGCCATTGCTGGACACGTGTTACACAATTTCTTTTAACTATGCAAATTAGAACATTTGCATAAGGTGAAAGCAGAGCCATCAGTTTGTAAGTCCACTGTTTTCCATAGTGCGTTATCAAAGGACAAAACTCTTTAACCACATATTAATAAATTATATTCACTTATTTGTTCATCATCATATACTGCAATCTGATGGTGGCTTTGCAGTTTAGAATAACACTGTTCACTTAAACACAACAGTATCAAGCATGGCTCCTAGACATTGCACAATATTAGTTGTCATTAAAATGTCCACTTTTTCTTCCAAATGTCGTTTTGGATCTTGCTTTCCCACATTCTTAATTGCCAACTGTTCAGGCGTCATTTTCTCTTCATCTTCTAATGCCTGAAAATAATTAAAAAATAAATTAACAACTTCAATGGAAAACTTACTGTTTGTTATTGAACAGCAATTTACACAGGCTAGGCATATTCCCTAAGGGTGACACCAAGTATCACTATGCTATCACATGTATGACACTAATTGTGTGATCCACGGCTGAGAAATACAGTAGAAACATTGGAACAAAACTGTTCATATTTTCTGAAATTTGCCAACTGAGAGAATAATTTTAAAGAGTAAAATGAGATACTTTTCAAGTGTGTACTTTATTGGAACATTTGCTACACATTTCTAGGTTCAGATTTAGTGCAATGTTGGTACATCCTGTTTCCATTCTTTGCAGTAGCTCACACTGCAAATCCTTAGCCACTACTCTCCTATCTCAACTGTGGTTTAAAGTAGACTGATCTCCTAATGTTAGTTACTCTTATCACATAGCTGCCACTCTTTACAGTCATACTCATATTTCAAACTTATCCATTTCTTCACCCCATCTCATTTCTTATGAAAGAATCATCAGTAACCCGATATCTTACTACATATCCCTCATTCAAAACAAGAAATGCGAACAGCCACAATAAGAGTGCAACTCCCTGGCAAGTGAGGGTCACTGTCTGCAATACCTTTGAATCCTTTAACTACTTTGGCTGCTTGGAGGCGTGAGGCGGCACTTTTAAATTTGTCATCCACAAACTACATTTCTATAAAACTAATATCCTGGGAAACCTTTAAAATGAATTGAGCTGCTCGGGGGAACAAAATGGTAAGCGCCAAAATCACAGTTTCGAGATACAGCACATCTCAAGTTTCAATTGATCTGCAAATCTGAATAATTTTTTTTGTAGAGTCCTTTTATTCTGTAATGATTTTAACATCTATCTTCTACTATACAGACATAAATGAAACTCAGAACTGACTAAAACAAATTAAATATACAAAAATTATTACGTTACCATACACCATTAACACCACATAGTGGTAGAACATTACATATTAAATTTTACAGTAAGTCTTCAACACTTTACTGAAACTGCAAAATCATTCATCACTCTCATTACTAATGTCTTTTTCATCCAAAACTGTTGGCTTTAGTGACAGGAAAAATTCATTGTGGACAGGAGGTATGTAATTTAGCAGCGACAGGACGTCAGCAACTTTCTTCTTTTCAATAAGCCTTGGTCCATTGTATTTAAGTCAAAGTGTACGAACTGGTCCTTGCCTTCCACGTTTCCTAAAGCTTATTTCATGCCAAATGTAATGACAAACTGTCTCGCTGATGAATAAAGATGATGGATATTTGGAGGTCACCTTCCACCTACATACTTTCCTTAGGTTGACATCTTGACCATCAACTTTCTTCTTTCTGAAGACAAAAGCTTCTTTAGAGTGTCGTATTTGATAGAAATCCTCTCTTTTCATATTATATACAAGCAATGGATTCTCCTTAGCCGACTTCTTGATGATCTCGCACCACTGATCTGGACTGTACACATCTTGTACTTGTCGGCAAACGAAATTTTCAATTGTACTTCAGGAACATAAGGGTATGTACATGCACTTACCATTATGTTTGTGAAACGTACTAAAGACAGTATATTTACAAAATAATATACCTTTGAGTCATCTGAATCATTAGGAATGTATTCTGGATCCCTCTCGAAGATATTAGTTTCATTGGAAGTATATTCCTCGTCTTCTGCTGTGTTCACTGTAGCCATAATCTTGGAGATGTTTTTACTTGCCGCCATTCTCTCTGTCACTTACCATTATGTTTCCGCAACAGACGGACAGTGGCGCTTACCATTAAGCTCCTCCCTGACATCTGTTGAGTGAATTTGGAACTACCAGTAAGTTTACTGCATTGTGCATCCCACAGGTGGTGTCATTAGCCATCCACCACAAAATACACGGCGATGGCGCTTACCACTGTGTTCCCCCGAGCAGCTCAATTATAGATAATGTTTACTAATATCTTCAAGAGAATCATTACACCCTTGATCTTACTTTTTATTTAATCAAGTTATCTCATCTTTTCCTTCTGATTTTAACATTATATGCACTTTCTTCAGTACTGCAAACCATATTTTTTAAAAAAACCAAGAGTTTATCAGCAATGATAGAATAGATTACAAATCAACACAGATTATCCATTATGGCTCAAAATGCTTGCAACCAAAAAACAAATTTAACTAGTGGTTGGTACATGTGATCCTTCCACCCAACAAATTACTGCTAACACATTTAATTTTTTTCCTTGTTTAGTTAAGTCAAATATTACATACAATAAAATGCAAAAGGTTTTCTTGTGGAATCTGCCCTCAGGATTACTAACAACAACATGACATTTACATCTGTTATGCTAATGTTACAGAATTTAAACACACACAATGAAAAACTGACTTGTGGAGACATCAACTGGAGAGAGAAAAATTGAAAAAAATATTCTTCAGAATTATATATTCATTTTAAGGCTAATGACCTGCCAAAGGAAATTCTATCAATGCATACAAGAATTGTAAATGTTAAAACTGCACTGGGATGAATTCCTGTACTCTAAAGAGAAATCTGCTGTGGTGATTGTACGTGACAACTTAAGTGCAAGGCATTCTTGAGTGGCATAATTGGTTGCACACTATCAATGAAAGGGAGGGAGATCTGGGTTCCTTCTGTATGTGGTTTATGAGTTTTATTCCTTAATAGCACACTATGGAAAATAATGGACTTGCAAACTGATAGCTCTGCTTTTGCTTTATGCAAATGTTTTAACAGACATGTACATTAATGGCAGATGGTAAATTTGTGTTTATTTTAATACTGTACTGATTATTCTCAATTCACAGGGTGAACTAAATTGTTAGTGAGATGTATATTTTGTCACATTACAACACAAAAGGAACCCTGATCACCTTTTGCCTTTCACTGGCAATGTGCAAACAATTACATCATCCAAACATGCCTTGCATGCAACTTGTCACACACAACCACCACAATAAATATTTGATCGAGAGCACGAAGTGGTGGGAAAGCCTGTTACCTCTTAAAATCACATGTGCTGTAAGAATTTTGTTTTTAATTTTTTAAATAATTAAATAGCATATGTTTGCATCCCAAGAGGTAGTAACATATCAAGAAACAAGAATAAATGTAAACTGAGCATGAAATGAAACAAGTTAACTGCATCTTACCCGACCAAGGAGCGCATGTGTGCCTCAATCCCCCCCTCACCCCACTACACACCACGTGCGTACTCTATCTCTTAGATAGTGGTTGTACACAAGTCAAAGTTTCTGCTATTAGGTGAGTGATCTCCTTCACTCATAAATTGTTTACATTCTGCTGGGACTTTTGTTGCCATATTTTAACACAGTATTTCATGCACAAGAAGCATATACATGCACTTCCAAGTGTAAAGATGATTGGCATACTATTTGAGGTTTTGTTCTGCTGTATAGTCATTAGGACATCTGTTGCTTTCCTTTTAACACAATTTTGCAAGCAGTTTAATGATTCTGACATTCTTAAACTTCACTATTCCAACACACAGTTTATTCAATCTAATTACTTCATATTCAAAAGACATCTACGTTGAAGATTCTGAGGTTTGTGGCTCTCACACTGGTCCTAAACGTAGTGGCAATTGGGAAATCTAACTTCTGACATTTTGTTATTGTGTCTGTGTGACATTTTTCTCTACAGCTACCATTGTGGCGAGTTATTTGGTACATACTATTTTACACATTCATAAATGCAGTTGTCTCAATGTGTAGTGAACAAAATTCCATGTTAGTTACATGTTCCACAGATCATTTTGCGCGCTGGATCATAATGATAGAGTCATTTTAGAATCACATTGCAAACTAATTTGTACATATGGTTACATTCTGATCATTCGTAAGTTAGGGGTGTGTTTTTTTTTTTTTTTTACAGAAAGACAAAAAATATGTACAGATGAGAGTTAGTAATTCCTACCCATTATCTTTTACACATTACAGTAATGGAAATTCTTCTACAAAATAGGAGTTGTCAATGAGAAACTTCCTCAGTTGGTTATCAAATTTTACTTTGCTATCTGTCAGACATTTTATGTCACTGGGTAAGTGATCAAAAATTTTTGCTGCAGCATTATGAACCCCTTCTTGTGCTAAAGACAATCCTATTTTGGAGTAACGAATGTCATTTTTCCTTCTGGTATTGTAATTATGTATCTCTTTGTCCTTTTGAACTGTAGTGGATTATTTACAACAGACTTCATGAGGGAATAAATATACTATGAAGCAGTAATCAGAATGCCAAACACCTTAAACAAATGTCTACCAGAGGATCATGGGTGAACACCACATATTATTCTTACAGTATGTTTTTGCACAATGAAGACTTTCCTACTTAAGGATGAGTTACTCCATAACATTATTCCATATGACATAACTGTACAAGTGTACATTTTTCTGCAAAAGGTCTTTTCTACTATTTACTAACCATTACTTACTCCTACAAAGAAACATTAATCTTTACCAATTGTCTGTAGAATACAACAGAATATAAAATAAACTGTCCTGTAATGCGGTCAATCTTAGCCCTCACTGTCCTTAGGAAATCTAGAGGAAGGCAAGTGATGTGTATTGATTTTGTTGTTGTAATAATTCATTGTGCTAAATACTCTAATTTCATAAAATACATTCTAGAAATCAATATAAATGACACTCTTCACAATAATCAGGTACTCTACTCAATAATGTGGATTACTGGCCTTTTGACATACTATTCTTGCAGCACATAACAAAAATCAGCTGAAGTGTAATGACTGTATTTGTAAGACTGTAGTGTTAGGATGAACCTAGGAATAAGTGTAAAAATAGCTACACCAAATGAAGTGCAAAATTACTCCACATTCCATAACTTGGCCTTATGAAGACTAAATCAGTGAATTTAAGAATATTGCCCCTACTCTTTTAAGGCAATTATGGAAATTCCAGCAGAAATAATAAACAGAAATGAGGAAAGACAACCATCTGTCTATAGCCGATTTGAGCATACAGAAATACCTAACAGTACTAGTTGCTGAATAGTATTTTTATCGTTCCATAAAATTTCAGGTGTGCAGACACATAAATTCAGTTTCTTCTTCTACTATTTCAGCTGAATACCGTCCAGCCATCTTCAGAGTGAGCCGAGGTGACCAACACTGTGGCACTTGATCTGTCCTTTTAACTCTAGGACCGAACCACCGCGTCTGCGACCAAAGATACACAAGGTGCCAGAGACGTTGATAGGTGGCAAAGAGGTGTAACATATGCATGGAAATTAAATCTATGGCTGCGCAGTTGATCCACACGATGGTATCGATGTGTCACAGAGAGCTGTACCGTCGCAACACCTTTGTGATTTATTTACAGAAATTGCCAGGTTCCATGATTTTTCCAAGCTGAAGCTGCTATCACTTAATTAAATTCGTCATCAACTGAATTTTAATTCCTTCTTTCACTACTGAGTCTCAGAAAAATGAAGTCGAGGATAAAATTTTGACATTATCGCACACCATAGAGTGCCCAGTGTCAATACAGTGCTCTGCCACCGAATATTTATTAGGTTGTAAGAGATGGGTGTACCTGCAGTGTTCTGTGCATCTCTCCTGGACTGTACGTGTCTGTTCGATGTATGAACGGCCGCGCTCACAGGGGATCTTATAAACCCCAGGATTCCATAGCACCAAATCATCTTTTACGGAACCCAGGAATGCTGCAGAATTTGGTGGAGGGCGAGAAATCACTTTCACTTTGCGTTTCCAGTGGATCCGTCCTATTTCTGACAAAAGGCTTCCCATGTATGGCAGGAAAGTAAAGGATTTAAAACTTTCCGCGTCTTCTTCTGCTTTTCTTTTGCTCACTGTTGATTTTATTTGTAGTGCCCTATGTATCTACTGCGGAGAGTACCCATTGGCTTCAAAAACTCTTCTTAGGTGAAGAAGCTCGTCCTCCAGACTGCTCATCAGCAATGACGTGTGCTCTGTGTACAAGAGTTCCAAGTACACTCATTGTCTGCAAAGGATGGTGGCAGCTATTTGCATGTAAATATAAATCCGTATGGGTCAGTTTTAGATACACTGCATGTCCCTGGTGCCATCATCTTTGCGCCATACCAACACATCCGCACACATCCATCTTTTGCGGTCATGAACTGAATTTGTCTGTGGATAGAATTCAGATGATTTAAAAATTCTTTTAGCTTGTCTTCACCATGGGGCCACACTACAAACGTGTCATCAACGTACCTCCAAAACACTGTGGGTTTCAAGCTACCAGATTCCAGCACTTTCTCCTTGTAAGTCCTCCACAAAAAAGTTGGCCACCAAGGGTGACAAAGGACTACCCATCGCAACACTGTCCGTCTGTTCATAAAATTCGTTACTCAATAAAAAATATGTTACGGTCAAAACATGTTCAAGTAAAGCTGAAATTTTTTATTGAAAGTCTTTCCAATGAGAGACAATGATTCCTAAAGAGGAACCTTTGTGAACAACGACACTACATTGAGACTCACTAACATATGCGAATTTTTCAGGTTGAGTTATTTCAGTTTGTCAATGAAGTCCACAGAGTTACATATTTGATAAGAGCATTTTCCCACCAGAGGCCTTAATAACGACACTAAGTGTTTGACACAATCATAGGTCAGAGAGCCGATGTTGCTCACTATCAGACATAGAGGAACACCATTCTTGTGGATCTTTGGAAGTCCATAAAGCCTTGGAGGAATGGCAACACATGGTTTCATTCTTTGCACAACTTCTGGTAGAAGGGGGGAGGCGATCAGAAGTGAAGCAGTCCTCCTTACCACCTGGTTGGTGGGGTCTTTATTGAGCTTCCGGTATGTGCTGTTACTCAGTAAACTGTTCATTTATTCCTGATAGTCATCACGAGACATTAAGACAGTGGCATTACCTTTATCAGCTGGAAGAACCACTGTCTCAGAATCCTGGTGAAGCTTATGTAGTGCAGCCCTCTCTGCCACAGATATGTTACTCCTTCATGGACGAGCCTTCATAACTGCTCGACAAATTTCGTGTCTTACTTCTTCTACTGATTCCGCAGAAAGAGGATGAACAGCTTCTTCAATGGCACTGATGAAAGCCAGTATTGGTAAAATCTTTGGAGTTGGTGCAACTCTGTAAACTTCATTGACAAACTGAAATCACTCAACCTGAAAAATTCTGATATGTTAGTCAGTTTCGATGTAGTGTTCGTCGTTCACAAAGGTTCCTCTTACGGAATCATTGTCTCTCATTGGAAAGACTTTTGATAAAAAGATTTCAGCTTTATTTGAACATGTTTTGACCTCGACATATTTTTTATTCAAAATCGAATTTTATGAACAGGCAGTGTTGCCATGGGTAGTCCTTTGTCACCCTTGGCGGTCAACTTTTTTATGGAGGACTTCGAGGAGAAAGTGCTGGAATCTGCTGGCTTGAAACCCACAGTGTTTTCGAGGTATTCTGATGACACGTTTGTCATGTGGCCCCATGGTGAAGACAAGCTAAACGAATTTTTAAATCATCTGAATTCTATCCACAGACAAATTCAGTTCACGATGGAAACTGAAAAAGATGGCTGCCTTCCATTTTTGGATGTGTTGGTATGGCGCAAAGATGACGGCACTTTCGGACATGCAGTGTATCTAAAACCATCATTGCTGACGAGAGCAGTCTGGAGAATGTGCTTCTACACCTGAAAAGAGTTTTTGAAGCCAACAGGTACTCTCCACAGCAGATACGTAACGCACTACAAATGAAATCAGCTGTGAGCACAAGAAAAGCGGAAGAAGACACGGAAAGTTTTAAACCCATGGCTATCCTGCCATACACGGGAAGCTTTTTGTCAAAAATAGGATGGATCCTCAGGAAACACAAAGTGAAAGTGATTTCTCGCCCTTCACCAAAAACTGCAGCATTCCTGGGTTCCGTTAAAGATGATTTGGTGCTTCGGAAGCCTAGGGTTTATAAGATCCCATGCGAGTGTGGCCATTCATACATCGGACAGGTGACACGTACAGTCCAGGAGAGATGCACAGAGCACTGCAGGTACACCCGTCTCTTACAACCTAATATATCTGCGGTGGCAGAGCACTGTATTGACACTGGACACTCTATGGTTTGCGATAATGTCGAAATTTTATCCTCGACTTCATCTTTCTGGGACTCAGTAGTGAAAGAAGCAATTTAAATTCGGTTGGTGACGAATTTAATTAATAGAGATAGCGGCTTCAGCTTGGACAAATCATGGAATCTGTCAATTTCTGTAAATAAATCATGAAGATGTTGCAACGGTACAGCTCTCTCTGACACATCGATATCACTGTGTTGATCGACTGTTCAGGATATGTTACACCTCTTTGTCGCCTATCAACATCTCTGGTGCCTTGTGTATCTTTGGCCACATACGCATTGGTTCAGTCCTCGAGTTAAAAGGACGGAGCAAGTGCTGGAGCATTAGCCACCTCGGCTCAGTCTGAAGATGGCAGAATGGTATTCAGCCGAAATATTAGAAGAAACTGAATTTATGTGGCTGCATGCCCGAAATTTTATGGAACAGTCTTTACGCTGTGGAAACACGAAAATACTTTTATCGTCCAGTATCATCCAGGCCTAAATACAGTCAACAACATGTTTCACCAAGGCTCTGACCACCTGTACATCCGCAACTACTGAATAGTGGCAGAGGGTATTTTTCAATGTAGCACATTTGGCAGTGTCTTCCTATTCTAATTATGTATGGAGAGAGGAAACAATGATTGCTCAAATATTTCTGCACATACTGTTATTAGTTTCACCCTGTATATGCAGTCCCTGCCTGAGTGATACACAGGGATATTTAGTGTATTCTTAGACTCCTTACTTAATACCAGTCCTTAAAACATTTTCAGTAGGCTTTCATGTAATAACTGGAACCCATGTTCAGGCTTCTGCCAGCTCAGGTTTCTCAGCATTTCCACACACCGCAATGCTCATGATATCAACAGACCCCACAGGCACCAACTTTACTGAATGATGTAAACAGAAACTATTTCCTCATGCATAGCCCTCATTTTCTCCATTCCTTGGACAAATCTCTTTTAGTTCCATCCCCACTCCCTAACCTGAGGGCTTGTTTAGGCTACCACCTTGCTGCTTGCCAGCATGGCACAGCAAAGATGAATCAACTTGCTGAGCCTTCCCAGCCTATTTAATCAGTGCCATCACTGCTTGCTATCATCCTCACTAAGCAATGGTATCAAGCTGGTTTGTGTTTCACATCTGACCATTGCCACAGATCCTGACACTTAAGCTGTGATTTCCGTTTCAAGGTCACTCCAGCAGTTCTATGTTTGACTTTGCTAGCACTCGACTTACTATGTGAACAGATGCAGTTTAACTACTTCCAACGAGCAGTGAGGCTGCAGCTTAAATGTATAAAGTCTCACAGCAAGATGGTATGTGGCACCAACGAGGTATCAGGAGCAAGGCTGCAGCACAAACATACTCTTACTGTTTCTCTCCTATCACTTTCCACTCTACTACTCCCAGTCCAAATCTTTTACTTACCTACCCCTATCCCCCTCCCATTTCCATATCCTGTCACACCTCTCCACTTCTTTCTCTCTGTTTTAGTCACCTTTCACTCCTCATTTCACTATTTCCACTGATAGCCACCTGCTCCTCCCTCGCTATCATACCCCCAATTACCTCATCACACTCTCCTTGGCTATTTATCTAACATCTCCCAATTGCCATAAGCCTCTCCTTTCTGACCTACCCTGTCAGCCTGAGCAATCATTCTAACAGTTAGTACCAAAGCAGCTGCAGATGGGTGCAGTTGTATTGTTAAAATGTGCACTTCCACTGGAAAAGTAGTACAAGTTTAAAAGCTAGTAACTTCTTTGGGCTGTTACTTGTTTCTATGGAACATGTACCACTCATCCAAACATGAGTATTCATCTTTCCTCATTTTTGTTTATTACTTTCTTGTGTGTGTATCAATGCGTCACAAGAGAAACAGACAATATTGTTAGAAAATGTTTTGGCACTTTGACCATTTGCACTAGAGGGAACAGAAGAGAACATATAACAGGGATGACCAAGAATTCTGCATGAATTCAGTGCTGTCATTCGCATGCAGAGTTCTGTTGCCTGGCTGCACATTCCTCCACTACCACACCATGCTGCCTGAAGGGGAAGAGGAACAAACTGTGAAAATTACACATTTAAATTTAGATGGCAATGCAACTGTGCAAGGAACACTGAACATCTTGAATCTAGCTTGGTTTCAAATTTCATAACAACACAGATCACAAGTACAAAACTTTCCAGTAGTATTTCCTTTTAGCACCCTGAAGACATAAAATTTATATCTGGTAAAAATCTGCAAACATACAGCCGTGGACAATTTTGCAGATTTTTGTCACTCAGTTTGCCATGTAATAGGGACTCAGTTTCATAATCAAAAAAGCCTTTTGTGCACCTATGTTAATAAAAACACTTCACATTTGCAACCTCATTATGCAGATGTGGAAACTCCTTCCAAGGAAAACAATGTAGAAGTCCTGGACAGTTTTATTGTACAAGAATTATTTTAAATGGGAACTTCAACTGAAACTGCAAACAGTCCCCAAAAAAGACTCAAAAACATATGTAAGATTGCCAGTGTTCTCAAAACATTTCAACATCATAACGATTTCTTCAGAATTTGTGCTTTATTCACTGTCAGTGAGCTCTGGGACATGGACAAGATTTTGTCAGAAGTAGCCCCTTCCAAAACACAATTTTCTTTTTAATGCATCACCACCAAATCAGAAGTAAGTTTTTTCTCATCTTGCTTCATCTTACTGCAGTTAGTGCGCAGTCCAATCCATATAAATTGAAGTCAACAATCTGATCTGGGTATTTTACGTCCCTGCTTTCCTTTATCCTTCAGAAACTCAACAATAGTGAGCCATAAATCGAAAAATCGTTTCAGGCGTATACCTTGACTTTATCAATTTATTTAATTTATTTATTTCATTTGTGTTCTGTAGACCCATTAGTGATAAATCGTTTGGGTGTAGAACGTGTCACTTACATAGATTCGAGACATTTGTTTATAATAATAGGTTGTACAATGAATAATATATTACATAGAAAAAATGTTTACAAGAATTGTTTTTTGTAACAACTTACAATAGATCAAAATCAATTCACGTATTCTCATACATAAATTCGTCCAGTGAGTAAATGATTTTACATAGAAGATACTGTTTAAGTTGATCTTTAAAAGTAGGTGGATCAATAACTGACATTTTTATTGCCTGACGGAGAGCATTAAATATTTTTATGCAAGAGTAGTGTACTCCTTTTTGCACCATACTTAGATTATTTTGCTCAAGATGTAGATCATTTTTTACCCTAGCATCATAGTTATGATACATGCTGTTCATTTCAAAAAGGGAATGGTTTTTACACAAGAAACACATGAGAGAGAAAATGTAGTGAGAAACTGTTGTGAGTATTCTCAGTTCTTGGAAGAGTTTCCTGCAGGAATGTCTGTAATTGACACCACACAGAATCCTAATGACTCTTTCCTGGGCTATGAGGATTTTGTCTGCCTTTGGCTGGTTTCCTCAGAATATAATTCCATAGGCCATGAAAATAACCAAAATAGGCAGCTTTCAAAGTATTTAAGTCACTGAAGGAAGCAATCGCACGAATAGCATAAATTGCTGAGCTTAGTTTTTTATATAGGTAAGGAATGTGTAAGGACCAGTTTAGATTGCTATTAACAAGTAGACCCAGGAACTTTGTTGACTCCACTATTGCTAAATTCTCATCATTGTATTTAACATTCATCTCACCTTCGATATTTTGACTTGTATGGAGCTGAAACAATTGAGTTTTTTCAAAATTTAGTGATAACCCATTAGAGGTAAACCAGTTAAAGGTCTCCTGAAAAATTGCATTTACAGTGATTTCAAGATTAGTATTTGTTGAATTGTCTACCAGAATCGTCATGTCATCAGCAAATAAAGTAAATTTTATCTTAGCCCTTGTACATATTGGAAGGTCATTTATGAAAATAAGGAAAAGTAGAGGACCCAGAATAGAGCCCTGTGGGACTCCACAGTTTATTGTGCCCAAGAAGAGGACACTGGCTCCCCATTAGTGTCATTTACCATGACTTTCTGTTTTCGGTCCTTTAAATAGGAGGCAAGCCACATCCCTGCTTCTCCAGCTAACCCATAAAATTCTGCCTTTCTCAGAAAAATCTCATAGTTCACGCAATCTAACGCCTTAGAAAGCTCACAAAAAAATTCCAGTTGGAGACATTTTATTATTGACTTATTCAAGAATTGCATTGGTGAAAGAATATATTGCATCTTCTGTTGAGATGTTTTTCTGGAAACCGAATTGACTTTTCTTGAGAATATTGTATTTACTAAGATGTTCAAGAATCCTTCTGTGTACAAATTTCTCTAGAATCTTGGAGAAACAAGTTAAGAGTGAAATAGGATTATAATTGGTTACTTCGTTTCTGTCACCCTTCTTGTCCAACGGTTTCACCACTGCATATTTAAGTCTATCAGCGACAATTCCTAGTCTCAGTGATTCATTAAAGATGTGGCACAGGACTTCACAAATGAAAATGCGTGTGTGTTTCAACACTTTGATGGAAACACCATCAATGCCAGTTGAGTTTTTGTTTTTCATGGTCCTTATTATCTTCTTAATTTCCTCAACAGTGACGGGAGGCATGCTAATCTGGGGTGTTACACTAAGTCCACTTCTTTGTAAAAGATTCAGAGCCTCATTTATAGAACCATTACACCCTATTTTATCCACTGCAGTCAAAAAATGATTGTTGAAAATTTTTGCAACATTTTCACCTTTATCAATGACATTTCCATTATGTCTAACTTCAATATCTTCTGCATCATTTGATTAACTACCAGTTTCTCTTTTAATAATACCTCAGATGGTTTTTATTTTGTCGCCAGAAGTATCTATTTCTGATTTGATGAACATACTTTTTGCCTTTATCAGAACTTCACTTAAGATCTTGCAGTACCTTTTATAATGAGCTCTTATTTCAGGATCATTTGTATTTCTGAGAGAAACATAAAGCAGTCTTTTAGTCCTATATGATGTTTTTATTCCTTTTGTGAGATACTGTTTGCTGGTATGGCTCTGTTACTTGTTCATTGCAGTTCTTAGAGGGAAGACAGTTTCAAAGTGGCACATAAATTCATTTATAAATACGTTAAATTTGTCATTGACTTTCAGTGCTCTATAAATTGGACTCCAGCCAATGAGTTGAAGATAACTGTTGAAGATCATGAGATTTTCATTATTAATTATCCTAAATGACCTTTTAAAGACTTTTGTCCTTCTTGTGTGGGCATATATCATTGATAGCAATTGGCCATCACGGTCTGAAAGACCATTTAGGACTTGTTTTACTGTTGCATTGGTGTTTCTATTCTCGTCAATGAAAATATTATCTATTAGACTTTAACAGTAGTTCGTAACCCTTGTGGGGAAGTCTACCATTGGTGTTAGGTTATGTGTGTTGGTTATGTGTGTTCATTATATGCAGCAGGTCAGCTCTACTACTATCATAATCTAGAAAGTTAATGTTAAAGTCTCCTAAGACTACAGTATTTTTATTTTTTGAAAATATGTGGGATAGAAGAGATTTGAGATGCTTAAAGAACATACATTGCTTCTCTGATGGGGCCCTACACACTGTTACTACAATGAGTGACAGGGTCTTGGTGCTAATTTCTATACCACAAGCTTCAAAATGCTGATCAAAACAGTATTTTGCAAGCTCGAGAGATCTCTACATTATATTCTTTTTTACATATATAATTACACCACCCTTCTGCACACTGTTTCTACAAAAGTGAAAGGCAATATGATAGCCATCTAGATTCAGCATATTGATACCCTCCTTTACATGGTGTTCAGTAAAACAAAGGATATCGGCATTATCAATAGTATTACTGTCACTAATATTCATTTCTTAGCCCCCTTATATTTTGACGAAAAATACACAGTTTGTCACATTTGGTACTGGCTTTTTGAGGAAGTGAGTTGCTAGGTTTCAAGATGGGCGAGTTTTTGCACGCACTCGTTAGATAATTGATCTTTTGCTGAGTGCCATTTCTGACTGACTTACCTAAGTCATGGTTTTCCCCTTTTTGTTGTGAAACCATAAAAAAAAATCTTGATTTAGTAGAGCAGGTTTCCTAGGCCTCACGCTCCTCTTTTGATTGTAAATTGCTGCAGGCCTTTGTGGCACTACAGTAGCTTTGATGGAGCACTGTGATCTAGTTGTTGATCCTGCTGCAGTTAATGTTAATGTTTCCGGTGCTGTAGTTGCTGTAGCTGGAGTTAATGACACTTCCACTGATGACGGGACAGTTGATGTAATAGAAACTGAACTTTACAAATCATCCATGTCGATTTCTTTACTTGAATTGTTTCTCAATTTATCCGAAGTCATTGCAGTTGTACTCCTCTGTGATCCTAGATTAGGCTCCACCATACATAGTGCTACTGGTGGATACTGTGATTCATGAACTGATTTAGGTTTTCTAGTACTAAGTCACACAATCTAGATTTGCCACTGCTGTTCCTGTGCATACCATGTGTTGTGAAGTCTTCTCTTAGATTGGCAGCTTTAAGAAAGCTCACATTGCAGAACAGTTTGCACATTTTCTGAATTTTACGATTTGTAATTTCTATTTCTTTATTTACACGAGATGTTTTTGCTAGGTCATGTCGCTCAGGAATACTAACAATAGTTATTTTGAGTGCTGGCACACACACACTAGCATTTTCTTCAGATCTCTTATTGCATGTTTTGCTTCGTTTTCATATACATCATTTGCTCCAGCTATTATTATAAATGAGTTATTTGAACCCGAGTCTTTGTATTTATAGATATCTTTTGTAACAACATGCAGAGGCGCACCTGGCTTCACTAGACCCATAACACTTACCTTTACCATTTCTGCTTTCAGTATTTCAGCTAGCCCTCTTCCATGACTGTCTGAGAATAAGTAAATATTTTCTTGATTTACTTTCCTATTTTTCAGCCCTGTCATTTTTCCCCAGCAATAAAGTGTTCACCTTATCATCACATTTGCTTCTAATATATAATCTAGTAGTACTTTTTTTGCTGCCAGGACGAGTTAAATGTTTCTCATCGAGACCTTTTGCCATAAGGGATTCACGAGAATTCGCAATGACTTTCTCTTTTTGCACTACAGTACTGTCTGATAATACCTGATATCTATTACTTAATTTGATATGAAAATTATCTGCAGAAACTTTCACCTTATGACCCTTTTTAGGTGTGTAGGACATGTTACAAAGCAGGTCAAAGTGAGTGTCCGCTGCTCTTACGTTCGCCGACTTGGTTTTTTCTACTGAGAAGGCATTTTTTAGTTTGTTTACTTCAGCTTTTAGCCAGCACACATCATTCATCAATGTTTTAACAACACATTGTTCAATGCCTGCATCATATGCCATGAAAAGTTCGTTAATAGCGTTGCACTGATCACTACACAAACACATTTTATTGATTGCAGTGTAATTTAAACTGAGTGCAGCAACACAATTTGAATGAACCCACCGTTGAGCTTCTTCACACATACGGAGTCCCTGCGTTACATTTTCTCCACATACAAAACACTTAACACCATAATTTTTGTAATTTGAACTGTAGTGCTTTACCACTACACCAATATGTGACGCCATCTTGTTCTACCCACAAGTGTACTTTATGTTCTTTGCACTAATACATCTCCATACTCTTTGTTCCATTCCATCAAAAATTGTCAAAACTGACACTATAATAATGGGTGCAACTTCAGAAAATATACTATCTGTGCCAGCAATGCTCCATGCCCACTAATTTACAAGAAAGTGCAATGAATCTCATAACATTCTATAGCAACTTTGTGATACATATCAATTATGACACTGTGTACTAGATATTGTGCATTCTCATCCTTTTCTTCTGTGATTCCATTTATTTTTGAAGGCTGAGACAGTAAATCGCTAGAGTGCCTAGTTGTGTGCAAACGTTCACTTGGTCTATAAACTTCCCTTATACCATGAATAAATAATGAATGGTAAACAGCACTAGCCACGTTTCTGTAAAAGTAAAGAAAGTCGGACAGACCCCAAAATGTCACACTAAATGCTGGAAGTGCCGTGTCGCACCGAGCTACTAAATGGACTGTGGCACTGTACTGAGCAAAGCTGAGACACGCCAAGCCTCTAACTGCAGGCATGGAGCATGTTGTGCAAGTGTGAAGATTTGCACACAATGGCTGACCATGTCCCATAGAACAGCAATGGGGAACCACCCCACCTGTTGTAATTACTCTCTTGTTAATAATTATTTCTCCACCTATTTTTCAAGTTTCATCTAGTTGCTTGCATAGTGCACATAAAATAGCTGCCCGAATCTTTTAAAACATTAATCAGACAGATTAATGTAGGTTTATTATTCAGGCTATAGTTTTCAATATGCAGATCCCAATAGTGCATTTAGTTTTGCTGGAAACTATGTTAAGTAACTGATAACAGAAATCATTATTACAGCGTATAATAGTGATGAGCTAATAGGTTATCTTGGACATGCTGACACTACTCATTAGAAAGACCAGCATCAAGACTTAACAGTAAAACATTTCAGGTTTACTGAAACTTAGTAGCTTACTACATAATTAATATTAAATTTCATACACACCCAAAATTTCTATTGTGGATTTAGCCACTATTCTCACTGAATTCCAGCTTTGACCTCTATACTTTCATTGCTGTAATTTTCCTGGGCTTAATGACAGGCTTCACTAATTAATTAAGAATTTTCATTAATTAACATGAATGATGTTAAGTCTAAATATGGCTATTGTACTTGTAATTAGGGAATTCACAGGACAGACATGCTAAATAGTTCCATCAACTTTTTTTTTTACTTTGTTAAATGATCATCTACTACATAAACATAATTATTGCCCAAGCTCAGTTCAACTAGACAAATCAAACCTAGCAGTTTTTCAAATGAACATGTATAATAATTTCATACACAAGTCTTTATATTGCCCACCCCATCTCAAAAACCACAGCCTGCAACCTATAAGCACGTATAAGATCCAGGTAAGGAGTATGCTGAAATCCGTGGTTAGTGATCACAATGTTAACCCTTCCACAGAAGTTTGTGGCTACCCATTACTGTGGTAAAGCCTACGTAGCAAGTTTGAGTTCGTTCAGCGCACTATTACAGGGTGTCTACGTGGACAAGGAAAAAAATTCCCGGATTTTTCCCAGATTTCCCGGTTAAAAAAACACTTTCTCCCGAGTGACAGTATATTTTCCCCTATCACTCCTTTGAATGGTTATGGTTTTGTACATGGGCGTACAATTTCCCGGCACTTTAGAAAAGAAACTCAGAGAAAAAGACATGTTTTGGAAATATCTTTGATGTGCAGCAACATGTACGCTGCGTATTTTCGTATTACGAAACATACATTGGAATTCCACCAAACACCACATGTTACTTTCCGAACCATTGAAATCGAGATTTCGATGCGCTTTTGTAAGCCGTTCGTAACTCATGTCATGTGATCTCACCAGCCGATGACAGCGGATATTCAGAGCATAGGACACGTGATGTAGTCAGCCAATAGCAACATCAGTGTTAAGTAGCGCGCCAAACAGGGAAAGTTAATAGTTTAAATTAGTATACATAGTGTTGTTACAAGGAAAAAAAAAGCTTTCACATAAAATATTGGTCTCAAGCTGCAAGAGAAGCTAAGCTTTCGCATATACTGTTGATCTTTATTGCGTGTGTTACACGCCTGCCTGTAAAATTTTTAATAATGACATAAATGTCTGATCCTCAGGGTTCGAAATGCTTCTAAATGTCTCGTCATCAGACAGCTGATTTTTAAATGAGAGTCAAACGCTTTGTGATTTAATAAATTCACGGTCCATTCTTGTACGTAGTTCAACTTACGTAAAAGGATATTTACTTTGAAAGTAACGCTTTTCAAACCACCAATCATAATATTTTCCCGCGACCTGTTACAAATAGGTTCGTTTCAGCAGTTGCCAGAGAGCTCAGGTAACAGGCGACACCGCGCTTCGGTAGGTATCATGATGTAGGAAGCCCTTATGTACGTACGTGTAAAAGATCATCAATGAAAGATGATACTGCAAGAGCATCGGAATTTCGTGAACCATATTAAAATGTGCACATTTAAAGTGCATACTTTAAGGCACACTCTTATGTCCAGATTCCCAATGAAGTACCATAGACCCCGACCGGATATCAAGCTTTTAAGTGTGGTTTTCAGGATGTAAATTTTCTTGGAGCATCAGTACTGTATTATATCATGTTTGGTTCTTTATTATGGCATGATGCCATACGTGCTAGAAAATGAAAACATGCACTTGAAATGCAGCGAACAGTTGAAACTGCCCAGTACTGTGGAATTAAACATTTCGTTTCAAATACATTGACTGCCTCTGTGGAAAAGATTAGCAAAAGTCAAATTTCTTTAGCACACTGACAAAAATAACTTCATTGTTCCGCAAGGCGATTAATGCTTGACTGTCAGAAAGGTGGAAATAAAATAAAATCTGAAACTAATAACATATTTCAGCCTTTAGTAATTATGTGAATGTGTTTTAATTCACTTGATAGCTCCCGGCCACGGATATCCGTTTTGTTTTCATTTGACGTGAGAGTAAACGAAGGGGAAACAGCAAAATCACTGGACGTAAACACGTGTCATGTGGAGACTACCCACTATAGCTCAGATTGCTCTGCGCATCAGCCGCGGATCTAAGACATTTGCGAACCGGGTCAATATTAAAAAAAAATCGAATCTTCAAAATATGTTGATCTTGTAGCGCACATCTTTCTGAAAAGTCTGAAACATAAAACATATGTATTCGAGGAAATGTAAGACATTATTTGGTCTTAAGTATGCCCAAGTGCAGTTCCATGCCTCTTCATAAAGCATTTTTCTACCGCACGTCCAAACTATATTGAGGAGAGTGGAAATTGAAATGTCCTGTGGTGCCTCTCCTGCTCCCAGTTGGCCGGTTTGACAGCCCGCCTCTCTTAAAAAAAAATCTCGCAATTAATGGCGGATGGGATTATTTGTAATCGAGAGAACAAGAACTCTTCGGAAAATCTGAGCTCTTCATTGCCCATTAGTTAATAACTCGCTGTTTTGTGTGACATAAAATTAAATATAGCATATATAAAACCAGTACTGACAAGAGATAAGCAAGAAATTACACATTTCTTCAAACCTTAGCTCCTAGCATTTTTTTCTCTCTAATCTTGCTACAGCTTTACATGGCGTGTTTTCCTTTCTGTGAAAGAATCTTTTACCTCATCAAAGTTTGTCAAATGTTTTGCTACATGGAAAATCGAAATGTAGTTATCTAATACTGAAAAAGCTGTTAATACAAACAATACCCAAGACTGGTGTGGTTTCTCGATCTGATTACGTCTATTTTGTCACTGTCTGCTAGATAAAACAAAATAGGCCTTTCTAATATGGCAGCAATTTTATAACACACCAAATAAACTAGACTGTTTTGGCACAAATGGTCATTTTTATAACACGACAGAATATAATCCAATAAGTATCAATATCAAATGCCTATTAGGCCTACTACAAGCAAAAAGCTTTATGTTAGGAAATAGTTTCACGTTTCATTCATATGCACCAGCTTCTCTAGCATGAGATTGAAAACTAGTATTACGAAATTTTTATATAAATTTGGAATCGTCTTATTCTTCCATAATTTGTGTGATGTCCTCGTTTCTTCTCCGTCCTCGTTCTAACAAACAATCCTGTCATCACCAATTCTGTAGCTATTGCTGCCACTGTCAAAATTTGTTTGCCTATAACTTCACTAACCCTGCCAGAATCACTGGTTAAGTTCTCCCACAATTATTCTCCAGTTAGGCGTTGTTACGTGTTCGTACAACACGTTTTCCGCGTTACTTCCATAACAGAACTTAAGCGGCTGGTAGCCGGGGACTGTACTACTGGTCCTTACTAGTGTAGCGATCTGGTCAAACATTTCCTGTCAAAACTTCATTTTCTTGGACACACCGAGAAGATAATACATAATCTTTCTCACCTGTTATTCCTGCCAGTCATTTATTTCCGCTCTGATAGTATGACCCTATGGATTTCGCTAGTAATTATAACAACGCTGATCATTCGCACACCCAATCAGCCACATAATCAGACAGCGATTGCCATTCATCTATTCGGCTTTACTCCACTCAGCTCGTATAGCCCCGTCCCCTTTTGTCCGAGGAAAGTTTATTTCTAGATGCGACGAGGATTCTCCTGACAGAGTCATCACGTACACTATGCATGCATTCAAAAGTCAGCTTATGATTCATTCAGAAATCAACTTAAAATGTGTTCAAAAATGTTCAAAAACCAACAGAGAAGCGTTTCAAAATCATATGACTAATTGATAGGCAAACGTGCGCTGGATGCTAGGTACTTTGTGAAACAAGTTTTTTTTCCTCAAGAATATGAATTTGGCGCCCCCTTTTCCCGGTAGTATCTAGCTGCTTGCTGCGACTGCTTGCACAGCCAACAGCCACAATCCTGCTGACAGAAGCGGGAGAACCTACTACTCAAACGTGACTCTACTGCGCATGCGCATGAGCCCACACGTTAACTGCTAAAACAAATCTAATGTAAACAGTTGCGACTTCACGCTCATTGGAGGCAATTTGTTGTTCTGAAGCACTGCATAGTCTTCCTAAAGCCTTTGACACATTTTCAATTGGCAGACGCTTGCATGAGCACTTGTGTCGTCGTTGTATATGGCGCATTTCTTCTGCAATTTAAGTTATTTTCGTTTTTTCTCTCGTTTATGTTTTATTGTTGAAGTATTATTCTGCAGTAGCGGGATACAGTAATATCCTTTGTTAGTGTGTTGGTTCTTACTAGTCAAAATTACAAAAATTTAACTGAAAACTAAAACAATGAAAAATTCCCGGAATTCTAAAAATACCCCGGGTTTTTCCCAGTTTTCTGCCGGATGAAAAAAAAAAAACGGGTTTTTCCCAGATCTCCCGGTTGTCCCGGGTCGTAGACACCCTGTATTAACATTTTGGTGAAAGACTGTCTTCTATATTACTATTATCTATCTATGTGTGTGACTCATGTAGTGCATTAATGCCATACATGAATAATACTATCTGCAATGAACCTTTGGTGTCAACATGTGAATAACTTTGATTCCAGATGAATATTTCAACATTATGGCTGACTAGTACGATAATGATATAATGTAGAAAAAAGTGAGAATTACATCAAAATGTTGAAAGTTGCTGCAATCGAGCTACAGCAGCCTATTACCAATGTAAGCTGCTTAAAAATGTTATCAGGAAGGTAAAGACTATGTGGTACACAAATAGAATAGCTAATTCACAGGTTAGAATTAAAACCATATTGTCAGTCATGAAGGAAGTGTCTGGTCAGCAACACAAGGTTGAAAACACAAAGTTAGCATGTAACAAAAATTTTTCTTTTACTGGTAAGTCAGATATATGTACAGTGATTAACAGTCACTTTCTGAATGTAGATGGTGAATTAAATAAAATCTTAGTTTCCACAGGGAATCATAACACACCTGGAAAATGCTTTACTCCTTTGTGATACTGACATGGGGGAGATTGAGTCAACAATTAAATCACTGAAGACCAAGGATTCTCATGGCTGTGATGGTGTATCTAACACAATACAGAAGTACTGTCTTGCATATATTAGCCTTGCGCTCAGACATTTTTAATTTTTCCTTTAGCAACGGTCAGTTTCCTGAACGATTATAGTACTCAGTAGTGAAAGCCGGTTTATAAACAGGGAGAAAGGGATAATAGAGATAATTTTAGATCTATTTCTATGCCGTCAGTATTTGCTGAAGTTGCAGGAAAGGCTGTGTGTGTAAGGATAATTGATCATATTGTTTTATTTCACTTCATCTCACATAATTTGCTGTCCGATGTACAGTTTGGTTTTAGAAGTAGTTTAACAAATGAAAACACATTATTCTCTTCTCTCTGTGAAGTACTGGAAGGATGAAACAAATGGTTTAGAACACCAGGCATCTTTTTATTTAACTAAGGCATTTGACTATGTTATCGCAAAATATTGCTCCAGAAGTTGGACCATTGTGGAATAAGGGGAGTAGCTCACAATTCGTGCACCTCTTACTTTAAGAATAGCCAGAAAAAGCTCATTCTCTACAGTAATCAAAATGGCTATGTTGTGGGATCCACATGGGGCATGCCCCATGGATCAGTGCTGGGCCACTCCTGTTGCTTATTTATATTAATGATATACTTCTAGTATTACAGTTGATTTTAAAATATTTCTGTTTGCTGATGACAGTAGTTTGGTGGTAAAGCATGTGTGTAACACTGGCACTGTTTCAAATAGTGCAGTTCAAGACAGATTCATGGCTTGTATAAATTAAGTAACGCTAATTCACAGTAAGACTCAGTTTTTACAGTTTATAACACACAACTGAACAAAACCTAATGTCTTAATTATACAGAATGGGAATATTATTAAAAAAAAAAAAAAAAAAAAACAGTAAACTTTCATGGAAAGCCCACGTTCAGGATCTTGTTTACTAAAAGTAGTATACTTTGCATATTTTCATTCACTTACGACATATGGTATTACATTTTGGGGTAGCGCTTTCCATTCTCAAAAGGAATTTTTGGCGCAGAATCAGACAGTTTGGGCAATGAGGGTTGTCCCACTCTGCAAACCTCGTGTCGACCCCCATTCATTGGCCTAGGTATTCAGCCACATGCCCCCCCCCCCCCCCCAAAAAAAAAAAAAAAACAAACCTTGACAGTAATCCACGCACTTTCAAATCTAGCCTTAAGAGTTACCACATGGGTCACTCCTCATATTCTATCCAGGAGTTCCTTGAAAAATTAAACTGATTCCTGTGTTGCATAGCTGACTGTGTTTACATAAACTTATAGCTTGGCGTCTTTTCCGGATTCATAAACATTTTATTTTATCTGTTATTACTTTTCTGTTGTAATTTCATGTACTGACACATTCAATGACCATGGAGATTTGCTCCTCAATTTCGTCCTACAGAACTAGATATGTAAAACAATAAATAAGTTAGCTTACTTGTGACATTTATCAAGAGATTTAGAGATTTAGTGAACTGATTGCTTACATAAACTGAAGCCGCACTGAATAGTCTGCCACTGCCATACTGATGGGTAGTAAGATGGTGTCTGCCAGTACAACACATAACTGGAACTGGTCATCAAACAGTTTGCAGTGACAATAAATGTAGGAAAAGCCTCACTGATTTAAAGTTGGCTGGTGTACATTATTAGAATATTTCCTGTGAGACAGAGCTGAACAGGGGTTTGCAGGTTCACAAACACCAGAGAACAATTTTAAAATACACAATTTCTTAGTTTCTTCCAAAACTTTTCATGAACGTCAGCAGATTTTCACAGCTGCTCAGAACAACTGAGGGAAAAACTAGAAAGCAGAACATGGACAACAATGTCAGCTGCTTCGTGCTACAGTTCTTAGCTGTTAGATACAGCTACAATGATTTGAAGTAGTAGTTTCACATTTCTTTGACTTCCAAACTTGTCTTCTTCACTTCATTCCTGAAGAAAGCAAGTACTGAAATTACTATGTTCCTCACTTCAACATTTATAATGTTGAGCGCTTTTGCATTTACTTTCTAGGAATCACTTTTTTGTTTTGCATTTGTTGATCCTTAAAAGCATCTATATTTTCCTTTTAGCAACATTACATTCTCTTCTGAATACAATCAATGTCAGGTACACAACTGACTTTCAGTAATAACGTCTATCCATTCACTAAAAACAAGACCACTAAAGTGAATACTTACAGTGCTGTTCACTTCTGAGGCCAGTGTCAAGTTATGTACATACAAAAAACTAAATGGATACTAAATTCTCCACTACATTTGTCAATTAACTGTCTTGGCATTGAGAACCCACTCCTGGGTCCCTTTATTATGTATGAATCCAGACTGCTCTGCTGGTATTATCTTATCAAAGTAGGGTCTATGCAATTATGTATGACATTTAGAAGAATCTTACTGGTATGTGAAATAATTCTGTATTTGTCACAACACTGCATCCTGTGTGTGTGTGTGTGTGTGTGTGTGTGTGTGTGTGTGTGTGTGTGTGTGTGTGTGTGTGTGTGTGTGTGTGTGTGTGTGGGGGGGGGGGGGGGGGGGGGGGTGTTCTTTCCCATTTCAGAAGAAGGCCTTCTGACAAAGCTTACATGTTTAGCAGTCTCCTTGTTGTGCCTGCCTGCAACTCAATATTTTCATTGCATGGTGAGCAGCAAACTACCCTTTTCATAATACACTCCTGGAAATTGAAATAAGAACACCGTGAATTCATTGTCCCAGGAAGGGGAAACTTTATTGACACATTCCTGGCGTCAGATACATCACATGATCACACTGACAGAACCACAGGCACATAGACACAGGCAACAGAGCATGCACAATGTCGGCACTAGTACAGTGTATATCCACCTTTCGCAGCAATGCAGGCTGCTATTCTCCCATGGAGACGATCGTAGAGATGCTGGATGTAGTCCTGTGGAACGGCTTGCCATGCCATTTCCACCTGGCGCCTCAGTTGGACCAGCGTTCGTGCTGGACGTGCAGACCGCGTGAGATGACGCTTCATCCAGTCCCAAACATGCTCAATGGGGGACAGATCCGGAGATCTTGCTGGCCAGGGTAGTTGACTTACACCTTCTAGAGCACGTTGGGTGGCACGGGATACATGCGGACGTGCATTGTCCTGTTGGAACAGCAAGTTCCCTTGCCGGTCTAGGAATGGTAGAACGATGGGTTCGATGACGGTTTGGATGTACCGTGCACTATTCAGTGTCCCCTCGACGATCACCAGTGGTGTACGGCCAGTGTAGCAGATCGCTCCCCACACCATGATGCCGGGTGTTGGCCCTGTGTGCCTCGGTCGTATGCAGTCCTGATTGTGGCGCTCACCTGCACGGCGGCAAACACGCATACGACCATCATTGGCACCAAGGCAGAAGCGACTCTCATCGCTGAAGACGACACGTCTCCATTCGTCCCTCCATTCACGCCTGTCGCGACACCACTGGAGGTGGGCTGCACGATGTTGGGGCGTGAGCGGAAGACGGCCTAACGGTGTGCGGGACCGTAGCCCAGCTTCATGGAGACGGTTGCGAATGGTCCTCGCCGATACCCCAGGAGCAACAGTGTCCCTAATTTGCTGGGAAGTGGCGGTGCGGTCCCCTACGGCACTGCGTAGGATCCTACGGTCTTGGCGTGCATCCGTGCGTCGCTGCGGTCCGGTCCCAGGTCGACGGGCACGTGCACCTTCCGTCGACCACTGGCGACAACATCGATGTACTGTGGAGACCTCACGCCCCACGTGTTGAGCAATTCGGCGGTACGTCCACCCGGCCTCCCGCATGCCCACTATACGCCCTCGCTCAAAGTCCGTCAACTGCACATACGGTTCACGTCCACGCTGTCGCGGCATGCTACCAGTGTTAAAGACTGCGATGGAGCTCCGTATGCCACGGCAAACTGGCTGACACTGACGGCGGCGGTGCACAAATGCTGCGCAGCTAGCGCCATTCGACGGCCAACACCGCGGGTCCTGGTGTGTCCGCTGTGCCGTGCGTGTGATCATTGCTTGTACAGCCCTCTCGCAGTGTCCGGAGCAAGTATGGTGGGTCTGACACACCGGTGTCAATGTGTTCTTTTTTCCATTTCCAAGAGTGTATTATCAAGGTAATTGGAAAGAGACTCATAAAACTCTTCTAGCTCTTCATCAACTGCTAAAGTTGGTGCATTTAACTTGAAAGGGCTGTAGCCTGTTCAAAATTACTTTAGGATTGACACCTATAACTGAACTAGTAGGAGGTAGCTCATGCAGGAGGCACAGACCGCATTCCACCAATTTAACGATATCTGTAGCCGCAGCAAGCACTCGAAGTTGCCAAACCTTTGCCTCACTACCACAGCACTTCCCACTTGCATTGTGTTCTAGATTCAGGTAGTTTACCATCCTGTGTGATCGATGCATCCTGTGATTTTGTTTGTTTTCATTCTTACTGTTGGAATACTTATTTATTGTTACAGTAGTTTGTTGTGTGGTACTTAACAGCCAGCAGTAGTTCACTGAAAGTTGTGACTGGAAAAGTTCCATGTAGTTTTCTGACCAGGGGATTGTCATACGAGCTCACTCAAGAGTAATGGTTTGTGTTTTACATGCCTCCTTAAAGAACAAAAACTTAATGGTGGCCCACTGCTCTCCATTACAAATTTAATCCACAGTACTGCCGCAGCCCTGAACATAAGCAAGAGCTCGGATAGGCAGTGTTGCGAAATGACTGAAATATGACTACTCAACTCCAGGATTTTAAAGCAATCCCTATCTGCTATGAAACCCAGTCCAGCACACAGTTTTAATCTACCGGGAACTCAGAAATTAGATGTATAATAGTGCAAACTGCCGCTAAAATTAAATTCCATTATAAATCAATACTGCAGTTATTACAATACTATCTGTGCAAAATGCAACTAACCTTGTTGTAGTTACGTGCCAAGTCCAACATATCCTGCACTGTTGATTCATTGAGCTTGCAGTGCTCAGAGTAGTCAGCTAGCATAAGGCCATCCATCCAAGATTTTTTATGCAGGTTCAAAAGCATCTTTTGCTCCAATTCATTCTTGCGATAATTAATGCTGATAGAGTAATAGTGCCTATTCAGTCCATGTATGAGAGCCTGTAAATGACATAAATACATACATAAACACAATATCTACAACATTTAACTTCTAGCTGGATTACAAGGTGCCAAACCTGAGAAAGGGGGGGGCGGCAGCGGCAGAGCAGGACGGGGGCGGCAGCGGCAGAGCAGGAGGGGGGGCGGCAGCGGCAGAGCAGGAGGGGGGGCGGCAGCGGCAGAGCAGGAGGGGGGGCGGCAGCGGCAGAGCAGGAGGGGGGGCGGCAGTGGCAGAGCAGGGGGTGAGGGAGGGAGGTAGAGGGGGGATGGGGTGAGGGAGGGAAGTAGAGGGGGGAGAGGGGAGGAAGTGGGTGAGGGAGGGATGGAGGGAGGGAGAGGGGGGAAGTGGATGATGGAGGGAGGGAGAGGGGGGAAGTGGGTGCTGGAGGGAGGGAGGGAGAGGGGGGAAGTGGGTGCTGGAGGGAGGGAGGGAGAGGGGGGAAGTGGGTGCTGGAGGGAGGGAGGGAGAGGGGGGAAGTGGGTGCTGGAGGGAGGGAGGGAGAGGGGGGAAGTGGGTGATGGCGGGAGGGAGGGAGGTGGGTGAGGGAGGGAGAGGGGTGAGGTGGGTGAGGGAGGGAGAGGGGTGTGGTGGGTGAGGGAGGGAGAGGGGTGAGGTGGGTGAGGGAGGGAGAGGGGTGAGGTGGGTGAGGGAGGGAGAGGGGTGAGGTGGGTGAGGGAGGGAGAGGGGTGAGGTGGGTGAGGGAGGGAGAGGGGTGAGGTGGGTGAGGGAGGGAGAGGGGTGAGGTGGGTGAGGGAGGGAGAGGGGTGAGGTGGGTGAGGGAGGGAGAGGGGTGAGGTGGGTGAGGGAGGGAGAGGGGTGAGGTGGGTGAGGGAGGGAGATGGGTGAGGTGGGTGAGGGAGGGAGAGGGGGGAGGTGGGTGAGGGAGGGAGAGGGGGGAGGTGGGTGAGGGAGGGAGAGTGGGGAGGTGGGTGAGGGAGGGAGAGGGGGGAGGTGGGTGAGGGAGGGAGAGGGGGGAGGTGGGTGAGGGAGGGAGAGGGGGGAGGTGGGTGAGGGAGGGAGAGGGGGGAGGTGGGTGAGGGAGGGAGAGGGGGGAGGTGGGTGAGGGAGGGAGAGGGGGGAGGTGGGTGAGGGAGGGAGAGGGGGGAGGTGGGTGAGGGAGGGAGAGGCGGGAGGTGGGTGAGGGAGGGAGAGGGGGGAGGTGGGTGAGGGAGGGAGAGGGGGGAGGTGGGTGAGGGAGGGAGAGGGGGGAGGTGGGTGAGGGAGGGAGAGGGGGGAGGTGGGTGAGGGAGGGAGAGGGGGGAGGTGGGTGAGGGAGGGAGAGGGGGGAGGTGGGTGAGGGAGGGAGAGGGGGGAGGTGGGTGAGGGAGGGAGAGGGGGGAGGTGGGTGAGGGAGGGAGAGGGGGGAGGTGGGTGAGGGAGGGAGAGGGGGGAGGTGGGTGAGGGAGGGAGAGGGGGGAGGTGGGTGAGGGAGGGAGAGGGGGGAGGTGGGTGAGGGAGGGAGAGGGGGGAGGTGGGTGAGGGAGGGAGAGGGGGGAGGTGGGTGAGGGAGGGAGAGGGGGGAGGTGGGTGAGGGAGGGAGAGGGGGGAGGTGGGTGAGGGAGGGAGAGGGGGGAGGTGGGTGAGGGAGGGAGAGGGGGGAGGTGGGTGAGGGAGGGAGAGGGGGGAGGTGGGTGAGGGAGGGAGAGGGGGAGGTGGGTGAGGGAGGGAGAGGGGGGAGGTGGGTGAGGGAGGGAGAGGATGGAGGTGGGTGAGGGAGGTAAAGGAGGATGGGGGGTTGGTTGGTTTTGGGGTTTGATGGGGGGCTAAACATCAAGGTCATCAGTCCCCTGTTCCAAACAGACATACTTGTAAAAGGCCTATACAGTAAAAGCGGAACCTCTGCACACGGAGGGAGGGAGGGAGGGGAATGGTGCAGCACTGTAACTCATTTTAAACACGAAAGAATAACAAAATCTTTAGTCTTATATACAGGGTGGTCAGAATGAGTCTGAATAGCTTGTGACTGCTGAGTCTTTTACTCAGGGTCTATCCTCACTATTTTACTCAGGGTCTATCCTCACTACCATCCCGTCTTTGGCTCAGAGTCTATCCTTACTACCATCCCATGTCAAAGTGTTGTCTCACTTGCGTTTATTTTCAGGAAATCAAACTAGAAACATTTGGCACCACCACCTCAGGTGAGACGATTGAATTTGTGTGAACAATGGTTCAATAGCCTATCTTCAATGCTAATTAGCTTTGAACAGCACAATGTACAGATTTTTTTCTTAAAAATTATTTTTGCATAACCTACACTGTAATGCCCTTTCTAATTTTTAGACAAGGTGAGCATTTTCTACTACTATGGAAGAAAATTGATACCACTCTTATTTACTCACAAATAGACATTTTTATCTTTTACCGTGATGGTCTAGCAGGTAGAGCACTGGTCTCTAGAGCCCCTGGGTTCAATTCCAGATAGAAGTGATGATTCTTCCTCTTTCCAGCCTCTCCAGGATGGCTCATCAGCCTACCATCAAATGAGTACCTGGGATCTTGAGGTGAGGCTCCCCTACTGAAGGGGATGCACAATGGACCATCCTTGTCTCTTTCAAATTTGAACGTGTACCAATCAAAAAGACACTAAACTTTTACTGTACTGTGAGGGTACACTTTGGTGGTGGCAACTTCATAACGAATTTTGTAATAAACCAGTTTGTGCATGCTGTATCTTGGATCATCCAGTGGAGAATTACCTCTCTCCCCTAATTTTCCTTTACAGTACATCAAGACAAGTTATTTCCACTCACTGCTGGCCTTAATCTTTCATACTTAATGTGACTCAGTTTTCAAATTTGTTCCCTCCTGTTACTAAAATTACCACCCCAGGTACTGAACATTATTCCATTATTATTCTAAACAATTTTGTTTATTTCCTTTTGGCAGCATTTGATCTTCAGTATATATAAAGTATATTTATTTCAGAATGATTTTCATATTTGTGGAAGTTTCTTTACTTTAACTAGTTCCAGACCTACTGTTTACCATAGCTGTGTTAAGTCTAAAACAGTCTCACCTGTACCGAAGGCTTCTGGAGATGACCAAGATTTGATGTTGTCTGGCGAGGTTCTTGTCCCAGGACCATCATATTAGGATTGATAAGTCGAAATGCATCAATCACAACTTTACCTGTAGCAAACAATTTTATTCTATGTATTACAAACAATTCTGCAAATTCAACTGTTGCATTCCATCTGGATTTTCCATTGTTTGATTCTGCAAAATCATTTTGGCTTCTTTATCAGCCATCTGCCTGCACTGAATTCTGACCATGTGCACTCAATGACATGAAACTCAACTAAACAAGTTCTGAAATACATGCCAAATGCCTGAACTTTTGCACCCTATTTCATTTTATCTAGATTATGAGCTAATAATGAGCCTTTACTGCAGACTGATATTTTGATAGGGTCTTACTAGATAGTACTACTATTTGCAAAAGATAAAATGTGATCATATATAACTGCAGCAACTGCGAAAATTTTGAGATTGCAACTAATACTATCCACACCCACACCCACCCCCACCCCCACCCACACACAAAGGATTTAACTATTACATGCTTTTGGAGACAGTGGCTCCTTCTTCTGGCAGACGAGTTGAAGCGGATGGAAGATATAGGGGTGAAGGGAAAGGACTGGAGAGGTTTAGGAAAAGGGGTACATTTCACCAAAGTCACTCCAGAACCCTGGGTCAGGGAACACCTACCGGATGGGATGAGAAGGAAAGTCTTTCCTTCTTATCCCATCCAGTAAGTCTCCCCTGACCTAGGGTTCTGGATGACTTCTGAACTGTACCCTTTACCCTACAACTCCCCAGTCCTTTTCCTTCACACCTCTCCTCTTCCTTCCTCTTCTCCTCTACCAGAAAAAGGAGCCACTAGCTTGAAATAGTTAAATCCTTTTATGTGTGTTCCCCTGCTGCCACTTGGTGAATAGATTTTTTATTTATCCATTTATATTTAATTATCAATATTTATTATTTTTGTTATTACACCCATTTAGTCATTAATATCTAAAATAGTGGTCTCCTGTATACTTGTCCCCTGTACACCAGATACACAATTGGTACACTCTCCCAGTTAACATACAGCATTTGTGCCTGTTAACAAATATTCAATCCAGTCACAAATCTAATTACAAGTATCATATGAACCTAAGTACATTACAGTCATCAATGTGTTACTGAATCTTAAACTTTACAGAACTCCAGTAACACCAAATGAACCTTGTTACCTCACACCTGTGTGTGAAAAGTGTGAGTTTATAATCCATGTTTTAGGAAACCATGTCGATTACCACTTTGTGCCAGAAAATTCATAATTTCTGAACTCAATATATTAAAAGATACTGTTTTAATTACATATTTAAGATAGATGACATCAGCTCTGTTTGATTAATACACTTCCTTTTTTTGCAGACAGGGAGAGTGACCTATACCCTTATTACTGCTATAAACCTATCCCTTAGCAAGAGATTTATGAAAAATTGTGGTCAAATCTCTAGATATCTTGGCATGGTTTCAAAAGAGCTCTGGAGGTTTGCTGCTTGCTACTTACTTAAGCTGATTCTCACAACCATTACAATAAATTTCATTATAAAAGGCAGCCCTGTCCTGCATCTTCATTTCTACTAAAAACCAAAAGGCATTGGTATCTGATCTTACTCTGGATGTCTTGCTAAGAAAAGTATTGAATAGTTATAACACCTCTCCTCCAGACAGTGACATGCCCATACTTTAGAGGCACCTGTGACAACACTTAATATTGCTCAATGGCCAGGAAGGTGTCTGCCCCCTAGCTACCACAGGCAAGCAAACTTTATCCTTCAAAACATACACTACAATATGAAAGAATATTTAAAGGCACAATTCGACCTCAAGAGTTTCTGTTTCAGTGTCCAGACAATTATTTCTGTCAACACTGACAGCATTATCATATGATAGTAGTTTCTTGAAAGTAACACATTTTTCCAAATAACTGCATGCTATAAGACAATATGTATTGCAATATCAATTTAAGATTACTTTACTTTGGCTCACAATAAAAATTAATAATGATTCTGTACAAGTTTTACCCCATGTACGCAGGAAACAAAGGATTAATTTTAGGCAGAATTTAGACATTCTGGTACAAGGCAGATGTTGATGTTTTGTAATTGAAAAGACAGTATAACCTATTACAGGTTTTTAAAAATGGAGACAGTTTTAACTGGATGGCAAAATTAACTGCTGTTCTTGAGATGTGCAAATAACTTTTTTTGTATATAGTATCCAGTAATCATCATTCTATAAAAAACTTTCTGCTAGTCCAGTTTTACATACTACAGAGTCAGTCCATTACAAAGTAACAAATTTTGGTTGTTTTTTGGATACTGATATCAGAGATTTCCCTGGCTTTTTAAAATTTGACAGTGCGCATGCAGCCAACAAATACTGGAAATTCGAATAGCTTTTGACCCTGCCAGTTTTTCTTTTTCTGGGCTTCAATCTTAACCTTTAAAATGTGAGTCTATTCATTTCAATACTTACTGGTGGCATTAGATTAGTCATCACTGCAGTCTGGTGGCATGAGATAAACAATGTATCACTGGTTCTGTGGAACATTCAAAGCTGGAGTGCACCTTTCCTGTCAGGAGGCAGCATCCTGCCACTTCTTTCAACAATAGTCCAACATGACTGCTCGCACAGCTTGTGCGAGGGCACTTACTGTCCAGGTTTTGCATGGAATAGTTGTATGCAGTCAAATTACACCAAAATATATGGACAGCTTACAGAGGTTAATAAGTTGGTCGGTTGGGGTCTAAGGGACTAAATATGTCATCTGCACCTCAGTCAAGAGGTATTTCATATGGCATTATTGACATTAGTCAGAAATTTGATACTGAAAGACTGTAGGAGTGGTAGAACAGAGGCATTAAAAGCAATACTGATGCCAGAGTTAGGAAATAATTAAAGGAAAAATATATGTATGTGGGCGAGAGCAAATCTCCCAGATGGCTCATCTAAGCCGTGAGTAATCCCACCAGCATCTGAGCCCCCACCAGGGGCACATACAGTTACATGTAGAATGCCTTCTAGTGGAAGATCTGTAATGGTAAAAGTGAGAAGCCTAAAAACACAATGTATGTCTCTTGGGCTGCCAATAATAAAAAATTAAATGTGCCTGTATGCATCTTAATGTGTCATCTTTACTGTAAGTAGCAATCTATCTTTTCCTTACACTAAACAATCCAAGATGGAATAATGACAATACTACAAAAGGATAGACTGCTACTCACCATACAGTCTCTGGCTGCTGAAGCCCGATTCTTCTCATCGGAGTGCTACCCCTAAAACAGGTAATAGGCTGTGGCAGAAAAGAGGGGCTAACCGGACCCATGCAGCTGGTAAAGGAGGTGCGGTTGAGGTCCCTTCCCTCCCCCCATCTCCCCTCCCCAGATACAGCATGTTGCGAGAGACATCCCAACCACCCCATCCCATCCTTATCGTTTAAAATGTTATATATGATAATAAAAACCACTTTAATGGAGAACCAGTTCAACTGTCAATGAGTTGTCTGAAATATTAAAAGCAAAGAGTCTGGATGACCGTGCTTGGTATGGAGAGCTAGAAGTTAAGGGCATTCCAATGGGATGTCAGCTACTGTCCATTAGGCTTCACAACCACAACATGGGGGTGGTTCATTACTTAAACAATGGGTTAATCTGGATGACCAATACAGAGGTGACGTACAATGGTGAACCCCTTTCAGGAGGAACAGGAGAAGGAGTGTTATGCAGCAATAATCTCCTTGGTAATGGAAAAAAGTGGGGCCAGTACACCACCAGATGAAGTTGTGACGAGAGATATTTGCATAAGCAAACCTGCACCTGGAATTGTCTAAGTGAATGTCGGGCTAATAATAAATTCTCCAGCCCAATGGTCAGCCGTTTAATTCCCTGGGATGTCCACATGACTTGGGATGCAGAGAAAGACAACTGAGAGGCGGTGGGACTAAGGTCAAAGATGTCATGAATAGCAAGAGATTTCACAGAGCAACAAGAGTAACATCGATCAATAACCTGGAGTCTGCTCACTGAGTCACTACAAATTAGAATGCAGCTGAGGGAGGTATGTTTAATAACACATAGCACATAGTGAATGTCACATGCAACACAAAATCACTACATGTTCTTATCAACAAATGATGTTCCTGAATGGCAGGAAATGCAAGAATGTATCCTGTCCTATCCATAGTTTTACTGCTATCAGTGTAAATGATAGTAGGAGCCCAATACTCCAGAAGAACTGAGAGGAAGAGATGTCAGAAGACCATGAGGGGTGACAAACTTTACGACCTTGAAGTGCTAATCCATAGTCTCGGTACTAACCACCAGGAGAGGACGAGCGGTGGGGAGAGGGGGCAAAATAAGATTAGAAGCACATTCTAAGGAGGTTAGGTGGAGGTCTTGGAAGAAGGTCTCTTAAATTCCAGTTGGTAGTCCCATCCGTGGGTGTATGTCAGGTGTTTGATGCCCCAAGTGTGCGAACAGAATTTGACAAGTTGGATGATTTAGTTAATTGTCAGATGATGACTGCATAAGTGAGCACGACTTTGTGCCCTCACAACTGAAGAGGGAAGATCCCTGCTTCAGTCAAAAGACTGCCTATACGACCAGTCTGGAAGGCACCACTGGCCAGCCTTAGTCCACAGCAATGGACTGGGTCCAACAATATCAAAGCTGAATGTGCCTTTGAGTAGTAACCCTGGGAACCACAATTCAATTAGGACAAGACCAAGGCCTTGTAAATATGGAGGAGAGTAATGTGATCTGCACCCCCTGAAGTGTGAACAAGAAAGTTGAGAGTCTTAAGCTTTCACATGCAGACAGTCTAGTTGACACATGAGGCAGCGTGTCACATTTTTATAAAAGGGGTCCCAAACACTGGGATTGTAACAATGGCTGAGGGCTGGGTATCCTAGTAGAAATTTGGTTCTGGATGGACCGAGGTAGAACAACAGAAATGCGTGACACACATCCATGTAGGCTGGAAGCCATGGCAATTAAGTTTTAATTTTAAAAAAAAATTATAATACAGATTTTTATATTCATAAAATAAATTTGATATTCACGGACATACCTTATAATAAAAATATTTTCAAGAGGATCAATGAAAAACAAGATTTCACTGATAGCTGTTTATGTGTATCATAATATGCCCTCTTGTATGGCATTTGTCTGTAGCACAATATGAAATATAAGAGACATATTGTTTTTTGCTTTTCCCTGGATGAATGGTTAGGCTGGAAAGTGACAGTTTGATAATGATTTGGCAAAGCCAACAAATGTTTAATGATAATTTCTCTTTAAGCTTTTACCAGCATATACAATAATGGAAACTGCTGATTGGAATGTCAACAATACAAGGAAGAGATAGATAGAGTGCTGTTTACCATAAAGATGACACATTAAGATGCAGACATGTACAATTAATTGTGTGTCTGGAACTTAACACGTCATCTTTACTGTAAGTAGAAGCAGAAGTAGTAGTAGTAGCTTTTCCTTGAATTGTTAGTATTTGAATAACTTGGAGGAATGCGGCAGGATAAATATCATATAATCTGGTAAAACCTTAAAATTTCATACTGCTTACTTTGGAAGGAAGAAAAGCTTTCACTAACCACTTCTAGTGGATAAAATAAAATTAAGAAAGGGAAGAAATGTATAATGAGTTCATCCGCCCACATACCTGAGTTACTCCAAAATCAATTCTTTTTTTCAGTTCTTATGAATTCCGTAGTTACATTTATGTTCCAGATGAAAACTACTTTCCCAACAGTGATCTAATAATTTTAATGTGATAGAAGGCATTCCTGTCAAAAACCTCAACATTCTCCTTGGACTTTGACATTTAAAATTTGTAAGATTGCATAATGTCATAGTCACGATACTTTATTCGCAATATTGACAAATAGATGTGGTGTCAATGTCACTAGTCAAAGCCGACAGGTTGTACCTTATTCTTCAAAAAAATATTTTCACGGAATCACAATGTTTCCAAGGCTTAGCCATTGGGACCTAGCCCAGTTATTTTGGCATCTGGTGTTTATAACTAATCAGATTATATGGACCCTTTAGTCTGTCTTACTTGCTTCTTCATTTTATCTTGAGGGAGTTCAGAGAAGGGAAATAAATAATTGCTCTGGTGGCTGGTAAGGGGATTTATTTTTAGGTTTTTGTATCACCTTCAGTTTCATAGTTTTGATTTATCCACTGCGTTGGTGATGTTAGGACAGGTTCCCGTCCAATAAATAAAGTCATCACACAGGTCCTGGGTCCAACCCATTTAGCTTGTTCACTGCCAGTGATTCCTAGGTGACCAGAGACCTACAGAAAATTTATCCCGTTGCTTTCCCCTCATCCCACAAGGGCTTTGGGGCATTCTGCAATGACCTTTGAACTTGTTTCAGTGGTGGAGAGAGATTTCAGTGCTGTTTGACCATCTTAATAAAAGTAGGTGCTACAATCTTTGTAGAATCTACACAAATTCTCCTCTGCACACACTTTGACAGCACATATTTCCATCTGCAATACTGTGGCACAATTCCCTAGAGAGACTGCTCTCTAGTCTACTCTACCCTCTATACCCCAACCACAGTGACTTCATCTGTTCTCTACCCATTGGTAAACCAGACTGTCTCCTGCACAGTGTCATGGTTTATTCTTCCACTGCTCCCTACTTCTATTTGTAATATTGAATTATTTATTTATATACCATCATAATTCACGAGGGTCTTGTATGAACTTCATGCATGCCTTTTGCTAAGCCTATCATGTTAATATATGGAAAAGCTATAACCACATTAACAATTAAGACTTAAGACTGCGGTGAGCATGACTTCGTGAATTTTTACATTTCACAAGTGCAAGTGTTAAGTCCTAAGTAAATAACTAATGTATACAACATCGTTACAGTTATCTTAACGGAAGTCGTAATATATGCTTTCGTCGGAAGAGACGCTGGGTACAAGACGGTGGTGGTAGTAGTAGTAAAAATCAACCTAAATTTTGCAGCCTCAGTGGCAGGATTTGAATCTTATTCCACCTGAATGCAAGCCAATCCACTTACTGAGGCACAGCTTTGCTCAGTACTTCAATATTCATCCTCATTTTATTTAACTGTCGTACTGAAAGCTGTAATACTACACAATGCATTTGTAGTATACATAAAATAAATAGCTTCCCCATTGCAGATATTATTACTGTGACATAGCTAACAGCATTTCAGCAATGATAGATAAAAATCAGGCACCCAACACAATAAAATTTAGAAATCACTGTTCTAAGAAAAATGAACACACAAAGCATGGGATGTGAGAAGAAGAAAACTACTGTGATCACTTATAACTCAAGCAAGATGGTAAATAACGGGCCTTTCTGAGAAAGGTCATGAAATGTAAGTGCACCAGTTAGGTAGTGAACTTGTGCAAAACAGTTCATGCATGATGTAGATATATTTAACAATGGAGCAAATTAGTAGTCATCCAGGAAAGAAGGCAGCTTTGTAACTTTGCCAACATGGTAATTCAACACTTCTCTGAGGAGAAAAAAATGCTCTAACAAAATCTGACAAAAGTGAAAGAAGATAACAATTCAGCCCGATTTCAGTGGTAGCCTTCAGGCTGACATTTGGTTTTGCATCAATTAAAGTGCACTGAAAACGGACATTATACTACAAAGGACTTAATGAACTACTACATACATTCCAACAAGCTCTTCACTACCAACCTTTGACACTCTGGATAGGGTCCACCACAACTGCCACTGCACGCTCTGAAAGTGCTTCAAAACTCTGTTGTGTATTTATGTCTACACCAGATAACCAGCAACCAAAACCTGGGTGAGAATGGTACCAGCCAACAACCATTTCTGGTCGTCCAGTTTGCTTTAGCATATCAAGCATCTTAGCCTGAAATACAGGATCCACGGCCTCGACACTTACACCCTGCAGACAAAAAAGAAAAACAGTTCCATTTATTACAACACGCAGCCCCGATTTAAAACCTGTTAATGTGAAAGACCTATTTTCGGATTTAATTTAAACAACTGAAACAGCTGAGGACTGATTAGGAAAGAACAGTAAAGTGACTCACCGTTCCCGTTTGCGGCATTGCAAACACATCAATCACACGAACTGTATAGTCATCAACAAATTCTCCAAGCATGAGACCCATGACTTCCATCGGCACTCCAGCGCGACCGTGTTTCAACATTTTTAATAAAGCCAATGAAGAAATGTAAACTTGTTCTGCTGTGTCAACTACGGGTGCGTCTGAAGGCGGAGGTGCCTGGCTCAAACCTGGCATACCCCCACCTAACCGTAATAAACGATCCATAGCACTGGCACAAGTAAAACCTGAAAAATTTATATCAAAATTTATTTAGATACTTCAGTGCACGCTATTTACAGGACTGCTATATATCCAGCATCCCTGTCATTTCACATATATTAAACCTCTAAACAAATGCATACTTTTTATACCAAAGACGTTGCTCTGTTCCTGTCTTCTGCACACCAATGTTTATTACGTACGTCAAAATTTTCTAACTAAGCTTCACTACACACCAAGTCACGAACTCAAATCTGCTATCTCACGAAGCATTGTGGGAAATCAAAATGGACACCGGTCAGGAAGAGTTGCGTCGTCAGCCAAAGTTACGAGGTGGTCCACTTGGGTTAGGTAACAGAGGCTAACGTTTGCATAGTTGAAAATGTTTGATATGGGCGTACTGTAATTTTAAATTAGTTGTGACAATTTTGCATACCGAGATACTTAACCTGAGGCACATTACTTACTTAATAACCTTTCAGACAAACCTTCAGGAATCCAGTAAAATGATATGTTTTTCCCGAAAAGTTTACATTGCAGGAGTTCTTTCCAGATGGAATGAAAACGACATTAACAAATACTCATTATTATTGCCTCCACTTTATAATTAAGTTTCTTTAAGATCTCTGGCAAAAAAGCAGAATATGGACAAAAGATGTACATCGCATTGCTGCCAATACACGGCCTCCAATCCCTACATGATATAGTTGAATGAGCGCCTGTTTTTCTTGTCCTACTCGCTGTCAATAACCGAAGGTTTCAAAATTGCAGGAGTCTCACTTTCTTACATTTTCGAACTCATTTGTTGCTGTTAAAGACATTTACATTCTGTTGTAAAATTTTGGTTCTAGTATTTCGATCTCTCAGAAGTTCTCTCATTAACAGTAACTTATTTAGGGTAATGTGAAATATTATAACATTTTTAGTATGCTTAGTGAAATGGTTACATTTCCCAGAAACTCAAATGTTTGTGACGTCGCCAATTTGCGGCATATTACGTATTTGCTACGTCAATTATGATGTGTTGTAATTGAAGATATCGGAAAAAGTAAAATAGCATGTATTATGTTAGTAGTTAATAATGTATAGTTTGTTTACACTACAAACAAGTTATATCAGATAACGGACTGTATGTTGTAATTAACAGTCACAATGGAACATTGCATAGTTAAGTTCACACGGTACACATTATTAATATTAGCTCAGCGCTGCCCCTCCCGCCGGAGGTTCGAGCCCTCGGGCATGTGAGTGTGTTGTTCTTGGCATAAGTTAGTTTACGTAGTGTGTAAGTCTAGGGACCGATGACTAAGCAGTTTGGCCCCTTTGAAATTCACACACATTTGAATACTAGCCCTTTTTTGTAGAGATAAGCTCATTTATTGTGTTATGTGGAGGACATAAAATTTTGGGGGGGGGGGGGGTGGGGTTTGAATGAGGAAATCATGAACAAAGGAGAAACAACTATCTGTATCGGAAACTAATTCTAGATAATACTCCAGTAATAGTTAACCATCACAAAACAGCTATATACTGCTTGTGCTTACAAAATTAAGACAATCATTAACAGGAACACATCTGCTTCTGGAAGAAATACAGCTCGTGGACTTGATATGCGTGAGTGCATTGACATCTATTGATGACGATGATGATGATGATGATGATGAGTTTGTGGGCTGCTCAACTGAATGGTTATCAGCACCCGTACAAATTCCCAACCTTGGCTCAGTCAAATCTCGCCACTTTCATGAATGATGAGGACAACGCAAAAGACCAGTCATCTCGAAGCAGGTGAAAATCCCTGACCCCGCCAGGAATCGAACCCGAGACCCGTGCTCGGGAAGCGAGAACACTACCGCAAGACCACAAGCTGCGGAGGACACCTATTTAAGAAGAGAAGTTGTCTAACGCACAGTGCTTTAACAAAGTGTGTTGAGAGATTGTGTCAAAAATCTGCACATGAGGAGTCATATGAAGGACATAGCTAGAACATACTGCTCTCTCTAACAACAGTATTTTATGATGATCCTGGTATCATATCCTGGTCACATAGATTGAGTTGTGGGGAAATGTAATCAATCTACAAAAGGGATTGCTTACAAATCACTTGTGCTACCCGTTCTGGAATATTGCTCAAATGTGTGGGCGCGTCCCAGATAGGACTAACCGGGGTACAGAGCAGGGCAGGTTTGTGTAATCCATGGAAGAGTGTCACATAGATACTGAAGAAACTGAACTGGAAGACTCTTGAAGATAGACGTACTGTCCTGAGAAAGTCTGTTAACAAAGTTTGAAGAACCAGCTTTAAATAATTACTCTGGAATATAGTACAACCCCCTAAGTATTGCCTGCATGGGAATTGTGAGGATAAGATTAGAATAATTACTGCAGGCACAGAGGCATTCTAACAGCCATTCTTCCCGCATTCCATTCATAAATGGAACAGTAAGGAACTTGATAACTTGTACAAAGGGACGTGGCAAGCACCTCATGGTGGTCCAGAGTGTAGATATCACCATCAGTAGCAGTCCTCTTACATCTGCTGCTGGATAAAGCCCTTCTCAACACTTCTTCATTCATCATGGCATTCTGCTACATGCATTCATGTTGCCTGTGGGATATTCCCCCTCCCCCCCCTCCCTCCCCCCCCCCCTGCCCCAGGAGTAAAGATATACAGATAGCTATAAAGCAACAGAGGGGTATCTGTTGAGACGCCAGACAAATGTGTGATTCTTGAAGAGGGGCAGCATCCTTTTCAATAGTTGTAGGGACAACAGTCTGGATAATTGACTGATCTGGCCTTGTTACATTATTTTTATCAAGGGTGTGCAGCTCTGCTGTATTGTTAAGTGGTGATGGCATCCTCTTGGGTAAAATACTCTGGAGGTAAAATGGTCCCCATTTTGGATCTCCAGTCAGGGCCACTTGGGAGGATTTCATCATCAGGAGAAACAAAAGTGGTTTTCTACAGATCAGAGTATGGAATTTTAGATCCCTTAATCTGGGAATAGGGAAAGAAATTAGATATTGTGGGAATTAGTGAAGTTAGGTTGCAGGAGGAACAGGAAATCTGGTCAGGCAAATACAGGATTGTAAATACATCATCAGATGGGGGTAATGCATGAGTAGATTTAATAATTAATAAGAAAATAGGATTGTGAGTAAGTTACTATGAACAGCATGGTGAGCACATTATTGTAGCCAAGATAGACACAAAGCCACCACCCACCACGGAAGTACAAGTTTATATGCCAACTAGCTCCACATATGAAGAAGAGATTGAAGAAATGTATCATGAGATAAGAGAAATTATTCAAATACAAGGTGTACAACATTGATTCTGCCATTTTTTTCATCAACATTTGAAGCTTTAATGAAACAAATTGGGTACACACGTATCATTCAATGTATATTCCATTGCTGGCCACTACTTTCTCCCATCTTTTGGGCAGTGTACGAATCCTACATCGAAAAAATTGTTCACCTTTTGAATCGATCCAATTTTTTACTTCTTCAAGAAATCGGAAGTGTTGGCCAGCCAGGCCATGCACCTTTGATCTAAACAGGTGATAGTCAGAGGGAGCAATGTCTGGAGAATACGGCAGGTGGGGTAGGATTTCCCATTTTAATGTTTCCAAGTACATTTTGACCTCTTTTGCAACGTGGGGTTTTAATGCTCTGCTCAAATGCATTAATTGCATTCAATAACGAGCACCTGTGAATGTTTCACTTGGTTTTAACACCTCATAGTACACGATGCTGAGCTGGTCCCACCAAATGCAGAGCATGATCTTGGAGCCATGAATATTCAGTTTGGCTGTTGACATGGAAGCATGGTTGGGATATCCCCATGATTTTTTGCACTTAGGGTTATCATAATGAACCCATTTTTCGTTCCCGGTCACAATGTGATGCAGAAATCCCTTCCATTTTTGCCTCTGAAGCAACTGTTCTCAAACACACGAACGCCCTTCAACGTCTCTTGGTTTCAGCTCACACAGAACCCAAATTCCTTCTTTCTTAATCAAACCCATAGCCTTGAGGCATTTTGAAATGGCTCACTGCGTCACTCCCACTAGTCATGCCAATTCTTCTTGAGTTTGACGCAAGTCTTCACTCAGCAATGTCTCCCATTCTGCATCTTTGAAAACATTCTCTCTTCCACCACTATGCCAGTCTACAATGTTAAAATCACCGTTCTTGAAGTGTTGGAACCAATCACAACATATTCTTTCACTAATAGCGTCCTTACCATACGTACGTGAGAGTATTTGATGAGACTCGGCTGCTGTTTTCTTCATATTGAAATAAAACAGTAAAATCTCCCACAAATGGCAAGAATTAGGCTCATAAACTGACATTTTCAATCAAGAACAACTTTATGATGCAGACACTAATTGACTAATGTTTGAATGAGGTTATGTTGACCGATGTCCAAGCTAACTGCCTGATGTCTGCAATTTGTTTCTTTCGACCGCTACTTACCGTTGTTGCCACCTATCGGCAAATGGCGGAAACAAAGTTGTACACCTTGTAGTAAAGGGAGACAAAAATGTAGTTGTGACAGAGGACTGGAATTTGATAGTAGGAGAAGAGAGAGAATGAAAAATTGTAGGTGAATATTGCCTAGGAGAAAGGAATGAAAGAGAAAGTCAATGGGTAGAATTTTGCATGGAGCATAAGTCAGTCACTACTAAAACTTGGTTTAAGAATCATGAAAGAAGGCTGTACACCTGGAAGAGATCTGGAGACATTGGAAGGTTTCAGACTGGTTATATAATGGTAAGACAGAGATTTAGGAACAAGGTTTTAAATTTTAAAACACATCCAGAGGCAGAGGTGGACAATTTATTGGTTATGAATGATAGATTAAAACATAATTGCAAAAAAAGGTGATGGGACTTGGACAAGTTGAAAGACTTGAAAGACCAGAGGATCAGAGGGAGCATTAGGTAACAATTGACTAGAAGAGGGGGAAGGAACTCAATAGAAGACAAAGGGGTACTTTGAGAGATGAAATAGCAAGAGCAACAGAGTTTCAAATAGGTAAAAAGATGAGAGCTGTTACAAATCCTTCAATAACACAGAAAAAATTGAACTTAACTGATTGAAGGAGGAAAGAAATACTGTAAATGAAGTGGGTGAAAAGGAATGTTGTTGTTGTTGTTGTTGTTGTTGTGATCATCTTCAGTCCTGAGAGTGGTTTGATGCAGCTCTCCATGCTACTCTATCCTGTGCAATGTTCTTCATCTCCCAGTACCTACTGCAGCCTACATCCATCTGAATCTGCTTAGTGTATCCATCTCTTGGTCTCCCTCTACGATTTTTACCCTCCACGCTGCCCTCCAATACTAAATTGGTGATCCCTCGATATCTCAGAACATGTCCTACCAACCGATCCCTTCATCTAGTCAAGTTGTGCCACAAGCTCCTCTTCTCCCCAATTCTATTCAATACCTCCTCATTAGTTATGTGATTTACCCATCTAATCTTCAGCATTCTTCTGTAGCACCACATTTCGATAGCTTCTATTCTCTTCTTGTCTAAACTGTTTATCGTCCACGTTTCACTTCCATACATGGCTACACTCCATACAAATACTTTCAGAAACGACTTCCTGACACTTGAATCTATACTCGATGTTAACAAATTTTTCTTCTTCACAAACGCTTTCCTTGCCATTGCCAGTCTACATTTTATATCCTCTCTACTTCGACCATCATCAGTTACTTTGCTACCCAAATAGCAAAACTCCTTTACTACTTTAAGTGTCTCATTTCCTAATCTAATTCCCTCAGCATCACCCAACTTAATTCGACTACATTCCATTATCCTCATTTTGCTTTTGTTGATGTTCATCTTATACCCTCCTTTCAAGACACTTTCCATTCCGTTCAACTGCTCTTCCAGGTCCTTTGCTGTCTCTGACAGAAGTACAATGTCATCGACGAACCTCAAAGTTTTTATTTCTTCTTCATGGATTTTAATACCTACCCCGAATTTTTCCTTTGTTTCCTTTACTGCTTGCTCAATATACAGATTGAATAACATCGGGGAGAGGCTACAACCCTGTCTCACTCCCTTCCCAACCACTGCTCCCCTTTCATACCCCTCGACTCTTATAACTGACATCAGCTTTCTGTACAAATTGTAAATAGCCTTTCGCTCCCTGTATTTCACCCGTGCCACCTTCAGAATTTGAAAGAGATTATTCCAATCAACATTGTCAAAAGCTTTCTCTAAGTCTACAAATGCTAGAAACGTAGGTTTGCCTTTCCTTAATGTTTCTTCTAAGGAAAGTCGTAGGGTCAGTATTGCCTCACGTGTTCCAACATTTCTTCGGAATCCAAACTGATCTTCCCCGAGGTCGGCCTTTGTCAGTTTTTCCATTTGTTTGTAAAGAATTTGCGTTAGTATTTTGCAGCTGTGACTTATTAAACTGATAGTTCGGTAATTTTCACATCTGTCAACACCTACTTTCTTTGGGATTGGAATTATTATATTCTTCTTGAAGTCTGATGGTATTTGGCCTGTCTCATACATCTTGCTCACCAGATGGTAGAGTTTTGTCTGGACTGGCTCTCCCAAGGTTGTCCGTAGTTCCAATGGATGTTGTCTACTCCAGGGGCCTTGTTTCGACTCAGGTCTTTCAGTGCTCTGTCAAACTCTTCACGCAGTATCATATCTCCCATTTCATCTTCATCTACGTCCACTTCCATTTCCATAATATTGTCCTCAAGTACAACTTCCCTTTCTGCTTTCCCTTCTTTGCTTAGAACTGGGTTTCCATCAAAGCTCTTGATATTCGTGCAAGTGGTTCTCCTTCCTCCAAAGGTCTCTTTAATTTTCCTGTAGGCAGTATCTATCTTACCCCTAGTGAGATAAGCTTCTGAGTCATTCCGTGTCCAATCAACACACCTATTGTACCTCACCCTCTTAGATTTTGCTGAAAGTTGGTATACTTATAATGGGCACTGAGACTAAGAAAAATACCAAATTTCAATTTTTTATCTCAAACCATTCCTGAAATATGGCTATGTAAACTTTTCAAAAACCAGCCAAAAATGTGTGAACTGACTTTTTTTTAAATTGTCGTAGGAGCTGCCCTGAATGAGTTGGAGAACTGGGAAAGGTGTCATTTTTCATGCTCTTTCCAGGGATATACAACAAAACATAGCTTCTAATTAATAACCTTTTTCAAAATACTAATTAATATTTTGATTTAATTTTAATTTTTTTACAAAAAGTACATAATTGAAAATTTTCAAAATATTTCCATAACTACTTCATACTATTGTAAATCACACGGCAAAATATAAATCTGGGATGATTAGATTAGATTAGATTAATACTAGTTCCATGGATCATGAATACGATATTTCGTAATGATGTGGAACGAGTCAAATTTTCTAATACATGACATAATTAGGTTAATTTAACAACATACTTAAGTTAATATAACAACTTTATTTTTTTGTGTTTTTTGTTTTTATTTTTTTTAATTTTTTTTATTTTTTAAATATTATTTTTTTCTTAATTTATATCTAAAAATTCCTCTATGGAGCAGAAGGAGTTGTCATTCAGAAATTCTTTTAATTTCTTCTTAAATACTTGTTGGTTATCTGTCAGACTTTTGATACTATTTGGTAAGTGACCAAAGACTTTAGTGCCAGTATAATTCACCCCTTTCTGTGCCAAAGTTAGATTTAATCTTGAATAGTGAAGATCATCCTTTCTCCTAGTATTGTAGTTATGCACACTGCTATTACTTTTGAATTGGGTTTGGTTGTTAATAACAAATTTCATAAGAGAGTATATATACTGAGAAGCTACTGTGAATATCCCTAGATCCTTAAATAAATGTCTGCAGGATGATCTTGGGTGGACTCCAGCTATTATTCTGATTACACGCTTTTGTGCAATAAATACTTTATTCCTCAGTGATGAATTCCCCCAAAATATGATGCCATATGAAAGCAATGAGTGAAAATAGGCGTAGTAAGCTAATTTACTAAGATGTTTATCACCAAAATTTGCAATGACCCTTATTGCATAGGTAGCTGAACTCAAACGTTTCAGCAGATCATCAATGTGTTTCTTCCAATTTAATCTCTCATCAATGGACACACCTAAAAATTTGGAATATTCTACCTTAGCTATATGCTTCTGATTAAGGTCTATATTTATTAATGGCGTCATACCATTCCCTGTACGGAACTGTATGTACTGTGTCTTATCAAAATTCAGTGAGAGTCCATTTACAAGGTGATTACTATACTTGTATCATCAGCAAAGAGAACTAACTTTGCCTCTTCATGAATATAGAATGGCAAGTCATTAATATATAATAAGAACAACAAAGGACCCAAGACTGACCCTTGTGGAACCCCATTCTTGATAGTTCCCCAGTTTGAGGAATGTGCTGATCTTTGCATGTTACGAGAACTACTTATTTCAACTTTCTGCACTCTTCCAGTTAGGTACGAATTAAACCATTTGTGCACTGTCCCACTCATGCCACAATACGTGAGCTTGTCTAGCAGAATGTCATGATTTACACAATCAAAAGCCTTTGAGAGATCACAAAAAATCCCAATGGGTGGTGTTCGGTTATTCAGGTCATTCAAAATTTGACTGGTGAAAGCATATATGGCATTTTCTGTTGAAAAACCTTTCTGGAAACCAAACTGACATTTTGTTAGTACTTCATTTTTACAGATATGTGAAGCTACTCTTGAATACATTACTTTCTCAAAAATTTTGGATAAAGCTGTTAGAAGGGAGATTGGACGGTAATTGTTGACATCAGATCTATCCCCCTTTTTATGCAAAGGTATAACAATATCATATTTCAGTCTGTCAGGGAAAATGCCCTGTTCCAGAGAGCTATTACACAGGTGGCTGAGAATCTTACTTATCTGTTGAGAACAAGCTTTTAGTATTTTGCTGGAAATGCCATCAGTTCCATGTGAGTTTTTGCTTTTAAGCAAGTTTATTATTTTCCTAATTTCAGAGGGAGAAGTGGGTGAGATTTCAATTGTATCAAATTGCATAGGTATGGCCTCTTCCATTAACAGCCTAGCATCTTCTAATGAACACCTGGATCCTACTATATCCACAACATTTAGAAAATGATTATTAAAAATATTTTCAACTTCTGACTTTTTGTTCGTAAAGTTTTCATTCAATTTGATGGTAATACTGTCTTCCTCTGCTCTTGGTTGACCTGTTTCTCTTTTAATAATATTCCAAATTGTTTTAATTTTATTATCAGAGTTGCTGATTTCAGACATGATACACATACTCCTGGATTTTTTAATAACTTTTCTTAATACACTCCTGGAAATGGAAAAAAGAACACATTGACACCGGTGTGTCAGACCCTCCATACTTGCTCCGGACACTGCGAGAGGGCTGTACAAGCAATGATCACACGCACGGCACAGTGGACACACCAGGAACCGCGGTGTTGGCCGTCGAATGGCGCTAGCTGCGCAGCATTTGTGCACCGCCGCCGTCAGTGTCAGCCAGTTTGCCGTGGCATACGGAGCTCCATCGCAGTCTTTAACACTGGTAGCATGCCGCGACAGCGTGGACGTGAACCGTATGTGCAGTTGACGGACTTTGAGCGAGGGCGTATAGTGGGCATGCGGGAGGCCGGGTGGGCGTACCGCCGAATTGCTCAACACGTGGGGCATGAGGTCTCCACAGTACATCGATGTTGTCGCCAGTGGTCGGCGGAAGGTGCACGTGCCCGTCGACCTGGGACCGGACCGCAGCGACGCACGGATGCACGCCAAGACCGTAGGATCCTACGCAGTGCCGTAGGGGACCGCACCGCCACTTCCCAGCAAATTAGGGACACTGTTGCTCCTGGGGTATCGGAGAGGACCATTCGCAACCGTCTCCACGAAGCTGGGCTACGGTCCCGCACACCGTTAGGCCGTCTTCCGCTCACGCCCCAACATCGTGCAGCCCGCCTCCAGTGGTGTCGCGACAGGCGTGAATGGAGGGACGAATGGAGACGTGTCGTCTTCAGCGATGAGAGTCGCTTCTGCCTTGGTGCCAATGATGGTCGTATGCGTGTTTGCCGCCGTGCAGGTGAGCGCCACAATCAGGACTGCATACGACCGAGGCACACAGGGCCAACACCCGGCATCATGGTGTGGGGAGCGATCTGCTACACTGGCCGTACACCACTGGTGATCGTCAAGGGGACACTGAATAGTGCACGGTACATCCAAACCGTCATCGAACCCATCGTTCTACCATTCCTAGACCGGCAAGGGAACTTTCTGTTCCAACAGGACAATGCACGTCCGCATGTATCCCGTGCCACCCAACGTGCTCTAGAAGGTGTAAGTCAACTACCCTGGCCAGCAAGATCTCCGGATCTGTCCCCCATTGAGCATGTTTGGGACTGGATGAAGCGTCGTCTCACGCGGTCTGCACGTCCAGCACGAACGCTGGTCCAACTGAGGCGCCAGGTGGAAATGGCATGGCAAGCCGTTCCACAGGACTACATCCAGCATCTCTACGATCGTCTCCATGGGAGAATAGCAGCCTGCATTGCTGCGAAAGGTGGATATACACTGTACTAGTGCCGACATTGTGCATGCTCTGTTGCCTGTGGCTATGTGCCTGTGGTTCTGTCAGTGTGATCATGTGATGTATCTGACCCCAGGAATGTGTCAATAAAGTTTCCCCTTCCTGGGACAATGAATTCACGGTGTTCTTATTTCAATTTCCAGGAGTGTATAACACAGTAGTTTTTATAATTTTTAATAGTTTCTGGGTCACTACTCTTTCTTGCTGTCAGATACATTTCCCTTTTCCGGTTACAAGATATTTTTATACCCTTAGTAAGCCATGGTTTGTTACAAGGTTTCTTACGAGTATATTTAACTATTTTCTTGGGGAAGCAGTTTTCAAATGCTTTTACAAAAATGTCATGAAATAAATTATATTTTAAATTGGCATCAGGTTCACGGTACACCTCATCCCAGTCTAACTGCTGTAGGCTTTCCCTGAAATTTGCAATTGTTAAATCGTTGACTGAACGTGCTACTTTGGAGGACTGTTTAGTATTGCTGAATGGAGCTATGTCATATATTGTAACTAGCTGTGCACCATGATCAGAAAGACCATTCTCAACAGGCTGAGCATTTATCTGGTTAAACTTATCTTGGTCTATAAGGAAGTTATCTATCAGTGAGCTGCTATCCTTTACCACCCGAGTAGGAAAATCAATAACGGGTGTCAAATTGAAAGAACCGAGTAATACTTCAAGGTCATTTTTCCTATTACCCTCTTTCAGAGAATCTACATTGAAGTCCCCACAAATAATAATTTGCTTCCCCCTGTCTGACAGATAGCACAACAAGGAGTCCAAATTTTTCAGAAATAGATGAAAATTTCCTGATGGGGACCTATATACAGTTACAATTATAAATGTGCCTTTATTTAATTTAAGCTCACAGGCACATGCTTCTATATGTTTCTCTACACAAAACTTTTTTGTTTCTATACTTTTTGCACAATGATAACTTTTGACATATATGGCAACTCCTCCTTTCTCCATATTTTCTCTCATTACATGTGCAGAGAGCTTATATCCACTTACATTTACCTTATCCATATCAGTAACAATGTGATGCTCAGACAGGCATAGTATATCTATTTCATTCTCAGCTTCTAAATCTTCTAAACAAACCAGAAGCTCATCTACTTTATTCTTTAAACTCCCAATATTTTGATGAAATATACTTACATTATTTTTAATTATACTTTTATGAGAACCTTTCCTTATTCTAACATTTGCAGTACTCTCCTGTCTGAGTTTCTCATTGTGCTTAGGCCTAGTTCCTATACCAGTGGTCACATGGTGTTGAGAGAGGCAGATTATGTCAACTGGGTTGGGTGACTTTAATTCATCAATGCAATTACCTAGGACTGAGATACAACTTGGTGGAGATAAAATTTCTGGTGATTGGTGAAAATTTATAATTGATAGCTGTGATTGGTGATCACATGTGCTAGAATTGTGCTGTTTAATTTCTTTCCTAAACTGAAGATTTGTTTCAATCCTGACCTCTCGTAGAACTTGACATCTTTCTGTCTTACCTATCCTAAAAAAGGTGCCACTGGTATTTTACCATTCATGGCAGTGCCTCCTCCCCTTAAATTTCCTGCTATTACCCCAGCCAGTTTCCCCTTCCCTTTCCTGTTGAGATGTAGGCCGTGCCTGGTATAGTCCCATCTACTGAGATAATCAACAGGAACCACACCAATATGAGCCCCCGCACCCGACCCAAGCAGCTGTTCCAACTCCAAATTAACTCTCCCAACAGAAGAGTTCAAATGAGGCCGGTCATGGCGTCTCAGGACAGATACAAATTCAACATTGGTGTGTCTCGATGCCGACGCAATCTTTACCAGGTCACACTCTATACTGTACCCAGGATCTCTGTCGATGCTGATTATTTCATTGTTAAAAAAATTTATTCCAGACTCTTGTTTATCACTAATGGTCCTAGTTTGACCAAATTGACCTTTAACAAACAGGAATTTCTTTAAAATATGCTGAAAGGTAAGTCAAAAAAGTATTAGAAATATCAAAACATCACCTTATTAAACCAAAACTAATCAGCATATTTGATAATTAAGTTGATTGCTTATTTTAATTTCGCACAACTGCACTAACAGTATATTAACTGATATAACAAAAACAAGAAATTGAGCATTTAACTACAAACTGAAATAAAGTATGAATAAGCACAAGTATTTACATAATAGTTCTGGTCCATGATGTTTGAAATGGAACTATTAAACAAATAAAATACGTAATGCTTGTTTTTGAGTAACAGGTATCTGTACATAGCTAAATTTAACACAATAGGTACTAACAATAATTTTGAAACAACTTTCTATAAAATATACATTAACACTAACCTGAGACAAAAATTAAGTTTTGAGTTGAAAGCAGTTTCCCAATAAATTGTCTTGGAACTTCACATATTACATTTTAATAAAGCTGACTGGGTTTGGTTTACATCACTTTCATTAAGAATGTATGTTCTCCGTGTCGGAGTAAATGGATTCACTTTTGTGAGAACATCCACAACTGACACCCACAAGTCATCTGCATGTGCAGGATAAGAGAATGACTTAGCTGGTCCACATGGATGAAGAAAAGTTATTTTCACTTCATCAAGTTCTTCGTTTTTTTGTTGTTTTTTTTTTTTAAATGTACCCAAGCCACCAGTTCCTGCCATATACGGTGGTGACATAGCCTGATACATCTTGTGACTTCAGTTTGTCTGGTGATGTAGTTACTTCCCTCTCCCAACTCTGCATATCACCTGAGAAGTATTCGACTATTAATTTTGATGGTGTTGGGAATGAAAGCGTGAAATTGCTGTGTTCCTTTGATTGTCAATGTCTCTTCAAGTCGGCTTATTAGGAATATTTCTGAAGCAGCGTAGTCTTCTTGAGTGGAACATGCAAAATCAACATTTGTGATATTATCTACTGCCCACTCAAATAGATCTCGTGCGGTTTGGATCTGATTTTGGTATGGCCTTTGCAAACTTGCACGAGCTGCCAGTCTCTTCACTGAACCCCCTACTCCATCACAAGGCCCTTTCCCATGTGCTGTGGCTGAAAGTGCCACTCAGCTTTTATGTTGAAGTCTTCCTCATGAAGGCAAAGGTTCAGGAAGTTTTTCTTATTTTTATACTGAGTGGCAGAACTGTCAGAATAACAGTATATCTTTTTTGGAATCTTTTGAAATTTATTTGTTAGATATGAAATTAGCTTCTTTTGAAAGGTGTAAACCGCAATTGTATTGTGCTCCAGGCAATCAGAAACAATGACAAAGCTCATATGCTCAATTTTGTCTTCCTGTTTGTAATATATAACAAAAGGATGAATGGTAATCTGTTGTCTTGTTCTGTGGAAACTCTGAGCTTCATCTTGTAGAACTACACTATAATTTTCTGAACAATCACGTATGACAACAAATTCAGATTCCATAAGGTTTTCCCTTGTGGAGTTAAGGAATGTTCGTTGTTGTTTGGCAATGAAGTCATGCCGAATCAAAGTCTACATCTTACTACAAAATAAAGCTATGAATTCTTCAGAAGTTTTCTGCACAATTTCCAGATTACATCGGTCAACTGACATCCACTGTCGGAACTGAACTTGTTAAATTTAGTTTTCATGAACAGAGTCTTTTAAAATTTTACGTATGGCAGTTTCTCCTGGGCAGCATTCACAGTTTCCCATGTTGCAATCAACTGATGATGGGTTGCAAAGCATTTTTGCAATGCACTGCTTATAATTGTTTAAGCTGCTGTTTGTTACTGTATTTAGTTTGGAATTTTCTATCATTAATTTTATGTTTTGGTGAGTTGTGCACACGCAGACAGTGTGTGTGTGTGTGTGTGTGTGTGTGTGCCACTCCGGCCAGCTAATACACAATGTTTCGGTCTCAACTCAGCAAATTTAGAGAAACCTATTTTCATGTTAGGAAACTTGTCTTTAAAATGCTTGTAAGCTTCTTTAAGGTTACACAAAATAAGTCTTTTTGATATTTTTGTTTTATTTCCACTTGTTTCTGCAATTGTCACACAATCTTTAATACCTGGCATTGCCCTGCTAACTTCATCATTTTCATAAAATGAATTCACAGTTTTGATAGTTTCTGTTGGTAAACACTTCCCTGGCTTTGGGTTTGGACCTTCCATGAATCCTTTCTCTTTCAAATTTTTTTTTGGACTGACGAACAATGTAATTAGGAGCATTAAATTCCCTCATTATTTTCCTGACACTCCACTTTTCAGGTAAACTTGTAAGAATCATTAGTTTTTTTGCTCTACTTATAGAATTTTTAAAATTTCTTTTAAGATTTTCAAGAATGGATTCATCAGTATCAGTATCTGACGAAGAAGTTTCAGGAGCAACAAAAAGTTTACGTGTCATTGATGAGATTTTCTTCACTTTTGATTTTGTGTAATGCCTAGACGTTAGTTTTCTCTTGTCAATTGGGGACTCACCTAGTTCTTGAAGTGTTGTGTTAAATGTTTCAACAGCTACTGAAAGTTGGAGTGAAGTCAGGGTCTTGGTCTCAGATGATTATCTCTGATCCAGAAGATTCTTCTTCAACACTTTCATCACTGATGGGCTCTGGTGTATTTTTCAATTTGGTTACATCTTTCCTACATTTATCACAAATCTTGGCACCACTTGGTATTTGAGGAAATAATTTGGGCATCCATGTTGTGACATTTCTCAGTTTTTTTCTGTCTCTAATAAAATGATTTGACTTCTTCAATGGATTACAATGCTGCACTCTTATAGCACTGCAATTTTTACTTGGTTCCATATTTATACAAAAACCACTTATAAACTGTCCTTGAATGTATAGATTTACTTGAAAATGAACTATTAAATATAATAGATACAGACTGGTCAACACAGAGGTAACAATTGATTTGCACTAAAACCACAGTGCACAATAATGCTGTAGGCACACAAAGCCTTAGAAGGTAACAATGCAGACTACATCATCTGAACAATGGCTCCAGTCTCTGAATTATTGTACAGACATCAAGCCCTATGTATACGGTCCTCTACTGACATACTACCTTAAAGGTCAGTTTGGTCAAACTAGGGACGTTAGTGAAAAACAAGAGCCCAGAATAATTTTTTTTTTAACAATGAACCCTCATCGTCCCACATTTATATTTTGCCATGTGATTTACAACAGTATGAAGTAGCTATGGAAATATTTTGAAAATTTTCAATTATGTACTTTTTGTAAAAAAATTAAATCAAAATATTAATTACCATTTTGAAAAAGGTTATTAATTATAAGCTATGGTTTTTTTTCTATCACTGGAATGAGCATGAAAAATGCTAAAAAATGACACCTTTCCCAGTTCTCTAGCTCAATTAGGGCAGCTCCTAGGGCAATTAAAAAAAGTCCATTCACACATTTTTGGCCAGTTTTTGAAAAGTTTACATGACCATATGTCAGGAATGGTTTAAGGTACAAAAATGAAATTTGGTATTTTTCTTGGTTTCAACACCCACTATAAGTATACCAACTTTCAGCAAAATCCAAGAGGGTGAGGTAATATTTTTATTTAAAGTGTGTTGATTTGACATGGAATGACTCCTCTACATCCTTAAATTTGTCCTCTAGCCATCCCTCCTTAGCCATTTTGCACTTCCTATCGATATCATTTTTGAGACGTTTGTATTCCTTTTTGCCTGCTTCATTTACTGCAGTTTTATATTTTCTCCTTTCATCAATTAAATTCAATATTTCTTCTGTTACCCAAGGGTTACTACTAGCCCTCATCTTTTTACCTATTTGATCCTCTGCTGCCTTCACTATTTCATCCCTCAATGCTACCCATTCTTCTTCTACTGTATTTCTTTCCCCCATTCCTGTCAATTGTTCCCTTATGCTCTCCCTGAAACTCTGTACGACCTCTGGTTCTTTCAGTTTATCCAGGTCCCATCTCCTTAAATTGCCACTTTTTTGCAGTTTCTTCAGTTTTAATCTACAGTTCATCTACGCCAGGAGATCAGAATGGGGGACTATTTTACCTCTGGAATATTTTACCCAAGAGGATGCCATCATCATTTAACCATAAAGCTGCATGCCCTCGAGAAAAATTACGGCTGTAGTTTCCCCTTGCTTTCAACCATTCGCAGTACCAGCACAGCAATGCCGTTTTGGTTAGTGTTACAAGGCCAGATCAGTCAATCATCCAGACTGTTGCCCCTGCAACTACTAAAAAGGCTGCTTCCCCTCTTCAGGAACCACACGTTTGTCTGGCCTCTCAACAGATACCCCTCCGTTGTGGTTGCACCTACGGTACAGCTATCTGTATCGTTGAGGCACGCAAGCCTCCCCACCAACGGCAAGGTCCATGGTTCATGGGGGAAATGAAAAGGAATATAAATGTGTAAAAAATGAGATTGAGGAAGTGGAAAGTGGTTAAGCAGGAATGACTAGGGGGCAAATGTGAGGATTTAGAAGCATATCTCGCCAGGGGAAAGACACACTATGTGACCAAAAGTATCTGGACACCCTCAAAAACATAAGTTTTTCATATTAGGTGTATTGTGCTGCCACCTACTGCCAGGTTCTCCATATCAGTGACCTCTGTAGTCATTAGACATGGTGAGAGAGCAGAATAGGGTACTCCACGGAACTCACGGACTTCGAACGTGGTCAGGTGATTGAGTGTCACTTGTGTCATATGTCTGTACACGAGATTTCCACACTCCTAAACATCCCTAGGTCCAGTGTTTCAGATATGATAGTGAAGTGGAAATGTGAAAGGACATGTACAGCACAAACTCATACCGGCCAACCTCGTCTGTTGTCTGACAGAGATCGCCGACAGTTGAAGAAGGTTGTAATGTGTGATAGGCAGACACCTGTCCAGACCATCAAACAAGAATTCCAAACTACATAAGGATCTACTGCAAGTACTATGAAAATTAGGTGGGAGGTGAGAAAACTTGGATTTCATGGTCGACCGGCTGCTCATAAGCCACACATCACACTGGTGAATGCCAAACGACGCCTCGCTTGGTGTAAGGAGCATGAACATTGAACGATTGAACAGTGGAAAAACATTGTGTGGAGTGATGAATCATGTTACACTGTGTGACAATCCGATGGCAGAGTTTGGGTATGGCGAGTGCCCAGCGTGTGTTCTGCCAACAGTAAAATTCGGATGTGGTGGTGTTATGGTGTGTACCTGTTTTTCATGGAGGGGGCTTGCACCCCTTGTTGTTTTGCATGGCACTATAAAGCACAGGCCTGCATTGATGTTTCAAGCACCTTGCTTCCCACAGTTAAAGAGCAATTCGGGAATGGCGATTGCATCTTTCAACACGATCGAGCACCTGTTTATAATGCACGATCTGTGGCAGAGTGGTTATGCGACAATAACATCCCTGTAATGGACTGGCCTGCACAGAGTCCTGACCTGAATCGTATAGAACACTTTTGGGATGTTTTGGAATGCCGACCTCATGCCAGGTCTCACCGACTGACATCAATACCTTTCCTCAATGGAGCACTCCATGAAGAATTGGCTGCCATTCCCCAAGAAACCTACCAGCACCTGATTGAACATATGCTTGCGAGAGTGGAAGCTGTCATCAAAGTTAAGGGTGGGCCAACACCATATAGAATTCCAGTATGAACTTAATCATAGCTAACACTTGGTTTAAGAATCATAAAAGAAGGTTGTTCACATGGAAGAATCCTGGAGATACTGACAGGTTTCAGACAGATTATATACTGGTAGAACAGAGATTTAGGAACCAGGTTTTAAATTGTAAGACATTTCCAGGGGCAGATGTGGACTCCGACCACAATCTATTGGTTATGAACTGTAGATTAAAACTGAAGAAACTGCAAAAAGGTGGCAATTTAAGGAGATGGGACCTGGATAAACTGAAAGAACCAGAGGTTGTACATAGTTTTAGGGAGAGCATAAGGGAATAGTTGTCACGAATGGGGGAAAGAAATACAGTAGAAGAAGAATGGATAGCTCTGAGGGATGAAGTAGTGAAGGCGGCAGAGGATCAAGTAGGTAAAAAGACGAGGGCTAGTAGAAATCCATGGGTAACAGAAGAGATACTGAATTTAATTGATGAAAGGAGAAAATATAAAAATGCAGTAAATGAAGCCCCAGGAGTAGACAACATTCCATTAGAACTACTGACGGCCTTGACAAAACTCTACCATCTAGTGAGCAAGATGTATGAGACAGACCAAATACCCTCAGACTTCAAGAAGAATATAATAATTGCAATCCCAAAGAAAGTAGGTGTTGATAGATGTGAAAATTACCGAACTATCAGTTTAATAAGTCACAGCTGCAAAATACTAACGCGAATTCTTTACAGACGAATGGAAAAACTGGTAGAAGCCGACTTCGGGGAAGATCTGTTCGGATTCCGTAGAAATGTTGGAGCACATGAGGCAATACTGACTCTATGACTTATCTTAGAAGAAACATTAAGGAAAGGCAAACCTACATTTCTAGCATTTGTAGACTTAGAGAAAGCTTTTGACAATGTTGACTGGAAAACTCTCTTTCAAATTCTAAAGGTGGCAAGGGTAAAATACAGGGAGCGAAAGGCTATTTACAATTTGTACAGAAACCAGATGGCAGTTATAAAGAGTCGAGGGGCATGAAAGGGGAGCAGTGGTTGGGAAGGGAGTGAGATAGGGTTGTAGCCTCTCCCCGATGTTATTCAATCTGTATATTGAGCAAGCAGTAAAGGAAACAAAAGAAAAATTCAGAGTAGGTATTAAAATCCGTGGAGAAGAAATAAAAACTTTGAGGTTCGTCGATGACATTGTAATTCTGTCAGAGACAGCAAAGGACCTGGAAGAGCAGTTGAACGGAATGGACAGTGTCTTGAACGGAGGATATAAGATGAACATCAACAAAAGCAAAATGAGGATAATGGAATGTAGTCGAATTAAGTTGGGTGATGCTGAGGGAATTAGATTAGGAAATGAGACACTTAAAGCAGTAAAGGAGTTTTGCTATTTGGGGAGCAAAATAACTGATGATGGTCGAAGTAGAGAGGATATAAAATGTAGACTGGTAATGGCAAGGAAAGCGTTTCTGAAGAAGATAAATTTGTTAACATCGAGTATACATTTAAGTGTCGGGAAGTTGTTTCTGAAAGTATTTGTATGGAGTGTAGTTATGTATGGAAGTGAAACATGGACGATAAATAGTTTGGACAAGAAGAGAATAGTAGCTTTTGAAATGTGGTGCCACAGAAGAATGCTGAAGATTAGATGGGGAGATCACATAACTAATGATGAAGTATTAAATAGAATTGGGGAGAAGAGGAGTATGTGGCACAACTTGACAAAAAGAAGGGACCGGTTAGTAGGACATGTTCTGAGGCATCAAGGGATCACAAATTTAGCATTGGAGTGCAGCGTGGAGGGTAAAAATCATAGAGGGAGACCAAGAGATGAATACACTAAGCAGATGTAGGTTGCAATAAGTACTGGGAGATGAAGAAGCTTGCACAAGATAGAGTAGCATGGAGAGCTGCATCAAACCAGTCTCAGGACTGAAGACCACAACAACAACAAAAATTAAATTGTAAGTCATTTTCAGGCAGGTGTCCAGATACTTTTGATCACATAGTGTAGAAACCACCTACAGGCAAATCAAAGAGGTGTTTGGGGAAAAGAGAAGCAGTTGTATGAATATCAAGAGCTCAGATGGAAAACCAGCCCTAAGCAAAGAAGGGAAAGCGGAAAGGTGGAAGGATTGTATACAAGGTCTGTACAAGGGAGGTGAACTTGAAGGTACTATTAAAGAGATGGAAGATGGTGTCAATGAAGATGAGATGGGACATATGGTACTGCAAGAATAGTTTGACAGCACTGAAAGACCTAAGTTGAAATAAGCCCCAGGGATAGATGACATTCTGTCAGAACTACTAGTAGACTTGGGAGAGCCAGCCGTGACAAAACTCTTCCATCTGGTATGAAATATGTATAAGACAGATAAAAGACCCTGAGACTTCAAGATGAGTGTATTAACTAAGTCGCAGATAGACACAACAAATGGAGTGTCACACAATGAGCTTTCAGCTGACAAGGTTTTTGTCAAAAATAGACAAAACACACACACACACACACACACACAACCACAGTCTCTGGTTTCACCAGCCTTATTGGCCAAAAGCTTATTGTGTGACAGTCTTTGTGTTGTGCCTAGCTGCGACTCAGTATCTCCGCTATTTGTTGAGTAGCAACTATTCTTTTCATAATATTGTTACATGCTATCCCAGATTTTCCATTCTTTTTAATGTAATAATTCCAATTCCAAAGAAAGCAGGTGCTGACAGGTACGACTATTAAGGGGCTATCAGTTTAGCATGTCATGGTTGCTAAATACTGTCACAAATTTGTTACAGAAGAATGGAAAAACTGGTAGAAGCAGACCTCATGGAAGACGAGTTTGGATTCTGGAGAAAAGTTTAGGAACACATGAGGCAGTACTGACCATACAACTTATCCTAGAAGATAGATTAAGGAAAGGCAAACCTACATTTATAGCAAAAGACCATTTACAACTTACATAGAAACCAGACAACAGTTATAAGGCTGAGGGGGGAGGAGAGGAGATTAGTGTTTAACGTCTCGTCAAAGGGCTGAGGGACTTGAAAGTAAAGCAGTGGTTGAGAAAAGAGAGAGAGAGGTTCATAGCCTATCCCTGATGTTGTTCAATCTATATACTGAGCAAGCAGTAAAAGAAACCAAAGAAAAACATGGAGTAGGAATTAAAGTTCAGGAAGAAGAAATAAAAGTTTTGAGATTTGCCAGTGCCATTGTAATTCTGTCAGAGACAACAAAAGACTTGGAAGAGCAGCTGAACAGAATGGACAGTGTCTTGAAAGGAGGATATAAGATGAGCAGCAACAAAAGCAAAACAAGGATACTAAAATGTTGTTGAATTAAATAACTTCAGGTTATGCTAAGGGAATTAGATTGGGAAATGAGACACTTATAAGTGGTAGATGAGTTTAGCTGTTTGGGCAGCAAAATTGCTGATGATGGCCGAAGCAGAGAGGATATAAAATGTAGACTGGCAATGGCAAGAAAAGCATTTCTGAAAAAGAGAAATTTGTTAACAATGATTATAGATTTGTCAGGAAGTCTTTCCAGAAAATAATTGTATGGAGTGTAGCCATGTATGGAAATGAAACATGGACATAAACAGTGTAGACAAGAAGAGAATAGAAGCTTTTGAAATGTGGTGCTACAGAAGAATGCTGAAGATAGATGAGTAGATCATGGAACTAATGAGGAGGTACTGAATAGCATTGGGGAGGAAAGAAATTTGTGGCAGGACCTGACTAGAAGAAGGGATCAGTGGGTAGAACACATTCTGAGACATCGAGGGATCACCAATTTAGTATAAGAGAAGTGTGGGGGATAAACATTGTTGAGGGAGACCAAGACATGAATACAGTAAGCAGATTCAGAAGGATGTATGTTGCATTAGTTATTTGGAAATGAAGAGGCTTGCACAGGATAGAATAGCGTGGAGAGCTGCGACATACCATTCATCGAACTGAAGACCACACCGACAACAACAAAAACAACAACTACCAATACTACACTTTATCAGTGCACTGCACCATTTTGTTTTGGTTCCCTGAGCGGTGTGCTATGATACTGAGGCACAGGGATTTCAGTGTTTGCCAGGACTGCAGACATATAGCTACAAACAAATGAAAAAAGGGATTACTGACTTCATTTTTTCGAGGTGAGAAAACTTTATGAATACCTCGTGTATAATTTCAGTTGCAAGTGATCAGTATGATGTATCCCTTTTTAAGGCCAGCTTGTTAATTTGTTTGATTAATATCCATATTTTTCTATGCAGTTAGTAGTAATTTTAGTGAATGTCTTGTACAGTACGGAGGGGAGACTGAAAGGTGAATAGTCTCTTGTCGTGGCTTGTCTTGTCTGCTGCCTTTGTTGTGAAGTAGAATAATTACAGCATTGTTCCAGTTTTCATTGTCTTTCTTTGCACATATCTGTAAAAAAGTTTGCAAGTTGCTTTTTTATTACTTTGCCTCAAGATCTAAACTTGTGTGTTAAAATACTGAGTACACTTTCTGCATGTCAGTATCCATTACACATTTTGTGTATGAGCAAAAATGTCATTATTGAAATTCTGCCTTCTGGCCAGAAAGGGCATTATTCAAATTCCACAATAAATAATAGGTCCCCATACAACTGGCAGGGTGAGCAGGTCCTCAGTCAGAGAGAGAGGCAACTGGTTTCTTGCTTGTTTGTGATATACAAGCCAATCTTTGGGTCACTGATTACTTTACTTCATTGATTTTTGTGTTACACCTTTAAGGAAGCTTAATTTGATTTGTTATTCTTGAGTTTTTGTTGGTGCATACTGTGAGCGGCAGTATGAATCATCACAGCAGATATGCAAAATTCTTCAGCAACAAGCATGCTGGTCTTATGTTAAAGCAGTGAACAGATCAAAGCCATCTGTCTTCACATTCAGTGATCATAATCACACTGACTGGAAGATGACAGAGAAACGGAAAAAATGTTAAATTCCTTTTTCCAAAATTGTTTCACACAGGAAGATTGTACTGTGATTTATCCTTTCAATCATTCCATCATCGTCATCACCATCATCATCATCATCGCTTTTCCAGATCCAGTTTCCCAGGTGTGGTATACAAGTGCTCATCATGTCGTTCTATCTTCATACATGCTCTGTTCCAGACAACTTCCCATTTTTATCTTTCTCCACCACATCTGATCTTCTGGTCTCCTTCCGGTGTTTTCTTGGTCTTCCCTGTGGTCTTCTTCCTACTAGGTTTAGGTTCAAATACTTTTTGACAGGTCTTTTGCTGTTTACTCTCATTATGTGCACATACCACTGAAGCCTTAGTTTCTTTATGGACATCAACACTAACTACTTTTCTATTCACCTCATTCCTGATTTTGTCCTTTCTTGTTGTTTGAGTTGTAGGTCTAATGAACCTCATTTCTGTTACCTGGATTCTGTTTAGGTCTTTGTTTAATAGGATTCATGTTTCTAAACCATACATAAGAATTCATACAGAATAGATGTGGTACATGGTCACTTTTGGTGTCCATGGCATTTTATCACCCCAGAGAAGATTTCTGATATGAGTGTAAAAATTTAATGCTAACTGCATACTGCTGAGTATTTCATGCTTAATGGTGTTGTCTTTAGAGATCATGCTTCCTGTGTACTTGAATTGGGCAACAGATTCAACTTTGACTCCTCCTAGAGATATATTTGAGATTGTTCTTTGCCTGTGGATGGTCATTCATACTGTCTCTCGTTTACTTGTTTTTAGTCCAAAATTTTTGAATGTATTGTTCCAATCATTAAGTTTCTTCTATGCTTCAGCTTGTGGCTCTCCCCATACTATCAGATCATCATCAAAAACCAGGACATTTGGTTCTCCACCTATTTTCTTGATAAATTTTATGATCTTGTCCACTTCTGTTACAAACAGGAATGGTGATACGGCGCTTGTTGCCTATCTGGACACACCTACAACACTTTTGGTATAGCATCTTGACTTAATCAATTAAGTACTTTGGAACATTTAGGTCTTCCAGAAATTACCATATCTTGTTTTGAGGAACACTGTCATACGCTTTTTCAATTTGTGCAAATACAGTCACAAGATTTCTTTGATACTCCCAGTACTTTTCTGCATTCTTACTGCAAAAATAAGATCCATAGTAGGTCAGTATTTCCTGAATCCATGTTGTTCTTCCTCAAGCAAAAGTTCTACTATCTTTCTACTCTCATTTCTATGATCTTTTATAATAGCTTCAGGGTGTGTGATAGCAGAGTGATGCCTCTATAATTTCCACATTTTTGCCGATTGTCCTTTTTGAACAGAGGGATGATGACTCCTTTACTCCAATCTTCTGTGATTTTGCTTTCTTCCCAAATCACGGATAAAACTGTATACAGCCAGTTTAAGCCAGATATTCCAACTGCTTTTATCATGTCTGAGCTGGGACCATCAAAGCCTCCAGATTTTCCATTCCACGTGCTCTTCAATGCTGTTTCTAACTCTTGCCATGTTAATGGATGTCTGTTGGTTTGGACTTCATTAATTACTCTACAGTCGTTGATGATTGTGCTGTCCCCATCTGCATGTAGCAGCATGTTGGTGTACTTTTTCATTTCATCTCTAGTCCCTTCCTCTGTCTGTGTTAAGTTACCTTCATCTGTTTACAGTGCAAGGATATTTACAAGTTCATTTTGCATACTCTTAAGTCTTTGTATAGTAATTTCCTACTTCCCTGACAGTCTTCCTCTATCCTTGTAGTAAAGGGCTCCCAGCACTTTTCCTTTTCTTCCTGGATCAGCCATTTTACAGCTAGTACCTTGCTCTGTATTCCTGTGCTAGGTGTTCAATTGCTAATTCATTTCACCTAACATCTATTTTCTGTTTTTCATGATGTAATTTTCTTTTCATTATGTTCTCATCTGTCTTCTCCCCTTTTACTGCTGTCTTCACCCGATCATTCCACCAGGGTGTTTCCTTCTCTTTTGTTGTGGCATCCGTTTTTCCGCAGATGTCTGTGGCTTCTGTAACAAGGGTTTCTTCTACTCCCCCTTTCTCAGTTTTGGGTAATTTAGCAGTTATTCACACTCTGTAGTTTCTTTTCTTTTCCATGGCCTTCAAAAATCTTTGGCATTCTCTTTTGTTTAAATTTTGGGACTTTTAGGTTAGCAATTAATAGCCGGTGGTCGCCATCTGGGCACTCATTGGGTATGACTTTAACATCTGTAACATATTGACCAGCTTTTCTATCACTGATGATGAAGTCTATCGTAGTCTTGAGCTTGCCACACCAACTGTATCTTGTTATTTTATGACTGTCCCTCTTCTGATACCACGTGTCTTACATGCTTAAGTTGTTTCACATACAGAAATAAATTAGGTTCTCTCCTTCCAGGTTTCTGTTCCCATAACCGTGAGGACTCATGATGCTTTCACATGCTAGTCTTTATTTACAAATTTGAGCATTCAGATTGCCCATATTGGTGGTGTTCTCCTCTGTTATTTGTTCTTAAAATTCATTAAGGAAATGCTCTTTCTCCTCATGGTGCATCCTGACTGTGGTGCATATATTTGCAGAACAGGATGCTGTGTATTACCAGCCCTTAGTCTCATCTGAATGATCCTGTCACACATACATTTGATATCTGTCTGTATGTCTATATCTTTATGGAAGACTTTGTCTCTCTCAACTCCAATATCCTAAGCTTATGACTGCCCATAAGATCTACCCATTCTCCACATTTGTCGGTGGGAGTGAGGATATTGAGTGAACCAGTTTTCAGCCATTCTTTTGGCGAGGGTTTTGTGTCTTCCGGTATCTTTGACGAGCATCAGGCATCTGCCTGTCATTACTTCGAGCAGTACTAGAAAATGTGTCATTATATTGTGTTTAATTCATGCTTCCACCCGAGGTTTGTCTTTGAAAGCAGTATGTATTTGCCCATCTGCTGACTTGCTAGGTCTAACACAGGTGAGGATTTTCTTTCAGGGTTTACTGTCTTAGCCTTCAAAAATCCCTCTTCTCCACAATCATTCCACAAACATCAAAATGACAGATGTCAAAATAGGTGACTGGAAGATAGAAAATCAGTGAAAACCATGGAGCAGAGGAAAGATGATTGGATTTCATGGCATACCCATAAGATTTCACATAAGAGTATATAAAAGAACTTGCCCCTCTTCTAGCAGCAGTGTAACACTGAACAGACACACCTAACTACAAGCCTACACAGGGTGTACATAAAGTCCGGGAATACTTTCAATTATTTATTGCACAAGAACCAAACATTGTACGGATATCATACATGAGTCATTTTGGAGAGAAACCCTGAAAGTTTTTTTCATTTATACCACCACAGTGTAGTTTGGTAATTTGCTGATAGTCAGTGCTAGTCGCAAATGCGGCGAGTTCAGGTGCGTAGTGAGCTTTCTGTGCGTTGGAGTTTGACAAAAACAAGTGTGCTACAGCTGTTCAGCGGATGTTTAGAACCAGCTATGGTAAGAAGCCACCAACAAGCAAGTCCATTTACCACTGCACAACAAATTCGTTATGACGGGTTGCTTGTGCCCAGCAAAGAGAAGTGGATGTCCCAGTGTGAGTGAAGTGAATGTGGAGTGCGTACGAGAGACATTCATAAGGAGTCCAAAGAAATCGGTGCGTCGTGCACCCTGTGAACTCGAAATGATTCCAATGGCAGTGTGGTGGAAATTCCTGCAACAGAAGCTGTCTATGAAACCATTCAAATTGGAGCTAGTGCAAAGCTCAATGAAAGTGACTAGGACAAGCCTTTTGAGTTTTGTTTGCAGTTGCAATAATTGAGTGAGGATGGGGATGGCATTGTTGATCACTTAATTTTTAGCGATGAAGCCACTTTTCACCCTAATGGGAAAATGAACTGGCATAATTGTCGATTCTGGGGTACAAAACATCCATTAAATTTGAGTGTGATTCCCCAAAGGTAAATTGTTTTTGTGCTTTGCCACATTGTAAACTGTACGGGCCATTCTTCTTCGCTGAGATATTCCTAATTGGACATGTTGCAGCAATAGCTGATGCCTCAAATACAGTCAGACTCTCCGTTAACCTTTCAGCAGCATGGGGCTTCACCCCATTTTCATCGTGAAGTTCATGGATACCTGAACACGGAGCTGCCGCATCAATGGATCGGCCGTGCTACAGAAAGGGACAGCTGTTTCATGAAATGGCCTCCCCGGTCACCAGATCTCACTCCGTGTGACTTTTTTCTGTGGGAACACATTAAAGATCTGCTGTGTGTACCGCCTCTATCACATGATGTAGCAGAGCTCCAGGAGAGAATACGGAAAGCGACTGCTACAGTCGACAACGCCATGCTGTGACGGGTATGGCAAGAATTCGATTACTGTATGAATTACTGTATTGACATCTGCCGGGTCACGCATGGTTCACAAATCGAATGTTTGTAAAAAAAACTTTCAGAGTTTCTCTTCAAAATGCAATATGTATAACATCTTTACAATGTTTAGTTCTTGTGCAATAAATAATTGAAAGTGTTCCTAGACATTATCTACATCCTGTATTGCTGATATGAGTCTGCTGTAGACTTTTGGAACACTTTCGAACTCATATGTTATTACATTTCTGGTGAATCTTATCTGTAGGAATCAACATGGATTTTGCAAACAACAATCATTTTGTTTGTGTATGAGACTCAAAGGGCATTACATGCTGGCACCTAGGTCAATGGTGTGTTTCTTAACTTCCAGAAGGCATCTGATAAGTTGCGCGTTGACACCTAATAAATAAAATACAACTGTGTGGAATATCAGATCAACTCTGTGACTGAATTTAAAGACTTATTAGGAAATAAACCAGCATGTTATTCTTAATGGAGAGAAATCTTGTGATGTAAAAATAACTCCAGGCATAAACCAAGGGAGTGTTGCAGGACATCTGCTTCTAAAGCTACACTCTGCAAGCCAACATGCAGTATGTGGTGAAGGACACCTTGTATACCACTGTCACTTCCCTTCTTCCCTTTTCCGGTCATGAATAGTTTGCAGGAAGAACAATTGCAGGTAAGACTCACTGCAGGTTTGAATTGGTCTTTCTGTGAGATATATGTAGGAGAAAGTATTATATTTGTTGACTCTCCCAGGAACGTACACTCTTGGAACTTTTAACAGTTAACCACAGTGTGATGCAGAATGCCCCTCTTGCAGCATCTGCTACTGGAGTTGGTTATCTCTGTGAAATTTTGTGCTTACCAAATAAACCTGAAATGAGACATGTTGCTGTTCTTTGTAGCTTCTCTATTTCCTCTATCAATCCTATCTGGTGTGGATTCTACACTGACGATCAATACTGAAGTATTTGTCAAATGAGGATTTTGTAAGCTACCTCCTTTGTTGATGGACTATATTTACTGAAGATTCTTCCAATGAATCTCTCAGTCTGGCATCAGCCTTTCCTGTGATTAGTTTTATGTAGTCTTGAAATCACCTCTTACGCATATTCCTGGATATTTTATGGAGGTAACTGCTTCTAGCAGTCATTCTGCAATTGTGTAATTGTACCACAACGGGTCTTTCTGTCTTTGTATGGGCAATATGTTACATTTGTTTGTTGAGGGTCAGTTGCCACTCCCTGCACTAAATGTCAATCCCCTGCAGATCTTCCTGCATTTTGCTACAATTTTCCAGTGTAGCGACTTCTCTGTATACAACAGTGACATCCATGAAAAGGCTCATGGAACTTCCAATTTTGTCTGCTATGTCATTTATATACAGGGTACAACAATGTAACTTCCTGATTTCAAAACACAATAAAACCCATTTTATGAATTAGATTTTGTAATTTATTTTTTAATAATGTAAGTACATATCAAAACTTTTGTTTTACACACTTTTAAAAATCACATAGGGTAGGTGGCACCTCCCATGCCCAGTTACAACAATATAACTTCCTTGATCGACATGCGCACCATTCCAAATGGGATGGTTGCAGAATGGTGGGAATGGTTTCATTCAACAGGCACAGCTCTAAAGCATTGTTGTATTCCAGGTTAGTCACCATCATGCTTTAGAACCGTGTGGAGCATGTGTTTGCTGTCAAAGCCTACTTTTCAAACAGATGCTCTGTCATTGCAACCCAGTGCACCATCAATATAGCCCCACTGGGCCGTGTCCCATACCAGAGATCAATTGTTACAAGGGTCACTACAGTCGGACAAATTACGAGTATGATGAGCCAAAGAACTGGAGTCCCTCAGTCTATCAAATCCCATGAGAACATTGAGCTTCAGTCTTGCAGTCCTCACAGCATTCTGCATGCAGACATGCAGGTGCCTTTGGTCTTTCTGACCTTTCAGTCAGTCGAATTCTTCACGATGACCTTCGTTACCATCCATACAAATTTGAAATTGTGCAGGTACTCTCCAAAAGCAGCTTCAGTTCATGGAGGAACATACTTGAAGCTCTTTTCAAAAATATTTCTGAGGATACAATTGTTTTTTCAATGATGAAGCCTATTTCCACTTGACTGCATACGTCAACAAATGAACATGCGCTGCTGAGCTGGCACCAGTCCCTGAAAATGGCATCAAAGGCCTCTGCATTTATCTAAAGCCACACTATGGTGTGCAATCTCCTCAGCTGGAATTGTTGGCCCCTCATGTTTTTGAAGAAAATGGGGTCACAGTGACTGTCAATTCACACTGGTATGTGAACATGTTGGAGAAACTTGTTTCTCAATGACTTGATGAAATGGTCTTGGGGGACATTTGGTTCTAACAGGATGGAACAATGGCTCACATTTCAAGGGCATCAATGGCTGCTTTGAGGGAACACTTTCGAGAGTGGTTCACCTCAATAAGGGGAGTTTGGAGTGGCCAGCCTGCTCCCCTGATTTGGCCTCTTGCGTTTTAAGGCCAAAATACAGGCAGAAATTGCCAAAACTACTGCTATGCTGATAATGATCAGAAATTGCTTTATTCAGGGAGTATCACATTCCTGATATGATTTTCAAAACTGTGTGAAACAAAACTTGAGGTATGTATCTACATTATAGTCTGACTCATAACATGAACACACCCAACAGTCCGAATGGCTACAGCAACAACATGGGCCTCCAGTGCTCTGTCATTGCAAACCAAACACATCAGCCTGGACGACAACAGCAGCAACAGACTGTTGTCATAAGAAACTATGGCAGCCACTGCTGCAACCAGGAGTGCCTGTGTCATCAACAGGCAGCATTTTCATCACAAGTAGGAGGCATAACAATCACAACACTACTTGCATCTGCCAGGGCATGTGCTGTGCTGTATTTCTATGCAACTGCAGAATTGACCCTGACACTCAACTACAACCAGACAGTTTGATCCCAGCAACCAAACGTGTCGCACTTAGCAGTCAAACCAAGATGCAGTAAAGTCGCCAATCCAGGACCACTTGAGCTGCACCATCCTCCAGGGCAGTCAATAAGTTTACTAAGAGCCTTTGTCTCACCAAGCATTGGCCTCTGTGGACTTTGTCATTGGACTTCGTATCAAAGTATCATAGCCTTTATTCTAGTGACTGTCAGATAGCAGTCCAACTTGTGGCATGCCCACACATAGACATTAGACTAGAACTCGCAGTGATTGTGCTTCATTGCGGACATCTAATTAAGAAGTGTCTACATTTAACAAATGGTCAGACAGTAGCAGTGCATACTACATTCAGAAGTTACTTTTGTCGCGCCCAGGTTCGATTCCCGGCGGGGTCAGGGATTTTCTCTGCCTCGTGATGACTGGGTGTTGTGTGCTGTCCTTAGTTTAGTTAGGTTTAAGTAGTTCTAAGTTCTAGGGGACTGATGACCATAGATGTTAAGTCCCATAGTGCTCAGAGCCATTTAGTTACTTTTGTATTTTAAATTACTGATTTGGTGGCACATGTTTATTGCAGTGTCTTCATTTATGCTATTCCTAATAAAATGAGTAATGTTTTTGTCTAGTTGGGAGCTTGTTATTTTTTGTGCCCTATGCCCCAGTCTTAAGTATTGGCTATCATTAGTGGCAAGCTAGGTGATGCTCCTCAGACATTTTCTGATATATCTGGTATGACGATGTGTAATTATCATTTCAGTATGACCACAGACTTGAAAAGCCAAGTGCTATTATCATTGCAATCCGTGCAACAAACACAAAAACTCACCATGAAGAAGCTCCCCGGCATTGCTGCACCACCTACTGTGATGCACCACCAGACTTACCCAACTGCCTACTGTGATGCACCACCAGACTCTGGACTTCACGCGGCACTGCCACAGTTTCCCACTTGCGACAAGCCAGCCAAACACCTGGATCAGCGCTTCCATGCACATGAATTCCTAGGTGACACCTATCATCAGACCTTCTCATCATGGCACTTCCACACACATAATGAAGTAACTTTGGTGCCACTAACAGCCTTTACATATGACCAGAATTTCTTTGGGTTTTTCAAAAGACCGTTTGACAATTTTTTGCTGTGGTAGTCATTGAAAGTTTCATGCATTGCTCCCTTGACAGCCAAATGTGTTTCATGTGGCATCTCTCTATCTGTAGTCCTATGCTAGTTGTACACCTATTATGCAGTAATCTGTGCTTCTTTAAAAGTTTCTTTACAGTGACTGTATACCGTGGAGGGTCCCTTCGATCATGAACTGTTCTGTTAGGTACATAATTATGCAGTGCATGGTCAACTACTCTCTTAAATTTGAGTCATAGTCTACGTGCTCCTGTACTGTGCTGAAACTTTCAATTTCCTCATTGAGATATGACCCTACTGTTTTTATCTAGTTTACTGAACATCTACATCTTTCTACTAATTTAGGCATCCTTTGTACTTGGGTAATCATTCTTGCTAAACTGCCTTACAGTCACTGATACCTGTTTCAATGTGGACATGTTCAAAGAGGTCAGGTCTTGTTGTTACCATTAGATCTAAAACATTTCCATCACCAACAGGGTTCCAAACCACCTGCTCTTAGTAGCTTTCAGAGAAGGCATTTAGTAATGTTTCACAGGATGTCTTATCATGCCCACCAGTAAAAAGACTGAAATTCTCCCAGTTGTTTGTTGGATGGTTACTGTATAATTGGGAAACTTACATAAAGTGAAGAGGTTTTTCTCTAATGTTTTTTATTACACCAGGATGTGAGTCTGGTGGTCGATTGAAGGATTCAATTAAAATTTTATGCCCACTCCTGACACTGAGTCTTGCAAACCAATCTCTCATGCAGTTTCAGTTTCTGTCCCAGTGGATTTAGTATATTGCCTGTTGTGACAAATACACAATTTTCCACTAGCCTATCCTTTTGATATACACTTAAATTTTCACCAAAAATTCTACAGCTATGAACATCGCATTTTAACCAGCTTGCTGGTGTGTGGTGTGGGCGTGGGCTTCATTGCTTTTCAGAAGCACTTCAACCTCAGGCACTTTGTTGTGAATGTGTTGGCAATTTACAACTAGGACTTCTTACTCTCACCCAGGAGGGGGGGGGGGGGCTTTCCTTTTGATATCATACTAATACTTCTAGGTCTCCTACAGCTGTCATTATCTAGACTAGATGGTGATAGCCTAACCTATAAAAAAAAAAAAAAGGAAGAACCTTGTGTGCACCCCACATGCAGACAACTACCTGGGTAGAGATGAAGCTTGGTCAACGGGGAAAGGAACTAGCTTACAAAACCCTTGTTTGATGGTACTTTCCAGCTTGCCAGTCTAGAGTCCTTACCTGATTGGATTGTTAGGTGAAATAATGAAGATCCAAAGAAGGATACCACATTTCATCCAGTTATGTTTAATAATTGTGAAAATATCGCAGACATGATCGTCCACCTCTAGTGGCAGACACTACGGATCGGCGTTGTGGATTGCAGAGAGGTTTATTGTTAAAATTCTGAGAGAATATGTTCTTAGAAGAGATGATCAGTATATTGCTTCCTCCATCATGTATATTGCAGAAGAACCATGAAGATAAAATTCAATAGATTTAGATCAAATTGATGCTTACCAACAATTTTTCTTCCCATCCACCATTCATGAATTGAACAGGTAAATGTGGGAAGTGATGGTGATACAGAAAAGTACCAGCCATTCAAACCATAAGGTGATGTGCAGAGAATAGATGTAGATATAAACTGGTGCCTATGCATGGTGTAGCAAAAAGAATGGTGCAGACTTACACGTTTGAAAGTACATGATAATAGAAGCACAAATGTCAATTAAACACGCATACTTAAGAGCTATGTGAGATTCTTGATTTTAAGTATTGTGAAACAAATCTCTTCTACTGCAAGCTCTTTGCTTTCCATATTTTGGGAAGTGGTAGTATGGTGGTGGTATGTTCAGTAAACATGTGCTCTAAAATGCATACCTTAACAGCTATGAGCACCTGTTCATCTTCAGTACTTTATAACACAACTCTTCTAATGAACAAGTGCTCATAACTTTTAAGGTGTGCATTTTAGAGCACATGTTTACTGGGCATTTGTGCCTCTATTATCGTATACTTTCAGCCGTGTAAGTTTTTGCCATCCTTTTTGTCACACCCTGTATGTAGAAGGAGTCTCTCTTTATGCCTGTTCTGGATGCCCCTCAGTGTTCCAGGCATTCTGTTGTAATGTTGCACCCTGGCACCACATGACTGTGCTGGACAGAGCGACAGGAGGAAAGCACAGCACCAGAGTGCAAACCAAGACCACTAAGTTTCCTGGCTTGAGTTAATCGTAATGACAGTGAGAACTTGAGATTTCCTAATTGCAATTGAAGATTGTTGTTGTTGTTGTTGTTGTTGTTGTGTGCAGGGGCTGGTTCGATTGGTCTGAAATTGCTCTCCACACTAGATTATCTTGTTTTCATTAATACAGTTAAGCCTTTGTGTCCTCTACAATACACCTCCCTGCCCCCCCCCCCCTTTCCACACACACACACACACACACACACACACACACACACAAAATCTTCCCTCCATTACCAAATTGATAAAAGTATCTTCTACAGAAGATGATGTATAAGTGTCTCCACAAAAGTTAATTTCCTGTTATGTACATGTGCCTTCACAAGAGTTAATTTTCTGTTTACCCTCAGTCTCATGACAGCAACATTCCCTGCTTTTCATGAACTGATAAGTGAATACTTGTATTGCTTTTCTTACACTGTCCTCACTATGTCCTGTATTATTTTCAGTTTGTTCTGTGACTAAATTTCCTACTTGGAAGGCTCTTAGGCTTCACCTACATTTTAAAATGTATTAAGATCTAACATTATGTTATCTACACAGAGAGCATGTATTGATACTAGATGACACATCAAAAACAACTATCATAAGATGTAATAAGTCCACATGAATGCACTGTTTTATCGTCCACCATTTGTACATTGCCAGTAAGGTTGCTAAAGAGTTGTGTGTGTGATTATACTGCCAAGTGGTTCAGTGACAAAGTGTCTCATATATTTTTGAACATCTCATGTCTTTTGGTACATTTGTTAAGACACTAGTCTCAGATTCCGGAGGATGGAAGGTCATGCTGTCTCTGGCCATCTTAGTTTAGGTTTTCTGTAGTTTTCATAGATCTCTTCACACACATGCTGAGGTGGTTCTTTCAACAATGCTACAATGGACCACCTGTCAGCTCCTCCTTGAACACATTTGTATATATTCGTTTGTTTGCATATATTTGTTAAGTTTTTGGTTTTATTAAGCTGACAAATCCCTTAACCATATTAAAATGTTCTGTAGATGAATAATATTAATACTTTCCAACATTGCAACCAGAGCCCCATGAACTGTGATGTATAATTTGTTGATTCTTAATTGTACTGTTTATCTCAGGTGCTTATGAATTCATTTATTAATTTTTTTCACAAAATTTTAGGTGACCCTAATGACAAGTCATTGAGAAAAGTGGAGGTAGAGGTACTCATACCAAAAAAAATGAGAGAGAAGGCCAAGACTGACAAGTGTGCAAAAGAGGTTGAAGGTATTTATTATTATTATTATTATTATTACTACTACTACTACTACTACTACTACTACTACTACTGTTCATTTCTTAAAATAAAGATTTTTAATGCTTGGTTATTCATCCCAGTTATTTTGTTGTAGACTTCAACAAATGTTGCAAGGAGTCCAGTTTATCAATGGTCATCAAGTGTCGCAAGGAGAATGATGCCCTGAGGGACTGTCTGACAAGGTGGTATCAAGATGAAGATTTCAAAAGAGAATGCCAGGAGGAATATTTGTCAGAGAGAACTGAATTTCGAAGGACAGGCATTAGCCCAAAATACAGAAAACAAGTGGAACAGCATTCAGTGTAGTGATTTCGTATGATACAGTTAACAAATCAATTGTGACTGCCCTAGTATATATTAATAAATCCCAAAATTTCTTTGATGTAATGATATGGTGGGAGAGATGATGAAGTGCAAAATCATAAACAACAGCTGGAGGCAAGATGAGAATTTTGGATCTCATTCTTTCATAGTAGTGTGAAAGTATTAAACTTTGTGAGGAAGAATAATGTTATCAGAAAAAGACTAATAAAAAATATTTCTTTTTTTCATATTACTTTTAAAGTATTTAGTTCTTTGTGCCATTACACATTATGTGAAATTCAACTGTATGGTGTTAGTGCCTTGTGAGAAATACTCATTTTCACTTATTTAAAGAAGAAGATAATCAGTGGAGAAGGCATTGTGTTATCCAACTGATGCAGGCACACAACCTGTCAAGTGAGGTGATTAGAACCCATTTATGTCTTACCCTTCATGACATATTTATCAGATAAATTCTAAATTTATGTCAGCAGACATTGTACTTAGAATACAGGGTGCAAGATGTTCAAAATTCTGAGAAAAATAAGAGGTAAGCTATAGGGAGAGATGGGTAATATGTAATATGTACAAGAACCAAGAGGAAACAATGAGAGTGGGAGACTAAGAATACAGTGCTCAGATTAAAAACGGTGTAAGGCAGGGATGTTGTAGTCTTTCACACCTACTGTTTAATCTATACCTCAAAGAAGCGATGAGGGAAGTGAAAGAAAGGTTCAAGAGTGGGATTAAAATTCAGGTGAAAGCATATCAATGACAAGATTTGCTGATGACATTGTTATCCTGAGTGAAAATGAAGAAGAATTACATGATCTTCTGCATGGCATGTGAACAGTCTTATGAGTACAGGATATGGACTAAGAGTAAATCAAAGATGAAAGTAATGAGAAGTAGCAGAAATGAGAACAGCAAGGAACTTAACATCAGGATTATTGTCACAAAGTAGGTGAAGTTAAGGAATTCTGCTTCCTAGGCAGCAAAATAGCCTACATGTATGAGCAAGGAGGACATAAAAAGCAGAGTAGCACTGGCAAAAATAGTACTCTAGGGCAAGAGAAGTCTGCTAATATCAAACATAGGTCTTAATTTGAGGAAGAAATTTCTGCGAGATTATGTTTGAAGCACAGCATTGTATGGTAGTGAGACGTGGACTGTGGGAAAACTGGAACAGAAGAGAACCGAAACCTTTGAGATGCGATGCTACAGAAGAATGTTTAAAATTAGGTGGATTGATAAGGTAAGAAATGAAGGAGATTCTCTGCAGAAACGGAGAGGAAAGGAACATATATAAGACACTGATAAGAAAAAGTCACAGGATGATAGGATATCTGGTGGTGAGACATCGGGGAATAATTTTCATGGTACTAGAGCGAGCTATAGAGGATAAAAACTGAGTAGGAAGACAAAGATTGGAATACATCCAGCAAACAATTGAGTACATAGGTGGCATCTTGAGATGAAAAGGTTGACATGGGAGAGGAATTTGTGGGTGGGCGTGCGTGTGTGTGTGGGGGGGGGGGGGGGGGGGGAGGGCATCAGAAGACTGATGGCTCAAAAAACAACAACAGGGTTCAACACATTAAATTATTTACTTGTATGTTTCAAAGAAGACACAAAGCAACATGCACATTTTATGACTCATGCAACCCCCATAAATGTACATGTTTCCCTCTGTAATGGTTTGTTGAGCAGTTTGACTGTGACATATATTATTGATGAGAGGATTTACTGTAACTGGTCACTATTTAGATTTTGAAAAACACTTCATGTTCTTCCCTATATTATGAGTGATTCACATCCATCTTACGTGGGTGCACAGTGTCACACAGTTAACGTACATTCACGGAATTGAATGAGTAAAAACTGCATTTACGTATGCAATTATCTACAGTGTTAACAATAAATAAATGTGTATCTTTCAAATATGGTTGTAAAACATCTGAAACTGGCTGTCAGCACAATTAGAGACCCATCACTCTCATGAGCACAACGCTGTAGCACTGTTATAAGTATGGCATTGGCAAATTCCACCTCCTGCCATTGCCCCTCCCCACCCATTCCTTCCTGCTTATAAAATCTAAAATGCCTCCAGCCACAGTGATGTTCTCAGTACAGGCAATGGCATACCAAAAGACAAACAACTGTCTTGCTTAAAAATTCTCTTCATCATTCTGAAGCACAGTGACGGCCAGGTACACATGAGAAACTAGAGACATGAACAACATCATGCCATGAGCACCACCCTGGATGAAATACTGGTGAAATGGGCTAAGATATTACAGATATTGTGATTGAACTCAACAGCCACAAAAAGGAAGGAGCATTAGGCTTTAATGTCCTGTTCATGATGAAATCATTAGAGACAGAGCAGAAGCTCATAATGGCGAAGGAAATCAGCCAAGTCATGTTAAAAGAGGCGTCTCAGGATTTGCCTCACATGATTGAAGGAAAACACAAATCTGGATTGTTAGGTGGGGATTTCAACCTCCCAGCTTCCTAAAAACCATTGTGAGCTATATGGCAGAGAGTGCTTTCCAATGTACCACTTATCAGGGCCTCTTCCCCTTCCCATTCGTGTATGAAGCAAAAGGAAAGACTTATTTAATGCCTCTGTTTGCACTGTAATTAGTGTTATCTTGTTTTTGTGAACCCTACAGGAGCGATATGTGAGGGTTGTAGTATATTCCTAGACTGCTCACTTAAAACTGGTTTTTCAAACTTTATCAGCAGACTTTCATGGGAAAGTTTACATCTATGTTTGAAGGGTGTGCCAATTTGAGTTATTCGGCAACTCTGTGGTGCTCTCCCTGGTGTTTAAAACATAAATTACTATTCCATCATTTTTTGGGAGTGCATCCGGGATATTATCAAGTCTTGTACCAATACTTCAACTGCCATAATCCATGGAATGGCTAGTGGAAATACAGTGTACAGTCCCTGCAAATTTGTTGAGTGTAGTAAGTAAGTGTATCACTGGTGTTCAATGCAACATTATTTTATATTGTGTATTGAGAGATGTCTTTAATAATTTCCATAACAAAACTCTGTCTCAGAATCCCGCAGAAAACCCAGAGAGATTCTGGTCTTATACGTAGCACACCAGTGGCAACACGCAATCAATACGTTCACTGCGCGATGACAACAGTGAAGTCACTGATGACATTGCCACTAGAGCCGAGTTATTAAACGTGGTTTTCCGAAACTCCTTCACCAAAGAAGACGTAATAAATATTCCTGAATTCCAATCAAAAACAACTGTGAAGATGAGAAAAATAGAAGTAAATATCCTCAGTGTAGCAAAGCAGCTTAAATTGCTTAATAAAGGCATGGCCTCCAGATTGTATACCAGTCAGGTTCCTTTCAGACTATGCTGATGCAATAGCTCCATATTTAGCAATTATATACAACCACTCACTCATAGAAAGTTCTGTACCTAAAGACTGGAAAATTGCTCGAGTAATTTGCTGAATTACAGGCCCATATCACTAACTTTGATTTGCAGTAGGATTTTTTTAACATATACTGTGTTTGAACATTATGAATTACCTTGAAGAAAACAATATATTGACACGTAGGCAGCACATTTTCAGGAAAAATCGTTCTTGTGAAACACAACTAGCTCTTTGTACTCATGAACTAATGAGTGCTATTGACAGGGGATGTCAAATTGATACCATATTTTTAGATTTCCAGAAGGCTTTCGACACCTTTCCTAACAAGTGTCTTCTAACCAAACTGTGTGCCTGTGGAATATCGCCTCAGTTGTGCGACTGGGTTCATGATTTCCTGTCAGAAAGGTCACAGTTCGTAGTAATAGATGGAAAGTCATCGAGTAAAACAGAAGTAATATCCAGTGTTCCCAAAGGAAGTATTATAGGCCCTCTATTGTTCCTGATCTATATTAACGACATAGGAGACAATCTGAGTAGCCCTCTTAGATTATTTTCAAATGATGCTGTCGTTTGCTGTCTTGCAAAATGATTTAGATAGGATATCTGTGTGGTGCAAAAAGTGGCAATTGACCCTGACTAGAGAAAAGTGTGATGTTATTCACATGAGTACTAAAAGAAATCCACTAATTTTCATTTACACGATATGTCACACAAATCTTAAGGCTGTAAATTCAACTAATACTTAGGGATTACAATTACAAATAACCTAAATTGGAACGATCACATAGATAATGTTGTGGTTAGAGCAAATCAAAGACTGCAATACATTGGCAGAACACGTAGAAGGTGCAACAGATCTACTAAAGAGACTGCTTACACTACACTTGTCCACCCTGTTCTGGAGTATTGCTGTGCAGTGTGGGATCCGCATCAGGTAGGACTGACGGATGACATCAAAAAAGTTCAAAGAAGGGGGGGCTCATTTTTTACTATCATGAAATAGGGGAGACAGTGCCACAGATGTGATACGCGAGTTGCAGTGGCAATAATTAAAAGAAAGGCATTTTTCATTGCAACGGGATCTTCTCATTAAATTTCATCAATCAGTTTTCTCCTCCGATTGCGAAAACATTCTTTTGGCACCCATCTACATAGGGAGAAATGATCATCACAATAAAATAAGAAAAATCAGGGCTCACACAGAAAAATTTAAGTGCTCGGTTTTCCTGTGCACCGTTTGAGAGTGGAATGGTAGAGAGACAGCTTGAAAGTGGTTCATTGAATCCTCTGCCAGGCACTCAATTGTGAATAGCAGAGTAATCACATAGATGCAGATGTAAATGTAGATTGTTTGCCCTACATATGTATTAAAACGCTTGACCTGTGGGGAAAAAGTCTGTGACTATTTTTGCTGCCCTTCTTTGTATACATTCAATACCCCCACCCCTCGGGTTACTCCTATTTTGTAAGGGTCCCACACACTTGAGCCATATTTTAGGGTGAGACACACAATTGTGATGCAAGCAATCTCATTTGTTGATTGATCATGTTTTCTCAGTATCCTACCAATGAACCGATGTCTGCCACTTGCTTTGCCTACAAATGAGCCTATGTGATCACATCATTTCGTGCCTGTACAAATTGCTACATCCAGATATTTGTATGAGCTGGCTGATTCCAATTGTGATTCACTGATTTTGTAGTCACAGGATATTATGTTTTTATGAAATGAACGACTTTACTTTTCTGAACATTTAGACCAAGTTTTCAGTCTTTGTACCACTTTGATTTGGCTCAATATTTTTTCAGCTTTTTTGAGGCATACTTCGTTATAGATAACTGCATCATCTACAAAAAGTTGAGGTTACTATTAATATAGTCAACCAGGCTGTTAATATACAACATCAGTAGCAAGGGTTCCAACACTCTTCCCTGGAACAAGCCAGACATTAATTCTACACCTGTCAATGGTTCTCCATTCAAAGTAACATCTTGCATCCTCCATCCTAAGAACTCTTCAATACTGTCCAAGTTTCACTTGAAACTGCGTGCAGTCCTACTTTCTATAATAATCTTAGGTGTGGTACTGAGTTAACTGCTTTTTGGAAGTGATGAAATACTGCATACTCCTGATTGCTTTGAACCATGGATTTCAGGATGTCATGTGAGAAGTATTTTGTTTGAGATGCCTCATCACATTTGAGCTCAGAATGATGTCAGAGATATTAAATGATAGTTTTGTGGTTCAGCTCTGCTTCCCTTCTTGTAGAGAGATGTAACCTGCACATTCTTTTAGCTGCTAAGTATAGTTTTCTGTTCAGGGACTCTTCTGTATATTGTGGTTAAGAGAGGCACCAACTCAGCTGCAAATTCTTTGTAGAACCTGATAAGGATTCCATTATGCTATGAAGCTTTGTTGTTTTTGTGAATTCAATTGTTTCATAATGCCTCTGACAATAATATCTATATTATGTATGTTTTCTGTGGTGCGAGAATTAAATTAGGGCAATACTATTGGATTTTCCATTGTAAAGTTCAGAATTTTGCTTTGCTACCCTCAATTTCTTTACATACGATTAGAATTTGTTTTGAGTTTTGTGAAAGGTCTTTCAATAAGATACTGCTGCTGCATTCATTGTAGGCTTCATGCATAAGCCTTTTTAAACCTAATCATGTTACATGTAGCACTGCTGTTTATAATCCTATTCTGTGTTTTACACCTATTGTGGGGTAGTTTCTTCTAGGTACTGGATGGTTACAATTAAATTGATGGTGTTCTGAGTGGTATAGTGAGGGTTGTATACATTGCATGATGCTGAAATAGCATAGTTCATTAATAGGTAAGCTCGGGGAATATGCTGAAAAGAATAATAGTTCCATTTCTTGCCACCAGGTGAAAATATGACACTGTAAACAGTCAGAATGTGGTATGGGGGCAGGAAAAGGGGAGGTATAATCAAACACATGATAACAATGGTTCGGGCATGTTTATTAGGATATGGCCACAAGTTACAACATGTGTTAAGCATGGTCTCCCGACTCAGCAGCATGCTGCATTCGTAACATGGAATGGTCGACAGTTTCTCACAACATATCTAGTATAATCAGAGTGATATGCCATTGTATGCTGTCCATCAGATCAGAAGTGTCCAGATACATCCCTGATAGAATAATCTTTCATATATCCCCACAACCCGAAGTCACATGGATTTAGGTTTGGGGGGATCTGGAAGGCCACACATCTTGGAATTGCCTAGAGATGATGTAATTACCAAAGATTTATGGAGATAGTGGAGTGAACACAGTTGAATTCTTGCAGAGCTGGAGTCCCATGTTGCACGAGGAGGTCCTTATGACATGCAGATGTCACTGTACACCTAACAGGCCTGTGGGGGGATCATCTCCTTGAAGAACAGAGAATGAAAGAGCTTGTGAAATCACACCACACAGCCACAGAAGCTGAGTGCAGCGGATGTTCCTGCACATGTTGCAGAGTAGAACCCAATCTGCGTTAGTTCTGTGCATTCATGACAACATGCAGAGTAAAATGTGCCTCGTCCATCCAAAGAATATTCCCTGTCATTCACTTCCATGTGTGCCAAAAAATGAAGGGCAAAGTCACAGTATTGTATCCTATCTTCTGGCTTCATTTGGTGCACGTTCTGAATCTTATAGGGATACTAGTGTAAAATATGCCACAAAATATTTTGAACTGTTGACCAGGGAAGAGAGAATTCCTATGACACAGCTCAAGCACTGGCTGCAGAATTTGGGGCATGTGCTGCATGATCGGCTATAGTTACAGCAACTTCATTGACAACTGCCATGGGAATGGATGTCTCCCTCTCCTTGCTACACCAAATAATTCACCTGTTTCTTCATATTTCTTTATCACATGGGGTCCCTTCACAGCTGTTTCTGTCAGTGATATTCCCATAATGCAGAGCTGCTGTTCTCATAAAACAACTTTACCAGCTGTCTTTCTTCTCAATAGTCATTGGGTTACACACAGAAAACGTCAAACTTCTTACTGCTTATATCAACAGCCACTTCACAAAAGAAATCAACACGTCACCAAGTGACAAACAGCATACTGATGTCAAAACGGGAAACATTTCACATTCTGACTGCTTACAGCATCATGTTTCCAGCTGGCAGCAGACAGTAGAACTATTTTTTTTTTCAGCATATTCCACAAGCGAGCTGATTAATGAACATACCTATGATGTTTCAGCATCTTGCAATGTATACAGCCTGCACTGCAGCACCCAGACCTCCATCAGTTTATTTCTCATCACTCGGTAAGTAGTGAGTAAGTAAGGAGACTAATTTTTGTCTACCAAAGTTTTTATTTTTTTCAAACAACAATATTGTCCCCTTCAAAGTAGTTCTCCTTGGCGGCTATACACTGGTAGAATCATTGTTCCCAGTCTTGGGTTGCAACACTGAAAGGCTTCAACTGTTAGGGCTTTTAACATGTCGGTCACATTCTTTTGAACATTCTCCAGAGTCCCAAAAGGACGTCCTTTTAAGACATTTTTCAATTTCAGGAAAATAAAAAAGTCACAAGGACTCAGATCAGGTGACTAGGGGGTGCTGTGGAACAACAGGAGTGCCTTTTGAGGTCAAAAATTCCGTGATGGAAGTGGCTGTGTAACGTGGGGCATTGACATGATGCAGCACCCACTTGTCTGCAATGTCCAATCTCACTCGAGTCACACTTTTCCTGAGTCTTTCAAGGACATCTTTAAAACAATTGGTGGACAGTGTGTGCTGGGGGAACAGTGTCACAAGAGCACACACACATTCAACATCTTTGTTGATTCCAAAAATGATTTGTGCCATTGAACAACTTGTGATCTTGATGAGGAATGTTCCCTACAGGCTAGTTTCAACTTTTCAGTGGGCATAAACTCGTACTCATGGATTTACCAAGTTTAATACAAAACTTGATGGGACAATTTTGCTCTAAATTCCACTGTTCCATTTTCGTATCACACAACAAAAACACAATTTCACTAATGGCACTCTCAGAAAATCACATGATGGTTGTACAGAGCTGAAACTCGGACTGAGCACTTGAAAAGGATGAACACACTGGTCTACACAGGTAAAACAACACAACATTGCCAGATCGCTCAGAGTATTGTCAGATTAATTAATTTTCTCACACACCTCATGCTTGGTCAACTATTCTTTCAAACTTCAGCCACAGTACATATGCATGCTCCTGTCCAAAGCTAAAAATTACTCACTGATATTGTCACAAAAGAAGCCAAGTGCTGCAGTCACCTTAGTGTAGTGGTTATGATACTAGATTGTTGCATGGAGGGTCGCTGAAACATTTTGATTTCTATATTATGTTGGAGTACATTCTAGAAGTATCCACAAATGTCAAGAATAATTTTACTGGAATGTTCTGTAGCTGTATATATACTGTATGTGTTCTAGCCAGAGGCAGTTTGCTCTGTGCTCTGGTATCTTCATGTGCTGAATAAACCTTCATTAAGTGAAGTTAGTGTTCATCATTCAACTAATTACATCTTCCTCTATGTGATATTATTCTGGTGGAGGCACTGGGTATTGGAACTTGTGATACCGCTCATTATCGACGATAGAGTGGCTCCCATCAGGCCATGACAGAGCTGCCGTTTACGTGGCAAGAAACCAGAGTTTGAGCAATATTCAACAGATCGCAATCTATCGGAGACAGAAGAAGAAGAAGAGGATGTCACGATGACAGCAACTGTGTGCCACCACATGAGACACCCTTCTGGGTTCTCTGGTGATGATGGCCAAGATCCAAACAAGTGGCTGAAGGTATATGAGCGTATAGCCAAATTTAACAAATGGGATGACACCGTGTGTTTGGCTAACCTATTTTCCTACTTGGAAGGTACTGCCAAGCAATGGTATGAGAACAACGAGGAGAAGTTCACAAGCTGGGAAGTATTCAAGACGAAACTGCACAAGTATTTTGGCTACACACAATGGCAGAAGTGCAAGGCTGAAGACAAATTAAAGTGCAGGGGACCGCGTCCAAGAGAAACGACACCATCCTACATTCAAGACGTCTTGGAGCCGTGTAAAATAGTGGATCCTCGAATGAAGGAGTTAGATATGGTTGCACATCTCATGAAGGGTGTTACTGAGGACATGTATCAAGCCCTACTCCTGAAGGAGGTTTTGACAGCAGGCGAACTTCATTAAATGGTGCCAGTATATCGAGACAATGCATCAAAAAAAGAATTACATGCAAGAAGTTCGAACGGCTTCCAAACACCGTATCGATGTCTGTGATGGAGGAAGCAACTGATTTCACAAGTGTTCTTCATCAGATAGTGAGAGAGGAAGTTCAGAAGGCACTTGGATTGTATGGCGAGCAAAAAACTGAGACACTTCAGGAGGTCGTAAGGGAGGAAGTATTAGAGATGTGAGAAGCTTCCTCGGATTGTGTTCTTATTACCATTGTTTTATCAAAGCCTTTTGTATCAAAGCCAGGCCACTCCAAGAGTTGTTTAAAGCCGATGCTAAATTTATCTGGGGTGGTGCTCAACAAGATTCTTTTGATGTGCTGCGAAGAGCTCTGACAACTGACCCTGTACTCGGTCTGTATGATGAGAGAGTACCTACAGAACTACACACAGATGCCAGTGGATATGGGATCAGTGCTGTTCTGGTGCAGATTTCAGATGGAAAAGAGAAGGTTATAGCCTATGCTTGTAGGACACTTACAAAATCCTAGAGAAACTCTCCAACTACAGAAAGAGAATGTCTTGCTGTGATCTGGGCCATGTGCAAATTTCGACAGTATCTGTATGGAAGGACATTCACAGTTGTTACAGACCATCATTCACTTTGTTGGTTGACAGGTCCGAAGGACCCAGCAGGATGACTCACCAGGTGGGCACTACATTTTCAAGAGTGTGACATTACCATAGTGTACAAAAGTGGAAGAAAAATGCCGACTGTCTCTCAAGAAACCCTGTGCAAGACCATCAAGACTTTGATGAAGATAGTGACTGTCTCACTGCACCCCAGGATCTCTCTGCTGAGCAGAAGAAGGACATCAAGATATCTCAAATTATGCTGCCTTAAATCAGTCAGAGGATGTGAAACGACAATTTAAGGTAGTTAATGGATTACTTTGCAAGAAAAACTTTGATCCATTTGGAAAGAGGTGGATACCAGTGATTCCTAAACACATGCACTTAGATGTTCTACAGAAATTCCATGACACACCTGAGGCCAGACATTTAGGATTTATTAAGACATACGATAGGATCCACAAGAGATTTTTCTGGCCAGTTTTATTTAGGAGTGTTCATCACTATGTCTCGTACTGTCGAGAGTGGCAGAGGAGAAAGGTGGTTCCTCAGAAACCACCTGGTCGATTCATACCAATTCCACCAGCTTCGGACGATTTCCAATGTCTGCTAGTGGCAATAGATGGATTATTGTTTGCTTTGATTATGTGATGTGCTATGTCATTACAAAAGCCGAGAAAACAGCCAAAGCGTTCAAGGTAGCCAAATGCATCATAGAAGACATTGTATTAAAATACGGTACCCCAAGGTTGTTAATTACGAATTTAGGGAAAGTTTTTCAATCAAATCTTGTGACAGAGATAAACCGTCGGTGCAACATTACTCGTCACATGATGACTGCCTACCATCCGCAAACTAATGGGCTTACTGAACACCTTAATAAGACCTTGGCCTACATGCTATCATTGTTCGTCAGTGTTGAGCAGAACAACTGAGATGAGGTGCTACCTTTCATGACGTTTGCCTACAACACTGCCAAACGAGACACCACAGGATTTACACCATTTTTCCTGGTGCATGGGCATGAGGCGATGACAATGATTGACACTGTGTTTCCGTTGCATCCTGATGACATGGACGATGACTACATTGGCCAGATGTTAACCAGAGCTGAGGAAGCTTGGCAGTTAGCTCGACTCTGCATGCTGCAGGCTCAAGGAAACGATCGCCGAAGGTATGATGCGAGCCACTGCCCTGTTGTCTATCAGCCTGGTGACCTCATCTGGATCTTCACTCCTGTTAGGAAGGTTGGTCTCTCTGAGAAGATCCTCAGGTGTTACGTTGGACCTTATAAGGTTGTAAGACAGTTGTCTGATGTTACTTAAGAAGTTGAAGATTTTGACCCCGACACAAGATGATGAAAGATCAGAGATATGGTCCACGTCCTTCGAATGAAGCCCTATAAGCATCCTGCAACCCAGGGTAAATTCGAAGCTCCAGCAACAGGCAACAAGTGGAAAGGTACTGAAGAATGTAGTGGCAAGAGAAGTTCTAAGAAGATCACCACCAGGGTGAACATCATTCAACAGGAGTGATGCAGGACCGATGACTCATTCCCAGACTGAGAGGCCGTAACACCAAGATGCTGTTCTCTTAAGGAGGGAGCAGTGTTGCAGAAGAAGCTGAGTACCGCAGTCACTGTAGTGTAGTGGTTCTGATACTAGATTGTTGCATGGCGGGTCATGAGTTCAAAACTCATCTGAACTGAAACATTTTAATTTCTATATTCGGTTCAAGTACATTCTAGAAGTATCCACAAATGGCAAGAATCATTGTACTGGAATATTCCGTAGCTGTATATATACTTTATATCTTCTGGCTGGAGGCAGTTCGCTCCGTGCTCTTGTATGTGCAAGTGCTGAATAAACCTTCATTAAGTGAAGTTAGTGTTCGTCATTCATCTACTTACACCTTCCTCTATGTGACAATATGACATTACTGTCTCTTTCTTTAGTTTGTCGAACTCAAAAATCTTTCTAATTGTTTAGTTGCCCTTCGTACTTCAGTAATCATTGTTGCAAGAACTGCCTCATGGTCACTGACACCAATTTCAAAGTGGACATCTTAAAACATGTCAGTTTTATTTATTGTATAAAATATTCCTGGTTTACTTGTCACATCACATTTGTCTAAAATCTTGAGCTTCTTACAAAATCTTCCATCATCTTCATCGGGAACAGCTGAATATTATGAGAGCTGTTGTGGAGACCATTTATAGCCCATAGATGTGTTGTGATTGATCTGTATACATATGTCATCATTACTTCATGCTGCTGGAGATTGTGTCTGTGACAGTAAATTGTTTTAGATGAAGTAGTGGAGGACTTTGTTGAAAGCTCAAGATTTTACACATACATGATAAGTAAACTGAGAATGTTTTTATACAACAACATAATCTTGCGAAACATTGATCTCATTTCAGACCAACGGAATGTTAAACTCTAATTTTATTTCCTTCTTCATATCAAGTTTATTTGTTGAGGTTAAACCCATTGTATTTGCATCATGAGTATCCATCCAAACTATGTTCTAGATATGAAACTTTCTGGCAGACTCTCATTCTATGTTCTAGATAGTTTTCAGAGAAAGCATATGGCGGTGTTTTGCATAATGTCTTTTCATGCCCATTACTTGCAAAACTGTAATTACCTCAATTGACTGTTGGATGATTAAAGTCTCCTCCAATGACGACAGTGTGACTGGGGATCTTATATAATGGGGAACTTAGTTTTTTATAAAGTTATTGATTATATCTGGAAGTGAGTTTTGTGGCTGACAGAAAGACCCAGCAATATATTTATGCCCATACTTGATACCGATCCTTGCCCGTACAGACTCATGCGCAGTTTCAGTTTCTGTCTCTGTGGATTTGAGTTTCTACTTCTTGAAGTTGTTGTATTCCAACAATACAATACTCATTCACATGTTGCACCTCCTCTTTGTATGGCAGGTGCCACCAATTCTCTGGCCCATACCTTGGTGTTTCTCCCACTGAGCATGCCTGCAATTTCATTGATCAACAACTCATCTTTACAGTAGTTAATCAAGTATGCATTGGTCTCAGATACAAGGGAGACTGCATACAAATCACTTGTGTGATCCATCCTAGAATATTGCTCAAGTGTGAGAGACCCATGCCAAATAGCACTGATGGGGGATACTAAACATATACATAGAAGGGCAGCATAAATGGTCACATGTTTGTTTGACCCATGGGAGAGTGTCACAGAGATGTTGAAGAAACAGAATTGACAGACACTTGAATATAGACACAAACTATCCCGAGAAAACTTATTTACAAAGTTTCAAGAACAGGCTGTAAATGATGACTCCAGGAATATACTACAGCCCCCTTCTGTCAGTCCCTTAAGGACCATGAGGACAAGGTTGGATTAACTGTGGCACACACAGAGGCATTTAAACATTCATTCTTCACTCCACACATGAATTGTGTGGGAAGAGGACCTAACATTTGGTAAAGTTGTAAGTATCCTACTATCCTCAGCCATGCACTTTACAGTGGTTCACAGATTATGGATGTAGATTCTCCTCGTCTTTTCTGTACATGGATACAGATGAAGTCAGTTTGTGATGAGAATGATATGACGTGTTTCAGATGACATCACAGGTATGACTGCACAGACTTGTGTAATAATTCTTGGTACATCTACATCTACATCTTTATGGATACTTTGAAAATCACATTTAAGTGCCTGGTTGAGGGTTCATCAAACCACCTTCACAATAATTTGCTATTATTCCAATCTTGAACAGCGTGCGGATAAAACGAATACATCTGTATCTTACCCTGCAAGCTCTGATTTCTCTTATTTTATTAAGATGATTGTTTCTCCCTGTGTAGGTTGGCATCAAAAAAAATATTTTCACATTCGGAGGAGAAAGTTAGTGATTGAAATTTTGTGAGAAGATTCCACTGCAATAAAAAATACATTTGTTTTAATGATGTCCACCCCAAGTCCTGTAATATTTCAGTGACACTTTCTCTCCTATTTCGTGATATACAAAATGGACTGACCTTCTTTGAACTTTCTTGATGTACTCTGTCAATCCTATATGGTAAGGATCCTACACTGCTCTGCAGTATTCTAAAAGAGGACGGACAAGCAAAGTGTAGGCAGTCTCTTTAGTAGATCTGTTACATTTACTAAGTGCCCTGCAAATAAAATGCAGTCTTTGGTTTGCCTTCCCCACAACATTTTGCATGTGTTCTTTCCAATTTAAATTGTTCGTAATTGTAATTCCTAGGCATATAGTTGAATTTATGGCCTTCAGATTTGATGGATTTATTGTGTACCCAAAGTTTAATGGATTCCTTTTAGCACTCATATGGATGACCTTACACTTTTCGTTATTTAGGGTCAATTGCCATTTTTTGCACCATACAGATATCTTTTTCTAAATAGTTTTGCAATTTCTTTTGATCTTCTGATGACTTTACTAATTAATTAACGAGAGCATCATCTGCAAAACACCTAAGACGGCTGCTCAGATTCTCGCTCAAAATGATAAGCCTTTCCTGGGCTTGACTGTAAGTAGGTTAAGCGCCTAGTGCACTATTCCTACCTTTCTTATTTGGTTTGGGGTAGTTGTGCCTCAGTTCTTGGATATTCTTCTTTTGAGGATGGCTGCTAGGCCTTCCTCAGGCTGGTGTGATAGATTTCTATTCCGTCAGCAGGTCAGGCCAGCACGTGGATCTGCTGGCCAAGGCCTTTGATGAGCCGGTTTTCAGAGTTTTCCATCTCTGCATAGATCCAGTGTGCTGTCTGCTTGTACCTATCTTGCAGTAGCGGGATGCCAGTATCTTCGTGTAGCATTTGCGTGCTATATCTGCTCGGAAGGAGCTGAGCGAGCTTCAGAGCCTGGTTATGCACCCTCTGCAGTGTCCCAATGTTGGTGTTGGCCGTGTTTCCCCACACCACCACCGCATATTCTAACACTGGCCTGATTAGCATTAGGTATAGTGTGACAACCATGGTGTGGAGGCAACGAGGACAACGGGTTGAGCAGAGGGTATAGTGTGCGAAGTCGCCCTAATGCTTTGCTCTTGACGTCTCTGATTTGGGGCAGCCATGTCAGTCTTTGGTCCAGAGCGACTCCAAGGTAGTGGCCGGTCTTGCTCCATGGGATGGGGTCTCCCACGATGGTAACTGGCAGCAAGTCAGGTGGCAGCAACTTTGTTGAGAACACCACTGTCTGGCTCCGGCAGCATTGTATTTCAGCCGCCATTTGTTTGACCACATTCTGAGCGCATCACAGCCAAGTTGCTGCAGTCATTTCTGCCACGTTCATACTCCACACGAGTAGCACCGTGTCATCGGCATATAGGGCTAATTTCACACGTGCTACCCGCCAGGCATTGACAGTGTAGGGGGAGTATAACAGGGGCCCAAGCACTGATCCCTGCAGCACTCCCGCTTCAATCGGCCACTGTGTCGATCTTCAGTGCAGATGTGGAATGTTGTACATGAGGCCATTGTGCCACATGGAGTCAAAGGCCCTGGAAACATCGAGTAGCACTGCCCCAAGGTACTCTTGCATCTCCAGGAAGTGCATGGCTTCTTCCACCAGCCTCAGCAGCTGGTGGTTGGTGGAATCTCCGCTCCTGAACCTGAACTGCTCATCAGGGATGACGGACTCTTTTTCGACGTGATGCAGCAGCCTCTTGATATAGAGTCTCTCGAATACCTTTGAGAGGGATGAAAGCAGACTAATGGGACGGTAGCTGGTGGCCACATGAGCATCCTTGTTTGTCTTTGGCACTAGCAAGACTTCCCATGCTTCCATACAGAAGGGAAGACTCCAGTCCAAAGGATACTGTTAAAGATGGTCGTCAGGGTCCAATGAGCTCCTGCAAACAGATTTCATAAGAGAAGGTTGTCAATTCCATCAGCTCCTCCTGCCTTTCTGACGTTTTGTGACCAGAGCTGCTCTGCTACGTCCTCTTCCTCGATGGGGGTGATATCATCATTCTCTTGCCTCGCTGATAGGTACATTGGAGGTTCTTCTTCCACACTTCAGATGTGATTCAGGTCCATGTCATCCTCAATAGCTGTGAAGTTCTCTGTGAAAGTGTCTGCTATTATGCTGGCCTTCTCATCGAGGTAGCAGACGTAGTTCTGTCCGACCTGTAGTGGCGGGATACAGTGCCACCGGCGAAGGAAACTTTTCGCTATTCGTGATGCGCTGCCATCATCTGGGTTTAGGGAGGCAACCAGATCAGCCCAGTTTCAGTTCCTGTGGTCTTCCACCGCCACCTTGATTTCTTGCCTCATCTGGTTTAACGGTGGCACCATACATATATCTTTTTCTAACTCATTTTGCAATTTGTTTTGATCTTCTGATGACTTTGCTAGTCAATAAACGACAGCATCATCTGCGAACAACCTAAGACGGCTGCTCAAATTGTATCCTAAATCGTTTATATAGGCAAGGAACAGCAAAGGGCCTATAAACTACCTTGGGGAACGCCAGAAATCATGTCTGCTTTACTCAATGACATTCCATCAATTGCTATGAACCGTGACCTCTGTGACAGGAAATCACAAATCCAGTCACATAACTCAGACAATATTCCATAAACACACAATTTCACTGCAAACTGCATGTGTGGCACAGTGTCAAAAGCCTTTTGGAAATCTACAAATATGGAATCAATTTTAAATCCCTTGAGAATAGCACACAACACTGTGTGTGTGTAAGGAGGTAGTTGTGTTTTACAAGAACAATGTTTTCAAAACCTTGTTAATTGACAAATAATTGTTACCGTTATCAGTTTCCCTCGGGGGAGCCTGTAACCCTTAGAGAGCGCATTCCCAGGTGGTGGATAAGGGAATGCCTCCCAGATATGGGTGGTAGGAGGGAAATGAAATACCTCCTGTGGACCAACAGGAAAACGGCCATCCCTGCAGTTGGATATTGGCTCATCAAGGATCGGCGACAGACCCTCACGACAGGCCGGGCAGTACACTTCCATCACATCATCATGGCTCAATGTTGAAATATAAAGGAATGAAAAAGGCTAAGGCAACCCCCACAGGTGATGCACGTTATTCAGGCCCGAATGGCGTGAGGAATGAGCAAGGGTTACCAACTTTTTCAGAGTGTGGTCGGCTAAACAAGCAAGCTCCAGTAACAAAATTTGCCACTCTTAATGTCCACTCTATGGGAGGAAGAGCATGTGAAGTAGTGGCAGCATCAAAAAGGCATAAAATTGACTTCTGCACAGTGCAGGAGACCAAGTGGAGTGAGCAAAATCACGAGATACTGGAGGTGGATATAAAATAATATATAATGGCAGCCCAAAATCATTGGAGTTGGGATAATTGTTAGCTTGCAATTTTGGGACACTGTAGCAAAAGTAGAGCAATTTGACGAATGTTTGATGAAAGTTGTCTTGGCTATGGACAAGAGGAACATCCATATATTCTTGTGTTATGCTCCGCAAACAGGATGCATGCAAAAGACAGAAGATGACTTTTGGATGTTGCTTGACGATAAGATCTTAGAAGTGCCACCTGAAGATAGTCTCATTGTATCTGGTGATCTCAATGGTCATTTTGGTTCAAATGCAGCTGGATACTGATGCCATGGTAGTAATGGGGCTGGACAAAGAAATGTAGATGGGGAGAGAATATTGAACTTTGCAGAAACACATGAACTAGTCATCATGAACACCTATATCAAGAAGAGGATGTCCAACCTTTGGACTTATTACAGTGGTAACAACATGAGTCAGATAGATTTCACTCTTGTACAGTGATGCAACCTAAACTTCATTTTGGATGCAAAAGCTATTCCATATGAAACAGTTGCTTCACAACTGCACCTGCTAGTTGTCAAATTGTGCATCAGACCTCCAAATCAAAGGAAGAGGAATGCAATGGCCCAGTGCATACTAAATGGTGGCGACTCAAAGAAGCAGAAAGACACATTATTTCATCCATGAGTCTTCCCCCTGTTACTGACATAGGAACAACATGGGATGCCCTGAAAGATCATGTCATAACAGCGGCCCAGGAAAAATTAGGCTACGCAAAACCAGGCCAACGTAAAATCGATCACCAAACATGGCTCTGGACTGAAGAGATGAAGAAGGCTGTGCAGTTTAAAAAGCAGCTATACCAAAAGTTCCTCTAGGACAGATGAAAACTGGAAGGCTTACTGTGAAGCTAGGAATGCAGTAAAGAAAGCAGTTGTGGCAGCCAAATCAGCCCACTTCAGTGAAGTCTGCAATAAACTAGAAACACCTACTGGAGAACGAGAAATTTATTGACTGATGAAGCAGTGCCATAAACAAACTGCAGACACTAACAAATCAATGATGAAGAATACAATGATGAAATCAATGATGAAGAAGACAAACTTATCACCAACAGAAAGAAAGTAGCAGAGCGGTGGAGGAAATACTTTGAGGAAGTTTTCAATGAGGAGTTTCCATATGCTCCAATTCCAGTGTTAACTCTAGTAGAGGGTCCCACTGCACCAGTCACCAAGGATGAGGTTGTTGAAGCATTACGGAAAATGAAAAATAGAAAGGCAACAGGGCCAGATGATCTTCCTGCAGACTTGTGGAAAGCAAAACACTGGGATTCAGCTGAATGGTTGATGGGTTACTTTAATAAGATCATTGAGGAAGGAAAGATTCCAGCTGACTGGAGATGTAGCACAACAGTTCCAGTTTGGAAGCAGAAGGGAAGTCCAGCTGAATGTAACAACTAACGCCCAATACACCTTCTGTCACACACCATGAGAGTATTCGAGCACATCATTGATAAAAGGATCTGACAAATTATCAGTTCCTCCATCAATCATTGTGGATTTGTGAAGGGCTATGGGATGACAGATGCTATCCATGCACCTCACCTGCTTATCAAAAAGCACCATGAGAAGTCAAAACATCTACACTTTGCCTTTCTCGACCTCGAAAAGGCCCTTGACCAAGTGCCACATGAGTTAATTTGACTTGCCCTGCGAGAGCATGGAGCACCTGAAGAGCTTGTTATGTGGGTCACACTGCTCTACCAGAACTCGAAGAGTTGGACAGTCAGCTGCTGGACTATCTGACGACTTCTCTATTTCTGTGGGAGTTCATCAGGGATCTGCTCTCTCACCACTCCTATTTATCATTGTCATGGATACCGTCACAAGAAACCTGCAGAAAACCTCTCCCTGGACGTTACTGTAAGCTGATAATGTGCTACTGGCCAGTGAAGATAAGAATGATCTACATTTTCAAGTCCAAGCCTGGAATTACCGCCTTGCAGATGTTGGACTATTACTCAATGTGTTGAAAACGTATTACCTTTCCAAAGATTTAAATGAGACTATCAGAATCAATGGTGTTGACCTCCCAACAGCAAGGACTTTTAAGTACTGGGCTCGACAATTGCTGCCAGTGGAAATCTCAATGCAGAAATCTCCAACCGCCTTAGCAGCACATGGCTCAAATGGCGTTCCATTATTGGAGTACTATGCGACAAGAAAATTCCAAACAGGCTCACATCAAAAGTATACCAACCGGTAACCCATCCAGTTGCACTGTATGGGGCTGAATGCTGACCTTCAACAAAGGAAGTAGAGCAAAGACTTGCTGTAATAGAGATGAAAATGCTTAGGTGGACAACGGAATTAACACTGCATGACCACGTCACAAATAATGAAGTTCACAGGCTATAAGGTGTTGCACCAATAATAGACAAAATGAGAGAAAGCCACCTATGTTAGTATGGGCATGTCCTTAGAGCAGACGAGACAACAGTGACAAAGACTAGTTTCAACCTAAACATAAATGGGAAATGGCCAGCAGGACGACCAAGGCAGCGATGGCTGGACACCCTGCATGAAGACCTCAAGATCTCAGGCCTTCGCTCTGATCAAGTACAAGATTGCAAGAAGTTGTAACAACAAGCCAAAACAGTGGACCCTCCCAGCATGCGGTACAAACGCTAAGGAAGAAGAAGAAGAAGAAGAAGAAGAAGAAGAAGAAGTCACCATTATAAGTTTCGAAGAAATAAGACCCGATAACTTCCTACAATGTCACCTCACACCAAACTGTGCTTTTGATAGGATGAAGTTGTTGCTGATGAATTATCCTTCGATTTACCATACCACGGAACTGACAATTCTGTTTATTGATGAAGCCATTCAGATGGAAATGAGCTTTGTCTGTCATGATAAGTTGATGAATAAATTCATTGTCTTCTCTGGCTAGTTCTTTGATGCAAATCGCAAAATGGCTCAGTTCATGGACCACGGACCTCAGTTCTGGCACTAACTGTATTTTGTTAGGAAACATCTTTAAACCATGTTTTAAAATTCCCCTTAAGGATGTTCAGGACATCCCTGTTTCCCTAGAATGTCTTCTCATTGATGTTTCTGGTTTTTCTTCAACACTGGTCCTGACACTTTCAATGTTCTTTTGATTGCAAGCCAAACATGGTCTGCCAGTAGGTTGAAGGTTCATCACAGAACCCTTTTCTTTTAAGCGAGCCATTAGTTTCTGAATCATCATCACTGAGGGTCCAGATGTCTGCTTTGGAAATGGTTGTGGTAAGCTCTTTGCATCGGAATAATAGACCTATTATTTTGAAGATAAAATTCCACTATTTTTAGTCATTCTTCCGTGGTGTAATTTATCATGCACAGTCTCCAAAGCACAGTGTTTCACCTGTAACAAAAGAAACAGAACAGTTATCAAACAAGATATATACATGTTAAATCGTACTCTGCCTTCTGGTCCACCCTGTATATAGAAACAAGCATAGAGAAAGATGTACAGTCATTATCAGTAAAACCTAACATAGTGATGTGACAACAGAGCAGTTTATCACTCATTATTTTTAATTTATGTCTTGATATTACCAGAGAGAGAGTAAATAGAACTCGAGCTTCAAAACTGCAATAGAGAAGTTATTGTCAATAATTTTATTTCTGCCCTTATGCTATCATATGAGCATATTATGTTACAAGACCAATAAGTCTATAGGTTTAGTGTTGTAGAATTGCTGGGTCCAATGATGTACACTATACACCACACAATAAGTATGATTTTATTGGTATGAAACCCATATATGTGTCTACAGTTCTGCCCAAGACCACAAACTGCTCCCAAAGAGCTTTGAAAACAAAGATGTTGATACACTACTCGGTCGACAGTCACCACATTAGCCCCTCCCCCATATAGTGGGAGGGGGGGGGGGGCTAGAGGGTGTTTAAACAGAAACAATACATTACATTAGTAAATGAAGTCCTCTAGCCAGTGAGGAGGGCGGATGGTCCTGCTCAACCAGGCAAACCCTCGTACAGCAGCAGAGGAATCTGGGGAGGAGGCAGTGGATTCTGAGGAGTCGGCATAGTGAACCTGAATGCCTGTTGCAGTATGAAGGACCTTGACCACTGATGGGTCAGTACCAACAGGCAAGGGGACAAACTGGAGAAGGTGAATGTGGGTCAAATTGTCATTGGGGAAGCTGGCCCGTTCATAGAATACACACACATTATCAGGATGAACAACAAAAAACACTTTATAACTACAAATGAAATGAGTGATTACATTAACTACCACTTCTGTAGAGAGGGTGACAGAATCTCCACATGAATCATCATCAGCAACATCACAAATTCTGAGGCTGACCCCTGATACATCACTAAATACTAATAGGGGAGAGGCAGGGGGCTGCCTGTAGGAGAAGGAATCGTCACACACATCACTCTGTAGGGTGATGTCACACACACCTGTAGCAGTGTCACACTACTGGGAGTAGTTACCGTCACACGTGTGGGGATGGCATGAACTGTTGGTAGATACCTCGTGTGAGGCATGTGTAGAAGGAAATGGGAGCCGACTGGGTGGATTATCGAGCAGTTCTCCTAGAGACCATGCAGGTTAGAGGCAGCAGACAGATACGGTTTGAGGTGTGCCGTTAATGAGCACTTTAAATGTATTGTTACGCCATGAGATGACTTTGTGTGGGCCCGAGTATGGAGGCTGAGCGCCGGTCAGATGGTGTCATCACACACCATGATGTGAGTGCATGACGCTAAGTCATTATGCAGGAATACGGGAGAAAGTGAGTGCGACCGAGGAGGTGGCACATGAATGTTTGTGATTAGCTGCTTAACATGCCCAATGAAGGTAAAGTTGTTGATTTGATCCAGAGAGAGCGATAGCTCAATTAACTCTGCTGGGAGTGTGAGAGGTTCTTCGTATAGTACTTCCGCCAGAGATGTGCCAAGGTCTTCTTTGTATGCAGCCCAAACGCCTGACATTACCCATGGTAGGGCATCAGCCCACTCACCTCTGTGGCACATCAGTGTAGCTTTAAGCATTCGGTGCCAGCATTTGACAGGCCCGTTGCTCTGGGGGTGGCATACTGTTGTCCTAAATCATTTCAGCCCACACAGTTCACAAAGCTACCGGAAGAGGGTGGACTCGAAATGGCAGCCCTAGTCATTGGGGATAGAAGCTGGGCAGCCAAAGCTCAAGATCCACATTAATAAAAAGGCTCGGCGTGTGGTAGTATTGAGGGGAATTCCTCCACCCAGTGGGTAAAGCTGTCAATGGTGGACAGTATGTAACGAAAGGGGCCTGAGGGGCCTAGGGACCTGACGATATCGATGTGTGTGTGTTGAAATCTTCATTTTGGCACGTTGAACGTACCCATGGGGAGCTGTGCATGACATTCTATTTTTGCATGCTGACAAGCTACACGTCCTCGTGCTCAACTGCGACATTGTGTTATCATCCTGGGCCAAACACAGTGTTTGGATACCAGATGTGAGGTGGCTCATACGCCAGGGTGTGCCAAGTCGAGAAAACTATTAAAAATGTCCCGGTGGAGAGGTGCAGGAATCACTGGATGTATGCATCCTGTTAAAACGTCGGACCAGATGGGTGACAAGAACCCAGGAAGCATCCATAACTCGAGTTTCAGAATGGTTTTAGTATCAGAGTGCAATGCAGCAAGTTCAGTAACATCTGTTTGCAATCTAAGGAGTTTGCTGAGGTCCGACACATGAGATAAAAAATTGGCAATAACGTTGTCTGCCCCTCTGATGTAATGTACGTTGTCCATAAACTGGCATATGAAGTCCATATGACGGAAACGTCTCAGGGATGAGTCCTTGCCTGGGTTGCGGAAAGCGTGTACAAGCAGTTCGTAGTCAGTAAATACCAAGAGATGACGATCTTTGATGTCATCTTGGAAATGTTTGACAACAGCATAAATAGCAAATAGTTCCTGATCAAAGGTCGACCATTTGCATTGAGATGTGGACAGTTTGTGGGAGAAAAATCTGAGCGGCTGTACAACAGAACCCACAGATTGCTGAAGTACTGCCCCCACTACCGTATCACTCGCATCTGTAGTAAGTGAGATGGGAGCATCAGTGATGGGGTGATTGAGTGTAATGGCTGTCTGTAAGGCTGACTTGACGTTATTAAATGCATGTCGCAAGTCTGGGGTCTACAAGACCGCCCAATACCATGAAGTGTTGTTGCCTGTGAGAGTGTCCATGTGGCTTCTAAGTCAGTGGCATGGTAGTAATTTACAGTTCCTAGGAAGCGGCAGAAGCCCTGAAAGTCTTTGGGCAAAGGCACCGACCTGTTTGGGAAGGGGGCAGATGCCATCGGCAGAAGCCACATGGCTCAGAAAAGTGACACTAATGCGGCGGAGTTGAAACTTAGCATTGTTTGCTGTGACCCCATTTGCTTATAAGAGTTGAAACAATGAATTAAGTAGAGTTCATGTTCCTCGAGTGAGGAAGAAAAAATTAACAAGTCAACCAGGTACACATATGCAAAGCCCAATTTTCCAACCAATGAGTCAGTGATCCATTGCCACATCTGTGCGGCACTTTTAAGACCAAATGGCACAAACAGATACTTGAACAATCCAAACACGGCGATGATGGTTGTTGTTTCAACATCCTTGGGTACCATTGGCAGTTGGTGGTACACCTGTGACAGTCGATTACGTTGAAAATTTGTGCCCCGAGCATTTGGGAAGCAAAATCTTGAATATTAGGGACAGAATAATTTTCTAAAATTGTTCTGGAGTTAAGTGCTCGATAGTCTCCACAGAGACAGAAAGTGTTATCTTTCTTATGCACCAAATGAATGGGTGACGACCAAGAAGAAGGGCAAATAGTCTTACTGTCTAAAAGTTCCCGAATAATCGCTTTGGCATGTTTAAGTTTTTCTGAGTTTAAACACCTAGCCTTTGCATGCAGTGGTGGACCTTCCATGGTATTGATTCTATGGACAGTATTGTTGTTGATCGCAAACACTGACGGGGATGATGGACCCGCACCCGATGAAGCATGACTAACTTGTAATGCACATGCTTGTGTGTCCCAGGCCGGCAGATGGAGCTCAGTGGGGTACTTGGTTGTGTCGTGAACACAGCTTCTGTCCAGCAGTAGAAAAGTCACGCGGTATTGGCGGTGGGCGAGAGGAGGTGGTGCGGGGGCTGTGGGATTGGCCGTGTGTGACGGATGACCTTCTTCTGAGCATCCATGAGCTTGGCTTGCTTGGCGGCGATGTATAAGCAGAGAGCTTCATTGTTGTCCCAAAGCTCGTCATTGTGTGATCTAAGAGAGAGCACTGCAGTGGCGGTTTCAGCTAGCTCGCACAATAGAGTGGCGCTCTTGCATGAGATGGAAGAAATATCAGAACCAGTGGTACGGTCTACCTAGTTAAAGATTAGTGTATCTCATTGTAAATTAGCTGAAAGAGTGTGGGCTAAGAGAAAATCTACCACATCAGAGATAATGAAATTCCACAGTAAGGGAGTGTTAATGTCCTGCAGTTGAAGGTTTAAATTAGTTATGCCATGAGATTGGATCAAAGAATTATTAATGGCTCAAAGTGGGGGCAAGACTGATGCTTGAGTTTAATACCTGTGGACAAAAGTATGACATTGACTTTGAGAGGGGGGGGGGGGGGGGATGTGGAGCTGGTGCAAAATCCCAGAGTTCTGGGATAAGCGTGAAATGCAAGGTAATCCCTGGAAGCAATACCATTGAGCAAGTGAACTCATTGAAATGGCTAGTGACTATAACCTACAAATCCACACAAATACTGTACATGAATCCGTAGAACAACATTGGACAAAAGATCTAAGAAAGATACAACAATCAACAATGAAAAATCTATGAAATAATTACTGTGATGAGCTGTTGGCAGTGAGTATGGGTATTGTCACAGAAGAAGCTGAGTAGCACTGTGGTGTAGTGGTTATGATACTAAACTGTTGCATGGAGGATTGTGAGTTCAAAACTCACCTGAACTGTGCAATTTTAATTTCTATATTCAGTTTGAGTATATTCTAGGAGTATCCACAAATGTCAAGAATCATTTTACTGGAATGTTCTGTAGCTGTATATATACTGTAAGTGTTCTAGCCAGAGGCAGTTTGCTCCGTGCTCTTTTATCTGCAAGTGCTGAATAAACCTTCGTTACGTGAAGTTAGTGTTCGTCATTCATCTAACTACACCTTGTTCTACGTGACATTATTCTTGTGGAGGCACTGGGTATTGGAACTTGTGATAGTGCACATTACCGATGACACATTGGCTTCCATCAGGCCACAACAGAGCCACTGTTTACGTGGTGAGATACCCGAGTTCGAGCCCTATTCAACAGACCGCAATCTGTCAGAGACAGAAGTAGAAGAGGGCATTACGATGACAGCAACTGTGTACCACCACATGAGACATCCTTCCAGATTCTCTGGCGATGATGGCCAAGATCCAAACAAGTGCCTGAAGGTACATGAGCGCATAGCCAAATTTAATAAATGGGATGACACCATGTGTTTGGCTAACGCATTTTTCTACTTGGAGGGCACTGCCAAGCAATGGTATGAGAACAACGAAGAGAAGTTCATAAGCTGGGAAGTATTCCAGGTGGAACTGCGTAAGTATTTCAGCTACACACGACAGAAGTGCAAGGCTGAAGATAAATTAAAGTGCAGGGCAAAGCGTCCAGGAGAAACTACAGCATCCTACATTCAAGATGTCTTGGAGCTGTGAAAATTTGTGGATCCTAGGATGAAGGGGGAAGTAAGGTTGCACATCTCATGAAGGGTGTTGCTGAGGACATGTATCAAGCCCTACCCCTGAAGGAGATTTCGACAGCAAATGACTTCATAAAATGGTGCCAGTATATCGAGACAATGCATCAAAAACAGAATTACACGCAAGAAGTTTGAACGGCTTCCAAACATCGTATCAATGTCTGTGATGGAGGAACCAACTGATTTCACAAGTGTTCTTCATCATATAGTGAGAGAGGAAGTTCATAAGGCACTTGGATTGTATGACAAGCAAAAAACTGAGACACTTCAGGAGGTCATAAGGGCGGAAGTGGAACAGACATTGAACCCAATCTCTCATCCTTCATTTCCCTTTAAAATGGTGAAAAAGTCGAGACCCAGGTGGAGTTACGTTCCTGTAATGCCACATGAGGAAACTGTTTGGGTACCAAGGAAGACTGATGTCTGGAGGATCCAGGATAACCGACCAGTATGTTTCCACTGTGGTCGACTGGGACATGTGGTGCACTATTGTCAAGAAAGGCGATGGATATTTGATGATGCCCATGCCAGAAGACAGCAGACCAATCTTGGCCAACGCCAACTCCGGGACGATGAAGATGAACAAGAAGATGTGGGTGCAGGGCGATGTAGGTCACCATCGCTGCAAGCTAGCCGCTGGAGAGGATGCTCCCCAACACACCGATCAAGGTCTCCATCACCATTTAGAAGCTCCAGCCAATCACGCGTAGCTGCTGCAACCTGGAAAACTAAAGTGTGCGACTTTCCTTTGAGGTGAGGCCACTGAAGAGAAAAATCCTCTGCCTTCGATCACTACAAAAATGACAGGAAACTATGTCAATATCCTCATGGATGGCTTAACAGCCCAAGCTCTTGTGGACTCTGGAGCATTATATTCAGTCATTTTGAAGAACTACCGTTGCCTGCTGCAGAAAACCACATTCATCGACAACAAAACATCTCTGCTGAAGGTGGCTAAAGGGAAATATGTAAAACTTACAGGAAGATGTGTCACTTGTGTGGGTATAATTGGCCGTACACAGCCCTTAGAATTCATCATCTTACAAGAGTGTAGTCATGACGTCATTTTTGGATGGGACTTTTTGAAAGCTTCTCAGGCAATTATAGATTGTGGTTGGTTGAAGATTATGCTAGATGAGATGAGATACTGTGGACAGGAAGATGCGTATCTGAGTATGTGGAGACTATGTGTGCTGGATGAAGTGAACATTCCTGCAGTCAGCAGTAGGAAGGTAACTGTCATGTGTCATGCCAATCATCAACCCATGGAGCATACTACTGGAGAATAACTTGGTCATCCCAGCCTCTGTCATCTCGTTTAAGAATGGATTTGGTGAATTGTGGATAGTTAACTGTCGCTGAGAACAGCAGATCCTTTCAAGACCCATGTGCGTAGCAAATGCTGAGCCATTAATTGAAGAACAGACGAGTGTCATAGAAACCTCCCACGATGAGTCTGTGGGCAAAATTAGTGCTACTCAGGTTCTTCTGTGACATTATTGAAATAGGACAAAAGCTGAATTCAGGCTGCAGAAATGAGATTTTTGAATGGTATTTCTATATTGTATTTTTCCAGCCCTGGGCCATACAAATTGTGTGATAAGGCTGAATAAATACAATAAAAGATTTTGTTTACAAGGTGATCACTGTGTTCCCCTTAGGCAGTATAGCTAATCTGTGTGAGATTCCTGAAGTTAATTCTGAGTGTCAGAAGGAGACAAAAAATAATAAATATAAGCAAAGATTATCCTAAAGAATGCTTGATTACCAACCTGGAGAAGGCATAAATATTTGTAGATTGAACAAAAGATATATTCAGTAGAAGTGGAATTATGGCTACAATAAATCATAAGGTTCACTACTTGGTAACTGAAGAAAAAGAACCACCTTTGTTGACAGAAATAAATTTATTGATTTAGAGATACATAACCCTAAGCTCCTTCAAACTAGTCTCCCTGGTGTGCAGACCCATCTGTCACCACTCCTGCCACTGTTGGTAACTCTTCTGGAATGGTAATCAGCCAGGCAGAGCATTCTGCGTGATGTCTTCTCTTCAGTCAGACTGTATTCCTTTTCAGGAGTGTTTTCAGCATGACTAGCGAGAGGAATATTACATTTGGTGAGGAAGGTCTGAGGCAAATGCAAAAAATGAGCAGTTAATTACCATGATGGAGCTGTCAATATTTTGCTGCTTACAGGTCTGTTCATTTGTACTTCCTGCAAGACAACAAAGGACCTCTTAATACTATTTGTTTGTGGTGGTTTGATCTTGGGATGGATACACGTGGTGCATCACCCCATGAGAGTCAAAGAAAATGGTCAATATCCTTGCTTGGGCCTTTGGGGTGTTGGATGTTTCCACTGTGATGACTGCATCTTGGCTTCTGGGTTCTATGCATAAATCCATGTCTTCTTGCCTGTGATTAAAGTGTTCCAAAAGTTGGGATTACTGTTTGTGCTGTTCATCATGTCCTGTGCAATTTCCACACAGTGTTGCTTCTGCACCAGTGCCAGCAGTTTTGGTACAAATTTCATAGACACTTTCCTCATGCACAAGTCATTGGTCATAATTGAATGAACCAATCCAGTGTATATCCCTACCTCATTTGCAAGTTCTTGTACTGCACTTGCCCAATGAAACTATCATTTCACTTTGTTGGGTGTCTGCATGAATGTATTACACTGCTCACTAAAGTGTGGCCATCTTTGAAGCAGATGTACCATTCCTTTATCCATGAGTTGCTGGTGGCATTGTCCCCAAGACACAGTAAAATCTTGTGAGTTGCTTCCCCTAGGGTCTTCCCAAGATTCTGACAAAAATTTGATGCAATATCACTGCACAATTTGTTCCATCGTTTTACAGCTTACTGGAATCCAATGAGTACTCACTGTGCATCCTTACTCACAAGCTGGTTGCCAGTGACTAACGCTTTCTACTGGTGCAAAAAAAATCATGGTTGCCCATGTGTATCCCTCGCCACATCTCCACTGAAGAAAGTCTCCTGCACTTCACTGGTTTATGGAGGAAAGAAGACAGTTTGAGATTTTTTAATGCACATTGCAGATTTACAAATAAAAACAGGAAGGTCCATTTCAGCTGTTCCCAGTTTTACACTGTTAAAAAATCTGCACCATGAAAAGCATTATGCACCTACATATTCTAGTACATGGAGCAAACAATTCTTTGTTTCATTGTTGGACTCTACTAAACCTTTAGTTCTTCAAATTAACAGTCCACTGATTTTTCAGCTCATGACCTGCTCCATGGATCTACCCAGATCTACAGAAGTACAAAGGAAATGTTCATAAATCTTTCCTCTTATTCGCATCAGGCTTCTAAAACTCATTTAGAGTCTATATAAGGCTCTTCATCATGAATATAACACAAACTATAGGTAATTTAACTGAAGAAATTTAGTGGTGCCTCATCAAAATGGGCTACGTAAGTGCTGGACAATTGTGCCTGGCACCATTCCTTTTCTTTGATTTTGTACATATGTTGGAACTTAAATAGTGGCAACACTGAATGAGATTTTCACTCTGCAGCGGAGTGTGCGCTGGTATGAAGCTTCCTTGCAGATTAAAACTGTGTGCCGGACCGAGACTCGAACTCGGGACCTTTGCCTTTTGTGGGCAAATGCTCGCAAAAGGCAAAGGTCCCGAGTTCGAGTCTCGGTCCGGCACACAGTTTTAATCTGCCAGGAAGTTTCAGTGGCAACACTGCTGTGGAGACACTAAGCAATGGAATGTACTATTGTCGCTGATAGCACATGTAGACATACCTACCTTACCTCCAAGCAAATGGACTCACCCGTCCCACGTCACCGGTGTGCGCACAATCGAGGGAAACACAGTCACTTGTAAGTCAGCAGTCTAACGTAACGGTGTCTCTATGTTTTTGAAACAGTCTTGGATCAAGATTGAATGTGCCAGAGGTCGTACAGCATGACTAATATCATCAAGGTCTTCAAGAGGCGTGCGGGGAATCGGCATTGCCGTACAGAACAGTGGCACGTTGGGTAAAAGCCTTCAACAAAGATCGGCAAACTGTGGCAGACATGCATTGGGCAGGTCGTCCTAGCATCTCTGAAGAAGAAGTGCATGCTGTTGCCATGTTAGTGGACAGTGATCGATGCCGTATGATTTGTGAGCTCACCCACGAAACCAGATTAGTGCATACGACTGTGCTTTGCATCATGAAGGAATGTCCGGGCATGTGAAAAATTGTATCACGATTGGTTCCACATGACTTGATGGAAGTGTAGAAAAGGATGCATTACAATGCTGCGCTGATGCATTTGGAGCACTATGAGTGTGAAGGAGAGGCTTTCTTACACCGTATCGTAACACTGGATGAGACATGGGCCACATGGGGCCAAAGCTGAAACGCCAATGCAACAAATGGCATCATTATGGGTCAACATGAAAGTCGAAAGTGCGTCAGAGCCCCAGTATGGTGAAAGTTATGGTGATTCTCTTGTACGACTATGATGGTGTTATCCTAACGCATTACGTTCCTCCATGGAAGTCCGTCAATGCACAGTATTACTGTTCATTTTTGGAGCATCACCTGTGACCAGCTTTGCGAAAGAAGCGGCAACACTTTCTGCGCAACCCACCCATCATTTTGCATGACAATGTGTGGGCGCATACAGCCCAAGCTGTGGCTTCTCTGTTCGGTCGATGGGACTGGGAAGTACTGTACCATCCACCATATTCCCTGGACTTAAGTCGTTGTGGCTTTGATTTGATTCCGAAGATGAAGGAACCACTTTGTGGCATTCACTTCAGAAATGTCCCAGAGATTTGACAGACAGTAGACCGCTCCATTCGCACCATGAACAGAACAGGCTCTGCTAACGATATACTCTGCCTTCCACATCACTGGCAATGGGTTCTACACAATGCTGGTGACTACTCTGAAGGACGGTAACTGGTGCAGACATGTAACTCTTTTGTATCTGTTGTTAATAAATAGTTGCCACTATTTAAGTTCCAACCCTCGTATTTACATCACTTGCAAATCATATGCATTTGTAGTTCACCATATTTTTCAAATAGCTGCTTTTTTACCACTGATTTTAGTGAAAACGTCCCTGTTCTGCTGGTAGTAACTATGCTGCAGACCCCCTAGGATATGTCCAGTAAAAATATTTGGTCCATACGATATCATTATCCACATCTGCAATAAAGGTAGTACACATCAGCTAAAATGTACAATAGAATATATTATGCCATAAACAACATGTGAATTTGTTGTTATCATGACTGGCGCCTGAGACAGAGAGGTAACAGGTGCATGGCATTATGATGTGGAACTTGTGAGTCTGTTCTGGCTGTAGACAGAAAAAGTTGGGCACAGCACACAATGATGTTGATCTACATTTACATCTCCATACATACTCCACAAGCCACCATATGGCGAATGTCAGAGGATGACATGTATCGCTAAAAGTCATTTCTTTTCCTGTTTCACTCGCAAATGAAGTGAGAGAAAAACCAGTGTTTACATGCCTGTGTACAAGCCCTAATTTCTCTTAATTTGTCTGCACAGTTCTTAGAACTGTTCTACACTTAACTGCAAATGTCTCTTCTCTAATTTTTCTCAATTGCATTTCAGAAAAAGAACATCATCTTTCCTCCAGGAATTCTCATTTGAGTTCATAAAGCACCTCTCTAACACTAGCATGTTGATCATATGCCTGTTTTTGTTGTGGTCTTCAGTCCAAAGACTGGCCTGATGCACCTCTCTATGCTACTCTACCAGTAAAAAATCTAGCAACACACTTCTAAATTGCTTCAATGTTATCCTTTAATCTGGTGGGGATCCCAAACACTCGACCAGTACTCAATAATGGGTCGCCCAAGTGTTCTACATGTGCTTCAATGGATTAGAAATGACACCCAACCAGTTGCAAAATACAGGTTTATTAAACCTCAATCATCTACATCTACATCTACATTTATACTCCGCAAGCCACCTAACGGTGTGTGGCGGAGGGCACTTTACATGCCACTGTCATTACCTCCCTTTCCTGTTCCAGTCGCGTATGGTTCGCGGGAAGAACGACTGTCTGAAAGCCTCCGTGCGCGCTCTAATCTCTCTAATTTTACATTCGTGATCTCCTCGGGAGGTATAAGTAGGGGGAAGCAATATATTCGATACCTCATCCAGAACACACCCTCTCGAAACCTGGCGAGCAAGCCACACCGCGATGCAGAGCGCCTCTCTTGCAGAGTCTGCCACTTGAGTTTGTTAAACACCTCTGTAGCGCTATCACGGTTACCAAATAACCCTGTGACGAAACGCGCCGCTCTTCTTTGGGTCTTCTCTATCTCCTCTGTCAACCCGATCTGGTACGGATCCCACACTGATGAGCAATACTCAAGTATAGGTCAAACGAGTGTTTTGTAAGCCACCTCCTTTGTTGATGGACTACATTTTCTAAGGACTCTCCCAATGAATCTCAACCTGGTACCCGCCTTACCAACAATTAATTTTATATGATCATTCCACTTCAAATCGTTCCACACTCATACTCCCAGATATTTTACAGAAGTAACTGCTACCAGTGTTTGTTCCGCTATCATATAATCATACAATAAAGGATCCTTCTTTCTATGTATTCGCAATACATTACATTTGTCTATGTTAAGGGTCAGTTGCCACTCCCTGCACCAAGTGCCTATCCGCTGCAGATCTTCCTGCATTTTGCTACAATTTTCTAATGCTGCAACTTCTCTGTATACTACAGCATCATCCGTGAAAAGCCGCATGGGACTTCTGACACTATCTACTAGGTCATTTATATATATTGTGAAAAGCAATGGTCCCATAACACTCCCCTGTGGCACGCCAGAGGTTACTTTAATGTCTGTAGACGTCTCTCCATTGATAACAATATGCTGTGTTCTGTTTGCTAAAAACTCTTCAATCCAGCCACACAGCTGGTCTGATATTCCGTAGGCTCTTACTTTGTTTATCAGGCGACAATGCGGAACTGTATCGAACGCCTTCCGGAAGTCAAGAAAAATAGCATCTACCTGGGAGCCTGTATCTAATATTTTCTGGGTCTCACGAACAAATAAAGCGAGTTGAGTCTCACACGATCGCTGTTTCCGGAATCCATGTTGATTCCTACATAGTAGATTCTGGGTTTCCAAAAACGACATGATACTCGAGCAAAAAACATGTTCTAAAATTCTACAACAGATCAACGTCAGAGATATAGGTCTATAGTTTTGCGCATCTGCTTGACGACCCTTCTTGAAGACTGGGACTACCTGTGCTCTTTTCCAATCATTTGGAACCTTCTGTTCCTCTAGAGACTTGTGGTACACGGCTGTTAGAAGGGGGGCAAGTTCTTTTGCGTACTCTGTGTAGAATCGAATTGGTATCCCGTCAGGTCCAGTGGACTTTCCTCTATTGAGTGATTCCAGTTGCTTTTCTATTCCTTGGACATGTATTTCGATGTCAGCCATTTTTTCGTTTGTGCGAGGATTTAGAGAAGGAACTGCAGTCCGGTCTTCCTCTGTGAAACAGCTTTGGAAAAAGGTGTTTAGTATTTCAGCTTTACGCGTGTCATCCTCCGTTTCAATGCCATCATCATCCCGTAGTGTCTGGATATGCTGTTTCGAGCCACTTACTGATTTAACGTAAGACCAGAACTTCCTAGGATTTTCTGTAAAGTCGGTACATAGAATTTTACTTTCGAATTCACTGAACGCTTCACGCATAGCCCTCCTTATGCTAACTTCGACATCGTTTAGCTTCTGTTTGTCTGAGAGGTTTTGGCTGCGTTTAAACTTAGAGTGAAGCTCTCTTTGCTTTCACAATAGTTTCCTAACTTTGTTGTTGTACCACGGTGGGTTTTTCCCATCCCTCACAGTTTTACTCGGCACGTACCTGTCTAAAACGCATTGTACGATTGCCTTGAACTTTTTCCATAAACACTCAACATTGTCAGTGTTGGAACAGAAATTTTCGTTTTGATCTGTTAGGTAGTCTGAAATCTGCCTTCTATTACTCTTGCTAAACAGATAAACCTTCCTCCCTTTTTTTATATTCCTACTAACTTCCATATTCAGGGATGCTGCAACAGCCCTATGATCACTGATTCCCTATTCTGTACATACAGAGTCGAAAAGTTCGGGTCTGTTTGTTATCAGTAGGTCCAAGATGTTATCTCCACGAGTCAGTTCTCTGTTTAATTGCTCGAGGTAATTTTCGGATAGTGCACTCAGTACAATGTCACTCGATGTTCTGTCCCTACCACCCGTCCTAAACATTTGAGTGTCCCAGTCTATATCTGGTAAATTGAAATCTCCACCTAAGACTATAACATGCTGAGAAAATTTATGTGAAATGTATTCCAAATTTTCTCTAAGTTGTTCTGCCACTAATGCTGCTGAGTCGGGAGGTCGGTAAAAGGAGCCAATTATTAACCTAGCTCGGTTGTTGAGTGTAACCTCCACCCATAATAATTCACAGGAGTTCATAAAGCACCTCTCTAACACTAGCATGTTGATCATATGCCTGTTTTTGTTGTGGTCTTCAGTCCAAAGACTGGCCTGATGCACCTCTCTATGCTACTCTACCAGTAAAGAGCTGGAGGAAAGCATCCATATGGCATGGGTTGGGAATCAGCTATTGAATTCAATTCATGGCTTCAATTCATGGCTTCGATGGTTTTAAAATCTTCTCTTTCAGAAGATAATGTACATAGAAACACATTATCTATAGCCAATGTGAGAGTCGTTGACTCTGTCTAGTACACATCATCCACTTAATCACCATTTACAATACATTATATAAAAGAAGTAGCCATCTAAGCAGTCCTATCACACTTCCATGGGGTACTCCTGACGATATTTTGCCAGTTATGGATGTAGGTGTAGCCTTGTCTCTGATGAACATTTGCCATTGAGGACAGTTATGAGTGGATTAGGAGGGGGAGATAGAACAAAGGAAGAAAGAGACTGGGTGGAGAAGTGTGTGAATGCAGGAGGAGTGAAGCTGAAATGTGGAGCAGGAGGAAAGGCCTAGTGGAGATTAAAGCCAGAAGGATTAAAGGATGTCACTCCCATATACATAATTCAGAAGAGCTGGAGGAAAGCATCCATATGGCACGGGTTGGAAATCAGCTATTGAATTCAAGCATGTTGCGCTCAGCAGCCTGTTCTGCCATTGGATGGTCAACTCTGCACTAGGCCACAATTTGGTGTTTGCCATTTTAAGATGGATAGACAGTTGATAGTCATGCCTACATGTAGTACTGTGAAGAAATTATAACAGAGCTGGTACATGAGATGATTGCATTCACAAGTAGCCTGGCCTCTGATAGGATATGATAAGCTTGTAATATAATAAAAGAGGAGGAGTAGGATATGCAGGGGTGGGGGCTAGTATTGGAGAGGTCTTGCACCGGGCTCTCCCACAGGGATATGATGTAAGTGGCAAAGGAAGAACACTGGGTGTTGCATAAGCTTGCACACATTGGGTGGTGGCAGGCTATCACTTTGCAAGGGGTGGAAAATATTGTGGGTAGGATGTTCCTCATTTCTGGTCACAATGAAGAGTGGTTGAACCTCTTGCAATGGATATAGTTCAGTTATTCAAGTTTGGGATGATACTGGGTGATGAGGAGGTTGCTTCTTTGCAGCCGGTTGCTTGGGGTGGTCAGAGAATTAATGGTGTGTATGAAAATGCCTTGGGAAATTGCTCTGCAGACTAGGTTTGTGGGATAATGTCTGTGTGTAAGTCCCTCAGCATACTGGAGAAGGAATTGCTCATAACTGCAGATATGCCATCCAGGGATGGCAGCAATGATTTTGTGTGGAAGGGGTGTCAGCTATCAAAATGCAGATATTGTTGATGGTTTACTGACCTTGATATGTACAGAGAATAGCCCTCACAGAGAGGATGTCAACGTAAAGGAAGCTGGCACTCTGGGCTGAGAGGGACAGGGTGAAGCAGATGGGAAAGAAGGGGTGATGCTGTGGAGGAGTGTGTCTTACCCTGGGTCCAGATTATGAAGATATCATCAATGAACTTGAACTGTAAAAGGGGTTTGGGATCCTGGGTGACTAAGAAGGTTTCCTCTAGATGGCCTATAAACAGATGCACATAAGAGGATGCCATGTGGGTGCCAATGGCCCTGCTGTGGATTTCTTTGTATATTTTCCCCTCAAAGGAGAAGTAGTTTAATGTGAAGATTAAGTTAGATGTTTAAGAACTGAGGTTGTGGGTTTGCAGTCAGAAGGAGTTTTGATGGCGGAAAGTTCTGGGCATTGGGGGATGATGATGTATAGGGAAGTGGTGTCAACAGAGACAAGCAGGGATCCAGGTGATAATTGTGTGGGAGTGATGGAGTCAGTGTATGAAGTGGTTCATGTCTTTGATATGGAAGGCTAGGCTATGGACAACTGGTTGAAAATGTTGGTTAACAAGAGTTGAGATGCTTTCAGTAGAGGTGTAGTAGCCAGCTACTGTTGGGCACTCAGGATTGTTGGTTTTGTGGATTTTGGGAAGCATGCACAAGGTGGATATGTGGTGGTTAGTGGGAAGAGGAGGGAGGTGGATCTGGGAGAGAGATTTTGGGATGGGTCTTAAGGATATGAGTAGGGATGGGGGATTGTGCTGGACTTTGGGATATAATCACTATGGAAGAGCTTGTAGGTGGTAGATTGAGACAATTGGTGAATGCCTTCGGTCAGATAATCACCCTATTTTAAAACAAAAAAGAAAAATGTTCAAACCAACTTTTAATATTTTTCTAATACTTTACAGTCTCTTCTGCAGCTAAATGGAAAATTCTAAATCTAATAAATATGGCAATGACCAGTTTTTATCTCATATTAGATGCATAATTCATAAAATATATATTACATAAGAATTCATGTCTTGGATTAAATGTTTGATCCACAGGTATTGAGTGAAGTGGTCATTGAGGATGAGCAAGCTAAAAATTCAAAATGAATTATCACCTTCAAATGAATGCAATAATTGACATAGATGTGAAAACATATGTAATAAAGTGACTAATGCGATGAAGCATTGTCAGATGAACTGCATTTTTCCTCATACAGATCAAGCTACTGTATTTAAAATATATAGAAGTTATATATAACATAGCATTTGTTTATATGATATTTTTAGTAATAAATGGATTATTGGTTCTGCTAATAAGTTCGCCATTGGAGTATAAGGAGATGGCCACTAATAAATCCTTCAGTCTTCTCTTGAGTGTTATTAATAGCTAAACTTATTATAGGATCTGGTACATTGCTGCAAATTTGTTTTTCTGAACAATGGTCCCCATTTTGGACCAATGTAAGTGCCTCTAAAGTCTTCTTGTAGATAAATAATGTATGGAAAGTTCTGGTTGAGAATAATGAATTATTTAGGAATAAAGGAGATGACTTACCTAAAGGCAAAAGTGCTGTGTCATCAACAGATACACACACAAAAGGTACAGAGCTTTACTTTGTTAGCTTTCGGAATGGAGTTCCTTTCTCAACCTGCAGGACACAAACTCTCTCTCTCTCTCTCTCTCTCTCTCTCGCTCTATCTATCTCTCTCTCTCTCTCTGTCACTCACTCATTCACATGCACACGCCTGTCTCCCTATATTGTGCTCATTCAACTGCCAGCTCTTTCCTGACCCACGGTTGGTGTACTGTGGTAAAGTGGGAGTGCAGTGTGGGATGGGGTCAGGGATTGAGAGAGGCAGGGAGGGGGTTCAGTGGAAGTGTCTAGTGGCTTGTGGGAGAGTGGGGAGCCATCTGTGGGCTGGCTAGGAGTGCAGCTAGAGAGGGCACACGGCAGATGGCTGAACACACAATTTCACAGTGTAGGGCATGATATGGCAACACTCAACTAGCTGACACATATTGGGTGCAGCTAATGGGAAAGGTGGTGATGTGCACACACACACACACACACACACACACACACACACACACACAGCGAGTTGCCTTAGGGTTAAGCCAGGGAGGTTATGGGGGTGAAGGATGTGCTGTAAGAATAGCTCCCATCTGCGCATTTCAGAAAAGCTGGTGGTGGTGGGGGGGATCGAGAAATGATTGAACCGTGTCCTTTGTCAGGGCTTTGATTATCTATCATCATGCCCTGAAACGAAGGACATCCTACCCAAGATACTTCCATCCACTCCCAAAGTGGTGTTCCGTCACCCACCCACCCTCCACAACATCCTAGTCCATCCCTATGCCACTCTCACCCCCAATCTGCTGCCACAGGCGTCAGACCCAGATGCAAGACATGCCTTACCCACCCAGCACCTTCTTCTCCAGTCCTGTCACAGGCTTGCCTACTGTATCTGTGAAAGCAGCCATGTTATAAACCAGCTCTGCTGCAACCACTGCATACATTGGTATGACAACCAGCCAGCTGTCAACCAAAATGAATGGCCACCGTCAAACTGTCACCAAACACAAAAAGGACCACCCAGTGACACAACATGTGAGATATCAATGGTTGCTTCACAACCCATGCCAACTGGATTTCACCCCCCCCCCCCCCCCCCCACCACCACCAGCTTTTCTGAGCTCTGTTAGTGGGAGCTACCCTTACAGCACATCCTTCACTCCCATAATCTCCCTTGCCTAAACATATGGTAGCTCGCTGTCCCCCCCAACCCCCATTAAATAGTGTGTGTGTGTGTGTGTGTGTGTGTGTGTGTGTGTGTGTGTGTACACAACACCCCTTTCCCATTACCCCCAACCAATATGTGTCAGTTAGTTGTGTGCTGCCATCTCGTGCCCTAGTCTGTGAAACTGAGAGCTCAGCTGTCTGCCATGTGCCCCCTCTATCTGCATCCCCAGCTAGCCCTCAGACAGGTCCCCTCTTTCCCACAAGCTGCTAGACACTTTCCCACAACCCCCTCACTGCCTCTCTCCATCTCTCAACCCACCCCACACTGCACCCCCACCTCACTCCAGTACACCAACCGTGGGCCTGGGAAGAGCTGACAGTCAAATGAGCACAATAAAGGGAGACAAGTGTGTGTGTGTGTGTGTGTGTGTGTGTGTGTGTGAGAGAGAGAGAGAGAGAGAGAGAGAGAGAGAGAGAGAAAGAAAGAGAGAGAGAGAGAGAGAGAGAGAGAAAGCATGTTTCTCCTACAGCTTGAGAAAGGAATTCCTGTGTGAAAGCTAGCAAAGTACCTTTTGTGTGTGTATCTGTCAATGATGCAGCACTTCTGCCTTCTTATAGATTGTTTTTATATCTAGAACTGATTTTGATACCCAAGGTGTTGTCTGGAAGAAGGGATGTACTGTTTACATCAAATTACAATCAATAGGACTATAAGCAGCTTTTTGAAAAGCTTTGTGCATGATATTTCTGAATCTACACCAAAAATAATTCTAGCTACATGTTATGAAAACATTAGCTTGTATGAAGAACATGTTCCAACATATGATACCATATGAAATTGTGGAATGAAAGCACACAAAATAAACCAGCTTTTTTATCTCTGTCAGTCAACATTGTTATTGAAAATAAATACTCCTTTACATTTTTTATATTCTTCTCCCAATGGAATTTGTCATCAAGCAGTGTTTCAAGAATGAAACACTGTGAACCTCTTCTATAAAATGTAATAAGATTTTTAGTTGCATGCAGTGAACCTTTTTAAAGTTTAATCACAATGAATTTTCCACAAAATATTTATGAATGTCTATGACAATGTCATTAGCACCCCATTCTAAAAATGTACTTGACTTACTGCAATATTTGTACAATCTGCAAACAAGGATTAGCATCTGACAATGAAACTGATCAAACATCATTAGCCATTTGGTGCTAATGATAGCCATATTGTGTGGTATCACCTTATAAATTATAAATTAAAGTATATATTTCCCATCCTTCTTTTGGATCCAAATTGAAGACTTGGATATACCAAGTTAAGAGCCTAGGAAGACAGATGCCAGATAGCAAGTTAGTCAAGAAAACTAATAATAAAAGTAAATAAATTGTAAGAACATTGAGACTGAACATTTATGGGAATGTAGATTGGATTTGTACCCAAATGTTTGGGAAAAGTGAGACATCAAGGTTGATAGATGTGATCACAGTGGAATTTATTCCAATGATTAGGGACATAACACTACACAAACGATTAGCATTATACACCTGTACATACAATGTGACTGTCGAAATTCAGTACAAGGTAGTGCAACTACGTGTTGTTGCAGTCAGATCCATTAGACGTCAAGGCATGGTATCAATGGGCACCTAAATATTCTGCTGGGGAGTACTCTGCCACACAGTTTGTAGATCATCCACCATGCATCAACTGTGGCCACAAGATAACTGAAACAAAGTTGCTGGCCAACCAGATTACAGACATGTTCAATGGGTGACACATCAGCTGAAAGGGAAGGCCAGGGAAGCAGTGCTAACCATCTTTCTTCAAAGAAGGCTTGCACATTCCTTTCTGCATGCAGCTGGGCATTGTCCTATTGAAATATGGCATGTGAAGTGCCCTGCAGTAGGGGCAGTGCCTCGGCCAGTAAAACTTCTCTGCTGTAGTGGCAGTTGTTCACATTGCCCTCAAGATATAGGAGGCAATGTTCAGGTAGTGATGCCCCAAACCGTCACACTTGACGTTTGTTCTCTATGTCACTCAACAATACATTCTGCCCAAATGTGTTCACCACAGCAGCATCAAACATGTACACATCCATCTTTGTAGGACAAGTTGAAGTGGGGCTCATCTGAAAACACTACATTTTGCCATTCAATACACCAGTGCTGGTGTTCACTTGCCCTTTGCAGACTGCAGCATTGATGAGTTCTACACAATGGAACCTGACGCAGTGGCATGCTTGCCACTAGTCCAACATTGAGCCGTCAACACAGACATGTCCACACCAATTGTAGTGCTCCAACATCACACCAATACTGTTGTCAAAGCTGTTCTATCTGTGGACAAGATGGCGGTCATCTCTTGCTGGGGTCTCATTGTATAATCCAGTACACTGTTGGCACTCTGTACAGCTCTCCTTTCTCCACTGGGTCTACACACAACTCACTGTTACAGCAGCATGTACTGCATGAGCCACAATGCCACTGACAGGCCCTTCTCCCAGAGGCTGATCATTCTGCCTCATTTGAATGCCCTCACATTCTGATATTCCACCCTGTGATGTTGGTGAGCCATAGTGGCACTTCATTACATGTTTCCACTTCCTATGATGACTCTGCACCAACTGAATGTTGCGTAAGACTGACCTGTCCGGTCAGCCAAAAGAGGGCACTGTTGGGTCTATGAGCACAACACCTCCCAGCCATCTAAATCACTTATGGTTCTGCTATTCTACCTTTCCTCTTGTCATGGTGTGTTGCAGAGTGCTCTTTCTGAGTGTTCAATAGTAAACTATTGTAGCAGTATGTGGAGGTTTGCCTGCAAATTATTAATGAGGCTTATGGAAAGTTAAAACAATAGTGCACTGGCCATATTACTGTGTATTATTGGGGGGTTGTGAGAAGTGAAAGTAAAAAACTGTGAAACACAAATGTGCACCTGTTGGCTACATCATTTAAAGTAGTCAGTGTTGTACTTCCACAACCCATTTTTCAGCTAGTGTAGCAGTGCAATACATCGACACCGATGACAACAAACAAAGAAATAAATTGGGTGAATCGTCACACAAACCTTACTGTTTTCTGTATTTGTAGTTTGCAAAATAAAATGCTGGGTGTGAAATGACTTGAATGCTAAGGGGCATTGATGATCTTGGACATTTATCACAGAAGATAAAGAAACTTGAGTGGTCTAATTACATATGACTGCAGTTAGGGCAAAATCTTTTATAGAAATACAACATCAGATAACAATTTGCAGTCAATTGAAAGACACAATGATCAGATTCACAAAAAATATTCTGTTCTCTCTAAAATTTTGCATTGTGTAAAATTTTGTGGTGCTCTTGGGCTCGCATTTCATGGACATGATGAACACAGTGATCCATCACACTGAGCTTGCATTTCATGGACATGACAAACACAGTGATTCGTCAAATCGAAGTATCTTTCATGGTCTTATATGAATTTCACTGCTAAATTTGATTTTTGGCTTAGCTACCACACTTCAATGGTGATTTTTTCAAAGATATCTCTGAACGTATAAGAATGATTTACTTTTTTACTGAAGGTTTATCATGACCGCATAAAAAAGAAAACTGCCGCTGCTGATTTTGTGTCGGTTACTGCAAATGAGGCAACTGATATTTCAACAATTTCACAGTTTGTCTTAGGTATCAGATATGTTTTTTTCTGAGGGTAAAATGTAGAAAGATTTTGGACTTTCCTCACTCCTCAGGAACATGATACAAGAATGTTAGCAGAATCACTTAAAGAAACTTTACTGGATATCGTGGCTAGTTCAGATAAAGTTGTTTGTCAGAGCTACAATGGTGCAGTTGTAATGAGTGGTTGCCATTCAGGTGAGTCAACTTTCCTGAAAGAGCACTTTTAATGAGCCTATTTTGAGCATTGTTATGCCCATAAGTTGAATCTGATTTTACCCCAAGCAACGAATCATAATAAAGACGTTAGAATTTTTTTTCTAACCTTAGTGGGGTACCCAGCTTTTGTCATGGTTCTTCACAGCATACAACAGTGTTAACTGACAGAGAACATGAAAGTTGGTCATGTTTACAACATGAGATGGAATTTTAAATCAAGAACTGTGCAACTTGTGTAAGAAGATAGAGTCACTTGTACAATTCCCAGAACAAATTAAGTTTACATCTTGGCAAACTACCACAATTACTCCAGCAAAAGGACTCCACCTGAAATTAGAACACCCAGCATTTCAATTTTCTTTGTCTGCATTCAATCATATTATGTCAAACATTGACATATTTGTACAGTTGGTACAAAACCGAGCAGCTGACCCATCGAATGAACAACAAGGGGGAGAATATTTAAAAAGGGCCATACAGTATACCTGACAAAGCATCAAGACATGATTTCCATGTGTGGAGAGCTGCTGTATCCTGTGAAGAGTGAGAGACAAAAAAAAAAACAACTAAATTCCAAAAACCAGTCTGCAAAAGAAGTGTGTGATACAGTTAACACTCAAGTTGCTGAAGGCTTTGATTTGACAGTGCATCTCATCACTGCAATTTTATTTAATTCTGAAAATTTTGTTCTTTATGCAAGTTAATCCCTTTCTTGAATGCAATAAGCTGAAAATGGAAGATCAGGTACTATACAAGAGCAGTAACTTTAGAACTCTCACCAGTGCTGTTTCACATTTACAATTCCTGTTCGAAAACAATTTGCAGGAGACCTTTAGTGAAGCAATGAAACTTCTGAAAGCGATTGTCACCATACTGATGACACTGTCTGAGGCAGAGCAATCTTTCTCTTCCCTGAAGAGAATAAAAACTTGTCTGTGAAGTGCTGTGGGTCAACAGTGGCCAATAGCACAAGAAGGACTTCCTAAGCAGCACTGTAGACTTCAATGAACATGTCATTGATAGAGTCTCAGCTCTTAAGGAGAGGACACTGGATGTTTCTTACAAACATTCACCATAAGATAAGCTATTTCCATATAGTAATTATTTTGGTATTCATTTATAGTCTTTTATGTTAGTTATTCTGAACTTTACTAGCCATCTTCCTGTGAACCCACTAGAAAAAACTTCACAAACTGCCACTGTTCTCATTCTTTGGGAATGAACTTGGTGATTAGAATAAAAATGATGTTTGATTTCAAATCTGAACAAAAAATTACTATGAGACAGAGACTTGGGTATCATTCAGGAATGTTGCTACTAATTTCTTATACAACGAAAAGGAACCACATTATATTTCTGTTGTAGTCAACATGCTGGAAAAGTTCAAGAAGTAAATCTGTTTGATGAGCCTCAAAATTCACACTCTGAACAGGCATATTGATTGCCCAAAAATTTGAGTGATTTCAGAGAGTAACATACTGGGCGCTTACATTAAGACATTAAAGTGATGGAAAGTTGGAATCAGGACAGCTGGAATACCACTGTGATGGGAAACCACTGTTTGTCATTTCAATGAGATGTATAACATGCAATTCATTAGATAAAAAGTTATATTAGATTCTTTGAGCAGAAAGGAAATATAAGATATTGCACACATAAATCCTATTAATAAAGAAGTGTTTTCATGTGTGTCTTCATGATTTCATGGCACAACGAGTGCTCCATTACATTTCAGACATGCAGCCGCGTACATTCCACTTCTTCTAATATTTTGGCCTTATACTGTTCAGCCATCTTCAGAGAGAGCCAAAAGACTGATGCTACAGCACTCAGCTCATCTTTTTAAACTTGTGGAGCACACCATTGTGCACACAACTACAGATCATAGACATCAGAGACATTGACTGGTGGCAAATAAATACACATATGCATGAATCAGATCTGTGGCTACATTGTCAATCCACGTAGGGAACTTGGTGTGTCACTTTGAGTTGCATTGTGGTGATGTCTTGGCAAGTTTATTGAAGAAAAAGCCAGACTGAGACTGACAGATCCGCCATGGGTAGTCATTTATTGCCCTTGACGCCCAACTTACAAGGAGTACTTCAGAGGAAAAGGCATTGAAACCTGCTAGCTTGAAGCCCACAGTATTTTGGAGATATGTTGATGACCCATTTGTGGTATGGCCACGTGGTGAAGGGACATTTCAAGAATTTTTAAGCCTTCTGAATTCTAGCCGTGGGCAAATCCAGTTTATACGGAAATTGAAGAGGGTGGATGCCTTCCATTTTCGAATGTTTTAGTTCAGCACAAAGATGATGGCACTTTGGGACATGCAGTATATTGGGAACCAAAGCATACAGATTTATATTTACATGCAGATAGCTGCCACCATCATTACCAGACAATGAGTGTCCTCAGAACTTTGGTTCACAGAGCACACATCATTTTTGTTGAGAGCAGTCTGCAGTATGAGCTTCTACACTTAGAGCTAGTATATGAAGCCAACAGATGTTCTCCACAACAGATATACATCTACATCTACACCTACATCCTCCAAACTGCCATGAGCTGCATGCCAGAAGGTAGTTCCACTTCCTGTTCCATTCACATATGGAGCACAGGAAGAGCGATTGTTTGAATGCCTCTGTGTGTGCAGTAATTATTCCAATCTTGTCCTCACAATCCCTATGTGAGCGATATGTTGGCGATTAGAGTATATTCCTAGAGTCATCATTTAAAGCCAGTTTTTGAAACTTTTTTAATAGACTTTCTTGGGATAGTTTACATCTATCTTCAAGAGTCTTCCAGTTCTGTTCCTTCAGTATCTCTGAGGCACTCTCCCATGGATTAAACAAACCTGTGACCATTTGTACTGCCCTTTCTGTATACATTCAGTATCCACTGTTGATCCTACCTGGTACAAGTTCCACGCACTGGAGAAATGTTCTAGAACTGGTGACACGAGTGATTTGTAAGCAATCTCCTTTGTAAACTGATTGTACTTCACCATTATTCTACCAATAAACTAAAGTCTACCACCTGCTTTAACCAAGAATGAACCTATTTGATCATTCCATCTCATATCCCTACAAAGTGTTACACGCAGGTACTTGTATGTTAAAGGAAATTGCCAATCTTTCCACTGCTCTGAAATCTTATCAAGATCTGACTGAATATTTATGCAGCTTCTTTCAAATAGTACTTCATTATAGATAACTGCATCATCTGCAAAAACCATGGTTTTACTATTAATATTGTCTGCAAAGTCATTAATATCCAACATGAGCAGCAAGAGTCCCAAAACACTTTCCCGGGGCACACCCAAAGTTAAATCTACATCTGACAATGACTCTCCATTCGAGATAACATGCTGCATCCTCCCTACTAAAAAGTCCTCAGTCCAGTCACTAATTTCACTTGATACCCCATATGATCATACTTTTGACAATACTGGTACTAAGTTAAATGCTTTTTGGTAATCAAGAAATACTGCATCTACCTGACTGCCTTGATCCAAAGCTTTCAGTATGTCATGTGAGAAAAGTGCAAGTTGGGTTTCACATGATCAATATTTTCGGAACCCATGCTGGTTGGCACTGAGGAGATAATTCTGTTCAAGATACCTCATTATGCTTGAGCTTAGAATATATTTTAAGATTCTACAAGAAATCAATGTCAAGGATACTGGACGATTGTTTTGTGGATCACCCCTTCTACCCTTCTTATGGACAGGTGTGACCTGTGCCTTTTTCCAAGAACTGGGCATGGTGTTTTGTTCAAGGACCTGCAATAGATTATAGTTAGGAGAGGAGCTAACTCAGCCCCAAATTCAATGCAGAATCTGACAGGGATTCTATCAGGCCTTGCAGCTTTGTTCAATTTTAATGATTTCAGCTGTTCCTCAACACCACTAACACTAATACTTATTTCATTCTTCTTTCCAGTGGTATGGGGATTAAATTTGGGCAGCAGATACATAAGGCACTAGGAATGAAACCAATGGTGGATATAATGCATGCAGAAGAAGACACAGAAAGATTTAAATCCACGGCTTTCTTGCCATATACGGAAAGCCTATCATCAAAAATAGGATGGAGGCCAAACAAAGACAAGTTAAAAGTGTTTTTTGCCCTCCACCAATTTTATTGGGTTCCAATAAAGATGATTTGATGCTCCAGAATGCTAGTAGAGTTTACAAGATACCTTGTGAGTGTGGCCTTTCATACACTGGACAAATGACTCATACAGTCCTTGAAAGGTGCATGGAACACTATAGATACACTCAGACCTTACAGCCTAGTTAATCTGCTGTGGTAGAAAACTATATTCATATTGGTGATGCTATGCTGTATGAAAATGTCAAATTCTAGTGTCCACTTCACCTTTTTGGGACTAAATGTTGAAAGAAGTAGTTGAACTTTGTTTGGTGATGAATTTAATTAGTAGAGATAGCAGTTTCAGGGAAATGTGAAAAATGACCTGGCACTATGAAAACCAGGAATTTATAATATACCTTGCCAATGTGGTGCATCATACATTGGCCAAAGAACTAGACAATGGACATCTGATGCAAAGAACATCAGAGGTACACGTGACTAAGACAGGCAACTAAAGTGCTCAGCACTGTCTGTAACTCAAAGATTCAATGAGGGAAAAGATCCCCAGATACTGGGACAGTATTATAAAGAGAGTCTACCTCCAAGAGATAAAGGTGACAGAAAACCTCATGAACTGTGACATTGGATACCAAGTAGAGCATTGGATTCCACACTGGAGCTGCTGAAAGCACAATGGGGGCATCAGCAGAACATAACACAAAGAAGAACTGAGGGTGTGGGTGTGGGGAATGAACCCCAGACAGAGTACTAGGTGCTCCAGATTGAAGATGGAATATTACAAGATGCCTCTAGTGGGAACAGAGAACAACAAGAAACCAAAGCTGGAATGCCAGCATGCAGATGGGAGCACTGGGCACTACACCAGTGCTTCTCTTGGCACACTGGTCTGAAGAGATAATCCCCAAGAATGTTTCTAGCAGGAGCGGACCACACAGGGAACACCTGGAACTGCACTGGACTAAAACAGAATGCAGACAGGTGCACTGGGCCATAGAGGGAACACCTAAGGACACTGCTAGCAGGAGGTAGAACACCTGGCACTGATTGTATGGAGGTAGACCGTATCTATAAATACTGGACCTGTTTCACCTGATGAGCAGTCCCAGGTAACACCTGATGAAGATAATGAGTCACACCATTGAAATATCATGCAAGAATGACACTGATATCCAGCAGAATACCTGACATCTCAAGATGTCTACTTTTTCAATGTTAAGTATCATTCCTTGTAATTAGCTATATCATTATCAGAGCTGTTCCTGCTGTCAGAGATAGAGTCCTCTTTGTCTTACAAGGTACCTTTGTTGCTAGAATAATCCATGTTGTTTGAGACTCCTGTTTGATTTGAGCTGCTTTTGAAGAAAAACAGTTTTCAAACAAGGTACATTAATAACTTTATTAATAAATTTTTGACTTTTTAAGAACTCTCATGTACGGTACTTAGATTTTACAACCTGATTATTATTCTACTAAATGTAAGAAACTGCTTGTTACAATCTCACAGGCCATTGACTGTAGGTTATGTGGTGTAGTTTTGTTCATTAAACCTGTCTACAGAGATACTGCCAATAGCTGTCATGAAGCATTTATCAATCCTAGCTGGAAAGTTTACTGCAGTAATTAAATTAAGTGATAATGTTACAGACTGCAAGAAATGCTTCCTTTATCAGTTTTAAGAAAATCTATATTAAAATCACTGGAAATCACTACTTCCTTTCTTTTAATTTTAGGTAGACCATAAAGCTTCCTGGTGTTTTACAAATGGGTTAAAATTTGTTGCAGGCACTTATATACAGTTACTTTTAAAGGGATTTGTTATATAATACTACTTCTGTGATACAGCTTCTAGAAGCTGCTCTAACAAAAATTTATAAACACTAATGTTCTTCGCTTTTTGATAATCTCTAGTTTGTATGCTTATGCTAGAGAGAGAACAAGGACTTGAAAACTATTATAAATACTATTGCACACTTCTATGTGCCACACATCAGTCAGATATATGTGATTGGTTGCCTCCCCTTGATTTTATATATTATTTCTATAAATATGGCAACTACTAATTTCTCCAAACCTACTCTACATAAGTAAAGTGCCAACCATGGTCTATGGGTAGTAACTTTGATAATAAAGAATGTTCTGGGATCCAGGTTGGAACAAAGTTTAAATTTGGAATAAAAATCTGCAGCCAAGGCACCCGAAGTCTTCTGGTTTAAGGAGGTACCCTCATTCTGCTAATGCCTTTGTCAAAGAGGACAGAGAAGCACACAGGTTCTGGGCACCCCTCTTGCCCATGGATGGGAAATTGCCCCTAAAAGATAGAAGAATCAGCAAGGATCAACAGAGTGAGGTTGCAGATGCCAATGGACGCCACTGCATTAAAGACACATAATGTGTGTTAACAGGACATGTGGCCTGCAACTGAAAAAAATGTAATGATGTTATATCCATTGGCAAACGATTCCAGATCAGTCTCCCATTTGGATCTCCAAAAGAGGACTGCTAATGCGGAGGTGAACTTGAGAAAAAGATTAAATAGCCAACAAAATGGCAGCAGTCTGAGTCAGAGTGAGGAATATCAGAAGTTTAAACATGGTAGGTAAGCTAGAAAATATGAAAAAGGAAATGGAAAGGCTCAATCTAGATATAGTGGAGGTCAGTGAAGTGAAAGGAAAAGAAGATAATAATTCTCATCAGATGAATATAGGGTCATATCACCACCAGCAGAAAATGGTGTAACAGAAGTAGGATTCATTATGATTAGGAAGGTAGCCAGGGAGTCTGTTATTGTGAATACTTCAGTGAAAGAACTACTCTCATCAGAATTGACAGCAAGGCAGCACCAAAAACAACAGTCCAGGTATACATGTCAAAGTCACAAGTATAAGATCAAACAATGGAAAATTCAGGATGGAATATAACAATTCCAGAGAAGGAAAGTTGCTACTCACCATATAGCGGAGATGCTGCGCGATAGGCACAATGAAAAGATTCACACAATTAAAGCTGTCGGCCATTAAGGCCTTTGTCAGCAGTAGACACACATACATACACACACGCGCGCACACACACACACACACACACACACACACACACACACACACACACACACATAAATGCAACTTGCACACACATCTGCAGTCTCAGAGAGCTGAGACCACACTGCGAACAGCAGCACCTGTACATGATGGGAGTGGCAACTGGGTGGGGGTAAGGAGGAGGCTGGGATGGGGAGGGGGAGGGATAGTATGGTTGGAGTGGCGGACAGTCAAGTGTTGCAGTTTAGACGGAGGGCATGAGAGAAGGTGTGGAGGGGGGAGGGGGTAAGTAGCGGAAAGGAGAGAAAATAAAAGACTGGGTGTGGCAGTGAAATGATAGCTGTGTAGTGCTGGAATGGGAACAGGGAGGAGGATGGATGGGTGAGGACAGTGACTAACGAAGGTTGAGGCCAGGAGGGCTACGGGAACATAGGATGTATTGCAGGGAAAGTTCCCACCTGCACAATTCAGACATGGTCTCAGCTCTCTGAGACTGCAGATGTGTGTGCAAGTTGCGTTTATGTGAGTATGTGTGTGTGTGTGTGTGTATGTGTGTCTACTGCTGACAAAGGCCTTAATGGCCAAAAGCATTAATTGTGTGAATCCTTTTATTGGGCCTAATGCAACTCGGCATCTTCGCTATATGGTGAGTACCAACTTTCCTTCTCTGGTATTGTCACAAGTAGAAGAATAAGAGACAGAGAAAGCATATTAGGACATTGAACATGAACCAACAAGACAGTATGTAAAGGGAGATGAGAGTCTAAAAATCATGGGAAGTTGGAACACAGTGGTAAGGGAGAGAACAGAAGAAGGAGTTAAGGGAGAATAAGTGTTCGGTAGGAGGAATGTGAGAGGAGAAAGACTAACTGAGTTCTGCAATAAATTTCCCCTAGTAGTAGTGAACATACACTGTTTAAGAATCACAATAGAAAGAAGTACACTTGGAAATAGCCTGGAGACATGTGACTACTCAATATGGAAGACGTCATGGTGAGACATTGATTTCAAAATCAGATATTTGATTGAAAGATGTACCAAGAAGCTTATATACATTCTGATCTCAATTTAGTTACAGTGAGGAGTAGGTTGAAGTTTAAGAGAATTGTCTGCAAGAATCAATGGAGGAAGATGTGGGACACTGAAGTACCAGGGAATAATGATATGTGTATGAAATTCTCTAAGGCTTTAGATACTGAAATAATTACACCATAATTGAAGAGGAATGGACAAATCTAAAAATGATTGTCACACAAGTTGGACAGACAAATGTAGGAAGATGACTGTGATGAAAGATTGGATAAAAGAAGAAATACTGCAACTGATCAATGAAAGAATGAAGCACAAAAACATTCAGGGAAAGACAAGGATACAGGAGTTAACACACACAGGAGTGAAATAAATAAAAAGTACAGGGGAGATAAGGTGAAATGGCTACATGAAAAGCGTGAAGAAATCGAAAAAGAAATATTGTTGAATGAACTGATTTAGCACACAGAAAAATCAGAATAACCTTTTGAGAAATTAAAAGTAAAGGCATCAACATTAAAGGTGTAAGAGGAATTCCACTGTTAATTGCAGGGGAGAGTGAGTGGGTAGGTGGAAAGAGTACATTGAAGGGCACCATGAGGGGGAGGACATATCTGATGATGTGACAAAGGAAGAAATAAAAGCTGATATGGAAAACATAAATGATCCAGTATTAACATCAGAGATTTGGAAGATCTTCGATGAAATAAAGTGGAAGGCATGGATAATACTCCTTTCAAATTTCTAAAATCGGTGGGGTAGCTGTCAACCAAACAACTATTCAAGTTATTTTATAGAATCTATGCATCTAGAGACACACCATCAGACTTCCAAGAAAATATCATCTATAAAATCCTAATTTAACAAGGGCAGTTAAGTGTAAGACCTATCATACAATGAGCTTAACAGCTCATGTATCCAAGCTGCTGACAAGAACAACAATATGCAAAAGACTGGAAAAGAAAACTGTGGACCTTTTAGATAGTAGTCAGTACAGCTTTAGGAAAAGTAAAGGAACCAGAGAGGCAGTTTGCATACTGCACTTTATAACAGAAATAAGACTTGAGAAAAATCAAGACACATTCAAAAAACTTGTCAACATAGAAACAGTGTTTGAAAATGTAAAATGGTGCAATATGTTCAGAATTGTAATAAATTTTTTTTAACCTATAGCAAAATGTGGTTAACATACAAATGTGTACAAGAATCAAGAGAGGGAAGATAATGGTGCTCTGTGTGTCTCAGTTCTCCACCGAAATATCCATCCCATAAGAAATAAAGTGCAACAGTTGGAAGTAAACTGCAGGCTACTGACAGTTCACTTGTTTGCTTAACAGAACATTGGTGTAGAGATCTGAAGTAACACAAGCAGTTTCAAACTTCAGAGATGATCTCCTGGAACTGCAGGATATGTAGCAAAAATAAGTTAATAGAGGAGCAATCAAACAATGGAAAATCCAGGATGGAATGTAAAAATATTATGAGAAGGAAAGTTGCTACTCACCATACAGCGGAGATGCTGAGTTGCAGATAGGCACAACAAAAACAAACTCAATTAAAGCTTTCGGCCATCGGTCTTCGTCAACAATAGACTCACATACGCGCGCGCCAACACCCACGCATGCACGCACGCACGCACACACGCACACGCACACACACACACACACACACACGCACACACACACACACACAACTGCAGTCTCAGGCAACTGAAACCAGTTGCCTGTGGTTTCAGTTGCCCGAGATTGCAGTTTGTGTGTGTGTGTGTGTGTGTGTGTGTGAATCTACTGTTCACAAAGGCCAATGGCCAAAAGCTTTAATTGTGAGTCTTTATGTTGTGCCTATCTGCGACTCAGAATCTCCGCTATATTGTGAGCAGCAACTTTGCTTCCCATAATATTGTTACATTCAATACTGAATTTTCCATTGTTTGATATATATAATTACATACTATTTAGCAATGTTGATCCAGTGGCAATAAAGACTTTTCTCAACCTCATTAAAGATTAAGAGTGGCTGGACGTCTGTGGTAATTATGACATGATAAATATTATGCTTTCCTCCACACATTTCTCATACACTCTGAATGTTGCTTTCCACTAGAACATTTTAAACGAGGTACTGACACTAATAAGCAACCTGGGTGGTTGACTAACGGTTAAGTATATCATATCGACCAAAATGTGGGAATTATATTGAAACATTATGAATAACAACAATTGAGCTGCAGTAGTCTGTTACAAACGGTATTATAAAGTAATGGAAAGTCCAGGTTGGAATATTAACAATATTGTGAAAAGGATGGACTGCTTCTCACTTTAAAATGACATGTTGAGTTGCAGACATGCACAACGAAAATACTGTTACACTCTGAGCTTTCAGCCAAAACCTTCTTCAGAAAGGAAAACAAGTTAGCAGTCACGTGTGCATGAGGTGTGTTTGCTTGTGTCAATGTGTGTTTGTGTTTGTCTTTCTCAGGAAGACTTTGGCCAAAAGCTCAGTGTATAACAGTTCTTTCATTGTGCCCATCTGCAACTCAACATGTCATATTTATGGTGAGTAGCAGTCTATCCATTTCATTAAACTAATATATTGGAAGGAAACATTCCACGTGGGAAAAATTATATATAAAAACAAAGATGAGGTGACTTACCGAACAAAAGCGCTGGCAGGTCGATAGACACACAAACAAACACAAACATACACACAAAATTCAAGCTTTCGCAACAAACTGTTGCCTCATCAGGAAAGAGGGAAGGAGAGGGGAAGACGAAAGGAAGTGGGTTTTAAGGGAGAGGGTAGGGAGTCATTCCAATCCCGGGAGCGGAAAGACTTACCTTAGGGGGAAAAAAGGACAGGTATACACTCGCACACACGCACATATCCATCCACACATACAGACACAAGCAGACATGGTGCTACATTTATGATTAGAACAGTGACTGCAATACGTGATAGTCCAACATGGAAATTAGTCTACTTTGTTTACTTTCATTCACATATGACACACAGGATTATATGCTAGTTACCCTACCCATTCACAAAGGGTATTTTCGGATCATGAGTGAGCAGTTCAGGCAATATGGGGTGTAAGTTCATGAACCTCTTTCGACCCATGTTCAGGAGTCTGGGAAATCTGACATTGGCCTCTCCATAAATTATTTTTTAATGTTCTTTGTTCTTAATAGTATGAACTTATTCCAAGAATTAGCAGCTTTCACTCAGTTAATATATCTGCATTAGGATCGCACCTTCTTGACTCTTGTGCAGAAAGGTGTGCAATATTATGTGAAATCCATTTTCAACAGGCTACAAGTATTAAAAAATCTTAGCAGCAATCTTTACACTTTCAAGTCCAAAATGAAGCATTTCCTCAAGCTTTATTGCTTCCATTCTGTCAGGAAGTTCCTGGAAAAAAAATTAAGCTATTCCTGTGTTATACAGTTGATTATTCTAATATATAATCGCAATTTGTCTTGTACATTTTATTTGATCTACTATCACTTTTCTGATATTAATTTCATGTACTGACTTGTTCCATGACTTTGGTGATTTGCTCCTCAATTTGGTCCGACAGAACTAGATGTGTAAAATAAAATGAAAAACTCATATAATCTAGCATGCCATTATAGCAGAACTACTATGAGAGGTGTTGGATCATGCACATAGGTAAAGGAATGGATGATATTTGAAGTTAGAAATGACATTATTTGATTACATAAAGAAAAACTTATAGACACATCACAATGGAGATAAGAAAACCAGCTATTTTCCAAAGATTAACTATACTATGCATTTACTGTAATCCAGTGGTGACATGGATACTTTCCTTGCAAAGTTAAACCAAGTATTGGACATGATTTCTATGCTATATATGTCGCCATCAATTAACACTGCTACAAGGATAAACAATCATTCAGCATAAATCATCGACCTATAGGTACAGAGAATAGCATTACTAGCAGTAAAAAGTCCCAAAATGATATGTTTATAGGAATGGCATGCAACATTGTAATTTTTTCACAGACAGCAGAGGACTCTGAAGTAGCAGTTGAAAAGAACATGCAGTGTCTTGGAAAGGGAAGCTATAAGATGAACATTAACAAAAGTAAAACAAGTATAATGGAATGTAGTAGAATTATATCAGGCAATGCTGAGGGAATTACTACGAAATGAGACACACAAAGTAGTTGATGAGGTTTGTTATTTAGGTACAGTGGAGACTCGATTAACTGGACTTATTGTTGTCGTAAGTCATTCGGGTAATCGAAAATCCGGATAACCGTATGTCTGAAGAAAAGTGCTTTTTTTTTTGTTGTTAACCCCAGGAACCCCCACAATGAACCATGGACCTTGCCATTATTGGAGAGGCTTGCGTGCCTCAACGATACAGATAGCCATACCGTAGGTGCAACCACAACGGATGGGTATCTGTTGAGAGGCCAGACAAATGTGTGGTTCCTGAAGAGGGGCAGCAGCCTTTTCAGTAGTTGCAGGGGCAACAGTCTGGATGATTGACTGACCTGGCCTGTAACACTAACCAAAACGGCCTTGCTGTGCTGTTACTGCGAACGGCTGAAAGCAAGGGGAAACTACAGCCGTAATTTTTCCCGAGGGCATCCAGGTATGCTGTATGATTAAATGATGATGGCGTCCTCTTGGGTAAAATATTCCAGAGGTAAAATAGTCCCCCATTCAGATCTCCAGGCGGGGACTACTAAAGAGGACGTCGTTATCAGGAGAAAGAAAACTGGCGTTCTACGGATCGGAGCGTGGAATGTCAGATCCCTTAATCAGGCAGGTAGTTTAGAAAATTTAAAAAGGGAAATGGATAGGTTAAAGTTAGATATAGTGGGAATTAGTGAAGTTCGTTGGCAGGAGGAACAAGACTTTTGGTCAGGTGAATACAGGGTTATAAATACAAAATCAAATAGGGGTAATTCAGGAGTAGGTTTAATAATGAATAAAAAAATAGGAGTGCGGGTAAGCTACTACAAACAGCATAGTAAACGCATTATTGCGGCCAAGATAGACACGAAGGCCACGCCTACTACAGTACTAGTGAACGCATTATTGTGACCAAGATAGACACGAAGCCCACGCCTACTACAGTAGTACAAGTTTATACGCCAACTAGCTCTGCAGATGATGAAGAAATTGATGAAATGTATGATGAGATAAAAGAAATTATTCAGGTAGTGGAGGGAGACAAAAATTTAATAGTCATGGGTGACTCGAATTCGAGAGTAGGAAAAGGTAGAGAAGGAAACACAGTAGGTGAATATGGATTGCGGGTAAGAAATGAAAGAGGAAGCCGTCTGGTAGTATTTTGCACAGAGCATAACTTAATCATAGCTAACACTTGGTTCAAGAATCATAAAAGAAGGTTGTATACATGGAAGAATCCTGGAGATACTAGAAGGTATCAGATAGATTATATAATGGTAAGACAGAGATTTAGGAACCAGATTTTAAATTGTAAGACATTTACAGGTGCAGATGTGGACTCTGAACACAATCTATTGGTTATGAACTGTAGATCAAAACTGAAGAAACTGCAAAAAGGTGGGAATTTAAGGAGATGGGATCTGGATAAACTGAAAGAACCAGAGGCTGTACAGAATTTCAGGGAGAGCATAAGGGAACAATTGACAGGAATGGGGGAAAGAAATACGGTAGAAGAAGAATGGGTAGCTTTGAGGAATGAAATAGTGAAGGCAGCAGAGGATCAAGTAGGTAAAAAGACGAGGGCTAGTAGAAATCCTTGGGTAACAGAAGAGATACTGAATTTAATTGATGAAAGGAGAAAATACAAAAATGCAGTAAGTGAAGCAGGCAAAAAAGAAATACAAACATCTCAAAAATGAGATCGACACGAAGTGCAAAATGGCTAAACAGGGATGGCTAGAGGACAAATGTAAGGATGTAGAGGCTTATCTCACGAGGGGTAAGATAGATACTGCCTACAGGAAAATTAAAGAGACCTTTGGAGAAAAGAGAACCACTTGTATGAATATCAAGAGCTCAGATGGAAACCCAGTTCTAAGCAAAGAAGGGAAAGCAGAAAGGTGGAAGGATTATGTAGAAGGTCTATACAGGGATGATGTTCTTGAGGACAATATTATGGAAATGGAAGAGGAGGTAGATGAAGATGAAATGGGAGATATGATACTGCGTCTGGTGAGCAAGATGTATGAGACAGGTGAAATTCCCTCAGACTTCAAGAAGAATATAATAATACCAATCCCAAAGAAAGCAGGTGTTGACAGATGTGAAAATTACCGAAGTATCAGTTTAATAAGTCACAGCTGCAAAATACTAACGCAAATTCTTTACAGACGAATGAAAAACTGGTAGAAGCCGACCTTGGGAAAGATCAGTTTGGATTCCGTATAAATGTTGGAACACGTGAGGCAATACTGACCCTACGACTTATCTTAGAAGAAAGATTAAGGAAAGGCAAATCTACGTTTCTAGCATTTGTAGACTTCGAGAAAGCTTTTGACAATGTTGACTGGAATACTCTCTTTCAAATTCTGAAGGTGGCAGCGGTAAAATACAGGGAGCGAAAGGCTATTTACAATTTGTACAGAAACCAGACGGCAGTTATACGAGTCGAGGGACATGAAAGGGAAGCAGTGTTTGGGAAGGGAGTGAGACAGGGTTGTAGCCTCTCCCCGACGTTATTCAATCTGTATATTGAGCAAGCAGTAAAGGAAACAAAAGAAAAGTTCGGAGTAGGCATTAAAATCCATGGAGAAGAAATAAAAACTTTGAGGTTCGCCGATGACATTGTAATTCTGTCAGAGACAGCAAAGGACTTGGAACAGCAGTTGAACGGAATGGACAGTGTCTTGAAAGGAGGGTATAAGATGAACATCAACAAAAGCAAAACAAGGATAATGGAATGTAGTCGAATTAAATCGGGTGATGCTGAGGGAAATGAGACACATAAAGTAATAAAGGAGTTTTGCTATTTGGGGAGCAAAAGAACTGATGATGGTCGAATACAGAGGATATAAAATGTAGACTGGCAATGGCAAGGAAAGCGTTTCTGAAGAAGAGAAATTTATTAACATCAAGTATATATTCAAGTGTCAGGAAGTCGTTTCTGAAGGTATTTGTATGGAGTGTAGCCATGAATGGAAGTGAAACATGGACGATAAACAGTTTAGACAAGAAGAGAATAGAAGCTTTCGAAATGTGGTGCTACAGAAGAATGCCGAAGATTAGATGGGTAGATCACATAACTACTGAGGAGGTATTGAATAGAACTGGGGAGAAGAGGAGTTTGTGGCACAACTTGACCAGAAGAAGGGATCGGTTGGTAGGACATGTTCTGAGGCATCAAGGGATCACCAATTTAGTACTGGAGGGCAGCGTGGAGGGTAAAAATTGTAGAGCGAGACCAAGAGATGAATACACTAAGCAGATTCGGAAGGATATAGGCTGCAGTAAGTACTGGGAGATGAAGAAGCTTGCACAGGATAGAGTAGCATGGAGAGCTGCATCAAACCTGTCTCAGGACTGAAGACCACAACAACAACAACAGCAACAACCCCAGGAAGATGACCTATGTTGCTCACTTATGATAATCTTTCAGGTGTGTTGTCAGATAGTTATCTTTTGGGGGTTAATGTATAATGTTAGGTGTTTATTCAAAACAACAAAAAGAAATTAAACTTACTATAATCAACAGCAATCAATCTTTATTAAGAGATTAGACACACATTTTTTGTACGTACTTACACATTTTCTTAAAATTACTAAGATACTGCGCCCTTAATCGTGAAATACCAAACAAAAGTTGCATAGGACATGCACTGTAGTTTAATTTTGTTCAAAATATTTGGTCATTGTCATTAGATGAAAAACAATTTTTTCTCTTCATTGCCACTACATCATCAATTCATTTTAATTGTAGTAAACTCACACTCTGTGTTTTGAATTATTTAAAAGCTGTTTCCAGGTCTTGAAATGCTTTTGTGTGAGAGGAACCTGCATCATTTTTTGCCTCTATGTTTTCTTCTGTTTCATCTTTTTGCACTTCCTATTGTTGGTTTGCCTGCAATATTTTTACAACAGTTTCATGATCTGGAAACCTCTCACAACTGAGTCACTCCTTCATATCATTTTATCTTTAAGCACTAAAGCAGCACTCTCTTGCACTTTGACATTTTTAGGCACAAGGGGGACAGGGCCCAGCATTTTAGCAACTGTCAACTGTGCAACTCGAACAATAATGAAACGTACTCTAACTAATTCCAACAATAATGAAATGCGGGGGCAAAAATCACATGGCGCACAGGAAAATAGTGCCAACACGACATGTCCGTGCACTCACGGACTACACAACAAAGGTATTTGTTGGCGGTTGAGTATCTGGATAGTCGCGAATCCGTATAACTCTACTGTAGTAAAATAACTGATGACGGTCAAAGTGGAGAGGATATAAAATTTAGAATGGTAATGGCAAGAAAAGCATTTCTGAGAAAGAGAAATCTGTTAACATTGAATATATGTTTAAGAGTTGAAAAGTCTTTTCTGTAGCTATTTGCCTGAAGTGTATGGAAGTGAAACATGGACAATAAACATTTCAGACATGAATAGAATAGAAGCTTTTCAAATGAGGTGCTACAGAAGAATGCTGAAGATGAGATGGGTAGACTGTGCAGCCAATGAGGAGGTACTGAACAGAACTGGGGAGAAGAGAAATTTTTGGAACAGCATAACTAAAAGAAGGGTTGGTTGATAGGACACATTCTGAGACTTCAAGAGATCACCAATTTAGTACTGGATGGAAGTGTCTGTGCATGGGGAGGGGGGGGGGGGGGGCGGTAAAAGTTGTGGAGGGAGACCACAAGATCAGTACAGCAAGCAGGTTCAAAAGGTTGTATTTTGCAGCAGTGATTTGGAGATAAAGAGGTTTTCACAAGATAAGATTAGTGAGGAGAGCTGCGTCAAATCAGTCTTCGGACTGAAGGCAATAGCAACAGGAGTACATTAAGCAAGGCCTTCAGCACAATTGAGAAAATGAAGGGAAAACTGAAAAATTTAAAGTGCTAATAGGCCTGCCTCCCCCCCCCCCCCCCCAACTCCACTAGTAATTTTCTGATTGGTTTGTTGCAGCCCACCACAAACTCCTCTGCTCTGACCTCTTCTTCTCAGGGTAGCACTTGCAAAAAGCATCCTCATTCATATGTTGGTTGCATTCGAATACCTGTCTTGTCCTACAGTTTCTGCACTCTGCAACCCCCTCCATTACTATGGCAGTTGTTCCCTGATGTCTTGACACACATCATATAATTCTGTCCCTCCTTCCTGTTGGCGTTTTCTCTATATTCATTTCTTTGCCAGTTCTGCAGACAACCTCCTCATTCTTTATCTTATAAGTTCACCTAGTTTTCAATGTTTTCTGTAGCACCACATCTCACATGCTTTTATTTTCTTCCTTTTCGGTTTCCCCATTCTCTACGATTCACTACAGTGCAGTGCTGTGTTCCAAACATGTATTCTCATAAATACACTCAAGCTCATAAATTAAGGATAATTGCAGAATGTGGTGCCACTCAACGTGGCACAAAACTGACGCTAATATCATACACACGACACAGATCTGTAAGTCCATGGTATTGGTGATAAGTTGAGAAAACCGTCCCGAAACACGTGCTACAAAACACCAATGTTTCCTGCGCATATACCCCAACATCAATATAAGATATGATCACCATGCACACGTACACAGACCGCACAACGGGTTGGCATACTCTGGATCAGGTGGTCGAGCAGCTGCTGGGGTATAGCCTCTCATTCTTGCACCAGTGACTGTCGGAGCTCCTGAAGTGTCCTAGGGGTTTGAAGACATGCAGCGATACGTCAACCGAGAGCATCCAAGATGTGCTCGATGGGGCTTAGGTCTGGAGAACAGGCAGGCCATTTCCATTTGCCTGATATCTTCTGTTCCAAGGTACTCCTCCACGATGGCAGCTCAGTGGGGCCATGCATTATCATCCATCAGGAGGACGGTGGGACCCACTGCACCCCTGAAGAGGCAGATATACTGGTGCAAAATGACATTCTGATACACTTGACCTGTTACAGTTATTCTGTCAAGACATACAGGGGTGTATGTGCACCAATCATAATCCCACCCCACACCATTAAACCACGACCTCCATACAGGTCCCTTTCAAGGACATTAAGGGGTTTGCATCTGGTCCCTGGTTCATGCCAGATGAAAACCCTGCAAGAATCACTGTTCAGACTATACCTGGACGTCCATTAACATAACCTGGGACCACTGTTCCAATGACCATGTACTTTGTTCTTGACACCAGGTTATACGGGCTCTCCTGTGACCAGGGGTCAGTGGAACGCACCTTTCAGGTCTCCGGGCGAATAAACCATGTCTGTTCAGTTGTCTGTAGACTGTGTGTCTGGAGATAACTGTTCCAGTGGCTGTGGTATCTTCCCAAGCAAGGCTACCTGCAGTACTCCATGGCCGTCTGTGGGCACTGATGGTGAGATATTGGTTTTCTTGTGGTGTTGTACACTATGAACATCCCGTACTGTAGCGCCTGGACACGTTTCCTGTCTGCTGGAATCGTTGCCATAATTTTGAGATCACACTTTGTGACACACGGAGGGCCTGTGCTATGATCTGCTGTGTTTGACCAGCCTCCAGTCGCCCTAGTATTCTACCCCTCATAACGTCATCAATGCATTCTTTGAGCCATTTTCAACACACAGTCACCATTAGCACGTCTGAAAACGTCTGCACACTTACTCGCTGCACTGTACTCTGACATGCACCAACACACCTCTTCATATGTGGACTGCTGCCAGCGCCACCGTGTGACAACCGCAGGTCAAATGCACCACATGGTCATACCCCAAGTTGATTTAAACCCGCAAACCGCGCACCAGAGCATTATTTCACCATGTATCAGCATTATCCTTAATTTATGAGCATGAGTGTATATTCTACAAATTAAGGCTTCAATTTACTCTCAACCACTATTCTGTACTCATTACACTATTCATTCCATTCAACACATCCTGTAATTGGTCTTCACTTTCAATGAAGACAGCAATGTCATCAACAAATCTTATTGATACCTATCATCCTAAATTTTAATCCCAATGTTGAACTTTCTTTTATTGCCATCATTGCTCATTGATGTATCGATGGAGCAGTAGGGCTGAAAGGCTACATATCTCTGTTATACCCTTTTGGGTACTGGTTGGTGGCTTTCTTTTTGTGGATCACTGTTTGCAAAATATTTTCACATGGAACAGTCAACATTCCCATACACTGCAGTGAGTTATCTTGCTACTTTTTGTTATAATTCATACAGTCTTTTTTGTGTATCTTCTGCTCATGTGTTCCCCAGAAGGTTGTCGTAACTAATTGTAGACTGAACATACGCAAAATTGCAACAAAAATAATCCATTTTTGAAAATATAATTTAATTGGATAGTTTAAAAAATCTACCCACCAAGCAGTGGCAACATCCTGGTCTTATCCTATGCTCCTTCTGCGCCCATTTTCCAACCCTACAGCTCCTACCCGCATGACTGTCCCTGCTGTACGACTTGCCCTATGCACCCTCCTATCATCTATACCAACCCTGTAACAGAACATACACAATCAAAGGGAGAGCCATTTCTGAAACAACACATCAAGCTGCAACCACAGTGCTGCATTCTACCAGGGGCACAACAACCAACAAGCCCGCCCGCATGAATGGCCACCAATGAACTGTGATCAGGAAACAGTTGGACCACCCCATTGCTAAGCTCACTGCCCAACACAACAGTCTTCATTTCAGTGACTGCTTCACAGCCTGTGCCATCTGGATCCTTCCCACCAACAGCTGCTTTTCTGCATTTTGCAGGTGGGAATTCTCCCTGTACTATGTCCTACGTTCCTGTAGCCCTCTTGGCTCAACCTTCATTAGCCTTTGTCCTTATCCTCTAGCCCCTTCCCTGTTCCCATTCCAGTACTACACAGCCCTCTATTCCACCAACACACACACAGTCCTTTTACATCTCTGCTAACCCTCCTCTGACCTCCATTTTTAACTCCTGACTGCACCTAGCTGCCCTACCATCTCTCCACCTCATCCTTGTATGCTTCCACAAGCAGCAATTTACCATCACCCATGTGTGGCACTGGTGTGTACATCTCAGCCAGTGGGCAAAGCAGAACAGCGACGTCTGTGACTAGACACGTATACCACACGAGTGGCGATGGTTCTGCTTCCTTATTTACTTGGTACCAGGAGGATCACAGCACACCTCTTGCTTCCCTCTGGCAACTGTAGCCTTATGTGAGTTGTACTGAGAAATGGCGAATATTGAAAAAAAGTAAAGAACAGAAGGTCAGTGTGTCAGGCATTTAAACATGACTGGGAACCGCAATTCTTCTTTACAGCAGTAGGTGAAAACACACTGTGTTTACTACGAGACCGACTAATAGGTGGCCAGCACAAGTTCATGATTGAAATGTACTACAACTCATTTCATAAAGGTGAGTGCAGTGTACTGAAGAGTGAATACTGGCTAGCCAAATTAAGTGTACTTAAAGAAATGGACGAGACATATCAACGGGTTTTAATGTGAGTCATACGAAATGATACCTCATGACTTCTTCATTTCTTGTTATACTCATATCTATTTTACTGCACAATGTACTGTTTTCAATTTTCCAGAATGACCATCACAGTACATCTGCACTGCAAGCAAGTTTCAAAATTACATTAAGAATAGCACGATCCAGGACAGTTTTCCGACGGGGAGTTTGCAAAAGACTGTCTCATTGATGCTGCAGAACTTTCGTGTCCCAAGAACATTAGCGGGTTTCAAGAATTCAGCCTTTACAAACAGTGGCATGACGTGTAAGTGTTGTGGCTGACGATGTGCACAGGTAGTTAATAAATAAGGCTAAAGTCTTTGTTGCCTTCTCTGTAGCATTGGATGAAACAACAGATCGTACAGGAACAGCTCAGGTAGTGATATACATATGAAGTGTTGATAGTCCTCTGCATGTAACAGAGGGCATTTTGGACGTAGTGTCTTTGAAACGGACTACGACAGGTGTAGACTTACTCCAAGTTGTCGGGTAAGCAATTGATGGTGTCGGTATTGATTGGAATGAGTTAATCTGAGTGACCAGGCAATGCGATGCCATCAGAGAACTCTAGCACTGACGCGCAAAAAGATAGGACGCACAGGAGGGACGTTGTATGGAATTCATTGGATTTACATCAAGAGGCACTTTGTGCAAAAATCAGCAATGTTAGAAAACATCATACAAATTGTCGTGCATACTGTAAACTATCTGAAAACACAAGGGCTTATGCATCACCAGTTTTGGCAGTTCTTGGAGAATTTAGGAGAGGAGTGCAATGACATAGCTTACTTTACTGGCTCAGATATGGTAAAATGCTGAAAATATTTTTTGATTTATGTTTGGCCATAGTACATTTCTTAAGCAAGAAGGGAAAGAGTGAACTGAAACTAGAAGATCCTTACTGGATATCAGACCTTGCACTTCTTGTGGACATGGTCTCTCACACGAACAGCCTGAACGTAAGTTTGCAAGGTAAAAACAATTTAATTTCTGACATGTTGGAAAAAGTACATGCTTTTGCTCTTTGGGAGAGCCAGCTATTGTCTGAAAACACTGCACATTTCCCTGCCTTTGGTTTGATCCGTGAAAGTGCTAGATTTCAAGAATGTGTGTCAATAATTGTAAAAAATTAAAGAGCAATTTTGAGTATGATTTGTAGATGTTATGAGTGGATCTCCTGACATTCACTGCTTTGCACAGTCATTTTCAGCATTAGCTGAAGATGCTCTGACTCATCTACAGATGGAACTGATTGACCTGTAGTGCAACAAAATGCAGCTGAAGGACAAGTTCTTTGTAGTACGAGGTACAAAATAATTCTACGAAAAATTTCCACAGCAAGAATTTCCAGGCCTGCATCACGATGCTGCAAGAGTTATGTCCATGTTCGGATCTACTTATGTGTGTGAAAGACTTTTCTCCATAAATCAAAGTTTCGATCCATTGTTAGTGACAAAAATCTTCACAACTGCTTGCGTTTATCGATGTGCCATGCTTTCGTGACCAACATCAACTTTATTGTTCCTAATCACCAATCAACAACATGTTTCAAATTTCTTTCTTTTTCTAATTTATAATTGTTATTTACTAACTGTGCCTAATCCAGCTCCATGTTACACAGGCAAACATTGTTATGTGAAAATTTGGTACTAAACTGGTTGTTCAATGTACACTTACATGCTTAAAAATTATCCTTTAATTATTGAGAGCCATGTTTGACACCCTTGCCGTGAAAGGTATTTAGAGGCATAATGTGTATATAAAACCAATTTGACATATTTATGCACTGTTTGCTTTTATGTATTGTTTTACAACCATCATGATTGTTGTTAGGGTGATGGAGTAACATGATATCTTCCCATGATTGCAATGAACACTGGGAAAAGAGCATGAGAGAGCCCCGCCAGGTACTACACTAAGTGAGCAGTGATGGTTCTGCTTCCCTGTTTATACTTCTGGTATGTGTGCACACTGTGACCATGAGGTTGCACATGTGCAGCACCTCCACACGAGTGTAGAGTATCTGGCCAGCGCTGGTCTATACAGTCCTCGAGTAAGCACACAGGCACTTCTTATTAATGTTTTTTTAGGATGTGTATAACATTGCTTGGTTCTTCTGCAGTGGTGGGTTGTAGCATCATTTTGTTTCGAACAGAGGTCAGCATTTGTACAGGGTGTGTTTTGTCAAACCCCATGTACTGAAATATTGACTTTCAAAGTTTGCCAGGTTTTTGGGATCCTGTACTGTGGTATCACTGTAGTGACATTGTATTTCTAATTATTTCATTTTTTCTTCTATTTGTCTCCTACTTTGTGAAATTCCAGGCTATTCTGAATCCAAACTAACCTTATCCAAATGGAACGGAAATTGGTAGGTGTGACATACTTGTACAGACAAACAAATGATCACAGAATCAGAAAAAATGGATGATTTATTCAAGAAAAAGAGCTTCAAAAATTGAGCAAGTTAATAATGTGTTGGTCCACCTTTGGCATTGATTGATGGAGCTGTTAATGTCTTCCTGAGATATATCGTGCCAGATTCTGTCCAATCGGTGCGTTAAATCATCAAAATCACTAGCTGGTTGGAGGGTCCTGCCCATAATGCTCCAAATGTTCTCAATTGTGGAGGGGTCTGGTGATCTAGCTGGCCAAGGTAGGGATTGGCACACACAAAGACAAGCAGTACAAACTCTCACTTTGCGTGGGTAGACATTACTTTGCTGAAATGAATGCCCAGGATGGCTTGCCTTGAAGGGCAACAAAATGGGGTGCAGAATATTGTTGACATACAACTATACTGTATGGGTGCTGCAGATAACAACAAAAGGAGTCCTGTTATGAAGTTAAATGGAACCCCAGATCACCACTCGTGGTTGTTGGAACATATGTTGGGCGACAGCCAGACTGGTATCTGGGACATCTTCAGACATGTCTTCGCTGGTCACTGGGGCTCAACTCGAAGTGGGACTCATCAATGACGACAATTCTACTGCAATCAGTGAGATTCCGGGCTTCAATTACCAGTGAAGATGTGTCTGGAGGTGCCACAGACAGTGGTGGGATACCAACCTGCCTGTCACCTGCCATGTGGCCAACAGCCAGGAGTGATGGAATTGTGTGCTATTTCATTTCATAGCAGGACCCCTTTGGCTGTAATCCACAGCACTCTTACAGCACAGCGGTACACTGTAGATATTCTATGCCCCATTCTGTTGCCTTTCAGGGCAAGTCATCCTCGACTTACATTTCAGCAAGACACTGCCCACCCACACATGGCCAGAGTTTCCACTGCTTTCTTCATGCTTGCCAAATCCCACCTTGGCCACCGAGGTCGCCTCAACTCTCCCCAATTGAGAACATTTGGAGCATTATGGACAGGGTCCACCCATCAGCTCGGTATCTTGATGATCTACTGAAACAATTGGACATAATTTGGCACAATATTCCTCAGGTGGACATCCAACAACCCCAATCAATACCAAGCTGAACAACTGCTTGCGTAAGGGCCGAAGGTGAACCAACGCGTTACTGACTTCCTCAATTTTGGGAAGTGTTTTCTCTTGAATAAATCATCCAATATTTTCTGAAACTGTATTCATTTGTTTTTCTGTACAAGTATGTCTTGTCTACTGATTTCTATCCCCTTTGGATAAAACTTCATGGCGTGTCTTTTTTTATGTCATACAAATGTGTTTTGCAACCATGAATCATTAAACTGATAATTTGGTAATACCCACATCTGTCGGCACCTATTTTCTTTGGAAATGAAATTATTATAAGGGGCATTCAAAAAGAAATGAGCCAGAGCCGTAGTTACAGAAACCAGTACCTGTATGTTAGAAGTATTGACCCTGGCTGTTGAAACACTTGTCCCACTGTGACACAAGGCAGTGAATGGCTGTCTCAGAAAATTCCTGGGCTACGATGTTAACCAGTTACACACATACAGCTGGCTGTCATCACCCGAGGTAAATTGTTTGCCCTTCAAAGCCTTTTTAAGGGTACAAAAAATGGCGTAATCACAGGGAGAGAGGTCTGGACTGCATGGAGGGTGGCCAAGAACCTCCCATTTGAATTTCTGTTGGAGCGTTGTGACTGTGTTGGCTGCATGAGGCTTTGTATTGTAGTGGAGCAGAATGACCCCACAGCTGAGATTGCCTGGTCGTTTTGATTTGATCACTTGGCAAAGGGTAGTCAAGGTTTGCGAGTACTGATCGGCATTCACTGTTGTCCTGTGCTGCAGGAAGTGAATCAGAAGGGGGGCCATCTTGGTCAAAGAAGAACGTCAGCATAATCTTCCCTGCACTCGTGTGGACGACGACGTCAAGCTGTACGTGCAAAACTGGTTAATATGAGCAAGCCATTCACCGCCTTGTGTCACAGTGGGACAAGTGTCTCAACAGCCAGAGTCAATGCTTCTAATGTACAGGTACTGGTTTCTTTAATTATGCCTCCGGCTTGTTTCTTTTTGAACGCCCCTTGTACATTCTTCTTGAAGTTCGTGGAAATTTCGCCTGTCTTATACACCTTGTATACCAGGTGGAATAGTTATGTTATGGCTGACTCCCAAATATCAGTAGTTCTGAAGGAATGTCATCTATTCCAGGAGCCCTGTTTTGATTTAGGTTTTTCAGAGCTTTGTCAAATTCTTGTCACAGTATCTTATCTTTCATCCCATCTTCACCTATGTCCTCTTCTTTTTCTTTAATATTATCTTCAAGTACATTTCCATTGTGTAGCCTTTCTTTACATTCCTTCCACCTTCAGTCTTCCCTTCTTTGCTTAGTACTGGTTTTCCATCTGAGGTCTTGATATTCATACAGCTGCTCTTCTTTCCTCCAAATGTCTCTTTAATTTTCCTATAGGTATTATCTATCTTTCCTCTAGTTATATATGATTATACAGGGTTTCACACATAAAACTGGTACGCCTCATGCTTGTGATTCAAATAATGACGAACTAACTAAAAAAGAATAGATATCAGTAACATTTACTTACCTGTTTATAAGAGATGCTAGAAGTGGTGGTCATGGGCATATAGGCATCGTTGACTTCATGTGATGAAGTTACCAGCAACGCCCTGTAATTCTGGAGGCTTGATATCATTAATTTCTTTATTAATGTTCTGTTTAAGACCATCTATTGTGCGAGTGCAAGGACTGTTAGCAAGAACTTTGCTTTTTAGTGTGCCCCATTAAAAAAATTACATGATGTTAAGTCCAGGGACCTTGGGGTCCAGACGCCTCTACTGAGAAGTCTGTCTTCAGGGAACAAGTTGGTGAAGTGGGCCATATTTTGGTTGGATGTGTGAACGGTTGTTCCATATTTTGGTTGGATGTGTGAACGGTTGTTCCATCTTTTTGGAATACTGCATACAGCTTCTCTGGATCTCTTTCAATTGAGCATAGAAAGAGTCAAATACTTCTAGATATCTGGCACTGTTTATGGTGTAATTGAAAACTAGGGGTCCAATAATGTGCATGCCAGACACTGCACACCAAATACTTACCTTCTCTGAGTGGGGGCATTCTTCATGCAGAACACACTGAAGCACCAAAAAAACTGGTATAGGCATACATATTCAAATACAGAGATATGTAAACAGACAGAATACGGCACTGTGGTCGGCAATGCCCATAACACAACAAGTGTCAGGCACATTGTTAGCTTGGTTACTGCTACTACAATGGCAGGTTAACATTTAAGTGAGTTTGAACATGGTGTTGTAGTCAACACTTGAGCGATGGAACACAGCATCTCTGAGGTAGCACGATGAAGTGGGGATTTTCCCATTTGATCATTTCACGAGTGTTCCGTGAATATCAGGAATCCGGTAAAACATCAAATCTCCGACATCGCTGCAGCCAGAAAAAGATCCTGCACGAACGGTACCAACAGTGACTGAAGGGAATCATTCAACATGACAGAAGGCAACACTTCTGCAAAACTGCTGCAGATTTCAATGCTGGGCCATCAACAAGTGTCAGCATGAGAACCATCTGACGTAATCATCGATATGGGCTTTCAGAGCCAACAGACCACTCGTGTACCCTTGATGGCTACAAGACACGAAGCTTTATGCCTCACCTGGGCCTGGCAACACCAACATTGGACTATTGATGCCTGGAAACATGTTGCCTGGTCGGACGAGTCTCATTTCAAATTTTATCAAGTGGATTGATGTGTACGGTTATGGAGACAACCTCTTGAATCCATGGACCCTGCTGGTGGAGGCTATGTAATGTTGTGGAGCATGTGCAGTTGGAGTGATATGGGACCCTTGATATGTCTAGATACAACACTAACAGGTGACATGTATGTAAGTATCCTGTCTGATCACCTGCGTCCGTTCATGTCCATTGTGCATTCCGACAGACTTGGTCAATTCCAGCAGGCCAGTGAAACACCCCACACAGTCAAAACTGATACAGAGTGGCTCTAGGAACACGCTTTTGAGTTTAAACACTTCTGCTAGCCACCACACTCCCCAAAGAAGAACATTATTGAGCATATCTGGGATGCCTTGCAACAGGCTGTTCAGAAGAGATCTTCAGCCCTCATACTCTTGTGGATTTATGGACACCCCTACAAGATTTATGGTGTCATTTCCCTCCAACACTACTTCAGACATTAGTCGAGTCCATGCCACATCATACTGCGGCAGTTCTGCATGCTCAGAGGGGCCCTACATGATATTAGACAGCTGTACCAGTTTCTTTGGCTCTTCAGTGTATGTTGATTGTCCTGTGACCGGTATCTGCAATTCTGAGAGTTTACACAACCGGACAAATGAAACCAGGACTCCTCTGACATGAAGTAAAGCAAGGAGTCAAGTTAACCATTACTAATTGATGTTAACAGCCAGTTACAATGATGAACTCTTTTCTTTTTTCCTGATCCTCAAATTTCAGGTCTTTGTCACACGACAGGCTTTTAATTTCATATCTTTTAGTACACAATGACATGATGTATAAGGTACACCAACCTGCTGCAATAACATCCTTATCAACTTGCTAGGATTTCTCAGTGTGTCCATGCGAATTCCATCTAGAGTTTCAAAGGTCTTCATTGTCGGTTGCCTATTCGTCTGCACATTCCGAGCAGATCCTACAGCCTTCCATTTCATATAAAGATCTTGAAAAGTGCTGGTCATGGGGAGCTTGCTACCACTTCAAACACTTCTTTACATTCCTTGATGAACCCTGTCTTTATGTAACACTCCACGACATCAATTCGCAGTCCTAATGCAAACTGTCCCATTTTTACAACAACTCGAAAATATCAGCTTTTTACAGCAATTGGTGTATGAACACACAGCTGCACTCAACTTTCCAACAAAATGCAGTGTAGCCAACTTCTGCGACAGTGTTGCCACTTCACAAGGTATTCGACTACATTTGAATAACTGGTACATGAAGGTGTACCAGTTTTATGTGGGGCACCCTGTATATCCTTACATTTGTCCTCTAGTCATTCCTGCATATCCATTTTCCACTTCCTGTCAGTTTCAGTTTTTAGACATCTGTATTCCCTTTCACATGCTTCATTTGTTTCATTTTTATATTTCCTCCTTTCATCAATTAAATTCAGTATCTCCTGTGTTATCCAAGGATTTCTACTAGACCTTGTCTTTTTACCTATTGGTCATCTGCTGCCACTACTATTTCATTTCCCATAGCTACCCATTCGCCTTGTACTGTATCCCGTTCCCGTGTTGCAGTCAATATACAGGCATATGGACAAAAGGAAGGTTTTTTGTGTGGGGGAAATTAAATTGTATTGATGATTAGATAAATTAAGCCCACATATCACGAACTTCACTTGGATTCATGTTTGTTCAGTTTTTAAGTCATTGTTACACTGTTGTATGTAATATGTGTGTACATTGAATCATGATAGTAACAACTGTATAACAGTTACTCAATAATCTCCTCTCTATCAAGTTCTTCTCGTTCTTGGGAAGAGACCCATCTTTTGAGCAGGACCTCTTGTACACAAAATCGAGCAAGCTGCTGTGGGGTATTTGGACCATGGTCAGCTACTGAACGTGGCCATACCACACGACACATCAGTATTTCCTGCAACATAAATAGTAATATTATTAAGTTTTTTTATTCATGTTTTACTCAGGACAGTAAATTATTTTAAGTACACTGCTTGCATTTATTGTAACACAGCAGAGCGGGACCACACATTCTATATCTAATGATTCCGGAATATTTGATACTCAAGTTGCATATTATAGTAACTTTGTGTGAACACCAACTAATTTAGTTCATATGTGTAATAGTGATTATAGTTACTTTAATTCAGTTGATATGTTATATTTAAATAATTCTGTACCTCACAGCCAGCACATCAGATTAACTGATTACGCATCACTCTGGTAATTGTTAAATTATGTCTTAGAATTAAGACATAACAATTTTGCTCTGTACAAGTTATTAGTTCTATGAAAAGCATCTGATACAAGAATACTTAAAATATGTTAGCATCTTTTGATGCACCATTTTTGTAGTAATCTGTGTACTCATCAAAAAGTATTATCAATTAACTTAGCTCTATGCAATTTTGCACATTTTGTTTGCATTGCATAACAAACACGACAGCCAACTAAAGAAACTGTTTATTTCATTTTGCAATTTTCAACACACATAAAATGTATAAATTCATAAAGTTTTAATTGTATTTTTACAAAAATACTTATGTTGCAATGCCAAACTCTAAATGTGATTGTTAAACTGTTATATAAGCAACATGACAAAAGCCATGTTGAGTTAGTCTTGTTCCAGTTTTTGTAAGGGACACACTTTTTACTAGTTTCATTCACGAATATAGTGGATAATTTAAATCAAATGTGCTGAACTTTTATTAAATAGTTAGTCTACCTACAAATAAAAAAGTTTTTGAGAAGCTGGGATGAATGACTGCGGTCAACAAATTTTATTAATAACGAACTGATTTCGGAATAACTGATGTACACCCACTGTTCAAGATCATATGCAATTCAAGTAACATAATTAATTTGTAGCTATTAAGTGAGACTGCATTTTCAACACAATCAAAGTACAGTACATAATAATGTAAACTGACATAATGCATTGTTTGTATATACAGAGGGGTCCAAAAAAATGTATCCACTGTTTAAAAGTCCATAACTGGCAAACTAATTGATGGAGTTGTCTCATCTTTGGTAGTGCAATAGTTTGTAGTTCCGGCAACCGCCACACAAGCATTGTATTGGGTTGTTTTGTTTTGTCAGATGACAGTCACCAGATAGTCAGTGTTTTGTTCTTAATTGCACCTAGTTACTCGAGTAAACATGGCTGGTGCAAGGGGTGGGGGGGTGGGGGAACAACCGACTGGACTGTGGATGCACTGATAGACTAGAAGGCTATGTAGGCTGGGTAGCACTGGACTGGGAGGAACAGGGAAGTGGACAGGCGAGTGAAGGACAGGGACTAGTGAAACCTGAGACCAGGGGGGGAAAGTAGGATATATTGCAGTGCAATTCAGAAGAGCTGGTGCTGGTAGGATGGATCCTGATGTCAGTATGCATTTTAAGTAAGAAGGCCTATATCATTACATAACACAACTTTAGTAGGATGTACTCCTCTTTTGCATAATTTTGTACTTACTATGTTTATGTGTAGGTTAAGCTTCTGTCTAGTTTCACATGAGAGTAAATCATAATTATGCTTGAAGATGTTTCCTATTTTTAAGAAGCTCCCTTTTGTAAAAATTGGTATTTCATATTTATACAAACAAGACAGGGATATTATCAGACTTTTAAAAAGGGGTCTACAGGAATCCCTGCAGTGAGGTTCCTTTACCACCCTGATAATCTTTTTTAAACAATGGAAAATCCAGGCTGGAATAATGACAAGCACAATAAAATGACTGCTACACATTTGAGCTTTTGGCCAAAAGTCCTTCTAAAGTAGAAAACACACACATACAAAACCACTGTCTCTAGTCACAGATGCTGGAATGCATACAGCAAATCCGCCTGGTAGGAATGCAATCTGTGGTTGAGAGATAGGGAAGAGGCTGGGGCTCAATGGGGAGGGATAGCAAGATAGGGCTTGTGGAAAGTGTAGAGCTGCCTGTGGGTGCATGCAGGGATATGGAGGGGACAACAAGGTAAGGCTGCTACGTGCAGTCTGGTGGTTTGGGGGGATCGGTGGCAGAAAAAGGGAGAAGTAGAGGAGAGAGAAAAAAAAGCTAATGGGTGCATTGGTGGAATAGAAGGCTGAGTTGTGCGGGAGTGGGAAGAGGGAAGCAGCCAGATGGGGAAAGGACAGGGACTAACGAAGGTTGAGGCCAGGAGGAACATGTGATATATTCCAGGGAGAGTACACAACTGTGCAAATTAGAAAAGCTGGTGTTGGTGGGAAGGATCCAGTTGGTGCACGCTGGGAAGCAGTCACTGAAGTGAAGCATGTGTGTTGGAAATATGCAACTGGATGGTCCAGCTGTCTCTTGGCCATACCCTTGTAAAGCAGCACAGTGGTTGCAGCTTAGTTTGTATAATACGTTCATCATAAGAATAAACCTGATGTAAACAAACACAAACGTGACGACTGGTCAGAAGCCATAGCACACGTACACTGGTGTAACAGTTGTTACACTCTTGGAAGTAGGTCCTACTTATGTATTAGATATCTTATTACTAAGTTATGTTAAATGAAAATTTAAGATATTCAAATGTATTAACAGCCATCAATGTTTTTCTTAATCACGGTTTAGCCAAGTAGTTTTTATTTCAAAAATCATGTACAGTCACAGCCTCTGCACTGTTGTGCTCTGATTGTCGCGCTGTTAATGGGCAGTATGAAAATGGCTGAGGCTGCTTTCCGTTCCATAGTGAAACACACGCATGGAACACAGTTAAAAGTGCCAAGAAATAGGCCGTTCTTAATGTTTTTAATAAATTTACAGAGATAATTGGCTTAAAATTTTACCAGCGTTGTATATACTGCAGTTGATTCACAAACCCGCACTGAACGTGTAGCGCAATCGGTCATCATCATCAGTGTTCTGCTTAAAGGCAGGTTTTCACATGGTAGTTCTCCAAGCTGTATGGTCTTCTGCCATCCTCTTCAGGTCTGCATAATTTCCTCTTTCCTTTAAGTCGTCTATCACCTTGTATCTCCTTCTTCCTCTCAGTCTTCTCCCACAAACCAATCCTTCCAAAGCATCTACTAGCAAGCACTCCCCTCTCAGTGAATGTCCCAACCAGTTCTTTTTCCTTTCTCTTACAACCTTCAGCAGACATCTTCTCTCACCAACCCTTTCCAATACTCTTTCATTACTCACTCTTTCCATCCAGCTTATTCTCTCCATTCTCCTCCACATCCACGTCTCAAATGCTTCTAACCTTTTTTCATCATCTCGTCTCAGTGTCCATGTTTCTGCCCCATATAGTGCCACACTCCAGATAAAACATTTGCCAAGCCTTTTCCTTCGTCCTTTATCTAATTTGCCACATAAGAGTCTCCTCTTTCTGTTGAATGCCTCCTTCACTATGGCAATTCGAGTTTTCACCTCCGAGTGACATCTCAAGTCTTCAGTTATTGTGCTTCCGAGATATTTAAATTCACTTACTTGGCTAATGGTAGATTAATATTGGACTGTCTGTGTCTTGTACTGATGACCATACTCTTTGTTTTTGCTGTGTTTATTTGCATCCCATATTCCACACAAGCTTCATTCAGATCTTTGAGCATGTTATTCACTGCCCGCTCACTTTCTGCCACTAATATCATGTCATCAGCAAATCTTATACATTCTATTCTCTTTCCACCAATACATATTCCTCTTTTCCCATCTAAACTTTTCACAATAATCTCTTCAAGGTATACATTAAACAACAGTGGGGAAAGGCAACAACCTTGTCTAACACCTCGTCCAATGCTGCTTCCTTCTGATATTTCATTTCCAATCCTTATCCTTACTTTCTGGTGTAAATATAGATTCTGTATCAGTCGTCTCTCTTTCCAATCTACTCCTTTCCTCTTCAAGATATCCATCAGCTTGTTCCACTGAACTCTCTCAAAAGCCTTTTCTAAATCCATAAAAACAGCAAAGATTTCTCTACCCTTTTCCATATATCTTTCACCTATAGTTCTTAGCAGGCCAATAGCATCTCTCGTTCCTTTTCCTCTTCTAAATCCGAACTGCTCCTCTGCAATCCCTCTATCCAGCTTGCCATATAACCTTCTATTCCACACTCTCAGCAAGACTTTAGCTGCATGAGAAATTAGACTGATGGTCCGGTGCTCTTAACATTTTTTAGTATTTCTCTTTTTCTCTATTGGTATCATAACTGTTGCAGCGAAGTCCTCAGGCCATTCCCCTTTGTCATATATCTCGTTACAGAGGTAGATTATTTCTTTTCTTGCCTTGTTTCCCAGACTCTTCAACAGTTCTGCTGGCAAATAATCTATTCCACATGCCTTCCTATTCTTCATCTCCTTCAGCGCCTTTTCTACTTCTGCTCCCAAAATGGTAAATCCCTTTCCACCTTCCTGCACATAGCGCTCCTCTTCAACCTTAATTTCGCTTTGCATTTCATCCCCCTTATACAGACATTCAATATATTCTTGCCATCTGTTCAAAACGTCCTGCGGTTCTTCTGCTAGAGTACCATCCGCTCTTTCTATTTCCATGTTATTCCTCTTTCTTTTACATTCAAAAACTATCTCACTAGCCAGTCTATACATCATTTCATACTTTCCCTCTCTCTCCATTTTCTCTATTTCGTCGCATTTCTGTTTCATCCGTTTTTCTCTTGCTTCTTCAGTTTCTCTTCTTAATTCATTATTCAGTTTCCTGTACCTCTTTTTGCCTTCTTCAGTTTCTACACTTTTCCACTTTCTGCGCTCTTCCATCTTTTTCAACATGTTCTCTGTTATCCATTCTTTCCTGGTGCTTTGGGATACTCTAATTCCTAGTACTTCTTTGGCAGAGTCCATGAGTCCTTCCCTCATTTTTATCCACTTGTCATTAACACTTTCATCAACACTACCTCTTTGCCATTTTTCCATAAATCTGTTCTCCAAATCTGATGCCTTTCCTACCTCTTTGAGTCTTTCTATGTTTAGTCTTTCCTTTGCTTTACCTCTCCAGACTTTTTTCAACTTCACTTGTATTTCTCCCATCACTAGGTTGTGGTCTGAATTGGTTTAAAATTTTCCCAGCATTGTATATACTGCAGTTGATTCACAAACCTGCACTGAACGTGTAGCGCAATTGGTAGTGTAATGTAAAGTGAACCAAATGCGATTATTCGTGCGTTGGTTTGTATCTCCCCAGTGTCATTTTTTTTCTCATTCAATTTGAAATACCTACATCTCGTAATTATAAAACTCATCATTTTTCATGAATAATGCACATCATCTTGTTTCTAATTACATATTGGACGCGAAATTCCATTTCAAATACAAATTCGTATTATCGATGTTTTATGAAAGACTGTTCATAAAAGTTGTTTAAATTAAGAAAACATCAAAATTTAATTTTTCAAGGCAATAATGAAAAACCAAATCCTCTTCATTTGGACTACGTCCACCATTTTATACCACAAAGGTAGATAAGTATCGTAGAAAAATGAAAAACAATCATTTTCGCAGCATCGAGCACATCATACAAATACTGCATTTTTACATTTGATACTGTACTACTACAATATGAACCCAACAGAACTGATCTGGAGCCAAGCTGCGGGATTTGGCCCGAGAAGTAACAAGGCAGTTAAGCTGCCAGACATACTGGAACTAATGCATGCAGCTTTTTCATGCATCACTGCCGAATGCTGGCGAGATACAGAACGGCCCGTCATAAAAGAAGAAGAAGAGAAAATGCTGTGCCTGGTTGGCTTTGTGGGCTCTGTTGTTGATAGGCTTGTTATCAACATAGCAGGTGACACTTCGAGAACTGGAATGTATTTTTTGGATTTGGATAAGGAAGGAGCTAAGAGATTACCAGACGACTGACTGTACATAATACCTTCAGTGCCTTCAATATTTAACTATACAGTGAAATCCTTCAATACTCTCTTATGCTACACACAGCTTATGCAGAAAAATTACTCACTGCTCAAGTCAGGACTTTTCATCATTCTTTTTTTAAATTACAGTAGTACTTTAGCTAAAAACGATAACGTGTTGTGGTTTTCATCAAGTCGTCTAAGGAGCATATTGTGGGGGATTTGCATTATTTCATTCTGTTTAAAAATTAAATGACATTCAAAGTTGTATTGCTCCTTTGCTTGTCTCTTTTTAACTGTGAACTGCAGCTGGCCACACTGCAGGCTAGCTGTACCAGCTGACCGGCCAGTGCTGTCCGAGTTAAATGCACTGGTAAAGCTGTTGTCCCCTATTATCACTACGTCGATGTGGGCGTAAGGCACAGCACAAAATTTACCCTTATTATCATACCTGACAGTAATCGAGGCACCTTGGCTACAGTCTCACGTGAAACAGAAATCCAATGAGATTCCAGCAAACGTGGAAGAATACATAGCACAATGTTTACATCAGGTTTATTCTTATGATGAACAGATTATAGATCACATGACCAGACCTTAAGACTGATCACTCCTCCTGCCTCACTCACACACATTTTTGTGTGTTATTTTCCATACCTCCCTGTGCCACACAAACTTCTTGAACCTTTAAGTACCAACTGACCCGCCCCCCCCACCCCCTCCTTTCTCTTTCCTTATTCCAGCATGCTCATACTAACCTCACCTAATCCATTTACATCCGCTGTCTCCTCTCTTAACACATACCCACTCACCAATCTGCATTCCACATTATTGTTTTGTATTTATTTTTCTCTTTGATCTCATTGTGTTTTCACAACAATTTTAGTTTGTTTTGGCCTTTCACTATTGGCTCTACACCCCCAAGTTTTACCTCTTTTCCCCATATTTCATCCATTCTGTCCTTTGGTGAGTTTTTGCGCATATTTTTAAGAGTTTTTCAGATATATTTTTACATATTATACTTTTTTTATCCCCCACCTCGGATCCTTGCTCCTTTCTTCCGGACCAATACAGAAAAGTTTCCTTATTCCTTGCCAGAACCTACTCCACAAACTGTTCCTGCATAGTTACCTAGATCATAGAATCTCACCAATTGGCCGTATCATCAAATTACCCATCTCCAGCTGCAGCCCCTCCTTCCATAATGACCTCTATTTGTCCAAATTCTGTCAGTCAATTGCCCTCACCTGCCTACTACTGCGTCATGTAAATCAGACCCAAATCTACTTGCAATACTCCCTCTTCATACATAAACTTCTCTCTTTCTGAAATCCCAAATTCCTGCATTCAATTTCTCATAAATAAAGCAACATGCACAATACCACCTCTAAAATCTCTACAGCTTGTTCCCCACCTACTCCTGCCTTGGACTACTGCTATCCACCACCTCTACAACAGCCTCCAAAATCTCTCACACCTCAGAAACTCACTCCCACCACTATACAAAATCCAGAACCTAAGCAGACCTGAAATACAGTCATGAACTACTCCTCCAAAAGCCTTAGTTCCACAGAAGTATCAGTCCTTTCCAAAGGCATTACCTTCTGCTCCATTCCCAAATTCTGTCATGCTGGACTCATTAAAGACATTATCCTCTTCTCCTGGCCCCTAAAAGTGGAAATACTTTTTTGCTACCAACCACTTCTATCAGACTCAACACAAAGCCATCATTAAATCATGCCTGACTCAGTTCACTCCTTCCAACCACGATCCAATCCCATTGCCCCAAATCACTTCCTGATAACATTCCAGAATTTTTTAACCTCAAACCTTGCCTTCTCATCATTCCCTAACAACCTCAACATGGAAACTAACCTTACATCCACAGAAACAACCACAATCCACCACATAAAAACAGATCCTGACCTTACAATCCTACATGCCACAAAGGCTCATCCACTGTGGTTTTGAACTGCAAAGATTAGCTGGCGGACGGACTCTGCCAGCTGTCAGGTTCATCTACCTACAAACCCTGCCACAGTGACTTCGTTCCAGGAATCCAATAGGATCTCCACTCTTTCTTCAAACCCTTAGGACTATCTCAAAACCTCTCACCTGGGTCTCTCTCTCTCTCTCTCTCTCTCTCTCTCTCTCTCTCTCTCTCTCTCCCCCCCCCCCCCCCCTCAATCCTACCTCCTTCTTGCACCCTAAAGTCCATAAACCCAACCACCCAGGACCCACCATTGTGGCCGGTTATTGTGGCCCACTAAGAGAATGTCTGCTCTCATAGGCCAACACCATCTGCCTACTACCTGTAACCTACCCTACGATATAAAAAGACACTATTTCCTCCAACGACTCACCACAGTTCGCGGTAAAGGTTCTGAGTTCCAGTCTTAGTCCAGCACACAGGTTTAATCTGCCAGGAAGTTCCATATCAGTGCACACTCCGCTGCAGAGTGAAAGTTTCATTATGTTAAATCAGAATGGTCACAAAGATAATATTGTGGGTAAAGCAAACTAAAGACAGTGATTTATTGGCAGAACACTTAGAAAAGGTAACAGGTCTACTAAAGAGACTGCTTACATTACACTTGTCTGCCCTGGGCCACGCAGGATGTGCATCAGGTAGATTTGACAGAGGACATTGAAAAAATTCAAAGAACGTCAGCTTGTTTTGTATTATCACAAAACATGGGAGAAAGTGCTGTGGATATGACACATCAATCGGTGTGGCGGTCATTAAAACAAAGGCGTATTTGCTGTGGCAGGACCTTCTCATGAAATTTGAATCACCAACTTTCTCCTCAGTGTGTGAAAATACTTTTTAGGCAAGCACCTACTTAGGGAGAAACGATCATCATAAGAAAATAAGAGAAATCAGAGCTCATGCGAAAAGATTTAAATGTTCATTTTCTCTGCGTGCTGTTCGCAAGTGGTACAGTAGAGAAGTATCTTGAAGCTGGTTCGAGGAACCCTCTTCCATGTACTTAATTGTGAACTGAAGAATAATTAAGTAGATGTACATGGTGATTAGCAATATATCCTTTTCATAATATTATTGATAATTTTTTCTGTATTTTAATTTTTTAAACTGTAAAACTCCCTTAAAAATGATTCCATACATCAGCAGTGACTGGATACGCTCAAGGTACATTGTCAACACTGATACGAAACTTCTATTTTGAGTGAGAGTCCTAACAGCATACATACATGTATACAGTTTCTTATTTACATTGTTAAGATCTCTCTCGCACTTCAAATCCTCTTGAAAATGTATGCCTAAAAATTGTCTTTGACAGACATTTGAGACATAGCGTGTAAGTTTTCGTACATATGTAAAGCAAGCATTGGTGAATGGGGAGGGGGGCAGTAGCGAGAGACCAAAGCTTGGATACAGTATGCACATTCCAGAGGACGTAGGTTTGTGGTGATTCTATAGAGATGAAGAGGCTAGCACAAGACAGCTTCGCTTGTAGAGTTGGATAAAGCCTGTCTTCAGGCTGAAGCCAACAACAACAACAACAACAACAACATGTTATGTGGAGTCTGAGCAGATAGCTTGTGAGGTAACGGGCAAGTTGTGGCGCCCTGAAAATATTGTAAGTTTGGAGTTGGCGTGGCCGCACAGGCTGCTCGGCATGCCGGGGCTCGTCAGCAACCACATGGTGCCACACGTTAGCCGGAGCAAGAGGGAAAACACCAGCACGTGGTCCAGGCTGACCGCGTGGCTGGGAATTCCATGTTGACGCTGTGTCGAGGACTGTGCTTTGTTTCGATGAAGGAGATTTGTATGCCAGGAGGGCCACAGATGGCGGACTTTATGAAACCATAATGGCAGACATTTCACAGTTCACGTAAAAAATAATAATAGCCAGAGGAATCATGATACCTAAAGAAGAAACATGTACATTACCATTATTTGCATGATGATTCTGATCGTACAATCAGATTTTCAATATCTTTATTAGTTTAAAGTTTAGTCTCTGACTGTAAATTATACACGTAACACCGAGCAACGAATTTCCAAAATCTAAACAGTTCATCAGATTTTCTCGGCTGATGTGTCTTTGGAAAGCTATTAGTGTAAACCTAAATTGATATGAATTACAGGCATGTAACTTGAATAGTACCTGAGTTATTGGAGATCAAAGTGGCCTATTACTATTGATCGCGTCAGGCCATAAGTACTCTACAGTTACACGAAAAAATGGTAGCAGAACGCTTCTAAATATATTTACTCGTTTATGTCTTTGTTTATATCCGATATATACTAATCATGAAGAAATTGGTCGAATATTTACTTTGTTTTAGAAAGCACAGAGACATTAGGCTACTGGCCTACTTTTGCTTCTATTCCTTTGATATATGTTTATTTAATTTGTTTATGTATTTAATAATGTGTGTAAGAGCGTGTTTATGGTCCAGCCATAAGAATATTTATTTAATTTCAAGTTATTTAAATGTAAACCCAGTATTTCGTATGTGTTTCAATATGTTGGTGAGTGTGTGTTGGCTTGGAGACATGGTGGGAGCGCTCTAGTCAATCGCAGCACTCCTTAATTGCAATCTTTCATTTATAAATTTCTATGTTACATTCAAAATTCGCAATTGCCGATTGATAGGAACCTCCGCCATTCGATTCATGTGTATATTCATATTATATACCGCAGACTCAGTAGTATATGGCTTGTAATACGGCAACTATGTATCCCAGCCCCTAGACAATGAAACCCCAGCCAAAACATTTAATACTTCAGCTCTTGAGTCTGAGGGTACATAGTTCAGGGCCACCATTAATTATTTGAATGGCCTTGCCACAGTGGATACACCGGTTCCCGTGAGATCAACAAAGTTAAGCACTGTCGGGCGTGGTCGGCACTTGGACGGGTGACCATCCAGCTGCCATGCGCTGTTGCCATTTCTCGGGGTGCACTCAGCCTCGTGATGCTAATTGAGGAGCTACTCGACCGAATAGTAGCGGCTCTGGTCAAAGAAAACCATCATAACGACCGGGAGAGCAGTGTGCTGACCACACACCCCTCCTACCCACATCCTCAACTGAGGATGATATGGCGGTCAGATGGTCCCGATGGGCCACTTGCGGCCTGAAGACGGAGTGGTGGTGGATTAATTATTTGAAAGCCCGCAATTGGAGGTTTCTCCTCTGGGATTTGAGTCCTGCAAAGTGGTAATTCCTTTGTTCTCTGTTATTCAGCAAACTATGTGAAGCGTAAAAACCTTTGCAAAACCAGTAGAGATTTCTGTAGAGTGAGCCTCTCACAAAACACAATGTAATATCGGTTTTTCCTTCTGCAAGTAGGTTTCTGGAAATAGTGAAATTATATAGTAATTTTCACAACTAACACATGCTCTCAACAGAGGTCCTAATCTGTCAAGTTAAAGGCAGTTTGCGTGGGGCTCAGAGTCTAAATAAGTTGAGTGCAGGGAACGGTAACAGTTGGTGGGTTTAACAGACAGCAGTATCGGAGACGGTTGGAAAGTGTGGTAACCAGCAGCAACTACAGTTACATCAGGCGACTTCTCCAGTGGCGGACGCAGTTCAACAGCAGTACGACGGCAGTGTCTTCGAGTACTCCAGGGCAGTCTTCAATGTCAACTTCCACTACAACTAGTGGCATCACCATGGCGGAGGGAACCATCTCAGATCAGATAAGTGCCTGTGCAAATGGTGAGATAGTGTTTAACTCTGAAGTTCAAGCTCCACTTATAGAGCTCGCAAATACGAAACAGTCACCTAGTATGTGTCATTCTGAAAATGGAAGTGAGTTGATTAGTCTGAAATCAGAGTGCGAAAGTGTAACTAGTAGGAATTCAGGCAAGGGGAATGAATATGGGGGGAGATATGATGTCTCAGCTAATGCAAATGATCCAGGGATTGTGAAATAATATGAATACAATGGCAAATAATATCAGTGCAATTTGAACAGATACAGGTATACAGCGAACAGATATGGGCACATTGCAAACAGTTATGGATACAGTTCGGTCTGATATGGGTACAATGTGAACTGAAATAGGCTTTGCTATAAAAGAAGAAGTTGAAAAAATTACGGGTAACCTTGAAAAAGTAATTGATGATAAATTAAAATGTGTCCGAGTGGATATGGGGAAAATTACAGGCGAAGTTGTAATAGTAAAATCTAACATCGAACCAATGGAAAAAGATCTTGGGGAAAAAATTGATAAGATACAGATGGAACATTAGGGGCAAAGTAAGCAAATGTATAAAAGCGCAAGATGCTCATAAAAGCAATATAAACTTAGCAATTAGTGACATTGCCAATCGTGAAGTTGAGGGGGAGAAAGAAGTGGGCAAAATTAAAGATAAAATAGAGTCCAGTATCACTAGTGAAAATGAAGCTAAAAAACAAATGCAACAGATAAAAAGTGATTTAAATTCTTTAGCCTCCAACAGGCCCTTGGGCAAATACCGGATCTGTGAAACATTACACAGATGACAGAAGGTATCACCCAGTAAATTTCTTGGCTGCATGCAGGGATGCTTTTGTTCATGGCATGTCAGACGAAGCAAAAATGAAATACGTTAAACAGCATTTGGAGGGAGACTCACAGTCTTAGGCAAATGTTAAATGTAGTTCGTGCGAATCATACAAAGAGTTAGAAATGTGTTTTTTGAATAAATTCTGGAGCGATGCAAAACAGATGCGCATCGAAAATGAATTTTTAAACGGGCTGAGTTACATGTGCGGTAATGGGACGATGAGAGATTTTTACAAGCGTGAACTGGCAAGCTTATGCATGTGAAACATCCGTTGGGGTTTTTAACTGAAATCACCATGTTAAAAAGGTGATTACCCGATAATTTTCAGTGGGACCTTGTCCATTGTTCATGTGATTCCGTGGACGAATTTCTAGAATTTGTAGAAAAATTAGAGGGGGCTTTGAAGTTCAAACCTCCAAGCCAACCTGGTGGTAGTTATCAAAATGGGAATCCAAATAATCATCAACAAAATAATAATCGTGAGAGAAATCAAAGGAATTCTCAGGGAGATAGTAGCTGGAATGAGCAGAATGGTTGGAGAACAGACGGGAGTGATAACTTCCGTGGACGGGACCCAAGTAAAGAATGCAGCTTTGATGGGGGAAATTCGCGCGAAGTGCAATCGCATAACAACCAGTCAGGAAACTGATGTTCGCCACATCTCGAATTTGGAGATGGTGATCTGAAAAGGCAATGAGAAGGACTGGAGACAATGCTGATGGTAGAAATGTTGGTAGGTTTGGAGAAAGACAACAAATACGTAATATGGAGCATGTTAAAGAGAAAGGTTATATAGGTCGCTCTTTCAATAAAAGCAGGCGCGAACGGTGGAAGCATAGATTTGTGAGAAATTTAAGTAAAAGTAATGGGAATAAATTTGCGGGGAACGATGTAATTTATGAATGTGTAATGAATGAGTGTGTGAATGGTGATGAATGCAAAGATTCAGTGGTTCAAAAAGAAGTTACAGAGGGGATGAATTTTTTGAAAGCAAATTGTTTGGAGAGTTCTGAAAAGATATTAGCAAACAGTAGCAATTGCAGTAAGGAAGATGTTGTAGTTGCAAGTATTTGTGAGTCGGCAAAAAGCATCGATGTTAGTGAAGTGGTGTAGCTTTGGTCTCGCCAGCTGCAAGTGAGGGTGATTGTGTTTTAGTAGAAAGCGACAATGTTACTAAGGGAGGCTTAGCATTGATTTCGCCAGCAGTTGCAGTTAAAAATGTATCGGTGGAGGTAGATGATTTCTGTTTAAAGGAACAGAGCAATGGAATTTATGTCATGATGTAAAAGCTAGTATCAACTTCGGAGGAAGGAATTTACGGATTCTAGTCACGTATGGAGGCGAAACGAAACTTATTGATGAATGTGTCAATCTAAAATGTTTGTCAGAGTGTGAAAGTGAGAATGTATGTAAAATAGGATTGGAGGTTAATCTGGATGACAGGTGTGTAGAAATGGCAGTGTGTGCTGCTTTTTGTCCAATCACAGTGGAATGTAGCAAGTCTGGAAGTCCCAAAATTGTACGACAAAATAGCAGCAATTTGTGTAATGTAGCGGCGGAGGATTAAGTTGTGTACGATTCACGTAAAGTTAAACAATGGAAAATCCAGGATGGAATGTAACAATACCAGAGGAGGAAAGTTGGTACTCACCATATAGCGGAGATGCTGAGTCGCGATAGGTACAATAAAAAGATTCACACAATTAAAGCTTTCGGCCATTAAGGCCTTTGTCAGCAGCAGACACACACACACACACACACACACACACACACACACACACACACACACATAACGCAACTTGCACACACATCAGCAGTCTCAGAGATCTGAGACCACACTGTGAACAGCAGCACCAGTGCATGATGGGAGTGGCGATTGGGTGGGGGTAAGGAGGAGGCTGGAGCGGGGAGGGGGAGGGATAGTATGGTAGGAGTGGCGGGCAGTCAAGTGTTACAGTTTAGATGGAGGGCAGGAGAGAAGGTGCGGAGGGGGGAGGGGGTAAGTAGTGGAAAGGAGAGAAAATAAAAAGACTAGGTGTGGTGGTGAAATGACGGCTGTGTAGTGCTGGAATGGGAACAGGGAGGGGGAGGGATGTGTGAGGACAGTGACTAACAAAGGTTGAGGACAGGAGGGTTACGGGAATGTAGGATGTATTGCAGGGAAAGTTCCCACCTGCACAATTCAGAAAAGCTGAGTGAATTTATGTAGTGATTTAAATGGTGTATAAGCAGATAAGGTTGCTGAGATGAATATTTATGGTGATGATGGCTTAGGCATTAATGTATTCTTTCAGGAAGATAAAAGAGTTTAACAGTGAGTTGATGTGTAATTTTGTTGAAGCTGCAAGTGTCGATATTTTGGATGGGAAAAACTGTAAAGTTTTGCATGCTGTGGGTAGTGAATTGGCACAAGGTGTGGAAGAACTAACAGAAAATTTAGAGAGGGCTGAAGTAAATAGTCTGGATAGGGATAGTTTGTGTAATGAAGTTCATATAAATTGGTATATGAAGGAGGAGTGTGATTTTAGTGTGACGGATTGGCGTTTGTACAGTAAAATGTTACGGTCATTACTGCTGCATATGTGGAAAGGAGAGGAGTTTAAAATTGCTAAGGGTTTAGAAAAGGGAAGGAATGAATTAGGGGCAAAGGAAATATTTAATGCATTATTTTGGGATGAATACGAGATTGAGGGATGGATAGAACAGGGTGTGTGTACGCTAGAACTGGGAGAGAAGGGGCCAGACATAGAGAATGATTTATTAAGGGAGAAATGAAAAGCTGTTCTAATTGTAATTAGTGGTAGTAAATCTGGAGGGATAATTTTATATGTTTCACTTGGGGATTCATTAGTAATTTGTTAGTTTATTGTGGCACTGTACGTATGCAAGAGGGGGAAGTTTAGGCACTGAGGGTGCTTGGAGGTCAGTGACCTCGTGGGTTTAGGTAAAATATGTATTGATTTATGCTTTGTATAAGAGTGTGGCAAAGAATTTAACGATCAATTTTAAGGGTATTAAAATTGTAATTGTATGTGCACGCATTTTTTGGTGCATGGAAGTAAGAAGGATTTGTTAAAGTCAACTTGTGGGAATTTGAGCTTACAGTGATTCAGTCATTTGCCTTGTGACTTTGTTCCTAAAGTGTAGTTTTCTGCTGGAGGGAATCTTTAGTGAGGATCCTGGTTGGATTTGGGAAATGGTTTGTCGACGGGTTTCTACTTTTGGTTTTCGTTGTAGACAGATTTGTCATGATAAATGGTGGAGCTCGGAAGTCAGAGGCAGACACGATTTCTGCGAGGCACTTGGTCAAAAGACTGATGTGAGTTGATCAATACTTCGTGTTAAATCCATGTGAGCATGTACAATGCGAAGGAAAAATTAGTGCAAGGAAGGCGCCTTAGTGCTGAGTGGCACAAGAAGTGCATTTAAAAAAATATATTTCTTGTCCAAAAAATTGTTTGAGCATAACTGAACTGCAGGTATTTTTTAAATATGCCATTTCGTTCATAATTTGTGTTGGTTTAAGTTTAATTCAAAATTCATGCTGCTCCCAGACCACTACAAAAATTTGTAAACACTATTGGCCTGGAGTTTTAATCATTTAATTCTGTTCTTTGTAATTTGTTTTATACGTACTTATGTGAACTGAAGGGTGCTACTTCTGAACATTCTGACAAGCCAGAATGTTAATAAGTGGAGGTGTGTGAGGTAACGGGCGAGTTGTGGTGCCCTGAAAATATTTTAAGTTCGGAGTTGGCGTGGCCGCACGGGCGGTTCGGCAAGCCGGGGCTTGTCAGCAACTGCGTGGTCCCGAACGTTAGCCGGAGCAAGAGGGGTAGCACCAGTGCATGGTCCAAGCCAACCGCGTGGCTGGGAATTCCATGTTGACACTGTGTTGAGGACTGTGCTTTGTGTCGATGAAGATTTGTATGCCGGGAGTGCCAAAGATGGTGGACTTTGTGAAACCATAGTGGCAGACATTTCACAGTTCATGTAGAAATTAACATTTTGCCATCCACACAAATTTATTTGCTTGGCGCCGGCAGTGCTAATTCAGATTACTTGGCTTATCGCCAGTCGCTTGCCACCTTTCCATTGATGACAAGCATCAAACACATTGACTTTTGAACGCTTTAATTTTTAAGGAAAGCCTTTATTTGTCATATTGTTCCAAAAACTCTAATTTTCTTTTCAAGTAACTTCTCTGCAAGTTCTACATTGTTATAATAATTATCCATGTAGAGGTGATGCCACTTTCCATAAGAAGGTGTCAATAGTTCCATCACTATTTTTTGCTAAAGGTTATCCAGTGCCAAAATATATCTTGAATAACAAAATGTATCCCGTACTCGAATCACACAGCATCCGAATGAGTATGCCATATTTCGCAATTTTCGATGGATTGTAAACTTTAAAATTTAACTGTCCAAGCCACAGTATCATTCCTTCATCAACTGAGATGTTTTGACTTGGATGAAACGTTTCTTTAAACTTTTTGGAAAAATAATCAATTATGAATTGCACTTTGAAAAGCCGGTCGGCATTATCCGGTTTATTGTTGTTGTCGGAAAAATGTAAAAATGATAACATTTGTCTGAATCAGTTGTGGGACATCGTTTTGCAAAATATCTGTGTGTCTATCAACAGATTCATTGCCAGTAATCATTTATCCTTGCTTTTTTTACAATTCTGACAAGGATAGCAAGTCCAAATCATTTTCTAAGTTCGGGTCCCGTAACGTCACAAATTCGGCATTTTTTTATCCAGTTTCCTTCTATTGCAATTTTGACTGTAATACTTGTTGGTTTTGTTGCTAATACATTCAAATAGATCATTCCCAATATACAATTCTACGATATCCATGATGCTCTGTGTATCTTTGCGAAATGTGTGTGGACCCAGAGATCCTTCAAATTTATTATTGGTTCTCAGTAAATCATAGTCTTTCTTCTTCGTCTGATTCATCCAAATCAGTTGGCAACCATAGCGTTTGCCAAATTTTTCTTGGACGTATTTCACTATCTTCCGATGATTCTACTTCACTTTTATTTTTTTGGTATCCAATGTCTTCTTCTCAATCGGCCAAGTCATCTGGAATGTCAGACAAGACGTCCATGAATTCATCGTAAATAATCGTATCGTCTCTTTCATCTGCCATGATGAAAGTACACAAGTACTTATAAAAAAAAAAATGTTGACGTGTGTAACTTATTGTTACCTAAAAAACACCAACAGAATGAAAAAGATAGCAAAGTGCTGTCACCAGTCACTGCGCAATACTACGCTCATGACACCATTCTGGTGTCGCCAGCCACTGCGCAATACTATACACACGACACCACTGTGGTGTCGCCAACCGTTGACCACTATTTCGAACATGACACAACTGTGGTGTTGCTGGTCAGCAAAGTGTTAATAATAGCCAGAGGAACTATGATACCTTAAGAAGACATGTACATTACCATTATTTGCACGACGATTCTGATGGTATAATCAGATTTTCAATATGTTTATTAGTTTAAAGTTTAGTCTCCGACTGTAAATTATACACGTTACACCCAGCAACGTATTTCCAAAATCTAAACAGTCCATCTGATTTTCTCGACTGACGTGTCTTTAGAAAACTATTAGTGTAAACCTAAATTGGTATGAATTGCAGGCATGTAACTTGAATAGTACCTGAGTTATTGGAGGTCAAAGTGGCTGATTACTACTGATTGTGTCAGGCCATTAGTACTCCACAGTTACTCGAGAAAACAGTAGCAGCATGCTTATAAATATTTTTATTCATCTATGACTTTGTTTATATCCGATATATACTATTCATGAATAAATTGGTCAAATATTTACTGTTTTAGAAAGGACAGAGACATTAGACTACTGGCCTACTTTTGTTTCTATTTCTTTGATATATGTTTATTTAATTTGCTTATGTATTTAATAATGTGTGTTAGAGCGTGTTTATGGTCCAGCCATAAGAATATTTATTTAATTTCACGTTATTTAAATGTAAATCTAGTATTTCGTATGTGTTTCAATATGTTTGAGAGTGTGTATTGGCTAGGAGACATGGCGGGAGCACTCTAGTCAATCACAGCACTCCTTACTACGGTAGGCGACTACCGAAGTCAATGGAGGGACTGTATGGAAAAGGGGGAGGAGCATCGGGTGGCACAGGACATGGGGGGAGAGCTGGACAGAAGGCGCGATGGATGGTCGCAGAAAATACTTGGAGAGTGTTGAGCAGTTTGTGCCTGGCTGCGGGAGATAGAAATATTTTGTAGTGCTAACTTGTGCACTTGTGAGATTTCCATGGCTTCTGCAGTGAAGACGTAGTATGCATTTAGAAGTGAATATCTCGCAAGCTATGTTGTTGGTCGTAACTAATTATGTGAAGTAGGAATCTATTGTTTCCGTGTTATTTAACTTATACTTTATTTAATTGCTGGACCATCAACACCTATAAGTGTTTTGCAGTAATAAATGGCATTCTTAAAGGTACTTCTGCTATCGTACTCATCATTTAAAGTCATTAAAAATAGTACCTGCAGATTTTATTTAATTGCAATCTTTCATTTATAAATTTCTATGTTACACTCAAAATTCGTAATTGCCGAGCGATAGGAACCTTCGACCATTCGATTCATGTATATATTCATATTGTATACTGTAGACTCAGCAGTATTTGGCTTGTAATGCAGCAACTACATATCCCAGTCCCTAGACAATGAAACCAGCCAAAAGTTTTAATATTTCAACTCTGAGTCTGAGGGTACATAGTTAAGGGCCACCATTAAACCATTAATTATTTGAAAGCCCACAAGTTTTAACCTCTGTGGCGGGAGCATGACACTTGTGTTATTCCTCGTTTCCTACGTATAGTGAAAAAATTTTTCTTCGAGTAAACTTGAGTTTTGGGACATGAAGCGAATTAGCTCAAAAATATGCCAGTAAGGATTTCTAAATATCTACTGATCTCCTCATAAGGGATACCACAGTTCTCTCTGTTATGCATTCCAAAGACTTCCAAGTTCCACTTCAGAAACGTTGATATTTCTGATTTATTATCTTCATTTCCCAAAACAATATTCTGTGTCTGATTCAAAATATGAGAAGTACACCACTTTTCTTGTGCTTATCTCTGTTGCACTGGATAGTACAAAAAATGCAAACTATTTAGTAGGCACAATATCTTAGACTTGTTTGCTTAATCATTGTGTCTAGCATCCTCTAATTTCAGGTGAAAGTATTTCCACTGATATTCTACACATAGTATCATACAAGTTAGCGACCTATGAGCCAACTACCCTTCATACAGCATTGTATTGTGCGTGGCCTCCTTCCTCACCCGCGAGCTACACGACCTCTGCCAATTGAAGAAAACAATCCAATGTAAACATAAACATGCAGAATTGTTTTCCCTCCCATCCCCAGTGGTGGTCATGGTTCTTGCTGGTGCAAGCCTTGCCAAAGGTAGCACTGTCACCACTAGCACTACACAGCTGCCACCAATCACGTGCTTCCAACTGCTGTGACACAGCTATACAGGCTGCCGCTCAGCTAATCTAAGCCAGATGCACACCAGGAGTTGCTCAGTGGCAGGTGTTGCTCGGTAGCCAAGTGCTGACCACCCAGTCCGTTAATACGGAGTTCCCTTTGTCAAGCACAGTAGCAGCTCATAAGGAGTTACTCTGTGAACAACCCTCCACAATGCCTCCATACGGAGCTCCCATTGCTGAGTGCATCGGTCTCTCTGAACTGATGTTCACCCACATCGAAATATGAAGGAGTACATAGCTGGCTGCCTGTTAAACTGCTGGGCCATCATCGAGTGCCTCTTCTGCATCACTTTACAGGCCGTCACCACCAACATCGTCACTGAGTTATCACCTTATGGGACACTATCTACTACAGATCTGCTCATAACCCAAGACCAGAGAGCACTTCGCAGTCCGTGTGTCAATCTGGTGGGCCATTGCTGGTGCCTTCACCACATCTCTTCAATAAAGTTTGACTTACTAAAGTTGATTGTTTTAGCTACCTGGGTTCATAACTAGTACCGTGTCATTCCAACCACTCAGCCATGAAAACAAAATTGGTGACTAGGATAACTGGTTTTTGAGTTGTTTTCCCTAGTGACACACTTAGTGCTCTCACACAGTTGCCTTTCTTTGGTGCATTTTTTCCAGGCTGTTGGTAATATTTCTGCTGTGACACAGCAGTCCTTTGTTGTTTCTCGCCCCGTCCCCAACGTGGCCACCACAACACTTGTCATTCAGGCTTTCAATGATGCCATGACCAGTCTTAATCCTCTAGCTGGAACAGTACTGCATGGCCTCTGTGATCCATGACTATTCTTGTCGTTGATCTTTTCTCCTCCTATGCTCCAGTGCTTTGGCACTTAACATCCTTCAGTCTCTTAACCCTGCTGTTGACCTTCCCTCTATTTGCAGTACTCACCTGCAGGCCAGCCGATGGCCTACAACGCTTCTAAGTCCCCTTCCGGGCCCTCTTTCCTGGTGGATCCTCTCACTTGACGTGACCTTTTGTCCCACTGTGTTCTCCTTCACCCCAGACGGCACTGACAAAGACTCTAACACCTGTCAATGCACAGTAAATGCACTGTTGATACATTTAACTTTGTTAAATTTAACTTCATATGAGTTCATTGTTCTATCTATCTGGATTCGTACCTAGTAGCATGTCATTCCCACTCGGTCATGTAAACAGAACTATCTATGAAGAATACAATGACAAATCTCAGGGTCCGCAGCTCGTGGTCGTGCGGTGGCGTTCTCGCTTCCCGCGCCTGGGTTCGATTCCTGGCGGGGTCAGGGATTTTCTCTGCCTTGTGATGACTGGGTGTTGGGTGATGTCCTTAGGTTAGTTAGGTTTAAGTAGTTCTAAGTTCTAGGGGACTGATGACCATAGATGTTAAGTCCCATAGTGCTCAGAGCCAGAGCCACAAATCTCAGGATACTAAGATAATAATGGAATTTCCAGAACGTGAACTGCTTGCCTGCTGATGAATGGTGGGTCACACACTGAGGGAAGAAAAAATTTAATAAAAGGTGTGTGCATCACTCCCCCCCCCCCCCCCCCCCCCACACACACACACACAAACAGCTCTTTATTTATCATTTATAACCCTTTAACATAAGCCCACTTTGTGTCTACTGTACCAAAAAATGTCCTCTTTACAAACCTCAAAGCACCTAATATCTATCTTTTCCCTTTCCTCTAAGGGGCATCTCATTATTTAGAATAATCTAAATTAATGTAACACTAATGTTTCCAGTAGATTCATCCACTTGCAATGGTTATCTTATTGTCTGTGTTAATAATTGTGCTCTGTACTATTACAGATGTGAAAATAGATCTAATGATTAAATGGCATCAAAATAATTAGTGTGGGGTTGGAAAATGGCATTTTTATAGAAATGTGGGTAAGTTACTATGCACTGCACGGAGAACACACCACCATGGCTAAGATATGAAACCAACACCCACAACAATAGTACAAGTTTATATGCCTACTAGCAGCTCCACAGATGATGAAGGAATTGACAGAATGTATAAAGAGCAAAAAGAAATTATTCAGGAAGAAGGAAATTTAATTGGATGGACTAAAATTTGGTAGCAGAAAAAGGAAAAAAAAGAAAGAATTGTAAGACATTGTGGACTGAAGAAATCAAAGAGGAAGCAACCTTGCACAATTTAATTATTCCTAACATTTGGTTGAAGAACCACGAAAGAGGATCCTATTCATGGAAGAGACCTGGAGAAACCAAAAATTTTCAAATAAATTGTATGAAGATAATACAGAGTTAAAGAGGGTCTTGCCTTACTGCAAGAATACAATTTTTGTTTTGTTTAATTGTTGTAAGAAGCTGTATCAACTTATAATTCACTATTATTATCTGGAAGCACAGGAAAAGTGCTTAAAATTCCATGACGGTAACACAGATTTAGAAACCAAATTCTAAAATGCAAAACCTTCCCATCTGCTGATGTACCGCCACAAATGAAGTTTCTAAGCAAATTATGCCTGAGTTTTATAAGTTCTTCATATTTAAGTCTGCAGGCGAAATGGAAGTAAAAAATTAAACAAGAGCACAAGTACAGATAATATTTACCAACCATACAATGCAGATGTACTGTGTGGCCATATGAGGTGGCTCTCACTTCAGAGTTACAATTACAATTCTTTGTAACCACCTTATATCTGGTAGCACCACTGATTTATTTTTCATACACTGAATAAAAATGCTTAGTATTCAAAATGACACAATATGTTCACATACAATAAATCTGAACTATAAGCAATGAAATTAATAACCAGGGCACTGAGTAGCACACAGAAACATAAATAAGTGCTGATATATAACAGCTAACCTTACGAACCTCCCTTCTTCAAAGAATACACAGACCGCAGAACCTGAACAAGCACTCTTCGGGTATGTGTATTCTGAAAAAGAACTCAGTTCACAAGATCAGCTACGATGTTCCAATTTTTTTAATGTGCTTATTTGCCACTCAATGCCTCTACTATATGCTTAGTATTATCTTCCTTTACTCTACTGCTAATCTTCGACTTGGGACATCGCAGTTCACCTAATGTGACCTATATGCATTACAATAAAATAAAAATTTGTTATGGTACTGACTTTGCCAACAGTTTCAGCAAGACGATTGACCCCAAACAGCAATGGCCAAGAGATTGACCGGCGATTGTGTGAGGAGCTCCTGCCCAAGTCAGCTTGCCGTAGTACTTCTACCAGAACAATGTATGATGCATGATAGAATGGAGGGCCTTCCTTGTACAGTACTGAAAAGTAGAGAACAATGCATTACTGTTAATATTCTGATGGAATAGAGGCCACTAAATCATTATTAACCCTGCTGTTCTGTTCATTTTTACTATACAAATGTACTGTTCAGGTCAATGTGGACTATACCATTTAGGAAGGACTTCTAATCACTTCTCCCACATACTACGAATTGTGGAGAGTTTATCAGTACGTCATCTTTCCTCTCTTGTCACAAGACATGTGACATTTAGAATGTTTCTAGGAACATGGTTGCTAGAAATAGATTTCGCTCAGTATCCTCATCCCACAAACTTTTTGTAGATTCCTCATGTGAGCAATACACACCCGAAAGGAATAGGAGTCCCAAGTATGAGTGAAAAAGATAATCATCCATGTTTGTCCATTGTTAACTGTAAACTCATTATCCCTCAATATTTGTCACCTCTATTATTTCATTCTGAAGTGCTGTCGAAAATAATATTTCAAATGAACTTTCTACATCACTTACTGTGCTGCTCCCATATCTAGTAACTCCCAGGGTACTCCTGATGATGTTCAAAGCAAGAAGGTGACCGTGTTGTGCTGGTGGTTGAAATTGCCATTCTATATTCTCATTTTTAGAACCAGAAGTCTGTACATTACTTTGAACAGACTGTGGACTGTCGTCAATGTCATCAGAATACTCACTCTGAGATGCATTACTGACATGGTCTTTGAACTCATAAAGTGATCCTTCGTCTGTTGAGCTATGTGCTAATCTTTCCAACTAAGTGTCAGTCAATGATGTAACCATCATGATGTCACAATTCAGACTGATCACAAACAATAGAGAACACAAACTGAGCAGAAACAACAGATAATTCTAACAGTTGACAAGACGTAATGACAAGTCCATTGTTGTAAATGCAGTACCTTTCTTGACTTGTTGAATGTTGAGAGTAAGTATGAACAATGAAAGTCATTACTACTATAAAATATGAGACAAGCAGAAAGTATTTGACTTTAGAGTAATCATATTAATGTTGGGTCACACTGACCCAAACATTACATATGTAACACTTATGGTTTAGGACCAGATGACTTAAAACGTTTTAACAACTTACTGCCCTTGTATTTTCAGAAGTCACCAAATGTCATAAAGTTATTTTGATATTTAAATTATAAGAAATGAAATTTATAACCATTTCGGTCATATGGACTCAAACAGAACAGCAGGGTTAATAAAGACTCACATAATAATTAAAGCAATTTACTGAGTGTATCTCAACTGTAAGTATATAACAGACCACAATTTAATGAAAGAGACTGATTGCAAATTGAACTAAATCAATTCCCTGGACAAATAGGCAACATATTTTCTGGGTATCATGCTGTAATCGTTTTATTTTTTTATCTTCATGATGTTCCACAACATATTTGTGTCCCTCTCCTTTCCCCACAGAATGAAAAACTAAACAGGTATTAGCAAATACATTGTTTTGTTTCCACCATGGAAAAAGGAAGATAATTAGGGCACAGTGTCCCAGAGCATACCAGGAAATTGCATCAGGAAAACCAACAGTGTAATTCTAACAAGTAAATGGTGAGAAAACATGGGTAGGCAGGAAGGCCAATCAACAGGTCAAACATAAGCAAAGGTCTAAAAGAAAATAAAAGCATGGATGAGAGATAAATAATCAGTAGCTGGGAAAATAAGCAACAAATTGTGGAGATGAAGGGGTTAAGCACAGCAAAATACAGTGCTCTCTGGCACCAGCTACAGGTTAGAAACTGCACACTTTGACACAATGAACAAAGCTCGTTAACAATGTACAAATCTCTCACTCACTCAATTGCCCATTACTTCACACTCGGGCATTCAGTGGCCGCAGTGGGGTGGAGCGAGTAACAAACATACAGCATGCGCAAAGTTTCAAACCATACTTTCAGAAGGTCATAACTGAGTAGTATCAGAATTATGGCCCAAATTTTAATGCAGGATAGACTGCTGCAGCTGGTATCTTCCAAGTGTGCTTTATTCTTCTTAAAATATGAGGTCAACCTGGTGATGTTTTCTTGTCAGTCCACATCCATAAAGGTGTTCTTTGTGATGTCTACGGAATACGGGGAAATAATAAGATCCAGGTGCAAGACCTACACAATCCAACCACCCAGCACTTACTATTCCAGTCCTGTCACAGGTTTATCGTACTCCATCAGGGTACAAGGCCCTGGGAGTAGACAACATTTCATTACAACTACTGACAGCCTTGGGAGAGCCAGGCCTAACAAAACTCTACCATCTCGTTTGCAAGATGTATGAGACAGGCGAAATATCCTCAGACTTCAAGAAGAATATAATAATTCCAATCCCAAAGAAAGCAGGTGTTGACAGATGTGAAAATTACCGAACTATCAGTTTAATAAGCCACGGACGCAAAATACTAACATGAATTCTTTACAGATGAATGGAAAAACTGGTAGCAGCAGACCACGGGGAAGATCAGTTTGAATTCCACAGAAATGTTGAAACACATGAGACAATACTGACCCTATGACTTATCTTAGAAAATGGATTAAGGAAAGGCAAACCTACGTTTCTAGCATTTGTAGACTTAGAGAAAGCTTTTGACAATGTTGACTGGAATACTCTCTTTCAAATTCTGAAGGTGGCAGGAGTAAAATACAGGGAGCGAAAGGCTGTTTACAATTTGTACAGGAACCAGATGGCAGTTATAAGGGTCGAGGGGCATGAAAGGGAATCAGTGGTTGGGAAGGGAGCGAGACAGGATTGTAGCCTATCCCCGATGTTATTCAATCTGTATATTGAGCAAGCAGTAAAGGAAACTAAAGAAAAATTTGGAGTAGGTATTAAGATCCATGGAGAAGAAATAAAAACTTTGAGGTTCGCCAATGACATTGTAGTTCTGTCAGAGACAGCAAAGGACCTGGAAGAGCAGCTGAATGGAATGGACATGGTCTTGAAAGGAGGATATACGATGAACATCAACAAAAGCAAAACAAGGATAATGGAATGTAGTCGAATTAAGTCGGGAATTCTGAGGGAATTAGATTAGGAAATGAGACACTTAAAGTAGTAAATGAGTTTTGCTATTTGGGGATCAAAATAACTGATGATGGTCGAAGCAGAGAGGGTATAAAATGTAGACAGGCAATGGCAAGGAAAGTGTTTCTGAAGAAGAGAAATTTGTTAACATCAAGTATAGATTTAAGTGTCACGAAGTTATTTCTGAAAGTATTTGTATGGAGTGTTGCCATGTATGGAAGTGAAACATGGACGATAAATAGTTTGGACAAGAAGAGAATAGAAGCTTTTGAAATGTGGTGCTACAGAAGAATGCTGAAGATTAGATGGGTAGATCACATAACTAATGAGGAGGTATTGAATAGAATTGGAGAGAAGAAAAATTTGTGGCACAACTTGACTAGAAGAAGGGAACGGTTGGTTGGGCATATTCTGAGGAATCAAGAGATTACCAATTTATTATTGGAAGGCAGTGTGGAGGGTAAAAATTGTAAAGCGAGACCAAGACATGAATACACTAAACAGATTCAGAAGGATGTAGGTTGCAGAAGGTACTGGGAGATGAAGAAGCTTGCACAGGATAGAGTAGCATGGAGAGTTGCATCAATCCAGTCTCTGGACTGAAGACCACAACAACAACAACAACAACAACAACAACAACAAGTACAATTTTGTATTCTGAACTTTTTCACACTGTTCACCATGTTTCCCCTCCTTTTTTGTGGTTTACTATTATTCTTTTGCTACTAGGTATAGCTATTTGTTCAAACACTGTGCTTTTAACAGTGTGAATATTGTAACTTCATTATGTATTTCCTCCTCTTTGGTTGTTTATCTACGTGTCACCACCCTAACAAAGTGTATGTTCAAAACCAACAACTTTTGCCTTGATTTTCTGTATGTGGTAAGTTTTTTGCAGGGTTAAGAGATGTTTTTTATTGTTGATTCTAGTTAGTTTCATGTCTTGTTCTCTAGTGGTTGGTTTGTGGTTATGTTCTCTTAGGTGTTCTGCAGATGTGGTGTGGTTTGGCCCCTTACGTCTAAGCTCTCGTATGTTCTTTGTATCTGACATCGAATGCTCTACCTGTTTGTCCCATTTGTTTGCCTTCACAAGTGTTACACTAGTTGATATATACCTGCTTTCTGGGATATGTCTCCGTTTTTTGTCAGTTTTGTAGTGTATTTATGTATAGAATTGTCTGTTGTGTATGCTACATTTATCCCCTGTCTTTTGAAAATGTTGGTGATTTTATGTGAGAGTTCGTGTTTTTATGTCATTCTTGTGTTTTCTTTCATCTTCTTCTGATTATTCTGTCTAGGTGTTATGGTAAGCGCGTTTGTGTTTGGTTCTGTCATGTTGTTGTCTGTGGTTTGGTGCTTTCTGCTTTATTTTACTTTTAATTTTGTTATTTAGCTTTGTGACTATGTTACTACTGCAACCGCTGTTTTGTGCTATGTGTATTATTATGTCCAGTTTTTTGGTAGTTTTCTTTTGTGAATGGCACTGTGTTGAATCTATGGAGCATGTGTCAAAGTGCTGCTTGCTATTTTGAGTGTGGGTGGTTCGAGGATTGGGGAATGATAAGGTCCATTGCTGCGGGTTTACGCTAAATTTCAATTTTTGTTTTTTGATTGTTATATCCAGAAAATTAATTTAGTTATTCTGTTCTCTGTCAATTGTGAATTTTATATTTTTATGTCCCTTCTTGATGTCAGTGTGTAGTTTTTCAATTTTTGTTTGTGGTTAATCTGTTAAGCAACGAATGTCATCCATATACTTGAACCAATACAGTATGTTGTATTCTTTTGCTACTATTTTTGTGAAAATGACCTGTTCAATTGTGATTTACAAAAATATTTGCTAAGGCTCCTGAAACTGGGGACACCATTGGTAATCCCTCTTCTTGTAAATAAAATTCATTATAGAAATGGAAGTAATTCTGTTCTGTTATGAGCTTCCTTAATCTGTTCATCAGGGAGTTGACTAAGTTTTCAGGTTCTTATCTATGATTTCTATTGTTTCTGGTACTGGTATCTTGGAACACGTTTTCTACATCAAATTAGAGTAGCATTGCTTTGTCTGGGATTTTTATATATTTATTTGTTGTATTAGCTGTGTAGTGTTTTAATGGTTCTGTGTTCTTGTACTTTGAAATTTTCTGGCAGTAATTTTTACATGTATTCTGCAAGCTGGTATGTGGGGAATTTTCTGGAATCCTGGTCTCACAGAAAGATTTTGTTTGTGGATCTTTGGTTGGCTTCGGAGGACAGGCGCAGTGGGATTAATCTGTGCCAACTTTCAGTTCTCCATGTTATCCAGCATGGTGTCTACATTTTTCAGGGTGTTTTTTACTTTTGTCTGGAATCTGTTTGTTGGGTCTGATTTTGTAATGTTGTTTTGTGAAATGATTTCTTGTGTTTTTCCAATGTATTGTTCTCTGTCTATCAGTACTACTGTGTTCACACTGTCTGCTTTAGAAATGATAACATTTTCATTTTGAAGTTTTCTCTTAAGTTTTCTGAGTGTTGCAGATTCTGTGTTTTTGTGCAGTTATGTTTTTATACAGGTAATTATATTATGTATTTCTTTTTTTTTAGTTCTGTAGTTGGTCCAATGTTGACACTATTGGTTTCATTCCTATCTTGCCTTGTCAAAACACTTCCTGCTTCTATAATTAGATTTTCTATGTATTCTGCAGAGGATGGCCACACAAAAAAACTTGTTATTCACTCCATGCCAGACATTTTCATGTGGTCCATACCAGAAATTCAGAGGACTCTGTTTCTGAATTTACATAGTATTTCTGAATTTACATAGTATTTTAATCCTTTCCCCAACAGCTGTCTTTCTTTACTGCTTAGTTCTGTGTCTGTAAGGTTCACTAATCTTGGGTAGAATTTGTGCGTGTGTGTAAAGGTATTGTATTGTGCCTGTAGTTTTTTGAGTTGGTTGCTCTTTCTTCTATGAACTGTTTCCTTTCTTTGTACAGCAGTTTTTGTGTTCCTTTTGACCTTGTTGAGCAGATGGGAGAAAACTGTCAAACTATTAATGGTGTTTGCAAGTTGTAAATGTGTCTCATATAACTCGTAATTTAGTTCTTGTTTTGTAGGGTATAGGAATTTGATTTCATATTTTAACCACATTTTCTGAGTGTCAAGCATTGCTTGTTGGGTGCTGGGTGAACTGTTTTTAATCTTTACATTGATATGTTTAGACACAAGATCGTTACAATTGCATATTTTGTTGAATTTTATTTGTTGTGTGGTCTTATGAATGTTCAGCTGGATTCTTCTGAATTTCTGGTAGAGATCACATGAAAATGTCTGGCGTGGAGTGAATAACAAGTTTGTTTGTGTGGCCATCCTCTGCAGAAAGCACAGAAATACTTGGTTTTGTAAATAAAACTACCCTTTCTTACTGCAACTTCATTTATTTTTCCCAGGCGCATTTTGCCTTTTACTTGCTATAAGGCATCTTCAGCGGAATCTATAACGATACAGTTTTGTTATTTTTAGATTATCGAACATTTCACGTCACATGAGAGGAAATGCGGATCACAGCAAACTTTAAGTAATTACTTACTCAAATAAAGAAACATGACACGAACTGTTTGATAATCTAAAAATAACAAAACAATATCATTATAGATCCCACTGAACGTGCCTTAGAGCAAGAAAAAGGCAAAATGCCTCTGGGAAAAATAAATTAAGTTGCAGCACGAAAAGGAGGTTTTATTTACAAAAAAAGTACTAATGTGACTTCTTTACAGTAATTAGTAATCTGTCTTTTCCTACATTGCCGATATTTCTACCTGGAGTTTTCATTGTTTAACTTCAAACAAATGCTAGGATGGTTCCTTCAATCAGGCCAAAGTTAATTTCTTTCTCCATCACTGTGCAACTCAACTACTGCTCCACCACCAGTGATCCCAAGGCCAATGAGATGTTAAAACTCTGATATTCCATCCATATTTTTATACAGTAATATGGATTCACACAGATAGCAATAAAAATGTTTACTTAAATGCCTTCATGCATCTTTCATTATTTTAATCTCATATTCACGCTCTCCAAATAACCAGTGTGCATGGAGATGAAGAATATATGCAGATTCCTTCTTGAAAATCATTTCTTAAATTTTCTAAATGTGTTTTGTAAGATTTTCAATGCATTTTTTGGAGAGTTTGACAGCTGAAATTTTACAGCATTTGAATTACTCTCTCCAGAACAGTAAATAAGCTTGTGACTATTTAGTAGGTAGGCAGGTATGCAGGATAGCTGTCAAGTTTGAAAATGAGGAGAGATGTAGGCCTAGTGACAAACTTCAGCTGTGAGGGTAGGTCATGAATCATACCTGGATAGCTCAGTCAGTAAGAAACGTGCCTATGAGAGATGTGGTCCTGGACCTGGGTCCACCTGACACTCAGTTTTAATCTATTATCAAGTTTCAAAACAGAACACATTCCACTTCAGGGTGTAAAATTAATTCTAGATGTCTGTTGCCATCCCCACTATTCTACTCTGTAAACATTTCATTTCCTTTTTAGTTCAATCTGAAATGAGTTTTACACATCTGAGTACTAGTTCATGATAGGCCATACAAGTGTATGAATAGATCTCTTAATAAACAAATTTCAGTCTGCGATTGGGGATCAAAGCTTGTCAATGTACCTACAACAATGACTATGTAATCATACTACTTCAGCACAAGATACGTCGCTATTTCTAGATCTGTATTTGTAGGTCATGGCAGACTCCAGCTGTAATTCGTTAGTCCTCTATTCAAACACTATTATATATTTACATTCCATGGAGTGCACCACTTTAGGGCATAGTCTATTTATACTTTGGTGGGAAGTCCAAATACAGATCCTTCTCAGGTTTTGGAGCTTGGTCACCAAATATCTAGATATCAATGTTAGTTATTAAAATTCTTCTGAAAAAGAGGACATTAAAATTCAGGATAGAAGGGAGCCTATAAATTAAACACCTGCGGTAAGCACAGAGTAATTAGTCTCATTTCACATGCAGCTAAAGTTTTAAATAACATATTTGGAAAGGTAATGGAGGAGAATTTGGCTGACGAGCAGAAATACAGGTACAACATCTGCAATAGGGATACTACTATTTTTTTTTTTGGGGGGGGGGGGGGGGGAGGAGTGTTATTGAGTAGGGAGAAGGCTTATAAATATGTTTTATAGACATGCAAAAGGCTTATGATACTGTGGCTTGGGATTAACTTACAACAATAACAAGGGAAAAGAGAGTGAACTGAAAGAAGCTGGTGACATAAACTCATTACATTTAAGTCAAGAAGTGTCAGTGAGAGTGAGAGGGGAAAGGAGTTAATTGAGTCTACCGATCCTATGACAAAATAATGATGTGCCATTTGACTTCATACACGCACAAACAGAAAGAAAGCAGAACACTGACAATATTCTTTGCATCTAATATAGCAAAAAATATATTTTTTGGAATGTAGGTTATGGTGACAGACTGATTTGTAGCGCAACGCGACGTCTTGGTTATGCTGAAAGCTGACCACTTGGTTTTGGTTGTGAGTTAGTAAAGCAATGTCAAAGGCTTTAATTAATATGGAGAAAGTACCAAGTGGACTGAACCATGAAAAGGAGTAAGACAAGGCCGTCTGAGTAGTGCTCAAAAGATGGCAAGCGGGAGAGGGTGGGGTTGGGACTCAAGAAACAAGAAAATGGTGTCTGAGGTTTGCAGATGAAATTGTCCTTCTAGTGACAAATGAAAAAGAGTTGCAGGAGATAGAGCATGTCATTGAAGCTAAGGGAAAGAGCTACGGAATAAATATCAATACAAAGAAAGAAAGAAAGCAAGGGCACTAGAAGAAAAGGAAAGCATAAAGATAATGCTGAATAGAGAAACTTTGTAACACATGGAAAGCTTTATTACCAAGTAAAAAGAATAGAAAGTGATGAAGTGCAGCACAGAAACTAAAACCACTGTAGAGTTTTATATGGAGTGTCCTATATAGTGCTGAGACATGGTCAATGAAGAAGAAAGATAGAGCAAGGCTGGAAGCCTTTGGGATGTGGACATGGAAGAGGATGGAAAAAATAAGTTGGACATATAGAGTGAAAAATGCAGGGATACTGAGAAGAGCAGTAGGGCAGAGACAATAAGGTATTTGACTGTTTTCTGGAAGCTATCTTAAATGATTAATTATGTCATTTTCTAAAATGCTGTTTTGCTCTTGAATTTCAGTATTCTTTTGTAAAAACAGAAACGAAATTCAAATAATTTGAACACCCACTAAAACACTCCATTTGAGTCAAGTGATGCCTGTGATGTCACTGGCTAACTCACCGCTCCTGCTGTCATAATGCTAATCTACAGTGATGTCTTGTTTTGGAATTTACGTTTTGGAAAATGGGTTATAAATGGTGTTTAGTACCATACTGCACAAATACATCAACAAAAATTCCTGAACAGTTATTTTTGAGTGTTCCAGAGAATTAGAAGATGCGTACAATGGGGTTGCACTGTACCAGCAAATTTCCAGCACATCGACACACAAATTCACTAACGTAATTGAATGTGTGTTGCACTACGAAGGTAACATTAACTTAACTCCGAGATATGCTCTCCGGCTCTTTCAACAAAAGATAGCACTTCAATGAATGAAATTAGATTCCTACTTAAGATCGTCATTTTACCTTACTACATCTCAGTTATTTGGAAGCTCAGGAATTAGAGCGATAACCGTATAGATTGCTGGTTCAAACCTAACCTGAAAGAACATATTAACTTATTTGTGAAACAACTCGACAGTCATCTCATATGAAAACCAAATCACAATTACAAAACTTCACCACACTGCTCAGAAACAGAATACGAGGGCAATCCCAAAAGTAAGGTCTCCTATTTTTTTATAAGTACACAGACCTGTTTATTTCTACAATGGTTTACATCAGTTTACAGCTTGAACATTTAGCTATTTTTTGACATAATCACCATTTCTGCCAATGCATTTTTGAAGACGCTGCAGCAGTTTTTGTTTCCCTAGGTTAAAAGAACATTTGGCCAGAAAGTGATTCAGCTCCGACGACGAGGTGAAAGAAGAGGTTCATAACCTTCTGAACAGCATGGCGGCGAGCTGGTATGACATGGGCATACAAAAACTTCCATAGCATCTACAAAAATGCATCGACAGAAATGGTGATTATGTCAAAAAATGGCTAAATTTTCAAGCTGTGAACTGATGTAAGCCATTAGAAATAAGCAGGTCGATGTACTTATAAAAAAACAGGAGACCTTACTTTTGGGATTACCCTCATATTATTGTGTTTTCCTTCCTGTTCACATGCACTCACATTTGCAATTGCTGTTCACACACATCATGTTCAAAAAGATATTTTCTAGTTAATGTAACCACACACTTTTTATTTTATAGGAACTATGGGTTTACCTTCGTACTGCCTAGCCAGGAACCTTATTGTTTAAACTTTTGCAGTGTCATCATCTTACATAAAGATGTAGTTAGTCTGCTTCAGACACTAATGTTAGTTTACACTCACAAACATCACAGCCCTTACGTTTGTATCACTGCATGTTTTACACACTGTTGTCTGGTTCTCAGATTAGGCTAATGTGAAACTGTATGTAAGACATCCCTTGATAAAAACAGCTGCTATACAATCAGTTCTTGCTAAAGCTATTTTCATATTCTGTGTAAAACTTTAAAAAAATATATGACCTTTCCAGGATTCGAAAATGTGACCTGTTGCACTGCAGTCCTATTTGCTATCTATTGCACCACAGAACACCTGAGAGATGCACCCTCTCTGCTTAGCGTCTTCTACACAGCAAATCAGCATCAAGTTTTACCAACAACATTTTTTTTGTGCTTTGGGTTGTAGCTCATGATGTACTCAACAATCTAGTTACAATACACGGACCCATTTGCAAAAGATCTGCAATTCCTTAGTTTTGATCAAATTTAATGATGTTGCAGGGACGGGAGAAAAGAATTTCCATTGTTGCGCGCGCACACACACACACACACACACACACACACACACACACACACACACACACACACACAGAGGTTATTACTGACACACTGGTCATACCGGACTCAAGAGTCCATTACCGCAGCGACATATTTCTTGCACATATCACCGCTCTAAATGGGTGGAGCATAAACTATCAACTTTCGCAAGAGTTCACTATTAACATTCACGAAATTCCTATCTACTGTCACTTAAAAGTTGTAATTGCATTTTCCATCAGTATATAGCTAAACTATTGGCAGTAAAAGTACATAAAAACCTTGCAACTTTGGCGAATGCTCCTATAACACAAGTATGGTTTTGTTTTGTTCCTAGTCTGTAACTTCACCAGAGCATCAGCCATTAACAGAGTGTTTTTGATCACATGACGAGAGATCTTGATATTTAATGATTTTTAAGCTTTAATTATAAACAAATAAGATATATTTTGTGACAATGTTGACTGTAAATGCTACTTAAATGTTACAATCAATCACAATAACAACAATCTGAAACATATTTTCAATATAGATAAATAGCCTATTACTGAATGTTAGGAAAAGGAGGAAAAGCATAGCACAGAAGAAACATTAAAGAAGAAGGAGGGTTTAGAAAAACAGTTTTAGAAGGGCACATGTAATGAAAGAAAGAGGCATGGGAGGAAGAGAATTCAGATCCTGAATGATGTACTGGATGACAGTATGCAAAGCAGCATTAAGAAGGAAGTGACGGACTGCCAAAAAATGGAGATGCAAAGGATTCATTAACATAGCAAAAAACTAATGACGAACACTCTACCTGAGCTGACAATGAAGCTCATGAAGAGAGTATTTGAAATTTTGTGTGTTATCTGCATCCCTGAATTTTTAGTTTGTAGCTTTTAATGTGTTGAGTTGGCTCATTTTGTTAGTTCATAATCAAATTATCTATAAGGGAATTGAAATGGTTCATCAAACTGTCTATCCTCATAGAGAGAGAGAGAGAGAGAGAGAGAGAGAGAGAGAGAGAGAGTGTGTGTGTGTGTGTGTGTGTGTGTGTGTGTGTGAGAGAGTATGAGAGAGGGGGGGAGAGGGGGAGGGGGAGGGGGAGGGGGAGGGGGGGGGGGGAGAGAGAGAGAGAGAGAGAGAGAGAGAGAGAGAGAGAGAGAGAGAGAGAGAGAGAGAGAGGGGGGGGGGGGGGGGGGCAGGGGGTTCCAGGGCCTTTTCCAATAAATATTCCAGGGGCCGCTTATGAGTAATTTAAGTCTCGACTCGTACCCGTACTTTTAAATCCCATTCATCACACAATACTTTTGTCCTGATGACGATCCATCTTTGAAGCACCGAAACACACCTGCTAATGTCACCACCAATAATCAAATAATAATTATTATTATAATTACAATAACAATACTTGTTTTGAGGAAAAACACACTCCAACAATAATGAAATAGCATGGTATGCTGGACCTTAATGTGCTACAAATACTTACAGAAATCTCCGCCATATTTAAGTCCTGATTTGACTACCCATCCTTTTCCACGGAAATGGTGATAGGCAACATACTTTTGCACAAACTCAGCATCTGATGCACGAAATGTCTCCCACAGTTCTCTTAATGTCATCACTTTGCCTGTGAGGTCCAGTACTTGCAAACATCCAAGAGCATACGACAGAAAGAAGGCTTCTTCTAGTGTCAAGTGCAAGTGTTCAGGTACTGGATACGGGTTTTGCACCAACCTCGCCTCCAGTTTATCTATTACCAATTCCTCTTCTTCACTGTCTGAATCACGCAATACAACAACTTCATTTTCAACATTCCTTTGTAATGAAAGGCGCTCACTGGCTGACGGAGACTCGTCATCTGTCCTTATTTCACTTTTGATCTCTTCTGTATCCATCAGTCCAACCCTACCTGCTTCAATCACATGTGATCTGCTGTCTTCCTCAACATCACTTCCCCTTTTTTGTGATTTGCTTCTATCTTTGGCACTACCTCCAACTGGGGATCTAGATGCACCACCAGTTCCTGATGAAGTTCCTTCTCCTGCATTTACATTGTCACTGCTGGTTTGTTCTGACACAGGGTTCACTACAGTTACTCGTTTCTTGGGGGGATCCCTGTGAAATCTTATTGTAGGTGCTTGGTATGAAGTATGCAAAGGCTGTGGTGACTCTGTATCTTTTTGTTCACTCTGCCAGTCAGGTGGGAACACTTGAGGACCTTGTTCCTTAACCAAACCTCCAATACTTTGCATTAAATGTGATGATGAATGGTCTGTATCACTGTTGACCTCTTCTTTTATTAGATATCCACTATTGTCTTCAACTTTCACTGAAATAGCAATCTCTTCAGATTCAGAATCTTCTTTCCACTTGTTTCTCTGCTTCCACTGGCGCTCTGAAATAAATGGAGGAATGCCATTCTTGACTCTTCCAAAAGTGGGAAAATGCCTTGATAGTGAACCTTTCCCAAAGAAACCCTGAAAATATAAACATATTGTAATATCTTCAAAGTTGTCAGTAAATAATGTCTGTCACTACAGAAACTAAAAATATCAGAAGTCTAATATTATTCCTGTGAAGCATAATATTACTCCACTATTTAACAATATCAATATCATACAAATAACAAATCATATATAAATGAATACAACCACCATGAACTATTGGCCTATGATGATGTGAACCCCTTTCACTGTGTCTAGCTCAGGAATAAAATTAATACTCTTTTGACAACATTATGAAAAGGATAGACTGCTACTCACCACACAGTGGGGATGTCGAGTTGCGGACTGGGACAACAAAAAGACTGTTAAACAAGTAAGCTTTTGGCCAAAAGGCCCTCTTCTGAATTAGACAGCACACACATACACACACTCGCACAAACATAACTTTCACACTGCTGCTGCTGTGTCCAGACTGTGAGCAACAGCACGTGATGGGAGAAGCAATCTGTGTTGTGGTAGCAGGGGGGGGGGGGGGGGGTGAACGAGACACGTAAACAGACTGTAGGTGCATTGGTGGGATAAAAGACTATTTAGTGCTGGAGTGAGAACAGGGAAGCAGATAGGCGGGTGAAGGGCAGTAACTAATGAAGATTGAGGCCAAGAGGGTTATGGGAATGTAGGATATTTTGCAGGGAGAGTCCCCACCTGCCCAATTCGGAAAAGTTGGTGTCAGTAGGGAGGATCCACATGGCATGGGCTGTGAAGCAGTCACTGAAGTAAAGAAAACTGTGTTGGGCAGAATGCTCAGCAACTGGGTGGCCCACCTGTTTCCTGGACACACTTTTTTGGTTGCATTCATGTAGACAGGCAGCTTGTTGTATTGTCATGGCCACACAGAACAGCACAGTGTGTGCAGCTTAGCTTCTAGATCACATGACTGCTTTCACATGTAATCCTGCCTTCGATGGGATAGGTGACACTTGTGATTGGACAGGAGTAGTTGGTGGTGGGAGGACTTATGGGACACGTCTTGCATCTAGGTCTGTTATAGAGACATGTGCCATAAGACAAGGGATTGGGAGCAGGAGTTAAGTAGGAATGGACAAAGATATTGTGTAGGTTTGGTGGGTGGTGGAATACCACTGTGGGAGCAGTTGGAAGGACAGTGGGTAGGAAATTCTTCATTTTAGGGCAAGAGAAGATGTAGCCAAATCCCTGGCAGAAAATGTGATTCAGTTGCCACAATCATGAACGATGTTGAGTCACAAGGGGACTTTGGGAAGTGGTGGGTGACTGGAAAGATAAGGAACACAAGATTTATTTGTTTCTTTACTAGGTTGGGAGGATAATTATGGTTTGAGATGGCCCGAGTGAGACCCTTGGTATATTTCGAGAGGGTCTGCTCATTACTACAGACACGATGGCCAAGGGTGGGAGGAAAACATCAAGGAAGGCAGTTTGTTGGGCTGAGGAGGACCAGGTGAAGCAAATAAGAGAGAAAATGTTGATGTTCTGGAGGTACATGGATAGGGTGCCCTCACCCTCGATCCAGATCATTTGGCCTGCACCTCAACAGGTATGGGAAGGGGAGGTTGGCAAAACTTATAGGTGACAGCATAGGTGGGGGTGGTGGGATCACTCATGGGAAAATTCCGGTAGTTGTGGGTGTTAGAGCTGTACCTTTTTTAGATTGAAGTCAGCTGATAGGTATTCCTGCTTAAGGGAAGTCTCTCTAACAAAGAAACCACTCTCTACAAAGCTTGGGTATCCGATTAATGAGGGAATTAGTATATTTCATCAAAATATACAAGGTATTAGAGATAAAGTTAGTGAACTGCTTATAGATGTTGACTCTGAAATTATTGGTATATCTGAACACTTCTTAAATAAGGAGATAATTCAGAGGCTTCCTTTACCAGGATACAGGTTGGCTGGCAGCTTTTCTAGGAGCTCTTTGCGGTGTGGGGGAGTAGCCATGTATGTGAAAAACGGTATCCCATTTGAGTCAATTGATGTTTCAAAGTACTGCACTGAAAAGGTGTTTGAATGTTGTGCAGGTGTGGTTAAATTTAGTGGAGCTAAACTTCTTACTGTTGTTATTTATAGATCCCCAGACTCCGATTTCACAACATTTTTGCTAAAGCTAGAGGAGGTTCTTGGTTCACTTTATAGGAAATACAAAAAGTTAGTTATATGTGGTGACTTCAATATTAATTGTATAAGTGATTGTGCAAGGAAAAGGATGCTGGTAGACCTCCTTAATTCATATAATCTTATGCAAACCGTATTCTTTCCAACGAGAGTGCAAGGGAACAGTAGAACAACCATAGACAATATTTTTGTTCATTCGTCATTATTAGAAGGGCATTCTGTTAGCAAAAAGGTGAATGGCCTTTCAGATCATGATGCACAAACTTTAAGTCTAAAAGTTTTTTGTGCTGCAACACATGTTAAATATAGTTACCAACGTTTTAGGAAAGCTGATCCAGTTGCTGTACAGACTTTTGTAAACCTTATCAAGGAACAAGAGTGGCAAGATGTTTATAGTGCTGATACAGTAGACGATAAATATAATGCTTTCCTCAAGACTGTTCTCGTGCTCTTTGAAAGTTGCTTTCCGTTAGAACGTTCAAAACAGGGTACTAGCACAAACAGGCAGCCTGGGTGGCTGACTAAAGGGATAAGAATATCTTGTAGAACAAAGTGGCAATTATATCAAAACGTTAGAATCAGTCAAAATCTAAATGCAGCAGCCCATTACAAACAGTATTGTAAGGTGCTTAAAAAAGTTATTAGGAAGGCAAAAAGTATGTGGTATGCAGATAGAATAGCTAAGTCTCAGGATAAAATTAAAACCATATGGTCAGTCGTAAAGGAAGTGGCTGGTCTGCAGAGACAGGTCGAGAATATAGAATCAGTGCGTAGTGGGGATGTCCGTGTTACTGATAAGTCGCATATATGTACAGTACTTAATAATCACTTTCTGAATATAGCAGGTGAACTAAATAGAAACCTAGTCCCAACAGGGAATCATATAGCGCTCTTAGAAAAAAGTGTTCCGAGACTGTTACCTGAAATGCTCCTCCATGATACTGACAAGAGGGAGATTGAGTTAATAATTAAATCACTAAAGACCAAGAACTCTCATGGATATGACGGGGTATCTAGCAGAATACTGAAGTATTGTTCCACGTATGTTAGCTCAGTACTTAGCCATATCTGTAACTTTTCCTTTAGGAGTGGTCGGTTTCCTGACCGATTAAAGTACTCGGTAGTGAAGCCACTTTATAAAAAGGGAGACAGGGATAATGTTGACAATTATAGACCTATTTCTATGCCATCAGTGTTTGCTAAAGTTATTGAGAGGGTTGTATATACAAGGTTACTGCAGCATTTAAATTCACATAATTTGCTGCCAAATGTACAGTTTGGTTTTAGAAACGGTTTAACAACTGAAAATGCTATAGTCTCTTTTCTCTGTGAGGTTTTGGACGGATTAAATAAAAGGTTGCGAACGTTAGGTGTTTTCTTTGATTTAACGAAGGCTTTTGACTGTGTTGACCACAAAATATTACTGCAGAAGTTGGAACATTATGGAGTAAGGGGAGTAGCTTACAATTGGTTCGCCTCCTACTTTAAGAACAGAAAGCAGAAGGTAATTCTCCGCAATATTGAGAGTGATAATGATGTTCAGTCCCAATGGGGCACTGTTAAATGGGGCGTTCCCCAAGGGTCGGTGCTGGGGCCACTGCTGTTCCTTATTTATGTAAATGATATGCCTTCTAGTATTACAGGTGATTCAAAAATATTTCTGTTTGCTGATGACACCACCTTGGTAGTGAAGGATCTTGTGTGTAATATTGAAACATTATCAAATAATGTAGTTCATGATATAAGTTCGTGGCTTGTGGAAAATAATTTGATGCTAAATCACAGTAAGACTCAGTTTTTACAGTTTCTAACCCACAATTCAACAAGAACTGACATTTTAATCAGACAGGATGGGCATGTTATAAGCGAGACGGAACAGTTCAAGTTCCTAGGCGTACAGATAGATAGTAAGCTGTTGTGGAAAGCCCATGTTCAGGATCTTGTTCAGAAACTAAATGCCGCTTTATTTACCATTAGAACAGTATCTGAAATAAGTGACATTTCAACACGAAAAGTAGTATACTTCGCATATTTTCATACGCTTATGTCATATGGTATTATTTTTTGGGGTAATTCTTCTGATTCAAAAAGGGTATTTTTGGCTCAAAAACGGGCTGTTCGAGCTATGTATGGTGTAAGTTCGAAAACCTCTTGTCGACCCCTATTCAATAGTCTGGGAATTTTGACATTGCCCTCACAGTATGTATTTTCTTTAATGTCGTTTGTTGTTAGCAATATTAGCTTATTCCCAAGAGTTAGCAGCTTTCACTCAGTTAATACTCGGCAGAAATCAAATCTGCATGTGGAATGCACTTCCTTGACTCTTGTGCAGAAAGGAGTGCAGTATTCTGCTGCATCCATTTTCAATAAGCTACCACAAGAACTCAAAAATCTTAGCAGTAGCCCAAACACTTTTAAGTCTAAACTGAAGAGTTTCCTCATGGTTCACTCCTTCTATTCTGTCGAGGAGCTCCTGGAAGAGATACAAAATTAAGCAAATTCCAGTGTACATTTTTGATTTTCTTTATTTAAACTAACGACTTGTCGCCTGAATATGTTTCTTATATTTCATTTTATCTGTTTCTACAATCGTGTTATAATTTCATGTATTGACTCGTTCCATGACCATGGAGACTTCTCCTAAATGTGGTCCCACGGAACAATAAATAAATAAAATAAATAAAAAAGATGACATCAAAAACTCCGCCAGCTGTCAGATTCGTCCACCTACAAACTGTGCCACAGTGACCCCATCCCAGAAATCCAATAGGATCTCCACTCTTTCCTCAAACCCTTAGGCCGATCCCAGAACCTCTCCCCTGGGTCTCTCTCCCCTCACTCCCACCTCCTACTTGCTTCCTAAAGTCCATAAACCCAACCACCCAGGACCCACCATTGGGGCCGGTTATTTTGCCCCACTGACAGAATGCGTACTCCCATAGTTCAGCCTACGACCCATAACCTACTCTACTACATAAAAGACACCAATCAATTCCTCCAACAACTCACCACAGTTCCTGTTCCTTTACCACATGGCACCCTGCTCGTCACTACTGATGGCACCTCCCTCTACAGTAACATCCCAAATGCCTTTGGCCTTGCTGCTACTGAATAATACCTTTCTCAACATCCGACTGTCTTCCAACTTACAACCTCCTTCCTGGTAACATGAGCATCTATGTCCTTACCTCAAGTACTTCACCTTTGAAGGTATCTCCTACAAACAGGTCCATGGTACAGCAATGGGCACCCACATGGCACCATCCTGTGCCACCCTATTCATGGGCCATCTAAAGGAATCTTTCCTAACCACCCAGAAACCCAAACTCCTCACCTGGTTCAGATTCACTTATCACACCTTCGTGATCCAGATCGAGGGTGAGGACATCCTGTGCACATTTCTCCAGAGCCACAATACCTTCTCTCCCACTCATTTCATCTGATCCTTATCAAACCAACAAGAGACTTTGCTCGATGCTGACCTCCAACTCAAACATGGCTGCATCAGTACCTCTGTCCATACCAAAACTATCACCCACCAGCAATACTTACACTCTGATAGCTGCCACCCATCCCATGCCAAGAAGTCCTTTCCACACAGCCTAGCCACCCGTAGCCACCACATCTGCAGTGATGAGCAGACCCTCTCGAAATGTATCAAGCAGCTCACTGAGGTCTTCACAGACTGAAATTACCATCCCAACCTTGTACAGAAACAGATCTCCTGTGCCTTGTCTCTCCAGTCACCCACCACCTCCCTAAGTCCCACTGTCCGGCCACAATGGAGTATTCCCTTTGTGACTCACTACCATCCGGAACAGGAGCAACAGAATCACATTCTCCGCCATGTTTTGACTAAGTCTCGTCTTGCCCTGAAATGAAGAATGTGTTAACAATTATCCTTCCCACCCCTCCCATAGTGGTATTCCACACACACCATACCTCCACAATATCCTCCTTCATCCCTGCTAACAACCCCTTACCTCACGGCTGATATTCCCATAACAGATGTAGATGCAAGACCTTTCCCATATATCCTCCCACTACCACCTACTCCCGTCTGGTCACAAGCATCACCTATACCATCAGAGGCAGGGCTACAGGCAGGACTACCTCCCCTCCCCCCCCCCCCCCCCCAACCGCCACCACCATCTAATCCCAACTGAACCTAGCTGCTCTACCTTCCCCCATCTCAATTTGTATGTTTCCACAAGCAGCACTTTACCATCCCCCCATCACTACCGTGCTATCCCTTCCCCTCCTCACCTAAGCCTCCTCCTTATGCCCCACCACCCAGATTGTTTCTCCCATCATGCACTGTTGCATGCAGTCTGACCTCAGCAGCCAGACAGTGATCATGGGGGTGGGAGTTGTGTTTGCATGAATGTGTGCGTGTATTTTGTCTAATTCAGAAGAAGGGGTTTTTATCAAAAACTTACCTGTTCGGCAGTGTTTTTGCTGCATCTGTCTGCAACTCTACATCTCCACTACATGACGAAAAGCAATCTATCCTTTTCATAATATTGTCATTATTCTTTCCTGAACTTTCCATTTTTTTATTAACAGATCTTTAGTGTCAAATGGACCCCTTTCAAGGTGCCCCAGTCAACATTAACCTAGGGATGGGAAAAACTGACCGGTTAAAAGCAATTCCAGTATTTCAGTTCTGTATAACCAGGACTTTTCGTTATTTGTCTGATCTCGGTTACGAGAGGTGTTTTCTATTTTTTTTTTTACTAATCACCTAGTTAAAAAATGAAATATTAATTAGCCTTAGCAGCCATGCTAAAATTTTTCATTTTTAAACAATCCTATTTTTTAAAAATGAATAATTTTTATTTATGAAATCTGAACTGGTTTGAAATACTGCATTACTATAGAAATTGGGATCAGTGCTGTTTTAATAACAACGCTGATAGAAATGAGCAACAAACACTTGGCATAAGAAATGGTATAACATTATTGAGGCAATAATGTCCCTGTTGCCATGTGTCAATGGTTTAAGGTATGCCTGTATGTACAGTGTGGAAGACTTGCCCCCACTTGGTCCATATTTTTTTTTTTTTTTTTTTTTTTTTTTTTTTTTTTTTTTTTTTTTTAAAGATTAGAGCTGCCTGCCATTTCTATGAAATATTAAAAGAGTAAGGAAATTATGGTAACAGTAATAATTTAAAAACTTAATAATAATTCATTCATAGTATAAAAATAGAGTAGCTGATTTGCTGCCTTTGTCTACATAGTATGCATTTATCTGCTTATAGCCTTTGAAACCTGACAAACTAACACAAAAAATAGAGTTCCTCAACCTCAGTTTTCGTTCCCCTAGCACTGTAGCACTGATTATTCATAATGTCCAAACAGTGGGATGATCAATTATAACATGATCTTTGAGGAGAGTTTGAAAAAAAATCAGAATAAATAGAGCCATGGTGATTTTTTGTATATTCAGCCACTTAGGTCTACTACTTTTCAAGAAAAGCAGGAAACAGTGTATGTGCCAAGTTGATTTTTTTTTTTTTTTTTTTTTTTTTTTTTGACTAATTTAATATTTTGATTTTACATGCCTTGAAATTGAGTGAGCCAAAATTTTCCAGTCTCTGTTTGATTTTTACATTTAACACAGAAAATAACAGGAATAAAAAAACCAACAACTGGTTATTTCAGGAACCTGTTATTTTGAGAGGTTTTTATTGTCAGGTTAAACTGGCTTGAAAAAAAAAAAAAAGATATAACTGAAAGCTAGTTGTTTCAGCGATAACCACCATACCTACATCAGTCCTGCAACTAGCATAAATTTACCATTTGCTACCATTTAAAAGCTATCATTAGTCTACATTTCAATGCTGTCAGCTGTGCCCTTGCTGTTGTTATTGCTGATAGATGGACTTAGTAAATGCTGACAGAAGAAAAGTGTAATGGCACTGAAAGAGACATTTGTTCAACTGCTCTGATTGTGATGAACAAATTCTTAATATAGGCTAAATGCAAAAATTGGAAGGGGTAGCTACAAACAAGACCCAGCTGAGTTTTAAGGTAGGAGGCTTTTTAGGATATGCTAGAGGAACAGTTCCCAAAGGCATAGTTCCAAGAAGCTGATACTGGCAGTTAGAAGTCAAACTGGAAAAGCAGTTAAGCGACTGTTGAAGTCCTTCATATTGTGTTTTGCAGCATGCTCAAAACTAGGTAGTCAACAGTTAGCCATAGTTTCACTGCAGACTTTCATGCAAGTAGACAGAACAAACTGCACAGTAACTGAAGGACATGTGGAATGTAATGTGACTGCTTTCACACAAATCCTTATTTTTGATTGTGTAGGAAATCTGTGTGAAAAGTGGGTGGGAGTATGAGACAGGTGGTGTACCTGGTTTGTTCACAGGGGGTGCAGAATTAGGAACTAAGTAGCTTAGTAAAGAACAAACATGTTGAGCAACAAGGTAGTCAATTTTCAATTAGTCACAGTTTCACAAATTATTTCATTAAGTAGGCAGCACACGACACTGAATAGGCGCTGTAGGACATGTGAAACGTAATGTGACTTCCTTCACTTGAGTCCCTATCTTTGATTGTGTATGAAATACATATAACAGACCTGCAATCAGAAGTGATGGGTAAGTGTCTGAGAAAGATGTTGCACCTGGTTCACTCACAGGGTTTGCAGAATAAGGGGCAAAGTAGCTTGGGGGTGGACTAAAATACTGTGTATGTGACACATCTGGATGGTGAGAACAAGACTTTGAGTAGGGTATGTCTCATCTCGAAGCATGATGAGCAGTAGTCAAAGCCCTTACGAAGCTTCTCTGGGTCTTCTGTGAAACTGCATGAACTGGCCAGTGGCTGTTTCACAATGGCAACAGTTTTACTGACGTCCAGAAAATGACACACATCTCTGGACTAGCTGGAGGCATACCGACCGTAAAGGTTCTATGAAAGTCATTAACATATTTGGATAATTTCAGCTTCTCAATGCAGAGCCAGAGCCCAAGAATGTTAATACTGTAGAAGAACAGCATTTTGACATGGAACAAGTGACAGATGGAAAAATTGGGGAATGTTGGTGGTTCATGTTTGTGATATGAAATGAGTTTCTTCTAATATGTTTTTAAAACTACTTCTACAATTGTCTTTTCATTTTTCTACCTGTCTTTCACCATATTTTATTCTTCTAATATGTTTTTAAAACTACTTCTATAATTGTCTTTTCGTTTTTCAACCTGTCTTTCACCATATTTTATCTCTTACCAGTCTCACCATGTACTCTTGCTCTGTCTCCATCAGTTTGAAAAACAAGCCTTTGCCCTACATAAAATCTTGCCTGACATTCTCTTCCTGAAGCCCTCCATGGGTCTTATCATCTTTTAAGGGACTTGAAATAAGAATCAGTATCTCTGCATACCACCCACCCTTTCCCAAAGACATTCACCATTACTAGGCAGCACTTAGTACTGACTCTGCATAATCACACCATTCAAATACATTTCTTACCAAAACACCTCTGTTCCTTCCACAAAATACATTTACTCTATAACACTACTTTCCTGTACTCCAACTCTAGAATCATAATTGTCCGCCAACAGTTGAAGTGACATTTTTACGATTATCTGAAATAGGTACCTAAGCTACTTGTGTCTTATTCCATTCTGGGAGTGTAACTGTTCACTAGTAAATTTATCAATTGTATTCAACTTTCTATAGACCACAGACATCTCATATCCCAGGAACTTCTTTCTCTTCCCCTTTAAAAAAATAAATAAAACCTATATCTAACCCGGCTCTTAACACTGTTGTCAACCTGGCCCCTCCCCCCTTTTCACTATCCCAAAAAAGTTTTAGCCATCTTGAAAGCTCTCACCTCTAGATACACAGCAATGAGACATCAAGTGTCACAAAGAAACTGCAATGTTTTTATTTGCATATTCAGTTTTTGATGTCACTTGTGTATTTTGTTTATAATTTATCATTAGTTCTTCTGTGGGAAACCCACTCATTTGATTTTGGGGTTGGTTCATATCTGATACGTCATGTTCATTGATTTTGTAAAGAGCAGTTTACATTGTGTTGTTCACTAGACCCACACTAGTCTTTTTACTTGTATCTTTTTGTCAGTTGGTATATAAGTGGCAGTCAAATGAAAACTAGACACATGGGAAAAAAGTAAGTTAAGTGTTCCTTATTTCAAAAGTAATCACCATAACTGTTGATACATATATCACACTATGAGATAAGATGGCCAATTCCTTGGGTCAATGGAGGCGTCTGGTCCCACCCGTCGCCTTCGACCCGTGACATAAGGGTGCCGTGTTGTGTGACGTCATGGAGTTTAGTTTATGAGTGTGTTGTGTTTGTAGATTTTGTCCTGTTGTGGTTGGTGGTGTCCTCTGGTGGTGTGTGTATGGTCCGTGTGTTATGTGGTGTATTAGGTTCATTTGGGTGTCAGTGCTTGAAATGTGCATTTATTGGTCGTGACTGTTATAGAAGAATGGAAATTAGTTCCAGAGAGTTAAGAATTAAGTTTCCGTTGTGTTTATGTTATTGGTTTGCTGTTTGTTCCATAGTAAGTCGTTTAATTCAATTTGTGGCTTCTTTTGTTAGGTATGGATATGACTTCTAAGTTTAATAGTGTGCATCTGCAGGCTGAAATGGGGGACATGTCATCCGTCATTAAGTTTCTGCAGGTTTTTGGGCTTATGAGAGAGATAGTGAAATGCGGTGAATGCAAGCAGGATATGCTTGTTGGGGGTTAGAGTGTAGCGCCGTAACTATTTTATGGTATGTAGTCTTTTTTTTTGGGTCTATTGTTCGCGTGTTATGATGTTCGGTGGGGTTTTTATGTGGTGTTGGGTCGGTGTTATTTACTGCATGTGCTGTGGTTGATGTTTTGGTATCGGCACTTGTGGTTCATTTATGTATCTTAGGGGAAGTATTCAGTTTCAATTTTTTTGGTATCTTCAGTTGTATTTGAGCTGTATAGGTCATGGGAAGTAACCGATTCTAATTTGTCATCATAGCTATGTGTTTTCTGGTATTGTGAGCTGTTGTAGACCTATATAGGTCAAGGGAAGTGTCAGATTCCAATTTTTGTTGTTTTAGGTGTCAGCTTTGTAGTATCGATAGTTGCGGTGTGATTATAATTTTTGGAGTAGCTGGTTTTTATTTTGTGGTACTGACAATTGCGGTTGAGCTATGTAGGTGGAGGGAAGTGACCAATTTTTGTCAATATCGTAAGTGTAGCAGAATTTGGGAATTTTGTGGTGTTTTTATGTCGTCGTTTTGTGTGGTTTGGGATCGTGGTGTGTGTCTGTATGTGTTTGTATTTAGTTTGTCCCCACCCAAAAACCCCCAATTTCCCACACTGGTCACGTTAGTTTGATTATATTTTTGAAGAGGGATGTGTTTGTTGGTTTTGTAAGTATTTTTGTGTTTGTTGTCATTTATGTAATGACGTCATAGGTGTCATATTGGAGACATTGAGAATGGTCATTTCCGTCATATTGGTGACGTCATGGGTTGTTAGTGTGTCATCCACTGGTTGTCCTTGAGGGTAATGTCTCTATCATGTTCATGATGTAATCAGTTTTGCAATTAGGTATTACATTTTTTGCTAATCACCTTTTCTTTGGAGTCATCAAACTTCTGTTTGATTTGTCGTGGTCTGCCTGAATTTCTCTTTTGTGACAACTTTCTCATCTCAGAGTAACACTTGCAACCTATGCCCTCCATTATCTGCTGGATGTATTCCTGTCTTTCTTCCTCTACAGCTCCCTCTAGTACCATGGAAGTTATTCCCTGACATCTAAACAGACATCCTATCATACCATCCCCTCTCTAATGAGCCACAGCTTTTGTGTCATAATTGACTACCTTGAACACAAAACTACGGCAGTGCACATTTTTCAACTAAAATTAACAAACTACATTAAACAGCACCACCCTTGCATAAAAAACTGATTTACTTTTTGGATGGGGCAGCAAGACAATATAAAAACAAAAAATATTTATTAAAATATCCTTTCATAAAGAAGATTTTGGGTTTGATGTAGAATGGCACTTTTCGCTTCATGCCATGGGAAGAATGCTTGTGATGGTGTTGGAAGGAAAGGCCCAACACTAGTCGGCACTCGGTCAGAAGGTTAAAGGCACTCGATCTTTACACTGTTTTGTACCCCATTCACAAAACTTACTGAAGTGTAAGATCACATCAACTTCGCCTGATAGTGAACTTCATCGGTGTGGAAAACTTGTACAACTGGTTCTTCAAAATAAAGACATAGTGGCTTGTGTTTATGATGAACAATGGTGGATTGGCGAAGTTGATAATATTGAGTGTCAAAACCAAGATGTATATGTTGTATTTTATCACCCTCCACGACAGGACCAAGGACATCTCTTAAAAAAATTGAGAAGGATCAGATTTGGATGCCACTTAAAAATGTACTAAGGAAGCTGTCTCCCATGGAATTTACAATGGTGACTGGGCAAACTTATAAACTAACCCCCAAACTGTGTGAACAAATTTCTCAAATGTTCAATGAGCAATGTACTAAAAACAAATAACAAGAGAACAATATAATGTAATTAGTACACTTATTTTCAATTAAAAAAGTAAGTAATCATAGATATGATTAAATTATCTACTGTATCTGATATATTTTATTCCATAAACCTAGATATCGCAGATGTTAAAAAACGTACTTATGACTTGTGTTTGTAATTGTTTTTCCATAACTTCCTACTGAATCTCAAAGTTGAAATTTATACTGAAGTTTGATATCATAAAGGTCTATTAACTGTGAAATTTTCAGATATTTATCTGGTCCCCCAACAAAGATAATGCAGGCCACAAAACAGAAAAATAAAAACAATTTTTTAAAAAAATAGTGTATTTTGGAAGTGTAAGCTGCTCACCATTGATACTATAAAAAGTAACTATACTATACAGTGTAATAGCCGAAAAAGTATTAAAGCTGAGAAATTAATCTTTCTTTGGAAAACTACTGTTCAAAAATTGAGTTTTATTTAATTTGTGACTGATAACTTTGAACTATTAAAAATATATTAAAGAATACATTCAGCTAAGTGATAATGGTGTAAATTTGTAGCCCAGAGTATGCTGAACTAAATGCATTTTATCTGAAAGGCTTAGGACAATCCACTACTGAATAATTGTAAAAAATGTAGATGCTTGCAAATACAAAAAAATTCACAAGGCCTGGAACAAATACGGCCGCCATTTCAAAATAACAAACAATAAATTTTTTTGAACAATATTTTTGTGACTACTAAGCATTGGGGAATTCACCCAGCAAATATAAAATTCTTCTGAGATGGTCAAGCAACCAATTACTTCTTTCTTGGGCCACTTGCTATGGACTGACCCATCATGGATCCACTACAAGCTGTTGTAAAATACATTTATTCATAGACAACTAGTTTCAGTTACTCCTATTGCTACCCTACAAGGAAGTTACATTGGCATTAAATACTTTTTTAAAGCATCTGTCAAATATTAAGTGTATCTATTATTTTATACATGTTAGTTCAGTCACCAAGTGATTTGCCTGTAATTGCAGCAGCTGTCACATGTAAAGTCACTTTTTGACATACGAAAAACGAAAACTATAAGAAATGCATGTACAGTGTGTTACATATGCTACAACTAAAAACAACTAAATATTTCATCCCAAGAAACTTTTCTTCATGTAGTGCTCATCCGTCACCTGAATATGGTCACTTACAGAAACTTGTTATCTATGAATAAACATACTTTTCATAAGATTCTGGTTGTTGCCTACTACCATTCTTAAAATGCACTGAAAATGTGCAGCACTGTTTATAAACACATTTTGCTGAGAAAACAACTGCTGAAAACTCTCGAGTGACAGTCATTCAGGAAAAGACAACAACGTACATCTCACAACAACCCTCTTACAAACTTACAAAAATTGACTTTCTTAGCGGTAATTATGAATAGGAGATACACAAGATAAAATCGGATAATATGTTACAAGAGATTAAACAGAGATATTCAATATTTACTAGCAAGTAACATTTCATGAAGAGCTAAACTACTCAAATGAATGCTGATAACAAACTGCATGTAGATTAACGTCAAGTGTCTTCTTAAATATAGGCACAGTTCTTGATCAGAAGAAAAAAAAGGTGGTTTTCTAAATGTATCTTGTACATTGTGCACATTTTTTTCTATTTGACAGTTGCATACACCTAATTAAAACAATTGACGGAAAAGGTAGAACGACATTAAATTGAACAGAAAACACAGGAATAAAACTAAGGGCCATCAAACCAATGGAGGATAATAAAAATCCAATGAACTACCTATAAGAGTTGAAAAACCTTTTCGACATCTTAACCAAGAATATTTAGTGTCTACTTATGTAAACTATTAGATCTGTTACTTGATTACCTTTGTATATAATGAGTGTATGTCATTTTTTTTCTCCACCACTACACAGTCGCCGTTGTAGCGACCAGTGTATGTTTGCCACAGACGCTCACTCACAGGTATACCGGAAACACTTTCTATAACGACGGGAAATGGTTGTTCTCGTGTTACGTACACATGACGCTTACGCTTGGGCTCCTTTACATTCTCCATTACCAATGGGTCCTCAAAAATCGGATCGTTATGCCGCGAATCGAATGTCGGCCTGTCCGCGAAATTAATGAACGACTACTACACATCCCGGCATAAAAAACACACTACCAATGTCTTATAGTTTTTCTCACCAGATATCCAAAGAAACACATATCTTCACGACAATCCCATTTCATCACAACAAAAACAACTTTTTACATTACTAGTAAAGACAAAAAAAAATGTAAACAAGCCCGTAGAAATCCAATGACGTTAGAAGCCTTGTAAAATCAATGAAAGTTCAAAGAAGAAAGAACTTTACACATTACCCTTCAACCATAGATACAATTTCAACAATTACGGGACTCCGACTCGTCACTGCAACAAACGGGCGATAAGCAAATGATACTTCTGAATAAGATAGTTAGTTAGTCACTTGGTTTCAAGTTCCATGGATCATTTTGCACGATAAATCGTAATGATTTCGAACGACTTGTTTTACCTTCCATGGCAGATTAAACTATGCAATTTCTTAAAATGAAAATGTTTCTAATTGGTTCTGCGTATATTTTAAAGCTGCGAGTACAGCTTTAGCTTCTGCTGAGAAACTAGAAGTTTCACTGTGAAGCGAAATCAATTCATTGTAACATGTGCTTGGGCATAGAAACACGTAGTCCGCTCTGCCATTACGTGGCGTTTTGGAGAAATCAATTTGAAGATGGAAATATTGTTGTAAATAATCCACTACAGTTCAGAAGGAACAATGATGTACATAACAACACCAGAAGGAAAAATGACATTCATTACTCCATATTACGGTTGTCTTTAGCACAAATAAGGGTGTACAATGGTACAACTAGGGCTGGACAGGCGATACACGCGTTCAAGCTGGCTTGAGATTTCCCAGTACACCGCAGCGTTCGATGTAGTATCGAGCTTGTTCGAAAAATCACGTGACATTTCACTTGCGCGGCCCGAGTGCAAGGGATACGCAACGAACAACGAACTAGCCACAACAACAAGCTAAGGTTTTACTTAAAATTGAATAATTTAGTGAAACACTGGAGGAAGTAGTATTAAATCCTGCCACTGCACAAACTCCTATTATGTTTTGTTGCAAATTATTAAGTCTGAAAAAAACAGTTTCATTTAAAACGGTATATTTCTTTAGGATACAGATTTCGGGTCAAGTGAAGCACGGGATACAATCCGTCGGCTTTGACCAATGACGTCAGAATTTGCCAGAGATCGTTTATTAGACAGTTGTAACAGCTGACAAGAGTGTTCAGAAACATAGGAATACGAAAGACAAAAAATATGGTTGACAAATGTCAAGACAAGTAATTGCATCATATTTTTTTCTGTGTAAAATGAAGGGGAAAAACTGGATGGAAATATTGGTAGCATAGAATACCTCACATCACATATTCATTTTCGTTAACATTGTTGTACAGTTGAAGTATATACGAGGGCTATCCACAAAGTACATTACGTTTTGGAATTAAAAATAAATAAAGTATTGGAAATTTTTTTATTATATACATATGAAAGCCACACTTAAACACTACTTTTCTACATAGTTGCCATTTAAATTAAGGCACTTATCGTAGCGATGGACGAGCTTGGAAATTCCTTCGTCGTAAAATTCGGCCGCCTGTGCCTTCAACCACGTGGTTACCTCTTCTTGAAGCCGTGCGTCGTCATGAAAACGCTGCATAGCCAACCACTTCTTCATTGCTGGGAATAAGTGGAAGTCGCTCGGTGTCAGGCCGGACTGTACGGCGGATGAGGAAACAACTCCCACTTAAAAGATTCGAGAACTTCACGAGTGCCATTTGCCGTGTGGGCCCGGGCGTTGCCGTGAATCAGCAAGATCTTTGAGCCCAACTTTCCCCTACGCTTGTTTTGTATTGCTCTTCTGAGGTTGTGCAGAGTTTGGCAATACCTTTTAGAGTTTATTTTAGTGCCTCTTCCCAGGAAATCCACAAAAATCACATCTTTTCTGTCCCAAAAGACAGTCGCCATCACCTTCCTTGCCGACATTGTCTGCATGCATTTCTTGGTTTTTTGGGGGGGGGGGAATTTGTGTGCCCCCACTGCATTGACTGCAATTTTGTCTCGCGTTCACATGCTTAACCCATGTTTCGTCACCAGTAACGATGCGATCGAGTAATGAGTCGCCATCTTTCTCGTAAGCGTCCAAAAACGTTAACGCTGCAGCCATTCGCTGATTTTTGTGAATCTCTGTCAAGATTTTTGGTATCCATCTTGCACAAAACTTGTGGTAACCAAGCTTTTCGGTAATGATTTAGTGCAACAAACTTCGTGAAATTTGTGGAAAACTCATAGAGAGTTCCGTTATTGTGAAATTACGGTTTTCACGGACCGCGGCATCGACTTTTTCGACAAGTTCGGCAGTCACTATGCTGGGTCTTCCACTTCGCTCTTCGTCGTGAACGTTAGTTCGGCCATTTTTAAATTTTATGACCCATCGACGCACTCCACCTTCAGTGATTATGTTGTCCCCATACACTTCACAAAGCTGCCGATAGATTTCTATCGGTGTACAGTTTTTTGCAGTCAGAAACCTTATTACAGCACGCACTTCACACTTCGCGGCATTTTCAATTAACACTGACATTTCAAGCTGTCACAGTAACTCAACTGAGTACAGCACGAACCTCTCACTAGCACGGCAGGATGCCGACTGAGCGGCGGAATGCCATGACACCAAGATGGCTGCGCTAGCCCGCCCCTAACGGACACAAACGAAAACGTAATGTACTTTGTGGATAGTCCTCCTAGGTCAACTGAAGCACGAGATACAAATTTTACATGTGGTTTTTTCTTTCGCTTCCTCTGTCACTAATAGTCTCTTCTTATGTAGATAGTAGTACTACCGATGGCAGAAGGAGCTATGTACATAATATTTGTATCCCATACTTCCGTTGACACTGCTAACGAAAACGTGGAAATGGACGTACGTTACATTTGCAACCTGTACCTCAGTTGAACTACTCGAAGAGGCAATCAGGCGACACATATACAATTTGTATCCCGTACTTCACTATGGGGCAGTTTTTTTCGCCGTCGATGCTAATAGTATCGACTGAAAGTTATAGTTTTCATCACAGCAATACAATAGTATCCCATTCTTTAGTTGAGCTATATAGGGGGGGTTGGGGTTGTTTGGGGGAGGAGACTAGACAGCCAGGTCATCGGTCTCATCGGATCAGAGAAGGACGGGGAAGGAAGTCGGCCATGCGCTTTCAAAGGAACCATCCTGGCATTTGCCTGGAGCGATTTAGGGAAATCATGGAAAACCTAAATCAGGACGGCCAGACGCGGGATTGAACCGTCGTCCTCCCGAATGCGAGTCCAGTGTGTTAGCCACTGCGCCACCTCGCTCGGTTTGAGCTATATAGCTATACACAACGTTTTTATCCTGTTCTCCATTTGACATATATAGGTAAATCTCATTAATGTTCTTTTCGAATAGATAGTGTCAGTGTAAAGGTCAACCGAAGGACGGGATACAAATTTTAGTTGTGTCGGGCGTTTAGCCTTTAATATTGCTAGTACAGATTCGAAAAAATCGTACTGATATTAGTGCTGGGAAACGAAAGAAGAACGACAACTCCGAAATTTCTATTACGTACTGGAGTACGTAATGGTGTAATGGTGTAATGGTGTAATTCAATAATGAAAAACGTCAAAAATAATCAAATGCAGTAAAAGAAAATAATGGAAAACTGAACTTACCACACGGGAACTTCTTAAAAGAACCGAAGCTCGCCTAGAAAGACATCAACAAAAATGACATAGCCACATACACAAGAAGCAAAACATCACGAAAAAACACACACGCACACACACACAGACATACATACACGCACAGACACACACATTCACACCACCAACAGTATGTTTTGGGAATACTAAGCCTCCATGAATAACTGTCTAAGTGACTTTGAAGTGTGGAAATCCGGCGTTTCCCCTTCCCTACAACAGATTTCACAGCTGACGAATAACCCTCTACGCTATTTGTGCAAGCCCCTGTGGATTAACTAAGAGCCCCTTGTGATTAACTACAAGACGCTGATAACGCCTTTCCCCTAAATCCCTATATGAAGAAAAACCATCCGAAATTACAGTGGAACCCTCTGCAACGTGATCTCCAATGAAGCTGACTAAAACTTCCTTCCTTCGATTGGGTACTCCTATAAACACTACATTGTCACACTCTTGACCTGAAACTACAGCCCCCCAAACCCATAATCCCACCGAAGGTTCCCCCCCCCCCCCCCCCCCTGTTGCACTTCCTTTTGCCAAAATGCGACTCGTCAATTTCGACCATAAACCCCGCCACCCCCCCCCCCCCCCCCCACCCCCATCCCCAACGGCCCCCCTATATTGCATGTATTCCCCACAAACTACCCTACGAAAAGAGTACCAATCCACAACTGTACGCTTACTCACACTTCATTCATGGACACACAGCCACACAGGATATCTCAAACACCAACAGTACGTGATTTTCATAACGTCTCTCAAGGCGAGCTTAGATTTTTCGAAACACGTCCCTCATCTACTGGACTGCCACAACCGACCTTTGCTGCAGCGCCATACGAATAAGTCGTGAGTACGGCGACGAGATACAGTTGTGAGGTGCATATGTTCGCCGCACTCTCAAATTATCCAGGTTCATTGGAACAGATAAACCCATATCTACAAACGAAAATTAGGTACTAAAAACTGTCCTAAAATAAGAAACCAATAGTCCAGATTACCTCAATATCACTAAGAATGAAATTAAGTACCGAATGAATTGCAAACAACCAATTATTTAAACAAATGCACACGAAGAATGTTTTGAGTAATATGTAGCGCTCTCTTTTAAAATCACATTCAATTATTTTAATGATAGCGCTTATCTGGAACACAGAACTGTTTTTTTATCTATAGCTGAAAGTGAAGACATTATAATCTATGAGTAATGTATGACGTCATTGGTCAAAGCCAACTGGTTGTATCCCCTGCTTCACTAGACCCCAGAATTGGCACTAAACTGAAAAAACGAACTTCAAGGAGATCCTATATACACAAAACATACTTCATAAAAATACCACGGAATACTACAGTGAATGTTAAAAGCATTTTTCCTTTTTTCTACAAGACTTCCTCCAAAAGGGTAAATAAAACAGTCATATGAAAACAAAGAGTTACTGTTTGACTTCCTTCACACCAATCTCTGCACGCAGCAAATTAAATCGAACTCGCTCAAGTGGCTTTGTCAGCAGATCAGCTAACTGGTTTTTTCTATCTATATGTTCTACCAAAATTTCACCATCCAGAAATCTTTCACGAACATGGAAGTGTTGGACCTCTATGTGTTTTAACAGACGATGATATTCAGGGTTTTTTGCCAATTTTAATGCACTGGCATTGTTAATATAAAGTGTTGGAGGTTTTTCCGGCATTTCAACCAAGTCACTTAGTAAACGATGTAACCAAATTAATTATTTGGCTCCTTCACTTGCTGAAATGATTTGTGCTTCAGTTGTAGATATAGCCACTATCTTCTGCACTGACTTGTCCATGATATTGCCCCTCCATGGTACTTTGCCAGAATACCAGTTGTTGAACGTCTGTATCATAGCTAATGCCATAATTTAATGTACCTTTCAGATACCGAAATATGCGTTTAACTCGGTTCCAGACTGAAGCAGTTGGTTTTCTCATAGCTCGAGCAGCTTTATTGACTGCAAAACTTACGTCTGAACGAGTAGCTATTGAGAGATACATAAGACATCCAATTGCCTCGCTATAGCGAACTGAGGACGAAATTGCTTCTGTTTCATTTGATCATTTTCTTCATATCCAGTGGGAGTTGAATTCATGTTAGATTCTACCATTTGAAATCTTTCCAGTATTTCTTTAGTGTACTTTTCTTGACTTATCATAATTGTTCCATTTTCATTTACATTTTGTTTTATTTTTATGCCAAGAAAACTGTCAAGAGTCCCCAACGTTATATCAAATTCACATTGTAAAGTGTTCATAAATGCTGTTATTTCTTCTACATCACTGCTGACAATTAGGCCGTCATCAACGTAAATAGCTACATAAAGTCTTTTTTCATTCCATTTGCGATAAAACAAACAAGGATCTTCAGCACTGTTTCGAAAACCTGCTTTCTCCATGACTCCCATAAATCGTTTGTTCCAGGAGCTTGGTGCTTGTTTTAGTCCATAGAGACTCCGTTTCAGGAGACACACTCGATGCGTACTATCTTCAAAGCGTTCTGGTGGTTCCATGTATACTTTATCTTGAAGCATTCCATTCGAAAATGCCGTCTTCATATCATATTGTTTCAACACCAGTTTTTTTGAAGCAGCTACCACTAGCAAAAGTCTAATGGTGTCATAACGTGCAACAGGACTAAATGTATCTTCATAATCTATTCCTGCTTGCTGAATATATCCTTTAGCAACTAAGGGGGCTTTGAAGCGAGTATTTCCATCAGCTGAAACTTTTAGACATAGAACCCAACGATTTTGTAATACTTTGGCATTTACAGGACGTTCAACTAACACCCAAGTATTGTTTCTCTTTAGTGATTCTAGTTCTTCATTGATAGCTTGCATCCAATTTTTATTTATTTATTTATGCATTTATTTTACCTGGCAAGATTAGGGCCTTCAGGCCCTCTCTTACACCTAACCAGGCATATTCATATTCAACAAATTTCAGTTTCTACAGAACATTAAGGACATATAACATGTTATACAGTATTTATGTTAAAGAAAAAAATAGAGATTATAAACGTAGTACAATGATAATTATAACAATCAAAAAATAATTATAACAATCAAGAATGATAATAATAATAATAGTAGTGACTATGTATATGAAAGTAAACATATTTTTCTTTTATGAATGTCAGTCCTATTGCTAGTTGGGAATTTTCTCGTTATATTCTTGCAGCTTGTGAGTTATTCTCATCAAGCAGAGTCGTAAGACGATAGAATGGGGTGAAAGAGATATAGAAGAGGTAGATAGGTTAGAAGAAGAGAAATAGAGTGGTAAAATTAGAAGCTATGATGGAGAGGAGAAAGAAAGAGATGAGAGGGGCACAACAATGGTGGCTATACCGTCCCTAATATGTAAGTCTTGAGTTCCCTCTTGAATGTTGAGTGGTTCTGGATAAGACGCATATCACAGGGGAGCGCATTCCATAGTCTTATGGCTGAGATGGAGAATGACACGGAGAAAGATTTTGTGTTATGTAAAGGTACAGCCAAGATGCTAGATGTATCCGATCTGGTATTGCGGTTGTGGAATGATGATAGGTATTTAATGTGAGAAGATAAGTATTGAGGGCACCAGTGGCTAAGAAATCGATGAAGTAAGCACATCGTGTGGAGATCGCATGCCTTATGTGGGCGTATCCAACATATCTGGGAGTATGAAGGACTAATATGATCATACAACCGTATATTGCATACGTATCTAACGCAAGCATTCATCACTAGCTCGAGGAATCTCGAATTTTCACTATTTGTGCCGTGTTGAACTACATCACAGTAGTAAAGATTAGGCAAGACTAGTGTTTGGACTAATTTTTGTTTAACATGGGTTGGAAATATTCTTCTAAATTTTTGAATTGCATGTAGGGAGGAGAGCGATTTCCAGCAAGCTGTGACTGTTTGTTCTTCCCAGTTTAAGTGTTCATCCAAGATTAGTCCAAGGTCTTTTACTGTTTTTTGGTATGGTAGTTGGGTACCATTGAGGAGTATTTGAGGGACTGTTTCGCGAAAGTACCGACTGATTAACTTTGGATGAGATATAAGTATGACCTGGGATTTCTTGGGGTTTAGTTTCAGACCTAGGTTCTGTGCCCATCGAGAAACAGAGCAAAGATCTGTGTTCATACTCGCTACTGCATCAGCAATGTTCTTGGGGCTTGCACATATGTACAGTTGGATGTCGTCGGCATATAGATGGTAGTTGCAGGAGTGAATCACTGAAGAAATATCATTAATGTACAGTGAGAAGAGTAATGGACCAAGGACGGAGCCTTGTGGAACTCCAGAGCACACGTTTTTCCATGATGACTTTTCCGACCCACAAATGACTTGTTGACTTCTGTTTTTGAGGTAGCTGTCGAACCAGTGTATTGCGCTGTTTGAGAAATTCAGCTGCTTCATTTTAATCAGTAATATATCAAAGTCAGCTGTATCAAAAGCCTTGGTAAAGTCAAGCAGTGTTAGGATGGTAGCTTCACGTCTGTCCATAGCATGTTTAATGTCATCAGTTACTTTGATTAATGCAGTTGCTGTGCTATGATGCTTTCAAAAGCCCGATTGATATTTGTCGTGGATGTTATGAGCTTTGAGGTAATCTGTCAGCTGTTCATGGACGATGTATTCTAGGGCTTTAGATATTGCAGGTAGTATGCTGATCGGCCTGTAGTCACCAGGCGACTTAGGGTTGTCAGTCTTGGGTATAGGTAGAATTAAACTTTGCTTCCACTCAGTAGGATATGTACTACTGACAAGAGACAGGTTGAAGATGTCTGTGATAACTGGAGTAATAGTGTCTACGACGTTCTTAATCATGCCAATGCTCACTCCATCATTTCCTACTGCCTCGGAAGAGATTCTCATAATTGCCTTGTGTACTGTGTCGGTAGTGACATGTTTTAGGAAAAACTTGTCTCTTGAGAGATTGGTATCTTGGGGCTGGTAATTTGTCGCTGCGTGGCAGTTTGCAGCTGTTGAGAAGAAATCGTTTAATTCTTCTGCAGACGCTTGATAAACAGCGTCAGCTCTTCGCTTCCCTATACCGAAACTGCGCAGCTTTTTCCACAGTGCAGCAGGTTTTGATATGCCGCATACGACAGAGCGGGCATGTCTGATTTTGGCATTCCTCACGCTTTGCTTGGTTCTATTCCGGAGTTTCCTATAAGCTTCGTACGCCTCGGGAGTTGGGTTACGTTTGAAGGCCCTATGTGCAGCATCACGTTTATTCATTAACTGGCGTAATGCAGTGGTGAGCCACGGAGTGGGAGCTCTCTTTACCTTGACAGTGCGTTGAGGAGCATGTTTATCATACAGTGCAATAATTGTGCGACATAATTCCCGAATTTTTCCGTCTAAAGTCGGTTCATTGCTTATATCATGCCAAGGGATGTCTGAGCAATCCTTTTTAGGTTTCTGTAGGTTACCAGGTGAGATTTTTCTTTGGTAGTATGCACTGAGTAATTTAAGAATATCACGTCATGAGCAGAGAGTCCCAGAGCGGATGTCTGATTGGCGCGAATTATTTTATCTGGTCGCTTTGTTGCTATTATATCTATGAGTGTATGGCTGTGTGGCATGTGATGAGTTGGGTCCAGCGGTGTTAAACTCATATCATTGGAGTGGAACAGTCTCCTTAGTTTTTCTGCAGAGGGAGATTTTAACTGTAAGTCGATGTTTGTGTCACCCATAATGATTATGTGTTCATACAGTGTCACGAGCGAGGACGGGGCAGACTGAAAGGAGGACATAGCACCGACGTTTGGAGGTTTATAGATTACTCCAATTAGCAGTTTCTGATTTGTTGTATTTATTTCGAAAGACAAGAACTCTGCTTCTCCTTCACCCTTTGCATCCGATGTGCATAGTATAGTAGGTCTCAGATCAGAGCGAACATAGGCACCCACACCACTCCCGCGTCGTGTTTCACGATCTGCCCTTAGGAGAGAGTAACCAGTGATTCGGATAGCGTCGGAAGAAATGTTTGGTTTCAACCAAGTTTCAGAGACGAGGATAATATGGAACAGCGATTGGCAGAACAGGTCACAGAACTCGTCGAAGTGAGCCGTTAGCGACTGAGCGTTCGCGTGGGCCACAAAGAGCCCGCCGCCGGAACCGGTCCGTCCCATTGTGGCCGCCTGTAGGACCGAGCGCGCTCCGTTTACCTGCTGGCCGGAAGAGGGACAAAAGCTGGATTTCGCGGGGGAAGACATATTTACAGGTGTGTCCAAGGTCGTGACTGACTCAAGCGTCTGTGGGCTAAAGGTGAAAGACAAGCTGGAGGTATCGGAGCAGGGAGCGAAAAGAAAGATGGAAAGTGGCAGTAGTGGTTACGAAAAAGATAATAGTAGTAGTAGTGGTAGTGACGAGGATGAAAATAACAGATATAGAAAGGCGGTTTTAAGGAGATTCCTGTTAATGGAGAATGTTAATTCCCATTTGACTGACAATATGAATATACATGAGCACTTATGATAGACAAATAAAGAAGCAATATTTATGTGAAACAATTGACTGATTTTAAATAGAGTACTTATGGTACTTATAGAAATAACGAAGCAATATTTACGTAAAAAAATACATCAGAAAAACAGTTTGGATCTTTTTGTTCGCCAGCAGTAAGTTTTGAAAAAATCAAGAATTCACCACTTTCTATCCAGGCTGGTTTTCTTCTTAGTCTTCTGTTCTCCAGTTCATCTATGTTAGAAGATTCTGATGCTTTGGCTTTCAGGAATTCTGCTGATTTTTTGTTATTGCCATCTGATTCCTGACTTCCTCCAGATTCAATTCCGTTAAAGTTTTCTTCACTTTGAATTCCTCCGAAAGCAGACTGCCGAGGAATGTCTAAGGTAATGTGATCACTGTGGGAGCTACACACTATCTCTGGTTTAAATTTTATATCATGACTCAAGACAACTTTCCTTTTCGAAGGAACCCAGACCCTCAATCCATCATTGTCATTGACATACCCAGTGAGTTGTCCGAAAACAGCCTTGTCATCAAATTTTGAATGGAATTGTTTTCTTATATGAATATAGCAACCTGTGCCAAAAATTCTGAGATGATCAAGTTTTCCCACTGACCGATTGTACCACAGCTCATATGGAAATTTGTCTGGAACCGAAGACCTTCCAGTACGATTTAAAATATAGACTGCTGTACTGCCTGCTTCTGCTCACAGTCCTCTTGGTAGCTTACTTGTGTTTAGCATCGAACGTACGGCTTCAACAATTGTTCTGTTTTCACGTTCAGTCACACCGTTTTGTTCAGGAGTATACGATGGAGAAATCAGTAATTCTATTCCTTTATCCATGAGTAATTTCTTAATCATGTTCTTGTTGAATTCCTTGCCTCTATCACATCGAAATTGTTTAATAACGTGTCCTCTGGTTTGTGCTTCATTTAAAAACTGCTTAAGCATATCGTACCGTTCATATTTGTGCTTAAGAAAGAAAATTCGACGAAATTTACTGAAACTGTCTTTAAAACATACATAATATCGAGCACCTCCAAACGACTCCGTACTCATTGGTCCATTGACATCTGTGTGAATTAATTCACTGGTAATTGTGGAGCAGTTTGTTCGTTGCTCGAATGGTATTCTATGCATCTTTCCTGATGCACAACCATCACAAAATTCATCATTACAACCTTCTGCACTGATGTTAAGTTTCTTAAAAATGTTCTTGAGGTGTTGCTTATTTTGATGACCGAATCTTTCATGGTATATTTGCATTGTTTCAGATGTCGCTATATTTACTTGATCACTGTTCTCTGGTCTGACAACATGCATATTAAACACATGCAGACCATTTTCAACATAGCCTGTCATGATGATGTCGCCACTGATTTTTTTAAATCATAACACTTTTATAATCGAATGTTATTCTGTAGCCGTTACCTGCAGCTGCTCTGGCAGAGAACAAATGAGCGCTTGCATCAGGCACATACAAAAGATTTTCCAACCTTGCCTTATACCATTCATTGTTTCATCTTATTTCGATGTAAACTGTGCCTTTACCAAGTGCATGCATGTTAGTACCTTGTCTTCTTAATGAAACCACTTCAGGAACATCAAATTCGCTGTACAAGTCGAAGTATTGTTTATTCGGAGTGATATGCTTCATAGCACCACTATCACAATACCATTTATTTACGTCAATATAATTTACAGTAGACACACCCATGACACACGAAGTAAACACAGCGTTTTCACTCACCTTCTCTTCTTACCACTCTTATTGCAGTCACGAGGGTTCTGTGGACACTCCGCTGCCCAGTGTCCTAGTTGCTTACATTTGTTATATGGAAATTTTTGTTTTGCTCGCTTTTTTGACATTCTGCGCACGCTGCCTTCTGTTCACTTGTTGGTTCCCAAGGCAGCACCATGGGTTCATGCGTACTGATAATAACATCTTCCAGTTCATATTAACAGAGTACCATAGAGATATGCGATTTCCATTTTGCCCAATCTTCAGGCCCTTCGAGTTTATCGATAATCACTTTATAGTCTCCATTTGTAGCCATATTCTTACCGTACAGCTCGATTCAACAACAGATAGCTTCTACCAGCACACACTGAATTGAATCAAACTTGAAAAAACCTGTATTTTTTTCAGTTTCACGTAGGCTGGGCCGAACAAAACAGTTGCATTTAAAACGGTATATTTCTTTAGGATACAGATTTGGCACTTAACTGAAAAAACGAACTTCAAGGAGATCCTATATACACAAATATACTTCATGAAAATACCAAGGAATACTACACCGAACGTAAAAACATTTTTCCTTTTTTTTACAACATGTTTCAACAGATTTGCGACACTTGTTCTCATACAGTACCGGAATATAAGGATATATAACCATTATTTATGTTGGTTTTTAAGTAAAGAACTCAGACAAAGATGAAAGTGCTGTCCTCCAAAAAATATTACACATCTGACTCAGTACAATATTTTAGTTATTTATGAGAGTCGGTAATGATTTGGTAAATTCAAATGCGCAATTCAATCTCTTTTAAGACACAACAGATAAAAGGTTAAGAGTTTTAAATCAGTTTGAAAATCAGATGGCAATATTTGTATGAAACGATCAGACCTGTTATTCAAAAAAACAAAGAACAAATAACATATATCGTAATAAAGTGACTGTATTTTTACCGTGAGATTCAATAAAAGGGGCAAGACCCGTTATGGGGATAGTACTATCGGTTCTCACTCGCTCACAGGACGAGCGAGCGCTCGAGAATTGGACAGAATCATAATTTCAATGTTTTATTTTGTTATTAGATATCATTGTTAATCATGACCTGTGCTCCAAAAGATATTTCAATCCGCGTTTCAGTTATTTTTATTATTAAAACCCATAGCACATTAAAAACGCTAAGAGTGATCGTTATGATAGTACCAACAAACACTGATTGCAGGCTGACCAAAAGTTAGAATAGAACCCGAGACTTCCCGAACTGCGACTGAAACTGTTCAAACAATTCGAGCCATGTTCAAACACAGCCCTACTGCACAAAAATTTTTTATCACTTAGCTTGTTGTGTTGGTAATGTCTTTGTATATCTGATTTTCTTACTATTTTTGCCACATCTCACTAGAGGTTCGTGTGAGCAGTTACCAGACAGCGCCAGACAACAGGCTGTACTGCGCATGTGCAGCTACGATGATGTAGGCAGCCCGTTCTTCGTGCTTGCTCTGCTTGTACGCTTTTTGTCTCATTTCTGTGTGGAATTTCATGCATGGTGGGACATCACATGACCATGTGCAGCCCTGTGGCATGTTGTTGAGAGGACAAACACAATTGTTTTATCATATCCCATCCAGATAAAGGATGCAAATTTGGAAGCAGTTCTTGGCATAATATCATTTCAAAACTAGACTCCACAGCTCAAAGTACCATAACATTTTGCTATGGGGTGACTTTGACAGACTTTTTTCTTTTTTTTAATTCATACTCTGCAATATTGTTATGTAGCATACCTAATCAGGTTTGCATCTACACAGCACTGCAAAAAGCTAGTAGGATAGAATACAAATTTATTGCAAAAAAAGAAAGACACAGTTTCTTGTGTAGCTTACACCAGAATAAAGGACAATAAATTTCATGATTATTTCAAAATGTGTAAAATATTAACAAGGTTGTCTGTGAGGCAAAGAAACTGTACAACTGGCAGTTTATATTTTACTCTAGGAATGAATATAAAGCCATGTGGGGAGTTAAAACGATAAAACACGGTATGCTGCCAGTCTACAATTTAGCATAGAATGGCACTCTATAAATTTAAGATGTAATCACAAATTTAGAAATAACTCCAAGCCTAGAGGAAGTACTAGACAAGGGCATTATGATCGGATCACACTGTTTCACAGAAGGCAGATTTGTAAAATTCTGCTACAGCTGTCAATATATCTGAAACAAAATATTAATTTCAAAACTACAGACCAAATTTGCTTACTTAGTCAGCTTAAAGTCAATGTTTACGTATGTTTGTATGTATATAGCTTTTACAGATTTTACAGTGTCATAAAAGGAACAGGATATAGACCACTCCAGCAGCATCAGAATTTCATACTAAAATGCTTCATTCCGCTCTAATTGCACATCTCTACGTCTGATATTCAGCTTTTCTATGTGGTTTTTGGTGATCCAAATTTTCTTGGAGGTCCAGTACTGTATTCTCATATTTGGTTGTTTATTATGGTAAAATGCCATTCATCCCAGAAAATGAAAATTTGCACTTGAAATTGAACGAAGTTGAAAGTAGCCAATAGTGCGGAATTAAACACAACATTTCAAATAAACTAACTGCCTCAGCAGAAAAAATTAATAGAAGAAAATTTCTCACCAAAACAGCAAAACAGACAGAAATAGCTTCATTAAGACATTAATGATTGATTGCTAATAACGTGGAAATAATATAAATTCTGGAAATTGAAACTACTAACTTTTTTGATATTTCATGATTATGAGAATGTAAACTAATTCACTTGATGGCTCCCGTTTTTATTTGACATGGGAGCTGTAAACTAAGAGACCAGCAATACCATAAAACATACACGTGGGTCACATGGAGAACCCCCCTCCCCCCCGACTATAACTCAGCTTGCTCTGTGCATGCGTGAATAAGGCAGCTTGGGCGTGCTGGAAAATTTTTTGCAGGTAGCATCTGTATACTTGCTGCTACTGCTCATATGGCAAACAGCCACGCTTCAAGTATCCAGAAGCAGGAGAAGGTACCGTTATAATGCGAATCCAGCTCTGCGCATGTGCATGAGCCTACTGGCAACTGCTCAAACGAACTTTAGCACATGGTCTTTTATTCATTTGCATGTGTTAAATCTGTGTGATACATCATATCTGGTAACTTCATTCTTCAGTCATACGTCATTTTTCAGTAATAACCTGTCTATATGTGTATGTGTGTGCGTGTGTGTGTGTGTGTGTGTGAGAGAGAGAGAGAGAGAGAGAGAGTGAGAGAGAGTAGTTAGTGAGTATGTTCAGCCTACTAGGGAATTATATAATGATCAAACCCACCCAACCGCAAACATAAATATAAAAATTAAATCGATAAAATTATATTTGAAAATTTAAATCTGAGATCACCCACGGATTAAAAATTTACTCACACAATGAGCTCGAGACCATGAAATTCGTTATTATTATTTTAAGTTCTCTTCATTCCTTCTTACTTTAGCTTAATTTCACCATCTTAAAAAATTCAAAGTCCCAGTTATTTATTATTTTATTAAACCTGTCTGGCAAAATAATTTTAAATTTACTATCAATCTCCATACAAATTTTCTCACCATAACTAGTTTTTAAATACTCACAGCCTGCAATGTAATACAATTCATCTGCTTCTAGCTCACCAATCTTTTTAAACAAATTAAAACTGTTTACATTATTAAGTTTTTAGTAGAGTTTCCATTTATACAGAATAAAACATAATAATACTAAAAATTGTCACTCAATACTCTTTGCTGAGCATCATATGTTAAATTTTTCGACTATGTATGCATTTGCATCTTTCGGAATTTTATAATTAAAAGTAACAACTAATTTCATTGTAGTTTTCTTTGTGGTGAACATATAAATTCTCTTAGACATATTTATAACAAAATAGGATAATTTTCAATAAAACTGAAGGGATTTACATTGACATCATCATTCAGTTGAGTAATCCTCATAAAATCAAAGAAAGCAACATATGATTTCAGGTAATTGTTTGATGGATCAAGATTCCATAATTCTTGAGGAAAAACTCCATTTCTTCCATTTTTCACATAGCTATTTCATGATTTATTAATGATAAAATATATTAAGACATTTCTAAAATTATCGGTACATAAGCACAATTAAAGTCAAACAAACTATCATTGTCATCAGTTATAGGAATTTCTAAATCATAAATGGATTAAAAATTAGAATAAAAACCCCCCATGAACCATGGACCTTGCCGTTGGTGGGGAGGCTTGCATGCCTCAGCGATACAGATGGCCGTACCATAGGTGCAACCACAACGGAGGGGTATCTGTTGAGAGGCCAGACAAACATGTGGTTCCTGAAGAGGGGCAGCAGCCTTTTCAGTAGTTGCAGGGGCAACAGTCTGGATGATTGACTGATCTGGCCTTGTAACATTAACCAAAACGGCCTTGCTGCGCTGGTACTGCGAATGGCTGAAAGCAAGGGGAAACTACAGCCATAATTTTTCCTGAGGACATGCAGCTTTACTGTATGATTAAATGATCATGGCGTCCTCTTGGGTAAAATATTCCAGAGGTAAAATTGTCCCCCATTCGGATCTCCGGGCGGGGACTACTGAAGAGGACGTCGTTATCAGGAGAAAGAAAACTGGCGTTCTACGGATCGGAGCGTTGAATGTCAGATCCCTTAATCGGGCAGGTAGGTTAGAAAATTTAAAAAGGGAAATGGATAGGTTAAAGTTAGATATAGTGGGAATTAGTGAAGTTCGGTGGCAGGAGGAACAAGACTTTTGGTCAGGTGATTACAGGGTTATAAATACAAAATCAAATAGGGGTAATGCAGGAGTAGGTTTAATAATGAATAAAAAAATAGGAGTGCGGGTTAGCTACTACAAACAGCATAGTGAACGCATTATTGTGGCCAAGATAGACACAAAGCCCATGTCTACTACAGTAGTACAAGTTTATATGCCAACTAGCTCTGCAGATGGTGAAGAAATAGATGAAATGTATGACGAGATAAAAGAAATTATTCAGGTAGTGAAGGGAGACGAAAATTTAATAGTCATGGGTGACTGGAATTCGTCAGTAGGAAAAGGGAGAGAAGGAAACATAGTAGGTGAATATGGATTTTGGCTAAGAAATGAAAGAGGAAGCCACCTGATAGAATTTTGCGCAGAGCATAACTTAATCATAGCTAATACTTGGTTCAATAATCATAGAAGAAGGTTGTATACCTGGAAGAAACCTGGAGATACTAAAAGGTATCAGATAGATTATATAATGGTAAGACAGAGATTTAGGAACCAGGTTTTAAATTGTAAGACATTTCCAGGGGCAGATGTGGATTCTGACCACAATCTATTGGTTATGAACTGCAGATTGAAACTGAAGAAACTGCAAAAAGGTGGGAATTTAAGGAGATGGGACCTGGATAAACTGAAAGAACCAGAGGTTGTAGAGAGTTTCAGGGAGAGCATAAGGGAACAATTGACAGGAATGGGGGAAAGAAATACAGTAGAAGAAGAATGGGTAGCTCTGGGGGATGAAGTAGTGAAGGCAGCAGAGGATCAAGTAGGTAAAAAGACGAGGGCTAATATAAATCCTTGGGTAACAGAAGAAATATTGAATTTAATTGATGAAAGGAGAAAATATAAAAATGCAGTAAATGAAGCAGGCAAAAAGGAATACAAACGTCTCAAAAATGATATCGACAGGAAGTGCAAAATGGCTAAGCAGGGATGGCTAGAGGACAAATGTAAGGATTTAGAGGCTTGTCTCACTAGGGGTAAGATAGATATTGCCTACAGGAAAATTAAAGAGACCTTTGGAGAGAAGAGAACCACTAGTATGAATATCAAGAGCTCAGATGGCAACCCAGTTCTAAGCAAAGAAGAGAAGACTGAAAGGTGGAAGGAGTATGTAGAGGGTTTATACAAGGGCGATGTACTTGAAGACAATATTATGGAAATGGAAGAGGATGTAGATGAAGATGAAATGGGAGATAAGATACTGTGTGAAGAGTTTGACAGAGCACTGAAAGACCTGAGTCGAAACAAGGCCCCGGGAGTAGACAACATTCCATTAGAACTACTGATGGCCTTGGGAGAGCCAGTCATGACAAAACTACCATCTGGTGAGCAAGATGTATGAGACAGGCGAAATACCCACAGACTTCAAGAAGAATATAATAATTCCAATCCCAAAGAAAGCAGGTGTTGACAGATGTGAAAATTACCGAACTATCAGTTTAATAAGTCATAGCTGCAAAATACTAACGCAAATTCTTTACAGACGAATGGAAAAACTGGTAGAAGCAATACTGGTGAGGCAATACTAACCTTACGACTTATCTTAGAAGAAACATTGAGAAAAGGCAAACCTACGTTTCTAGCATTTGTAGACTTAGAGAAAGCTTTTGACAATGTTAACAGGAATACTCTCTTTCAAATTCTGAAGTTGACAGAGGTAAAATACAGAGAGTGAAAGATTATTTACAATTTGTACAGAAACCAGATGGAAGTTATAAGAGTCGAGGGGCATGAAAGGGAAGCAGTGGTTGGGAAAGGAGTGAGACAGGGTTGTAGTCTCTCCCCGATGTTATTCAATCTGTATATTGAGCAAGCAGTAAAGGAAACAAAAGAAAAATTCGGAGTAGGTATTAAAATTCATGGAGAAGAAGTAAAAACTTTGAGGTTCGCTGATGACATTGTAATTCTGTCAGAGACAGCAAAGGACTTGGAAGAGCAGTTGAACGGAATGGACAGTGTCTTGAAAGGAGGATATAAGATGAACATCAACAAAAGCAAAACGAGGATAATGGAATGTAGTCAAATTAAATCAGGTGATGCTGAGGGAATTAGTTTAGGAAATGAGACACTTAAAGTAGTAAAGGAGTTTTGCTATTTAGGGAGTAAAATAACTGATGATGGTCGAAGTAGAGAGGATATAAAAAGTAGACTGGCAATGGCAAGGAAATCGTTTCTGCAGAAGAGAAAATTGTTAACATTGAGTATAGATTTAAATGTCAGGAAGGCGTTTCTGGAAGTATTTGTAAGGAGTGTAGCCATGTATGGAAGTGAAACATGGACGATAACCAGTTTGGACAAGAAGAGAATAGAAGCTTTCGAAATGTGGTGCTACAGAAGAATGCTGAAGATAAGGTGGGTAGATCACGTAACTAATGAGGAGGTATTGAATAGGATTGGGGAGAAGAGACGTTTGTGGCACAACTTGACTAGAAGAAGGGATCGGTTGGTAGGACATGTTTTGAGGCATCAAGGGATCACAAATTTAGCATTGGAGGGCAGCGTGGAGGGTAAAAATCGTAGAGGGAGACCAAGAGATCAATACACTAAGCAGATTCAGAAGGATGTAGGTTGCAGTAGGTACTGGGAGATGAAGAAGCTTGCACAGGATAGAGTAGCATGGAGAGCTGCATCAAACCAGTCTCAGGACTGAAGACCACAACAACAACAACAACAACAACATGAATTATTGGTCCACTAAGTTCTGCATTAGGCTCAAATGAAACAATAATATTAGTTTCTCAATGAAAATGATCATTATGTTCAACAAACATTCCACCAGGCAAATTAAAATTTACATTACTTAATTCAAATGGAATAATTGTAAGAAAATCTTTAGCAAGTGTTTTTTGATTAAGTTCAGTAATTTGATTGTTGAACCCGAAAACACTTGCAATATTATTTTTTATATCAATGTATAATTCTTTATCACTTTAAATAACAACTCTATTTAAAATTTCATCTGCCTCAATATGAATATTTGGATTTTTCAAATGAATAAATTTTTCTAAAGTTTTAAACTGCACTCACCTATAGGAATTTCTATCGTTTCTCCGTCACAATATACTTTATTATTTTTCGATATAATATTTGGAGTTAAAAAGTTGAATAAAGACGAACCAGTAGACCATTACTAAAGCCATGTCATATAGATACAATCAATCCCTTATTGAGAACAGATGACTCATTACTCAATTGAAATCATTTGCTCATTTAATATTAAAAAATCTATTTAACTGAGTTGGGAACACAAAACAAGAATTCCAGAAAAGATATGAAAAAACAAACAAGATAAACTTTTACCAAATTCCATTCGATGTTCAGTTATAGGAGCAAATGGTTGTGGAAAAGCAATATTATTGAAGGACAGTTATATTGTAGATCCAGGATGGTTAAACTGTAATAAAATTAAGCTCTTGTATGTTTATTCAAAAAGTTTAGATCAACCGAAATAACGATAATTTATTTAAAAAATGTGAAAAATTGAAGGTAAGTGTAATAAAAAGTTTATTATTCTCATTGAAATTAATGATGAAATTACACCAATATGTCAATGTCAAGATAATTGGGTAGTGCAATTTGATGACTTTATTCTTGAAAATCAAGACATAGTTAGAGGATATTTTACTAGAGGTAGGCATAAAGGAATATATTGTTTTTATTTAAGCCAAACGTATCCAAAAATTCCAAAACAATTAGTTAGAAATAATCTTACATTTTAAAATGATTTTAGAGAAAATGATACAAATTTAAATCATCATGAGTTCGTTGGTGGTGATTCACAGTTGGATGAATTTTAAGAAATCTGTAGTAAATGTTGGAATAAAGATAAATTGGGTTTTATAACAATAGGTATGACTAGAAAACCAATTGAAGGTAACTTCAGAACTACAGAATTTCATAACATTAAAAATGTTTAGTTAGTGTTTTTCACCTCTAATAAATGTTTTGCAAGGTATTATCCAGAAGTTATTAAAAAGCTAGACAAAATATAAGAGTAAAAGTTCAATTAAAAGAAGAATTTAAAAATGGGAAAAATAACCATGAACAAAACATGAATGTAGAAAATAAGATCAACCAGTTGTTGATGCAATTGAACAAGTTAAACAAGGAATCGAAGGATTAGGTTGTAATGTTTTAAAAGCAATTGAAGAAAATAGACAAGATGAGAAAGAAACGGTTCCTTATTCCCATTGTCACCTAGAATAATTTGATGATATACAACCAATTAAACAATTTAAAAGTCCACAGTGTGACTATACTTTAAGTGGATCAGAAATACAAGATTTATTAAGTAAGTATGGAGAAGAGAGAAAAAAGTATAAAAAAGTTAAAAAATAAATGTTAGTGAAAGAATCTTAGAATGTATTAATCACAGTAAATATAATGTTTTTGGATTGAGACCTGGTGTCTGATATAAAGTTTTTTATAAATTACCAGTAAAATCGATGGGGATAAATTAACTATTGGTGACAGGACATATGAAGGTACAGCTGGATTTACGAATTTTTGACTAAAAACAGATAACTATGGAAGACAAGAATACAGGTCCTGGTTTACCAAATTATGCAGATATATTATGCATCTGGGAGCATTATATTGTGATAATAATCCAAATAAAGTACAATTGTGTAGAGGAATTAAATACAAATATTTGATAAATGAAATTGTTCTTGATTTTTTTCCAGCATTGAGATAAAAAAATTTAGATGATTCATTGCAAAGTAATGATGAAAAAGTTGGAGAAGTTTTAGTAAAAAATATTCAGAAAAACTAATCGAATATGTTTGTATGAATGATGTCCAGCAATTGATTGATAGATAAGCAATAATCCATGAAGAAGAATTAGCTGGAAATAAAAATTATCATAATGAGAAACTGGGAATAATGCATTTGTTGACAAAGAATGTTAGTGATTCTATTATCAAAAATCCAAAATGGATTTCATATTTGAATCAAACACAGGTAGAACATAGATGCAGGGACTATCGGTATAACAGTTATAGGGACTATCGGTATAACAGTTATATATTATCATAGCTGTGTTGGGAAAGTACCAGAGCACCAAGTGCTAATAGAAAGCACTGATGCTCAAATCGTTATAGGTATTGAAAGCTGGTTAAAGCCAGATGTAAACTCAGCCAAAATTTTTGCTAAGAACTAACAGTGTTCAGAAAGGATAGGCTAAACACGGTCGGCGGTGGCGGGTTTGTTGCTGTTAGATTTAGTTGTCGCAAAATTGAAGTAGATAGCTCCTGTGAGTTAGTATGGGCAGAGGTCACTGTTGGTAACCGGAATAAAACGATAATTGGATTCTTTTGCGGACCTCCCAATTCACATGATACAGTTGCTGAAAGGTTCAAAGAAAACTTAAGTTTGATTTCAAACACGTATCCAACTCATAGGATTATAGTTGGTGGTGACTTTAATTTACCCTAGATATGCAGGCGAAAATACATGTTTAACTCTGGAGGTACACATAAAACAACATCCAAAATTGTGCTAAACGCATTTTCTGAAAATTATTTCGAGCAGTTAGTTCATGAGCCCACGTGAAGAGTAAACAGTTGTGAAAACACACTTGACATCTTAGCAACAAATAATCCTGAGTTAATAATAAGCATCAAAACGGATACAGGGATTAGTGAACACAGGGTTGTCATAGTGAGGATGAATATTGTAACCCCCCAAACTCTCAGAAAATAAACAAAAAATATACTATTCAAAAAAGTAGATAAACTCCTTCCAAATTAATAAGTGTAGGCCAGATGTTGTTTGAATTCAAAGAAATAGTATCTGCAGCAATTGAGAGATTTATACCAAATAAATTAACTAATGACAGAGCTGATCCTCCTTGGTACACAAAACGGGTTAGAGCACTCTTGCAGAAACAATGAAAGAAACGTGACAAATTTAAACAGACACAAAATCGCCAAAATTGGCGATCTTTGACAAAAGCTCGAAATTTAGCGTGGACTTCAATGCAAGATGCTTGTAACAGTTTCCACAAAGAAACTTTCTCTCGAAAGCTGGCAGAAAATCCACAGAGACTCTGGTCATATGTGAAGTAAGTGTCAAGAAACAATAATGCCTTCTCTGTGTGATAGCAATGGAGATACTATCGAAGACAGTGCTACCAAAGCAGAGTTACTAAACACAGCCTTCCGAAATGCCTTCTGAAAAGAAGGCGAAGTAAATATTCCAGAATTCTAATCAAGACTGGCTGCCAACATGAGTGTCTAAGAAGTAGATATCCTTGGAGTAGTGAAACAACATAAATCACTTAATAGTAGCAAGTCTTCTGGTCCAGTCTGTATCCAATTAGGTTACTTTCAGAGTATGCTGATGCTTTAGCTCCATACTTAACAATCATATACAACCGTTCGCTCGACGAAAGATCCATACCCAAAGACTGGAAAGTTGCACAGGTCACACCAGGATTCAAGAAAGGTAGTAGGAGTAATCCAATTACTTACAGGGCCATATCGTTAACGTCGATATGCAGCATGATTTTGGAACATATATTGTATTAGAACATTATGAATGACCTCGAAGAAAAGGGTCTATTGACATACAGTCAACATGGGTATAGAAAACATCGTTCTTGTGAAACACAACAAGCTCTTTATTCGCATGAATTCTTGAGTGCTATTGATGAGGGATTTCAGATCAATTGCGTATTTCTGGAATTGTGGAAAACTTTTGGCACTGCACCACACAAGCGGCTTGTAGTGAAATTGAGTGCTTATGGAATATCGTCTCAGTTATGTGACTGGATTTGTGATTTCCTGTCAGAGAGGTCACAGTTCGTAGTAATTGATAGAAAGTTATCGAGCAAAACACAAGTGATTTCTGGCGTTCCTCAAGGTGGTGTTATAGGCCCTTTGCTGTTCCTTATCTATATAAACGATTTGGGAGACAATGTGAGCTGCTGTCTTGGGTTGTTTGCAGATGACGCTGTCGTTTATCGACTAAAAAAGTATCAGAAGATCAAAACAAACTGCAAAACGATTTAGAAAAGATAAATGAATGGTGCGAAAAGTGGCAGTTGATCCTATATAACGAAAAGTGTGAAGTTATCCACATGAGTGCTAAAGGGCATTCTTTAAACTGCAGTTACACAATAAATCAGTCTAATCTAAAGGCCGTAAATTCTACTAAATACCTAGGAATTACACTTACGTACAACTTAAATTGGAAGGAACACATAGAAAATGTATGAAATGATAATTAAATCAGGACCCCAAGCTGCAGACAGGTGTTGATATACAACAACAGTAACAGTTGAAAATGTGTGCCCTGACCAGGACTCGAACATGTGATCTCATGCTTACATGACAGACACACCATCCATCTGAGCCACTGAGGGCACAGAGGATAGTGTGCTGCAGGGATTTATCCCTTGTATGCTCTCCGTGAGACCCACATTCGCAACTTAATGTCCACATGCTACTTTCGTAGTGCCCCTGCCGATTTCACTCATTACTCGTTGCAGACAATCTTACCGAGTCCCGTAAGTGTTCGGGCAATGCGTGTGCATCTACACTGAAGACGGTCAATGCCCTGTTAGCCTCAACTATATAAAGATTGTATCCGTTCTTTTGGACATGTCCAAAAGAACAAATAACATCTTCATATATTTACATATAAAACGTTGTGGCGAAGGCTAGCCAATGACTGTATTTTATTGGTAGGACACTTACATAATGTAACATATATATTAAGGAGACTGCCTACACTACACTTGTCCATCCTCTTTTAGAATACTGCTGCATGGTGTGGTATCCTTACCAGGTAGGACTGAAGTTCAAAGAAGGGCAGCACATAATGTAACATATCTATTAAAGAGACTGCCTACACTACATTTGTCCATCCTCTTTTAGAATACTGCTGCATGGTGTGGTATCCTTACCAGGTAGGACTGAAGTTCGAAGAAGGGCAGCACATAATGTAACATATCTATTAAGAAGACTGCCTACACTACACTTGTCCATCCTCTTTTAGAATACTGCTGCATGGTGTGGTATCCTTACCAGGTAGGACTGAAGTTCAAAGAAAGGCAGCACATTTTGTATTATCACGAAGTATGGGAGAGAGTGCCACTGAAATTATACAGAATTGCGGCTAGACACCATTAAATGAAAAGCGTTTCTCATTCCGAGGAAATCTTCTCATAAAATTCCAAACCCCACCTTTCTCCACTGAATGTGAAAATATTTTGTTGACATCGACCTACATAGGGAGAAACAATCACCAAGATAAAATAAGGGAAATCAGAGCTCACACGGAAAGATGTAGGTGTTCGTTCTTTCCAGGCGCTATATGAGATTGGAATAACACATAATTGTGAAAGTGGTTCGACGAGCCATCTGCCACCCTTAAATGTGATGGTAAAGGATTAGTCAGCAGAGTTTTAAATAATTTACCAAAGCAGAGATGCATCTGCCAGGATTTAATTAATGCAGGCCTTTTGCTAAGCTTGAACAAAGACTAGTACATGGTGATCCAGGAATAAGTCAATTAGACAAAGAATGTAAAAAACACGATATTATGTACAGAGATAATAAAGATGTAGAAAAAAGACATGAAGAAGATGAAGAGCTTCAATTAGCTGCAAAAGAAAAAAATGTATGGAAGTGATGCTTCATTAGGAGAAAAATTAGCAGCAACTGCAGTTACGGGATAATGTATGGAAAGAGAAAATTAGGAATGGGATTAGGTTCAAATGGCTCTCAGCACTATGGCACTCAACTGCTTAGGTCATAAGTCCCCTAGAACTTAGAACTATTTTAACCTAACTAACGTAAGGACACCACACACATGCCTGAGGCAGGATTCGAACCTGCGACCATAGCGGTCGCGCGGTTTCAGACTGTAGCGCCTAGAACCGCACGGCAACTCCTGCCGGCTGGGATTAGGCGTTGATGACAATGGTTGAGGAGTATAAAAAGTATTAATCCTTATAAATTTTTAATCTATAAAAAGGAATAACTATTCTTTTGATTATACTTTGCCTACTAGTGGCAAGACTAAGCCAAAAACTGAATAATGAACAATTACATAATATTGAAGCATTTTAACTGATGCACAGAAACGAAAGAAAGAGAGAAAAATGGGTGTAAATTTATTTATTACATTAGGTATTCCTGTTGTGAAAAAGAATACCGAATATATAACAAAAAAGAAAGAAGGAAAAGGATTAACACAATACAAAGGGGGATTCCTTCCATTACTATTAGCTGCATTACCACATCTAGCAACTATTGGTTCATTTGCTGGTGGTTCTGCAGCAATCGCAAATGCAGCAATAACCAAGAAAAAACTGATGCAGAATTGTAAGAAGAGAAAAGACATAATCAAGCAATGGAAAAAAAGGCACTGAATCTAGAAAAAAATTTAAAAAAATTGATTTCTATCCTAATGCAATAAGTAATTTTGATATAGAAAAGCTAATTAAACAATTAAAAATAAATACTTTCGTGGCGTTTTTATGAGTGGTGAATTAGCAAGTCATCTCAGAGAAAATGCATCTGGTATAGTTAATTTAGATACATCTGGTCATATTGGTTCTCATTGGATTTGTTATTATAAGAATACAGATATAAAATTTGTTTTTGATTCATTTCGTGGTAATATAACAATTAAACTAGTTAAATATTTGGAAAAAAAGATCTATACTACAATGTTGAGAGAACACAAAATTTTATTGAACTAATTTGTGGTCATTTATGTCTTTTTGTGTTATAGTTGCTGTCAGAGAATAACAAGTTTCATGATGTTTTCACTTTAATAAATGGTAATTTTTGTAAATAAGATCAATAATGACTCAGGTTTTCAAACAAAAAGTAATCATGAAATCAAAAATATTCAATCACCAGTAGAGTCAAAAATAAATAATGTAACTAAACAATTTCAGAAAGAAATTAATCTCTTTTTGAAGTAACTAGAAGTTACATTGGTATTAAAGATAGAAGAATTGGGTATATAAATGATCCAATTGCTGCAAAAAATATAGTTAACAAATATTTTTTACAGAATTAAGTATCAAATGTTCTTACAAAACCTGAATTAGGAGCACTCTAACGAAATTCAATAATTATGTCAATAAAGAAGAATTAAAAAACCTTGTTACAAAGAATAAATACACGAAAATGCTCACATATTTAAAAGCAGGAAGTGATACTTGTGACAGTATTATGGAACATCATAATACAGAAGTAAATGACATGAAAAGAATACTTCTTCAAACATTAACTAAAATGGATATCCTAGAAAGAAAACTTTACTCATTAGATTCGAAATTTAATAATTTACGTGAGAGAGTTAGTAGAGATCTACAAGTGCTGAACTCTATAGAAGAAAATTAAAAGTTTACTTAATTTTTATTCTATACAAATGGATAATCATATTCACATCTACTGTTTGAAGTGTAAAAAGTTTATTGAAACAAATAATTGTCACAGAGTAACAACTAAAAATGAAGGACAAAGAATTCAAGGTCCTTGTACAGCATGTAAAAAAAGAGTAAATTAGTTAAAATATTTGTAGGTGAAGGAGTGAGCAAATCTCTCACCCTTAATATTCATTAAGAAAATATTATTGAATTACGTAAGTCAACAAGAAAAAATTTAAAAAAAGAAATGTTATTTCATTTGGTATATATGATTGATAGCAAGCTGACTTAGTCGAAATGGACTCTGGAAATATAAAAGGAATTTCGAAAGTAAATAAAGGATGTAAATTGTTATTTGTTGCAGATCAACTTAGAAAATAATTTTGTAGCAAGAACACGATACTTTTAGGAATAGTACTTTTCTTCCTTTAATATGTAAAGGATGACTCATAATAACAACAAAAACTTCGTAGAGTAAAAGCATGAAAAATAAAAGAATCTCTTAGGTGCAAAGAAATTCACAACAGAGAACCAAGTACCACCATAGGAGAGGAAATACATTTCTGGTTTATTTACTTTAACATTATTAACTATGATAGATGATTTTTTTTAAATTTGCTTGCTCATTTCCAGTTAAAGATAAAACAGGTAATAATACACTTGATTGTTTCGAGAAAATATTTGAGTCGAGAAACCAATACATCTGCAAACAGAGAATGGCAAAGAATTTTTTAATAAAGAATTTCAAGAATTAATGAAAATATGTAACATTAATCATCATCCAACTCTTAGCGAATTCAAAGGATCGCTCGTTGAAAGATTTAATAGAACATTGAAAGAAGAGATGTGGAAAATTTTTCTCTTCAAGAAAATCATAAAAGGGTTAACTAGAGTCGAAATTAGTTGATGAATACATTAACACAAAACATTCAACTATAACAAGGAAAACAACAGAAGTTAATGAAAAAAATATAAACTCACTACTATTGTTTCTAACGAAAAAAACGAATTAAAAATTGATGATAAAGTTAGAATTAGAAAACTTGAAGGACTTTTTTGAAAATAGGATAGACAGTTAACTGGTCAACAGAAATTCATTTTAATCCAGACACATACAAATTGAAAGGTACTGACACATATTTTTATGTGCAAGAATTACAGTAATTAAGATTATGTCGATTGGTTGGGATGTGATGATACACATTACAGTTGGGTAAATAAATCAAAAGTAATATTATAGTATGTTAATAAAAAATTATCTATGTTAATGGCAGCACTAATAGAAATACAATTGCACTTTCATTCTTTCTAGCAGCGTCTTATTAGAATGAGGAGACCTCCAAATTCATAGATAAACTTACTGATGAAAGTGTAATTACTTGTTCATTCTCAATGGAGATGAAATTTGTATCATGCATGAATACTTTAAAGAACAGAATTACATTAATTCAGTCTGATGAAGATGACAAAATATGCATAGTAGATTTAATAAATTTAAACAACGATTTAAAATCCATATCTCCAAATATACTTTCTACTATTACATTATTATGGTTTTTCACAGTGGTCGGTTTTTCCAATTGCTGATACTCTTTAAGTTGAATTTTGGTGAAGAATATTCATTATATCATTAATCAATTCTTCTCATGAATAATTATCCAAAGTATTGAAATAATTTCGTGACAATTAATTCTTAAAGTATCTCTCACTCAGCATATAATAAATTCTTAAAAATTCTTCACAATTTACATGTCTATTTCTGATAATATGTATTTGACTTTTGATATTTTTACACTGTGCTCAAATAACATAATATTTGTAATGAAAATCATGTAATCTAAAAATTAGAAGTCATTAAATTTTGATGATTTCGTTGAGGAGCAAAAGTGTCGTAACAATGATTTTATTTCTTGATTTATACTGTCTATTACATCAAAAGCAGTATCAACAGTTTCCCTCATATTTTCTGTTCATTTTTCAGCCAAGTTATATATCTTCTTTAGCTGTCTTATACAATAATTTTTGTATTTTCTTTGATTTCTGTAGGAATCTATAGTTGATTTTCTATTTGTATATTCACAGTGATCGCTAATTGCTGGTAATACTTCAAGTATAACCCATTTTAGAATTGTTTTGTTTCTACTGTTTTCGATTTTAATATTAAACAATATAATCCAGATTCATTAATAAACATTGTCCTTTTCTCATAAGAAGGTAGACCCTCCAAATTGAGTAGTCTGATATTTTCAAATACTTTTTATCTTCTTTCTAAATATGTTTAAAAGCTTTATATGTTTGATTGTATGCTAAAGGTATTGCCCACATCTTTAGCTTTAAACAACAGATTATTATTTTCATCAATAATTATTAAAACAATTTCATTATTATAAGTGAGTTTATAACTATTTGGATCCGCAACTGACTCCATTTACATAGAATAAAAATATATTCTATAGCACTCTGTTAATTTTTCAGGTGTCTGAATTTTGGCGCCTGGAATATTAAACAGAAAAGATAAACTATGATTTGTTACTAATACAATTTTCTCTTTGAATAAAGGAACCCAAATATCTCTAAACCAAGTCAATCATTTAATTGATAATTGTTGTGCTTAATAAATTCAAATTTATTCACTGTAATTTATCTGAATTGCAAACAGCATTAGATGTACTTTGATGCAGTCCGAAACCTGCTTCAGCTGGCGCTGGAATAAATTCCATTTATGTAGAATAAAAATATGTTAGATAAATTAAAATTCTATAGCAATCTTTTAATTTTTCATGCTGGAAGCGTTTCCCATCTGGAATTTTATATAAAATTTATTTCTGCAATCTGCTTAATAGTGTGTCATCAGAGAATAAAATTTGTTTTTTATGAAATGTGTATTGTACTTCAAATTCATAAATGAAATAAAAACCACACAGTAAAAACGCTAGTGACAGGAAAAAAATTAAGAGTGTAAATCCTTTATCTATACAGCACAGCAACATGAAAATGGGTTCATTTATTAAGGAATAATTTTAATTAATCTAATGAAAAAATGTCTCTTTAAATGGATATGTTCAAGAAGTGTAAAAATGCGAAGAAAAGTTGATTGATAATTTTTATTGACACATGTACACAAAGGATAAGTTTTCACTTATCAGTAAACAGGTGTATTAAATTAGTTGTGTGTGTGGAAAAATATTTCATCTGAATATTAAAAGAATCATTTAAAACTAATTTCGTGTGAGGAACATTCTAAAATATTGATATCCATGAAAAATGGCGATTGAGGTAATTCAACAAAAATCTATGGGCTGTGACGAAATTAAACATTGTAGTTGCTTTTAATTTAACCATTCATCTATCAAGTAAATGCAAGATTTTTGAACTAGAAGATAAGCTAAAAAGAAAAATTGTGTGCAAATGTGTAAAAGAATTAATTACAAGTGATCTCAAACGACATTTATGTTCTGTCATCATAATAAATACGCTTCTTAAATTTTTGGTCTCATTTTTGGAAAACCTAATCTTTTTATTTTCTATAAATGGAAGCTTCACTGAGATAGTTTACAATCGCTCAACTTAGTGATTACTGCAGGAAGAATAATTTGTGAGTATAAAGCAAATTTAGGAAAGATGATTTAATTAATTTAATCGTTTCAAGTAAACTACCTCCTGTTAAAGGAACTCTCGATAATTTGAAAATAAGGGAACACAAAGCTAGAGCTAAAAGTCTTGGTATTAGAGGATACAGAAAATTAAAGAAATCAGATAATGCTACTGTGTTACAGGAGTTTAAATCTCATCCAGAATTATTTCAAAAGACTAGATCAACTCCGAAACGAGTACCTAATATAAATTAATTGTACAGATTCTACATCTACAGCTACATTTATACTCCGCAAGCCTCCCAACGGTGTGTTGCGGAGGGCACATTACGTCCCACTGTCATTACCTCCCTTTCCTGTTCTAGTCGCATATGGTTCGCGGGAAGAACACCTGCCGGAAAGCCTCCGTGCGCGCTCTAATCTCTCTAATTTTACATTCGTGATCTCCTTGGGGGGTATAAGTAGGGGGAAGCAATATATTCGAGTCCTCATCTAGAAACGCACCTCGACAGCAAGCTACACCGCGATGCAGAGGGCCTCTCTTGCAGAGTCTGCCACTTGAGTTTGCTAAACATCTCCGTAACGCTGTCACGCTTACCAAATAATCCTGTGACGAAATGCGCCGCTCTTCTTTGCATCTTCTCTATTTCCTCTGTCAACCTGACCTGGTACAGATCCCACACTGATGAGCAATACTCAAGTATAGGTCGAACGAGTGTTTTGTAAGCCACCTCCTTTGTTGATGGACTTCATTTTCTAAGGACTCTCCCAATGAATCTCAACCTGGCACCCGCCTTACCAACAATTAATCTTATGTCATCATTCCACTTCCAATCGTCCCATACGCTTAATCCCAGATATTTTACAGAAGTAACTGCTGCCAGTGTTTGTTCTACTATCATATAATCATACAATAAAGGACCTTGCTTTCTATGTATTCGCAATACATTAATTTGTCTATTTTAAGGGTCAGTTGCCACTCCCTGCACCAAGTGCCTATCCGCTGCAAATCTTCCTGTATTTTGCTGCAATTTTCTATGCTGCAACTTCTCTGTATACTACAGCATCATCCACGAAAAGCCACATGGAACTTCCGACACTATCTACTAGGTCATTTATACATATTGTGAAAAGCAATGATCCCCTGTGCCACGCCAGAGTTTACTTTAATGTCTGTAGACGTCTCTCCACTGAGAACAACATGCTGTGTTCCGTTTGCTCAAAACTCTCCAATCCAGCCACACAGCTGGTCTGATATTTCGTAGGCTCTTACTTTGTTTATCAGGCGACAGTGCGGAACTGTATCGAACGTCTTCCGCAAGTCAAGGGAAATGGCATCTACCTGGGAGCCTGTGTCTAATATTTTCTGGGTCTCATGAACAAATAAAGCGAGTTGGTTCTCACACGATCGCTGTTTCCGGAATCATTGTTGATTCCTACAGAGTAGACTCTGGTTTTCCAGAAATGACATGATACGCGAACAAAAAACATGTTCTAAAATTCTACAACAGGTCGATGTCAGAGATATAGGCCTATAGTTTTGCGCATCTGCTCGAAGACCCTTCTTGAAAATTGGAACTACCTGTGCTCTTTTCCAATCATTTGGAACCTTCCGTTCCTCTAGAGACTTGCGGTACACGGCTGTTAGAAGGGGGGCAAGTTCTTTCGCGTACTCTGTGTAGAATCGAATTGGTATCCCGTCAGGTCCAGTGGACTTTCCTCTGTTGAGTGATTCCAGTTGCTTTTCTATTCCTTGGACACTTATTTCGATGTCAGCCATTTTTTCGTTTGTGCGAGGATTTAGAGAAGGAACTGCAGTGCGGTCTTCCTCTGTGAAACAGCTTTGGAAAAAGGTGTTTAGTATTTCACCTTTACGCATGTCATCCTCTGTTTCAATGCCATCATCATCCCGGAGTGTCTGGATATGCTGTTTCGAGCCACTTACTGATTTAACGTAAGACCAGAACTTCCTAGGATTTTCTGTCGAGTCGGTACATAGAATTTTACTTTCGAATTCACTGAACGCTTCACGCATAGCCCTCCTTACGCTAACTTTGACATCGTTTAGCTTCTGTTTGTCTGAGAGGTTTTGGCTGCGTTTAAATTTGCAGTGAAGCTCTCTTTGCTTTAGCAGTAGTTTCCTAACTTTGTTGTTGAACCACGGTGGGTTTTCCCGTCCCTCACAGTTTTACTCGGCACTTTTTCCATAAACACTCAACATTGTCAGTGTTGGAACAGAAATTTTCGTTTTGATCTGTTAGGTAGTCTGAAATCTGTCTCCTATTACTCTTTCTAAACAGATAAACCTTCCTCCCTTTTTTATATTCCTATTTACTTCGATACTGCAACGGCCTTATGATCACTGATTCCCTGTTCTGCTCTTAAAGAGTCGAAAAGTTCGGGTCTGTTTGTTATCAGTAGGTCCAAAATGTTGTCTCCACGAGTCAGTTCTTTGTTTAATTGCTCGAGGTAATTTTCGGATAGTGCACTCAGTGTAATGTCACTCGATGCTCTGTCCCTACCACCCATCCTAAACATCTGAGTGTCCCAGTCTATATATGGTAAATTGAAATCTCCACCTAAGACTATATCATGCTGAGGAAATTTATATGTAATGTATTCCAGATTTTCTCTCAGTTGTTCTGCAACTAATGCTGCTGAGTTGGGAGGTCGGTAAAAGGAGCCAATTATCAATCTAGCTCGGTTGTTGAGTACAACCTATACCCATAATATTTCACAGGAACTTACCACTTCTATTTCACTACAGGGTAAACTACTACTAACAGCAACAAACACGCCACCACTGGTTGCATGCAATCTGTTCTTTCTAGACACCGTCTGTGCCTTTGTAAAAATTTCGGCAGAATTTATCTCTGGATTCAGCCAGCTTTCCGTACCTATAACGATTTCAGCTTCGGTGCTTTCTATCAGCGCATGAAGTTCCGGTACTTTACCAAAACAGCTTCGACAGTTTACAATTACAATACCGATTGCTGCTTGGTCACCTCATGTCCTGACTTTGCCTTCCACCCTTTGAGGCTGTTGCCCTTTCTGTACTTGCCCGAGGCCATCTAACCTAAAAAACCAGTACACGCCACACTAACCCTGCTACCCATGTAGCCGCCTGCTGAGTATAGTGGACTCTTGACCTATCCAGCGGAACCCGAAACCCCACCACCCTATGGCCCAAGTCGAGGAATCTGCAGCCCATACGGTCGCAGAACCGTCTCAGCCTCTGATTCAGACCCTCCACTCAGCTCTGTACCAAAGGTCCACAGTCAATCCCGTCGACGATGCCGCAGATGGTGAGCTCTGCTTTTATCCCGCTACTAGCGAGACTTGCAGCCTTCACCAAATCAGATAGCTGCCGGATGGCAGAGAGCATTTCCTCTCACCCGTAGCGACACACATCATTGATGCCGACATGAGCGACCACCTGCAGATGGGTGCACCCTGTGCCCTTCATGGCATCTAGAAGGACCGTTTCCACATCTGGAATGCTTCCCCCCGGTATGCACACGGAGTGCAAATTGGTTTTCTTCCCCTCCCTTGCAGCCTTGGTGACGATTTTATTGAAAAAACTCGACCATCGAGAGAGGAAAAAATCGTGAGAGTAGATAAAATTAATCCATTCAGTAGAAAGCTATTTGAGCAAGAAAAAGAGGCTGAGCCATCGACAAAGCATTTATTTGAGATGAAAGAAATAAGATCGAGAATTTAAGAAAAATTTCAAATTTGGTATGTTGCGTATAAAATTGTCCTTAATGATGCTAATATTGCTAAACTCGATACCATTAGTGAAAAAATATATTATATAACGAAAGCACTCAATTCAGTGATTGAAGTAGCAAAAAAAGAACAAATTGTAGAAAAGGAGATAAGCTGAATATAACATCCAAAAATCCAATAATATTCATCCAATTTCTGAAGGATATGGGTTGGGTTGTTTTTGGGAAGAGAACAAACAGTGAGGTCATCAATCTCATCGAACTAGGGAAGGAAGTCTGCCACTCCCTTTCAAAGGCACCTCATGGCATTTGCCTGGAGCGATTTAGGGAAATCATAGAAATCGTAAATGAGGACACGGGATTGAACCTTTCTCCTCCCGAATGTGAGTCCAGTGTGCTAGCCACTGTGCAACCTTGTTTGGACTGCAGGATATAAAGTGTCAAATAATACTCAAAATTTGTTCAAGTTTTGTGCAATAAAATCTGAGATATATTAACATCTGATGAGACTATTGGTATAGCAGATATCTCATTTAATATTCAGATGGTAGCAGTTCCTAGAGGTAGTAAAGGCAAAAAAATAATAATTTAGCTGACAACATAAAGACTAAAAAATGTGTCACAAGAATTAATAATAATGATTATGTGTGTTGTCCTAGAGCAATAATAGTTGCATTAATGTACCAGAGAAATAAAATCTTATGCAGAGGACTAACTACAAACTATATTAAGAAAATTAGAGAAGGAGCACAAATAACAAAAAAAAGGTAACTGATACATTATGTAATCAGTTGGGACAATACAATGAAGAAGGGTTTACTTTAGAGGACATTAAAAATGTTGAAGAATTGTTGGATATTGAAATAAATGATATATGTGCTGAGAATTTTAATTCAGTTATCTGTTGTGGTCCTGAGAAAGAAATAAAGATACATCGATATAAAGATCACTACCATTTTGACGTAATTAACAGTATGAAGGTTTTCTTGTGATCAGCATATTTCTGTAATAAATGTAATAAGCCATATAACAACAAAAAGGAAAACATAATTCCAAAACAGAAAGAAAAATCTGTATACTATGCAAAGGTCCAGACCCAAAACATTGGAAAACAAGATATACTGTGAAAACTGGAATAGATACTGTAATAATAAAGAGTGCCTAAGAAATCTCAAAGAAATTTCTGATACTGCTTATGAATGTTAATGAAGTAAAAAGATTTGTTTAAGATCTAAAGAACAAAAATTTAGTTTTGAACTTTGCAGAAATTGTAATCAAGCAGTAAAAACTGGAAATCAGAAATGTTACATGCATTACAGATGGCAAAAAGGTGGTATTTGTGATAGAAATTTTGGTGAAGATATTGTAGTTCAAGTTTCCCCAATAAAGTTTGTTGTTATATTAATGGAGTTTTGTAAGAGTTTTAAGTTTACCAATGCAGGGAACGTAGAAAAATAGTTGTTGGTAAACTATTTGAGTGTTGCGAAGATGGATTCCCTATGATAGTGAGTTGTACCTATAGAGAATGATACATGTGTTTTGATTATGAAGCTCATCTAGAAACTGGGATACATATTCCGAATCTCATAGTAGTATACAATTTTAAAGGAGATACTGTTTATACATTTAATACAGATAAAGAATTCTGTAGTTAGATGACATCTGAAATAAACAAGTATTATACATTCATAGCTCACTATACTAAAGCATACAATTCATAGTTAATTTTGAAGTACTTTGTTGAAAACACAATGAAGAAATATATTGTCTACAAAGGAACTGAATTAATGTTATTGGAGATCAAACCTTTAGGTCAAAAAATAATAGATTGCAGTAATTTTGTACAAGGGTCTCTTAGCAGTTTTCCAAAAAATTTTCATTTGAGTAAATTGAAGAAAGGCTACTTCCAACATTTGTTCAAAATAGAGGAAAATGAAAATTACATAGGACCGATTCCAGATACTTGATATTACTGTGTTGTGTTTCTCAAATGGCATAGCTCCTAAATTAAAGAAAATTACATGTTCAATATGGAAAATGTAATTAATGACAACTGTAATTCTGATGTAGATGGTTTGAGAAGAGGCTGTTTAGAACTAAGAAAATAATTTGTAGAAATAGCTAATATTGATCCAATCTGTTATTTGACAATCGCTCGATTTTGTATTGTTACATACCGATCTAAATATTAACCTGAAAATAAAATTGCAGTATTGAATAAAGAGCAGAAAGAGAAATATGGTAAAGGAGCCATAGCTTCGCTAAGCAGTTTAAACAATAATAATATGTTGCATACTCTTAATGGTGAACAAGTAAAACTACCTGCTGCAAAAGAGAATGTCTATGATAAATAAACTAATACTGTTTATCAATACCATGGTTGCTTCTGGCATGGTTGGAAAAAATATTTTATAAGTGAGACGATAAACACAAAAAAATAAAGAAACAATGGATGACTCTCATCAAAAGACTGCAACAAGAAGTAATGAAATACGAAATGCTGGATATAATTCAGTATAGATGTGTGAATGTGATTCACTTAACCCAACATAGTATAAACAGCTTAAGAAATTAAAACAGCTACATGAAATTGTTGAAATATTGCATCCACAAGATAATTTCTTGGTGGTCGAACAAATGCAATAAAGTTGAGCTAAAGCTAATGGTGCTAGCAAAAGACATGATGTATGTAGTCTTTATCCTACTGTGCGATTTTACTACGTTCATCCTGAACGAAATCCGAGACAAATATATAGAGCAAGATATTAGTCTAAACGTTAGTATGGTTTAATAAAATATAAAGTAATGTCACCTAAAGGTTTGTATCAACCAGTTTTACCAGTAAGGACAAATGAAAAACTGTTGTTTCCCTAATGTGTGAAATGTGCAGAAGAAAAAATAAGTAAATGCAATCCCAATGATGACAAAAGTAGTTTTATTGGAAGTTTGACGACTGATGAAGTGAAGAAAGTTGTAGAAAAAGGATATAAATTTTTAGATGTCTATGGAATTTGGGATTTTAGAAATAAAAACAACATACCATTTAAATATTATGTAAAACATTTCCTGGAAATAAAATTAGAAATCATTCCACATGATTTTTAAATGGGTGAAGAGTGTATCAAAACAGTTAAAGAGAAATTAGATATTGACTTAGATCCTGATAGAATAAAGGAAAATCCAGGAAAACGAGCTGTTGCTAAGATATGTCATGATTCATTATGGGGGAAATTTGGGCAAAGGCAAAATACGAATCAAACAGTATATGTAACAGATTTACAGCAATTTTATGAGCTACTGTTTAATGATAGATTAGATAATATAGATATAGAATGAAATTTTCGCTCTGCAGTGGAGTGTGCACTAACATGGAACTTCCTGACAGATTAAAACTATGTGCAGGGCTAACACTCGAACTCGCGACTTATGCCTTTCATGGGCAAGTGCTCTTCACTTGTTACCGAAAGGCAAAGGTCCCGAGTCCAAGTCTCGGTCTGCCATACAATTTTAATCTGTCAGGAAGTTTTAATATAGGTATAAATTTTCTCAATGACAATATGGTTCAGATGAAGTACAATTTGAAGGATTACTATGTGAAAAATAATTCAGTTACAAATATTTTTATAACTTATTCACTAATCGAATGCAAGGCTTAGATTATATGATATGTTAGATAAACTTGGAGAATCTGTTACATATTTTGATATTAATTCTACAGTATATACTGATGATGGTGAAAATACTGTGAAAACAGGTTGTATGTTAGGTGAATGGATTGATGAATTGGAAATAAATGTATTACAGATTGGGTTTGAACTAGCCTAGAAAGTCACTTTTAAGAGAAAAAATATTAAAAAAACAGAGATGAAAGTAAAGGGATTCACATTAAATTATAAGAATATTCAAGAGCTGAATAGCAAATCTATGATAAGGTTAATCAAGAGTGAAGTGAAGGAAAAGATACAATTAGAAAACAGTCAGATCACTAGAGATTTTGATACTAAGAATCTAGTTAACAAACTGGATAAGAAAGAGTTCTTGATAAAAGAGTAGTTATAGAAAACTATGATTTTGTGCCTTTTGGATATTAAAATTATTTATTATTTAAAATATTTTCTATATCTTCTAATGTAAAAATAAAATTCATTTGACATTTCTTATACCATCATCATCATCATCATCATCATCTTGGACAGTTTCCAGCCACTGGCTGGGTCTGTCGGGAACACAAGTCTCTCCATCGTGTTCTGTCTTTCCACCATTCCCCCTCTTCCACCTTCGTCCACTTCTCTCCTCTTCTCATCACACATTCCTTCACTCCCTTCACCCATCTATCTCTTGGTCTTCCCCTGGGCCTCTTCCCCTCCAGTTGCAGATCAAACATCCTCTTTGGAACTCTTCCCTCATCCATTCTCTTCATGTGTCCATACCACTGCAGTCTTGATTTTTCTATCCTGTCCTGTACTGGTTCCTCCTTTAGTCTTTCCCTCATATACACATTTCGCAATCTGTCTTGTCTTGTTACACTCAACCTGCTCCTCTGGAACTTCATTTCACTAGCTTGTATTCTACTTTTGTCGCTTTTGTGCATTACCCATGTCTCACTTGCGTATGCCAATATGGGGACAAAGTAGGTTCGGTATATAATTCCCTTGGATTTCTGTGGCACCTCCTTGCTCCAAATAAGCCCCCTAATGCATTTGAAGAACTGCCCTGCTTTTCTGCACCTTTCATTTATTTCCATTGCGTTTCCCCCCTTACTTTCAATCATGCTTCCCAGGTACTTGAAGTTCTCTACCACTTGTAGTCTTTCCCCTCCACAAGTTATATCCACATTTGGCCTATTCTTCTTCCTTGTTGTGACAATTATTTCACTTTTCTTTGCAGAGAAATGCATTCCATATTGTGCTGCCGTTGCCTCCCATACATCTAACTGCTCTTGCACCTCCTTCTCGCAATTTCCCCATAACATCAGGTCATCGGCAAAAAGCACTGCTTTCATTTTATGATCTCCAATTGCATCTGATACTTGCTGTAGGATTTCATCCATAACAATAACAAACAATAAAGGCGAAAGTGCACTTCCCTGTCGCAGCCCATTTTCCAGCTTGAACCATGCAGTACGTTCCCTCCCCACTTTCACACAACCCTCACTTCCCTCATACATTTTTCTGACTTTTCGTGTTATCTCTTCATCTATCCCTTTTGCGTTCAGCACATCCCAGAGCTTGTCCCTATAGATACTGTCATACGCCTTCTCAATATCTAAAAAGGCCATGATTAAGTCCTTCCCGTACTCATAGTGCCTTTCCTGCAGTTGCCTTACCGCAAATATGAGGTCCGTTGTTGATCTTCCCGGTCTGAAACCATACTGCTCCTCTTGCAGTCTACTTTCAATACTGCTTCTTATTCTCTTCTCCAGGATCTTTTCATAGATTTTTCCACAGTGGCATAGCAGGGTGATTCCTCTGTAGTTCTCACATCTCCTTTTATCCCCTTTCTTGAAGATCGGGACTATAATTCCTTTCTTCCAATCCTCAGGAATTCTGTTCTCCTTCCACACCACACTCAGCACTCTGTATAGCCACTGGGTTCCTACTTCTCCTGCTGCTCGTATCATATCCACTGTTACTTCGTCCCAACCTGGTGCCTTGCCCCCTTTCATCCTCTTTATGGCTTCTTCCACTTCATTCCAAGTTAGATCATCAATTTCCCCACTATTATAATCATCTGCTGCCTTAGGCTCTCCATCGCTGTTAGTTACCCGCTTGACGGCATTCAACTGATCTTCAAAGTACTCCTTCCAAATCTTTTTGAGCTCATGCATTTCCTCCACAACTCTTCCATTATTATCCATGATCCTCAGGCACTCGCTTCTGTCGTTCCTCTTATTTCTTACCATGGTGTAAAGTACTTTTTTGTTCCCTTCACTGTCCTCTTCTAACATTCTTGTCCATTTTTCCATCCACTTCTTCTTCTCCGCCCTTACTATGGTCTGTGCCGCTTTCTTGCTTCCCTTATATTTTACCCTAGCTTCCTCTTTTCGGGTCTGGAACCATTCTCTGAAGGCTTTGTTCTTTCGAAGTACTGCCTCTTTACATATGTTGTTCCACCATGGGGTTTCCTTACTTCTCCTCTTTGTGCTAGTTCTTCCGCACACAGTCTCAGGTGCCTCAACTAGAGCTCTCTTAAAATCTCCCCATTCTTCTTCCACTGTTCTCTGATCTTCCTTTGGCAGCTTCTTCCTGATCAGTGTCTGGTACTGGGTCCTCCGTTCATCCTCTTTCAGCATCCATGTCTTCAACCTTTTCTCCTGTATGTCGTCCTCCTATCTTTTTTCTCTCTCAGGGTGGCTACCAACAGCCGATGGTCACTGTCTAAGGCCTCAGATGGAATGACCTTAACATCTGTGAGGCTGCTCATCATCTGCCTATCCACTAGTACATAGTCTACTACTGAAGTTTGGGACCAGTCTCCACTGTACCAAGTTATTTTGTGGCTACTTCTCTTCTTGTACCAGGAATTTGCGATCGCCAGCCCATTCCTCTTGCAGAATTCCAGCAACAATTTTCCTTCTCTATTTCGGTTCCCCCAGCCCTCTGGTCCCATTATCTCCTCGAATCCTTTCCTGTCTGTGCCAACATGTGCATTGAGGTCCCCTATTATAATCTGATTACCTCCATTTAGCTGCTTTTGCATGTCATCTTCAAATTCCTCCTTCTCCTTTTTTGTACACCCCACCTGTGGGGCATATGCTTGGATGATTTCAATGCTTTTTCCTTTCACTCGTACTCTGGCTTTTATCATTCGATCATTGATACCTTCCACCTCCTCCTGCAGACCCTCTCTGACCACTATTGCCACTCCATTTCTTCCCCTCTCATTCCCTATCCAGTACAGTTTACATCCAGTGGTTTTTCACCAACTCCTCTCCACCTAGTCTCAGCAAGTCCCAAGATGTCCAATTTCCTCCTTTCCATCATTTCTACAATTTCTTCTAACTTCCCAGTTAGAGTCCTTACGTTTAAGGTGCCCAGTCGTAAACCATCTCGTAATCCTTTTCCATTGCTTGGTCGGTTTCCTTTAAATCCGTTCTGTGATCCGAGGCATGTTCCCTTTTTGAAAGCAGTTGATTTATCCACTACTGGCTTGCTAGGCCTATCGCAGCTTCACCAGAGCCCCGTTAGCCGTCACGTTTCAGGGTTCCCATAGGGCCTTCCCAGCTACCGTAGCGGTCCTGGGGCACACGAAGTCCCTGCTGTACATCGCCCCTATAGGCAGTCCCCTACTTTGTGCCGTTGCCCATCTCCCACGACTTGGACGAGGGGTTGGACTTATGGGAGACATTTCTTATACCAATGATATAAATTTATTAGTTGGTTTTTTGTTGTATTCTCTATCTTCTAAATCTCTAATTACTAAGTGAAAAACTATTAAAAATAATAGATAGAATTTAATATATTTTTATATTATTTTTGGTAAATTATAATTAGCTACTTTTTTTACACTCATAAAAGAGCAAGAATCTGAGTTTTCTATTTTATCCCATACTTCTATAGTAGTTTCATCGTAACTATTAAATGTCATATTATTTTCTTCTTCATAAATTTGCTTTAATATATCAATACTTTCAGAATTCTCCTCACTTCTAAAATATTCTGTAATTAAAGATGGTTTAAAATATTCCTTGCAAATATTAGATAGAACTTTCTTCTCCCTTTGTTTATTATTTCTATCAACAAAAACATTAAATTTAAATTTATCTCACACATTAGTCATATTAATAATACTATAAATTTATCAGGTTATTAAATTTATTTCTACATAAATGGAAACTCTACTGAACTATCTTAATAATGCAACAATTCAAATTTGTTTAAAAAGATTAGTGATCTAGAAGCAAATGAATTGCATTACATTAAAAACTAGATTGGAGAGAAAATTAGTAGAGAGCTTGACAACAAATTTAAAATTATTTTACCAGATAGGTCTAAAAATAATAACTAACTGCGACCTACAATTTTTAGAATATGGTAATATTAAGCAACAGTATAAAGGAATGAAGAGAACTAAAAATAATGGTAAAGAATTTCACAATCTGAAGTTTGTTGTGTAGGTAAATTTTTAATCCCTAGGTAATCTCAGGTTTCAATTTTCAAATATAATTTTATTGATGTAATTTTTATATTTAGTTTTGCTGATGGGTGGGTTTGAACATAGAACAATCCTCTAGTGTGCTGTATGTACCCACTTACTGTGTGTGTGGGTGTTCCTCCTCTCTCTCTAGGAGATTTTCTCTGTCTTGAGTTTCTATTCAAAAAATAAAACTCACTTATCATAAGCTGTTAGATTTTAATTACAGCCTTTCCAACATGTTATGGCCACAAAAACGTGTAAATTTACTTGGATATTTTGTTATTTTATTCACATCCATCTAGTCTCCAAAGTGTGTCCAGTTACATTGAAGGTTTTGCGTGGAAAGTGAAAAGAAAAAGATGGATCGAACAAAAATCATCAGTATCCAAAAATTTGATGGAGATAATTTTCATTTATGGAAGCATCAAATGGAAATTATCTTTCGAGTAGAGATGGTGCTGATTGCACAGTGAACAGTGTAACTACATTTTTCAGTCTTACAAAAAGGAAAAACAAACAGTTCTTCATGTAACCAGTCCAGTAAATGTGTTTTGAAGTGCTCATTATGTGCAAAGCATTAGTTTTGAGTGCATGAAAAGTGCACAAAAATAAATTTAAAATCCATGAGTGATGGTTCTCCTTGATCTAGATCTGACTGTTAGCAGAGCAAAGCTACTGAACTAATAAATACAATAAACTCGAAAGACGAAATAATAAAACTGCTACAAAGTCATATTGGATCCCCTAGAAAGGAGATTGAATAACTGAAAGTAGCAAATGCTAAGCGTGGAAGTGAATCAACATCTAGTAAATATGGAAATCCATTGTAAAGTGCAACAGAAAACCATGAAAATTCTCATGTGCAAAGTACAAGAGAAATTTGTGAAAATTCTCATGCACAAATTACAGTGAATAAGACGCAGAGAAAATATCGTGCAGAAAATCCTTAAACAAATATAGCTGCAAAACAGTTACACGCGTGAAAAACAAGGAAGTGATTGAACTAAATCAGTTAATTTCTTATTATTGGCGACTCCATGGTTCACACGAATAAAAAAGAGAATGTTCTCCGTAGAATATTCTCAGAGCAAAAAACCATTCTCCGCAAAAGTTCTTAATGTGGTACGAATAAAAAATTCGTAGCATACTCTCTGACGGGGAAGTCCCTTCTCACTACCTCCACTCCTCCTTAAGAGTGTTCTCAGTTTGTGTTGTCTGCTGTGCCTGTCACGTATAGCATGTGTGACATTAAATTTTATTCAACTCGTTCAAACAGACAAACTATTCAGTGTACAATTATGGAACTGGAATCAGTATGTTCTGGAAAAGTTGTACTACATTTCGGTTTTACTTTCATGTGCAGCAACGAATAATTAAGAGAATTATGAACAGTTTGCTGAAATGCGTTTTCTTGCGATGTTCCCAAATTCTCGACATGCAGGAAACATTCTTGTTATTGAAATCTTAAGACTACATGAATTTTCATCTACTCCATACTCGAACACTTTCAGAGTATTCTAACACGAGGTTAAATATGATGCATAATAGTCTGCTTTTGTATCAAGCATTTAAGCAGTCGTCCATGCGGTTTGTTAGATTGCTGGGTTTGTAATAAACCAGTTATTAATTTTTGTGGTCCGCTTACTTATTTCTAACATAGCAAAATATAAGACTTATGCTGTAAGAAGACATGATGATGAAACTGCAACAAAGTCATATTGGATCCCCTAGAAAGGAGATTGAATAACTGAAAGTAGGAAACGCTAAGCTAGGAAGTGAATCAACAACTAGTAAATATGGAAATCCATTGTAAATGGAAATGTCAGTGACACACTTGCTTGATATATACCTAAGTCATCTCATGCGTCAGTCTGAAAACTTCGGTCCGATAAAGAGCAGCAAAAATGTTTTAATTTTCTCTTCATTTGAAAGGTCACATCTTTCTTTCGATATTTTCTAGAAGTAAATTCGCCAGGCAAATAATGTTTTTATTGTGAAACCACGGCTGAAAGCAAGGGGAAACTACAGCCGTAATTCTTCCCGAGGGCATGCAGCTTTACTGTATGATTAAATGATGATGGCGTCCTCTTGGGTAAAATATTCCGGAGGCAAAATAGTCCCCCATTCGGATCTCCGGGCGGGGACTACTCAAGAGGATGTCGTTATCAGGAGAAAGAAAACTGGCGTTCTACGGATCGGAGCGTGGAATGTCAGATCCCTTAATCGGGCAGGTAGGTTAGAAAATTTAAAAAGGGAAATGGATAGGTTGAAGTTAGATATAGTGGGAATTAGTGAAGTTCGGTGGCAGGAGGAACAAGACTTCTGGTCAGGTGACTACAGGGTTATAAACACAAAATCAAATAGGGGTAATGCAGGAGTAGGTTTAATAATGAATAGGAAAATAGGAATGCGGGTAAGCTACTACAAACAGCATAGTGAACGCATTATTGTGGCCAAGATAGATACGAAGCCCACGCCTACTACAGTAGTACAAGTTTATATGCCAACTAGCTCTGCAGATGACGAAGAAATTGAAGAAATGTATGATGAAATAAAAGAAATTATTCAGATTGTGAAGGGAGACGAAAATTTAATAGTCATGGGTGACTGGAATTCAAGTGTAGGAAAAGGGAGAGAAGGAAACATAGTAGGTGAATATGGATTGGGGGACAGAAATGAAAGAGGAAGCCGCCTGGTCGAATTTTGCACAGAGCACAACATAATCATAACTAACACTTGGTTTCAGAATCATGAAAGAAGGTTGTATACATGGAAGAACCCTGGAGATACTAAAAGGTATCAGATAGATTATATAATGGTAAGACAGAGATTTAGGAACCAGGTTTTAAATTGTAAGACATTTCCAGGGGCAGATGTGGACTCTGACCACAATCTATTGGTGATGACCTGTAGATTAAAACTGAAGAAACTGCAAAAAGGTGGGAATTTAAGGAGATGGGACCTGGATAAACTAAAAGAACCAGAGGTTGTACAGAGATTCAGGGAGAGCATAAGGGCGCAAATGACAGGAATGGGGGAAATAAATACAGTAGAAGAAGAATGGGTAGCTTTGAGGGATGAAGTAGTGAAGGCAGCAGAGGATCAAGTAGGTAAAAAGACGAGGGCTAGTAGAAATCCTTGGGTAACAGAAGAAATATTGAATTTAATTGATGAAAGGAGAAAATATAAAAATGCAGTAAGTGAAACAGGCAAAAAGGAATACAAACGTCTCAAAAATGAGATCGACAGGAAGTGCAAAATGGCTAAGCAGGGATGGCTAGAGGACAAATGTAAGGATGTAGAGGCCTATCTCACTAGGGGTAAGATAGATACCGCCTACAGGAAAATTAAAGAGACCTTTGGAGATAAGAGAACGACTTGTATGAATATCAAGGGCTCAGATGGAAACCCAGTTCTAAGCAAAGAAGGGAAAGCAGAAAGGTGGAAGGAGTATATAGAGGGTCTATACAAGGGCGATGTACTTGAGGACAATATTATGGAAATGGAAGAGGATGTAGATGAAGATGAAATGGGAGATATGATACTGCGTGAAGAGTTTGACAGAGCACTGAAAGACATAAGTCGAAACAAGGCCCCCGGAGTAGACAATATTCCATTGGAACTACTGACGGCCGTGGGAGAGCCAGTCCTGACAAAACTCTACCATCTGGTGAGCAAGATGTATGAAACAGGCGAAATACCCTCAGACTTCAAGAAGATTATAATAATTCCAATCCCAAAGAAAGCAGGTGTTGACAGATGTGAAAATTACCGAACTATCAGCTTAATAAGTCACAGCTGCAAAATACTAACACGAATTCTTTACAGACGAATGAAAAACTGGTAGAAGCCGACCTTGGGAAAGATCAGTTTGGATTCCGTAGAAATGTTGGAACACGTGAGGCAATACTGACCCTACGACTTATCTTAGAAAATGGATTAAGGAAAGGCAAACCTACGTTTCTAGCATTTGTAGACTTAGAGAAAGCTTTTGACAATGTTGACTGGAGTACTCTCTTTCAAATTCTAAAGGTGGCAGGGGTAAAATACAGGGAGCGAAAGGCTATTTACAATTTGTACAGAAACCAGATGGCAGTTATAAGAGTCGAGGGACATGAAAGGGAAGCAGTGGTTGGGAAGGGAGTAAGACAGGGTTGTAGCCTCTCCCCGATGTTGTTCAATCTGTATATTGAGCAAGCACTAAAGGAAACAAAAGAAAAATTCGGAGTAGGTATTAAAATTCATGGAGAAGAAATAAAAACTTTGAGGTTCGCCGATGACATTGTAATTCTGTCAGAGACAGCAAAGGACTTGGAAGAGCAGTTGAATGGAATGGAAAGTATCTTGAAAGGAGGATATAAGATGAACATCAACAAAAGCAAAACAAGGATAATGGAATGTAGTCTAATTAAGTCGGGTGATGCTGAGGGAATTAGATTAGGAAATGAGGCACTTAAAGTAGTAAAGGAGTTTTGCTATTTGGGGAGCAAAATAACTGATGATGGTCGAAGTAGAGAGGATATAAAATGTAGGCTGGCAATGGCAAGGAAAGCGTTTCTGAAGAAGAGAAATTTGTTAACATCCAGTATTGATTTAAGTGTCAGGAAGTCATTTCTGAAAGTATTCGTATGGAGTGTAGCCATGTATGGAAGTGAAACATGGACGATAAATAGTTTGGACAAGAAGAGAATAGAAGCTTTCGAAATGTGGTGCTACAGAAGAATGCTGAAGATTAGATGGGTAGATCACATAACTCATGAGGAAGTATTGAATAGGATTGGGGAGAAGAGAAGTTTGTGGCACAACTTGATCAGAAGAAGGGATCGGTTGGTAGGACATGTTCTGAGGCATCAAGGGATCACCAATTTAGTATTGGAGGGCAGCGTGGAGGGTAAAAATCGTAGAGGGAGACCAAGAGATGAATACACTAAGCAGATTCAGAAGGATGTGGGTTGCAGTAGGTACTGGGAGATGAAAAAGCTTGCACAGGATAGAGTAGCATGGAGAGCTGCATCAAACCAGTCTCAGGACTGAAGACCACAACAACAACAACAACAATTGTGAAACCTGTATAAACTTCTGTAGTTTCCCTCCTCACGATTTCTTCAGGCTATGTACATCTCTTTTGCCTTCCAAGTAACATAAATTCTGCCATTTATATCAAAAAGTCGATAAAACTTAAACCTCAACACGATTCACTCAGCTCGAAGTCTGTTACAGAGCTCACTACAAAAATCAGAGCATGTTCTCTCTAGTTTTACTCTTACGAAATCAGAAAATGTTCTTGTTCTGAGCAATTTTCCCCATCGTTTTACTCATACTGTGAACATACTCTGGTGCAGCATATTCTCTGACTCGCTTTATTCTTGCATACCTGAGAGTGTTCTTCAAAATTTCGAACAGAAAGTATGTTCTCCATTTTATTTATACAACCCCATATTGAAGAAAGTGGTGGTTATGAACTGTGATTTTGATGTTCGACCTGGCATCCAATCACAGTAAATGAGCAAACATCTTCAAAATATCATGAACATGAAACAGCTCAACCACAAAAATAATATCGATCGTGAGACAAAGTTCAAAGATGGTGGGATGAACTTAGTTTGAAGCATCAGTCAGGAAGAAACCGTAAATGAAACAAAAAATTAAATTAGCTCAGCTGAATGTGTATATACAAGCTGAAGACTGGCAGTTAGTGGAATGTTACACAGAAGATCGCTGAGTAATGCTTACATAAACAAAATAAACAATTATATTAGACAGAAGTGCGACGAACTTGGTATAATATTTCTCGATTCAAACAAATTTCTGAATGACAAATATCTGGGGAGAGATGGCGTGTAGTTAAATAGACTAGGTACAATGACTTTTGGTAAAATACTTGCAGACATTGTAAAATAATTAAAAAAAGGAAAGCTGATGAGGTCTGAGGGGAGAGATAAAACCAAAATGTCATGTGAAAATAAAATACATGAACATGTTCGAAATGAAAAAGCAAAAGGACAACAGAACAAAGAGTACAAAAAGTGCTGAATGTAGTAAAGATGAACTAACAATTGTTCAACATTCAGTTTCTAAAAAATAAAGTACAACAGGTCGACGTTAAACTGGAAGTCATAGATAGCTCTGTTGTTTGTATCACAGAACATCTGTGCAAAGAAGCAGAAATTAACCATTTAATTTAACATCTTACAATTTAGCTCGTGGATCAAGTAGAACATCTATAAAATGTGGAGGTTGTTGTATCGATTTGAAACAAGCTATCAATATAATGGTAGACGTGATCTATGTGCAGTCAGTGAAGAGGAACTTTTGAGTTAACTGCAATATAATCAAGGGACAAATATAAGGGCAAAAATTAATTATTTTTCATTTACACAGATCATTTAGTGGTTATATGAATATCTTTTTGCACACACTGAATCATTTCTCAATATAACATCCATTCCAAAGGACATCATCCTCATATGTGGATACTTAAATATAAATGCACTAAATTCTGATGCTACCTGTAATATATTCCTGGGCATCACTCAAAGTTTCAGTTGAGTGTCAATGGTTAATACAAATGGTGCAACAAGAATAACACACCAGTCAATGACAGCTATTCATCATGTGTTAACAGATTTAGATAAAGAATACTGCAATGTGGATGTAGTAGATCTGGGTTTATCTGACCACTTCAGTCAAATTGTAGATATAGAAATGGCTGCACTAAAAACAAAAAATAATGGGATATGTGGATGACTATTTTCTAAACCTAGAAGGCATGAATTTATCGAACAAATAGCTGATGAAACATGGGAAGCAGTGTACACAGAAGTAGATATAAATCAAAAATTAAAAAATTTCATGACTCTGTTCAAACTAAAAACTGAAGAGAATTTTTGTACAGTGTTATGTCCTTTATCCACAGTGGAACAAAAGAAAGGGGAAACAAAAGTCATCAAGAAATCATCGCAAACACTAAAGTATCTCAGTTCCATCAAAAACAGCTAATCTAATCTAGCTTTCTTACACTTTTACAAATGGTATAGGCAAACATACAGGAAAGTGATGCTTGTGGCAAAAAAGGCTCATAATTCCAAACTGATACTCACTGCTAAAAACAAAAACAAACCAGTATGGCAGATTGTAAAGCAGGAAACAAGTACCAGCATCATGAATAAATCAAACACAAAAATCAAAGACAAGGGGACTCTAAAAAAGCTCCCAAAGATTTGGCAAACTATACAAATAACTACTTTAGCAGTATAGGAACAAAATTACAGGAAAAATTTAAACAATATTTTATGTCAGAAAACTAAACAGATGTGTACTGCATTCAATGGTACTATTGGCCACAACAAAGGAGGAAGTCTATAAGGCAATTCACAAACTGAAAAATAAAATTTTAGCAGGTTTCGATGAAGTGCTAACTTGTCTGATTAAGGGCTGTGCAGAGAGCCAAACATCGCCATCAGCTGACATCATAAATCAATCATTCAAACATGGTTGCTTTCATTATTATTTAAAATATGTCAGATTACTGTCTCTCTATAAAAAAGGTGAAAATGAAAAATATTGAAAATTATTGGCCACACTCACTACTCTCTTGCTTTGGAAAAATAATAGAAACTATAGTAAAAGATACACTTATGAATTATTTAAATAAATAAAGCCTCTTTTTCAAAGACCAGTTCAGTTTTTGATCATGGAAAGATACTGAATTGGCAACAGTATATCTAATAAAACATTTCCTACATGCATTGGATCCAGAACTAATTAAAGCTTTTGACACAGTTGACTGCAAAATACTGTTAAATAAGCAAGATGAACTGGAAATAAGATGGATGTTGAAAAAGTGGTACAGTCATATCTAGAAAATAGAGCGTAGTTGATTGGCATTACACACACATCAACTAAGTCCAAATACAATGAAAAAAAATACTTCTGATCCTAAATGTGTAAATATAGGGGTAATTCAGAGTAACATGCTAGGTCCAGCTCTGTGCCTAATTTGCGTAAATTGTTTCCCACAAAGTATCAAGTGTGAAGAAACAGTACTGTTCGCAGGTGACTCTAATAGACTGATCACTGACAAATCACTAGAAGTACTAAGACCTAAAACTGAAGAAAGACTTAGCAGCAATAAAAAATAAAGTCACTCTTAATATAAAGAAAACAAGCACTATGAATGTCCATATAAACAAAAAGCCAGATTACAACAACTTGAAAATAAATAATTAAGTTATGCAATGTGTGGAATGCACAAAATTTCTAGGAATGTGTGTTGACTTTAAATTAAGGTGGAAAGAATCTCTACAGCATGATATGCTGTCGAATTCTTACATCAGTGGGTGATATTTCATACATCCGATCAGGAGAATTTGCTTATATTCGTTCTGTTGTTAGCTATGGCATAATTTTTTGGTGAGTGAATAAGAAAAATATTCATGCTGTATTCAGACATCAGAAAAGAGCAACATGTATAATGACCAAGAGTGAAAATACAGGTCATTGCCTGATAATTTTTACAGCGCTGTAAATATTAACTATATCTTGTGAATCTATTTTTCAGATTGTTGTGTATGTTAAAAATATATTCACCACTATGTTAAAAATTGCTTAGTATATGATTATAAAAAAGGAACTGCTACAATTTGCATCTGAAGACAAAAAATAAAGCTAAAACTCAGCAGAGGTTATTGCATAATTCCGCCATATTATATAACAAATTATCACATTATATAAAAGACACAGATACTATCTACTCATTCAAAGCAAAACTGAAGGGTTATTTACAAAATAAAAGTTTTTACATGGTAATGGAGTACCTAAATTAAGACAGGTTACCTATTATAAGAAGTACTGTTTGCAATGTGAATGTAATTAAAATAGGTTACCTATTATAAGAAGTACTGTTTATAATATGTACATTTCATTGCCAATTACTGTATAAGGAATTAATTTTAAGCCATTAAAGTGAAATCCATGCAATGTAAACTGTTTCACTGATAATAAAGGAATTAATCATAAATTGCTAGACGTCACTGACGCAGGTGAAGTAAGATCAGCTGAAGGCACAGATGCACAGAACTTGTAGGACAAGCTTAATGGAAAAAAATTCTTGTTTTTTCGTCTGGTATGGAATTTGACCAGCTGCAAACTGTTATGTCATGTGCTACAGCAAATGGCATGTGGAATCATTTTAAGATAATTTATGAGCAGTTATCAGCAATAGATAAAGCATCGTTGAGACAACAGTTCTTTAGTTATAAGATGTCACTCTGTGATACTATTGTGCAACGTATTAGTAAAGTTGAAGTATTAGCACAGCGTCTTGCAAATATTGCTGAAGCAGTGGGAGATACAGAGAAGTTTGTCAAAATTTTAAATGGACTTCTGGCAAACTATGGTTCGTTTGCTAAAGCTTGAGACTCATGCAGAAAGCAGGCAGACTTTCGATAATTTAACAGCTTGGTTACTGCAAGAACAACATTTGTCTCAAACTGAAGAAAGTATTTGCTGCTCTTTGTGGTAATGACAAAAGGGATAAGGGTCAGGATCAGTGTTTGCAAAACAGTTTAAGCAAAAGTTTTGTGAATAAGAAGAATGTTGAGCGCTATTATTAGCTATTATTTTCATAAGAAATATCCTAACAATGCTGAGTTCAAGAAAAGACTGACGAAATTGTCAAGAGAAAAATCAAGAAGCTAAATATAAAATGTTGACCCCAGAATTAAGGAACATTTTGGTTAAAAATTGTGTAATGTTAGGCTTTCCAACGGCGCTGCAGCAACAGACATAATGTTATATGGAATGGTTTTTATGTTTAAACCACAAGTTGGAAGATCCTGTTCAGATAAGAGATAATTCAGTTGGCTATGCCGAAGGTATTGGATCAGTCAAGTCAAGTTAAATGCACTAGTAAATGATGTATGGGAGCTGCATATACTGGAGGATACTTTGTATGTACCTGGTTTGAAAAAAAAATTTTTTTCAATGGGAATAGTAGCTAATAAATTATTGGGTTTTTAGTGAGAGGTTAGTCGCAAGTGATGTAAAAGCTGAAAATCAATGTTACAGGATGTTATTTTGTATGGACAATGTAAAACAAGCAAATTGTGCATCATCTGACTTAGCTCTGTTATAGCACAAGAGGTTTTCAACCGCAAGTTTCGAAAATTTAAAGGAAATAGCTATTGTGGTTTGATTACTGAAATAAAATAAAATTTTTGTCTACGTTTTTCTGTGAATTATGTCAGTATGGTAAACTGCATAGGAAGGGATTTAGATCAAGTTTTCAGATTTGTGCCTCTGGTTCAGGAGAATTCATTCATACTGAAGTACGTGTATATATGCCACCCACGTCATTAGTTGGAGCTGACTACTTTGTTGTATTTAAATACGACAGTACTTAATTAAGGTTTTTAAATGTTCTCAAGAAGAAAAATGATGTCGCTCCTATGTTCATAGAGTTTCAACAGTTGGGAAAGTAGACAAGGAATAAGCTTAAAGTTATTATGACTGGTATTTGGGCAGAGTTATGTTAATGATCAGCTTTATAATCATTTTAATATACACCAGAGCAGAATGGTACAGCTGAAGTGAAATCATATCTATCGAGGAAAGTGTTCACACAATGCTTATCGATTTTGACCTTCCAGACAAAGCTTGGGCAGAAACTGACAACATGGTAGTCTGTACATTAATCGCTATCCACGTAACACTAATTGTGATGAGGTGCCTTATGAGAAACAGTTCAGGAAGAAAACATAATTAAAGCATATAGGGATATTTGGTGCTGAGTGCTGTACGCTCACTCCCAAACAGTTTCGATCTAAGACGATAATGGTTGGTTACAGTGGTTACAGTAACAATTACAGCCTCTATGATCCTATAACAAAGGAAATAATTGTACCATGAGAAATGGTTTCCAAATAAAACGCTGCAGGGTAGCACACAGAATTCAGGCCCAACAACTTCATATACAAGTACAACTTCATGACGATTGCAGAAGGAAATGAAGTTAAACAACTTGTTGAAAACGAAGAGGACTTCGTGCAAGACCAGGGACCCCTATGTTACTGAGAATACTGCTCATCAAGACTGAATCTTAGAAACGGTGATGTACTTTGCCACTCCATCTCCCCCCTCCAGTTTGTTTCCAAAATTCTGTGGCTTATCCAGCGGTCAAAGATGAATGCAAACATTCAGCGAGGCGATGCCATCTGAAGACTCTGAGAATTGATACAAAACAATTAAAGATGAAATGTCTTCATTGATGCTAAATGATACCTGAGATTTAGGTGATCTACCTCCAGATAGTTTGGCTGTTGGTTATAAATGGGCTACAAAATAAAATGTAACCCAGATGGTAGCATAATGAGGTATAAAGCTAGATTATGTGCAAAAGGGTATTCTCAGAAACCTGGAATTGGTTATGGAGAAACCTTTTAATCTATTGTTCAGTTGGAATCAATTCGCATTCTTTTTGCTTTGGCGGGAGTGTATGCTATGGACATAGATCAATTTGATGTGAAAACTACTTTTCTCAATGGTAATTTGCAAGTAATATATATTCATGAAACAGCCTGAAGGTTTCATTAGTGGAAACATAAATTTAGAATGCAAATTGAACAAAAGCCTTTATGGACTGAAGCAGTCTCCTTGAAGAGGGTATATTAGTCCCCTCTTAGAAAAATTCACCATGGACAATTGCAGGTCCTATGCAAGACCCAATGACTGCAGTTTACATATCTATTTATGACCGTACCCAGCGAATGAAGATAAGAAATCTATGGAAAATGTTCCATTTCGCTAGGTTGTAGGTGGCCTAATGTTTGCTGCCACTGTGACAAGACCCAATGTAATGTTTTGTGTCAGTCAATTAAGTCAATTTCTGAACAACCTGGACCTGAGCATTGGAATGCTGTTAAATGCATCCTGAAGTATCTTCAGGGTACAACAGACAAAAGTATCAAATACAGTGGTAATAAGCACAAACTTCATGTGTATTCAGATGCTGATTTTTCTGCATTACTAGACCTATGACAGAAACAGAGCATGTTGCGGTGTCTGGTACAGCTGCTGAAATCACCTGGCTTTGTATTTTCCTAATGGAGCTTGAAGTTAACATGGAGCAACCAGCACCACTCTTTGCAACAACTAAAATGCATTACAATTAATGAAGAACAATGAACATCACAAAAGGACTAAACACATCTACAGAAAGATCCACCTCATTTGTGACAAAAATAAATATCAGTTCTATTCTTATTTTTTATGTGAATTCGGATGATTGGCTGGTAGATATGTTCACAAAAGTACTGCCAAAGGGAAAGTTTCTGACTAATTGTAAATCATTATCGATTGTTTCTTTAAAATCAAAAAACACAAGTGGGAACACTGCATAATATAGCTTGTTGTGATGATGTAATGTCTTTGTGTATCTGTTGTTTTACTATCCTTACCACTTCTGAACAGCTCTAGGTCTTTTATTCCTTTGATTTTTTTTCTAGGAAATTGTCTGTATCTTGTGTTTTTAAGTGTTTTCATTTTATTCAATAAATAAAACTCTTTCATCATATGCTGTTATAATTTAATTACAGCCTGTCCAACATAACAGATTGCAGGACATTAGTCCAAGATACGCAGACACCTGCCGCACTGAAGGAAACTAATCCACTAGTAATGGATATGATGAAAACTTCCAACGAAAACGAATATCTCGGGAAGATGACAGAATTTACTTGGATCAAAAGACAAGCTAACATTAAATGTAATGAAATGATGGATGACTTACCGAAAAACACCGCTCCAAATAGCACTTTTAAAAACATCTTATTACCATCATCAGATCTGTAGACTACACTTTATACATCCCAGTTCCCAGAACTCCTGAAGATAGACGTTGACTGTGGATATTGTATTACAGACACAGTCCCTTTGAATGTTTAGAGATGTCACTAAACTCCCCCAAAGATGTAAACAACCACGCATGAGCAGTGCCTATTAGATGGAGGGGGTCCGACAGCCAATCAGTTCCAGTCATTCCACCAGGAAAGAGGTACATGGCTCATGTTGTCTATAGTTCAACCACGCCTAGATGGTCAATACCGCGGTTCGATCGCGTCCGCATTGTTACTTTGTGCCATGAAGGGCTCACAACAAGGAAGTGGCCAGGTGTCTCAGAGTGCACCAAAGCGATGATGTTTGGACATGGAGGAGATACAGAGTGACAGGAACTGTCGATGACATGCCTCTCTCAGGCCGCCCAAGGGCTACAACTACAGTGCTACCTAAGGATTATGGCTTGGAGGAACCCTGACAGCAACGGCACCATGTTGAATAATGCTTTTCGTGCAGCCTCAGTACGTTGTGTTACGACTCAGACTGTGTGCAATAGGCTGCATTATGCGCAACTTCACTCCCGACGTCCATGGCGAGGTGCATCTTTGCAACCACGACACCATCGCATCATGTTCTCTTCACCAATGAATGTCGCATATGCCTTCAACCAGACAATCGTCGGAGTCGTGCTTGGAGGCAATACGGTCAGGCTGAACGTCTTAGACACACTGTACAGTGAGTGCAGTAAGACAGAGGTTCCCTAATGTTTTGGGGTGGCGTCGCTGGTGGTCATGGAAGCGCTGTAACGGCCCTCTGACCGATAGTGCAACCGTATTGGCAGCATATTGGCGAGGCATTCGTCTTCAGAGCGACAATTCCAGCCCCCATAGTGCACATCTTGTGAATGACATCGCTCGACTAGGGTGGCCAGCATGTTCTCCAGTCATGAACCCTATCAAACATGCCTGGGATAGATTGAAAAAGCTGTTTATGGACGACGTGACCCACCAACAACTCTGAGGGATCTACACCGAATCGCCGTTGAGGAGTGGGACAATCTGGACCAACAGTGGCTTCATGAACTCGTAGATAGTATGCCATGACGAATACAGTCATTCATCAGTGCAAGATGACGTGCTACTGGGTATTGGAGGTACTGGTGTGTACAACAATCAGGACCACCACCTCTGAAGGTCTCGCTGTATAGTGGTACAACATGCAGTGTTTGGTTTTCATGAGCAATAAAAAGGGCAGAAATAATATTTATGTTGATCTCTATTCCAAGTTTCTGCACAGGTTCCAAACTCTCGGAACCAAGGTGATGCAAAACGTTTTTTGATGTGTGTAGAAGCGTACGACATCAATGGGAATCAGAACATAAATTATCAATACACATCAAAAGAAAATACTTTGTATTATGGCCAAGTACAGCCAAACATTCCCTTGAAGCCATGGCTCTCCACAATTAGGGGAGTTGGATGGTTGTTTGGTACAAAATTATTGGTTTTTATTTTTTGCATTTTTTGTTAGGCGTATATTTGGGTTTAAATTGATACCAAATTTATTAATTTATGTTGAATGGTTTCCGTTTTACAAGTGTTTTAGTAATACGCTGCAACGCACACTTTTCCTGAACTCAACCTTCTTTTTACTCGCTAGTGGCTACTTTTTACAGTACAGCTGTTTGAAAGTTTAGTTGGTAACACTGATGAAATACTGTTGGCAACAATGATGAAAACAGCCGCCAGTTTACTTTGTTGTTTTCAGTTCTTTGTGTGTGGTGATTGAAAGTGAAGTTTGTTTACGATATTCGTATTTCAGTGTTTAGATCTCAGCAAATAAGTTTATATTATGTAAAAATGCCGTGAATACAAAACTAGAAAAGAAAACGTAAGTTCATTGGGGGGGGGGGGGGGGAGATGTATCCAAAAACAGTTTTTGCATTGTGGTGAATGTGAAGTGTAAGCTTATTGTGAAGGTGAGCCTAGGCCTAGTACTAGTACTGAAGCTGCTTGTGCTTCTAAAACAAGCTCTTCTTCTAAGAAGCTTACCCATAACGTGGCTAAATATGAGATATATGGAAAAGAAGAAGGTTGCTATGAAATCGTTAATATAAACAGTGTAGGTAGCCTAGTTAGCCAAATTGCTGTGTGCATAAAATGTGAAGGATCCCTTATCGTTTCTACTGGAACCAGGCTAAGCTTACAAGTACTGATAGTAATAAAGTGCTGTGACTGTTCTTTTGAAGTGTCCACTACTAATTCTCAATGCTTACCAGATTCTAAACAAACAGAAGTGAATGTTCGATTAGCCTACACATCCGATGTATTGGAAAAGGTGAAGAAGCGGCGAAAACTTTCTGCAGTGTAATGAACCTGCTGTCTCTGCCAGTTTTCAAATATTACAATAAGATGCTTCGAAATGCTGCAAAAGAGATCTGTGAAAAGAGTATGAAGGTTGATGCTGAAGAAAGTGTCGGTGAAAATGATGGTAATAGAGACTTGACAGCAATATTTGACGGATCGCGGCAAGTAGGGGCCACACTTCACTCAATGGAATTGTAACTGCAATAGCATAAAACACAGGCAAGGTAATTGATTTTAAAATTTTATCCAAGTATTGCAGATGCGAAAATAGAATGACCAACAACTACGATGCTGATTGCCTAGCTGACTGCTCTGGTGTAAGTGGAGGAATGGAGGTAAAAGGAATTGTGGAAATGTTCCAAGAATCGCAGCCGAAATACGGAGTGCGGTACAAGTATTATTTAGGAGATGGGGACAGTGCTTCTTACCCTAAGGATTGTGAGGCCAGACCATATGGTCCCGACTTCTCAGTTGAGAAATTGGAATGTTGCGGTCATGTCCAGTAGCGGATGGGTAGTCACCTCAGGAAATTGAAACATAAACTTGGGAAAACAAAACTTCCCGGCGGCGAAACCATCAGGGGTCGTGGCCGCCTTACTGGTGAGGCTATAAATCAAATACAACTATATTATGGCCTAGATATAAGATGGAATGCTACAAAAAGTCTAAAGGACACGAAGGCAGTGGTCTGGGCAGAAGTTTTTTAATTTGGTGGCTACCAACGAAGACATATCTGGACACTGACTATGCCCCAAAGGTGAGACAAGCTGGTGCAAATTCCGAAAAGCCCAAGAGAAAAATGAGCCTTATGACCACAATGACCACACTCATCTTCCATTCGCTGTCATGGAACAAATAAAACCCATATTTAGAGACTTGGCCCATCCTGACCTCTACATGGTGGAAAGCAAAATCCGTCAGTGTCGTTCAACAATGTTGCATGGTCGCGGCTACCAAAAGCAACTTTTATTTTGATGACTACATTTCAGTTGTGAGTGTACGAAGCTATTACAAGTTTACGAGACGAAAATTTAGCAAAGTGTAAAATTGTGAGTCATGTAGGCGTATCTCCAGGCAAGAACTGTGTCAAGTTTTTGAAAAAGGACGACTAACTTCGGATTAAAAAAGCAGACAAAGCTGTCACAGAAATTGAGAAAAAGTGTCGCCTGGCCACACAGCAAGAAGAAAGATTGAGGACCAGTTTGAAGAACTAGAAGATCCTGATAGACCTTCACATGAAGCTGGAATGTACTAATGTAAGAATAAAGTCATTGTTTAATAGTCTTATTTGCGTTTCCCCGACAACTGTGTTTTTCAGTGGTTAGGAACATTTTTCTTGGCTACTATTAATGTTATCAACATGATTTAAAAAAAAATTATTCCTTATTTGTTAGTTGTTGATTTAAACTGAGGAAATGTGAATATCTTATATAGAACTATGGTATAAATTTAATTAAAGTAAAATATTGCAGTTTTTAGGGCAGTTAAAAAATTTTTTTTTAAATATAAGTGTTTATTATTTTTAAGACTTATCAGTTTAAAATGAAGATAGAGATACAAGGAACACAACAAAAAATCATGATAATATGTCAATTGGTTAGGAAGAAAAATGTTTCTAAAGTCATATAATTTAACATGGCCAAGATAGAACCATCCGACTCCCCTTAAGGCGAATAAAAAATGTATAAGGTCCACAATAAGGATGAGATTTAATCATGGATTATTCCCTAGCCATCTAAAGCGAACACATGTCCAGGATAATCCTTACTGTAAATGATATGGAGTAACAGTAGGGGGGAAACAGTCACATATTTTTTTAATGTGAACTGTATGTAAATCAGCAAATCGATTTCATACAACAACTACTATAATGTCATCAACCATTCCCAACTACTGTATCAACTCTCCTTCATCAAAGTAATATTGCAGTTTTAAAATTGACCATGAAATTCATTGATAAGTTCTACCTTACCATGTAAATCTCCAAAACACTAAGAGGCAGCTCTACAGGTTTTGGGCCAAAAGTCACCATAAATAAATATACTGAGAAGCGAATGTCAGAATGCCCAACTCCTTAAACAGATGTCTACAAAATGATCATGGGTGAGCACCATAATTATTCTTACAGCATGTTTTTGAGCAATGAAACTTTCATTCCTAAAGACAAGTTACCCCAATACATTCCTCCAAATGATAATATTAAACGAAATACATAAACTTGCTGATTTGACTGTCCCCAAGTTTTGCAATGAATCTAAGTGCAAATTTGGGTGAACTAAGTTGCTGTAGCTATTCAAAAATGCGTTTTTCCAATTGAAATGTTTATCAATGTTGACACCCAAGATTTTTTCAGTTTCAGTCCCATTTACTTTTTCCTCAACATGTGTTACATTTACCATTGGTGTAGACACCCACATGTGCAGGACTGAATATGTTGTGTCTTTAAAAATTGAGAGTGAGACCATCCACAGAAAACTAGTCTCTGATACTTTTAAGAACATTGTTGATCATTTCTTCTGTTACTGTAGTTATGCTTGAATAATTACTATATTAGTATCATCTGCGAAAAGAACATATTCTGTCTGTTGTATTTAGATGGAAGATTATCTACATATATGAGGAACAACAGTGACCTAAGAGTGACCTTAAGGAACTCCATATGTGACTTCTCCTCAGTCAGAATTATGTTCCTAAACCACATTGGTAGAATCACTAAGTAAAACCTTCCACACACTTTTAGTTGAACATGACATTATCAGTTAGTTTTCCATAATATCAGTCCCTAAAACCTGATTATCTAGGAGAATATTCTGAGTTACAAAGTCAAATGCCTTAGATATGTTGCAGATAATACCAGCTTTCGCTTATTTATTTTTTAAGGCTTGTAAAATTTACTTCGTGCAGATGTAAGCATCATTCTCAGCAGAGCAGCTCTTCTGAAACTCAAACTGCGATTTTCTGAGGCTATTGTTGCTAAGATGAGATACAATTCTAGAATACACAACTTTCTCAAAAATTTTCGAAAATGATGTCATCAATGAAACAGGTCAGCAGCTATAGACATTTATCTTATCAGCTTTCTTAAAGAAGGGTTTAATAACAGCCTTGAAATAGTGATGCAATCGTATTTCAGGTAAAACTGGCCTTCTTTTCTGGAAACAGATCTTTAGTACTCTATTGGAAACGCTACCAAAACTAGATCAGATTTTATTTTTGAGAGAGTGTATAATTTTATTGCTTTTGGAAGGAGAAGATATTGATACAGTCATTATTATATTTTATAAGAGTTACTTTTTCAACATACTGCTGTGATTTTTCTCTATCCCTATACTTTCTACTATATTTAAGAAATGATTATTAAATATATTTTCCATCTGTGACTTATCCTTTATAGCCTCCCACTGAGTTCAACAGTGATGTTATCCTGTTCTGTGCTGGTTTTCCTGTCTCTTGATTCACTACATTCATATAGCCTTAAGTCTGTTATTGAAATTACTGATTTCTGACATGTAGATGTTCCTTGAGTTTTTAATAACCTTCCTTAGTAATTTTGATTAGTTTTTGTTGTTTGTAACTACTGCAGGATCTCTACTTGTTTTTATCAACAGATACTGTTCCTTTTTGCTTTCACTAGGTACTTTAATGCCTCTAGTGATCCATGGTTTTTTATAAGACTGTTTAATGTCCAGTCTCATTAGCTTATGTAGAAAGATACATTCAAATAATGATATGAATATATCATGGAATTGGTCACTATTTGATATTAGCATTTGGTTCAATATAAATTTCATTCCAGATCATCCCTTGTAAACTATTTTTAGACACATTATTTGTGCTAAAGTCATTAATAATACCAACTGATTTCCACTGAGGAGTGTCCACACTGCAACGCACTATGTCAGTTATCTTAACAGACTGTGCATAGATCAGAGACAGCATTTGTTACTAGGTTCTTGCTTTGAGCTCCACCAAAGAAATCTGTTCGGGGTTTACTGTCTTTATCCACCCTTGTCGGAAAGTTAATTACTAATATCAAATTGTAGGACCCAGATAAAATTTTCTGATCATTTTTCCTATCATAATCTCTTAGAAAATCCGCATTTAACTCACCAAAGGCTTCTAACTGCTTCTGCTGTCTGACAGCACAGTAAGAATCCAGATTCCTCATAAACAGTTCAAAATTTCCCATTGTTGGTCTATATACAGTTGTTATTAAAAGTGGACTATTTTTCTGTACTAATTCAGAAGCTTAGATTTCTATGTGTTGATTACTACAAAATCTACTTATCTCAATGCTTTTGAACTTGTATTCTGTCTTAATACAGTGACGGAAAAAATCAAAACTCAGGAAGTTAATTAATGTAGAGAAATGAAATTTTGGGAATACGTTTGTCTAGGTAACATTTTTAAGAGATTAACACTGTTAGATCACAGGTCTTCGGATCAATACCACAATGCCACATCTTGAAGGCCATGACATCTCGATCAGCGAAAGATTCAATTCCATGAAGGGAGGCGTTTTCACAATGAATAATGGCTAGGGTAAACCAACTGCTACCAGAATTTCCAGTGGCGACGTCCAGAGTAAAACTAATCTTGCAGCCAAGGAAGAATATAGGTCCATTTAATATAACTGCAGCAGTGCTGTTGCAGACAGAGCTCACAGCGGAATGGTTCCGCTGGCCTTCCCTGCCCGCGTATGTAGGAGAGGAATGACCTTGATTACTTAGCCCCGAGAATAAACTTGGAGGAAATAGAACAGCCAAAGCAGGTATATTAAATGGACCTATATTCTTCCGTGGCTTACTCTGGACGTCGCGACTGGAAATCCTGCCATGGCAGTTGTGAAATGTTGGTAGATTAATAACCAGTGTAACCACTACAATGGTGAATGCAAGTGTGCAAATGTACATGCAACAAAAAAGCAATTCTATCATGTACAGAAACCTTATGTTGAACTGATACGTTCCACATCATTACAAAACGTCGTTTCCATAATCTATGGAACAAGTGCTATTGTAATATAATGTTTTTCTGTTGTTCAGGTGCCAGATGTCAGTTCGTGGGATAGAGCTGCATTTGTACAGTCAGTACAGGGATGGTTTAATGCTGGTTTTGGATGATGCTGGAGTTGTCGCCCAAAGATATTCTGAATGTGCTCTATTGGAGACTGATATGGTGCTTGAGCAAATCAAGATAACATATCGACACTCTGTAGAACATGTTGGGTTACAATAGCAGTATGTGTGTGAGCGTTATCCTGTTGGGTAAAAAACCTGTAATGCTGTTCATGAATACCAGCAAGTAGGTCCTATCACAACTTATGTACAAATTTGCTGTCAGGGTGCTCAGAATAACAACGAGAGTGCTCCTGCTGTCATATGAATTTGCACCCCAGACCATAATTCCAAGTTTAGAACAATGTGTCTAACATGCAGATATACTGGTTACAGGTCCTCAACTTTCCTCCTTTTAACTGATATATGGCCATCACTGGCACTGAGGTGGAATCAGCTTTTATCAGAAAACATAGCAGAATTCCACCCTGCCGTCGAATGTGCTGTCACTTGACACTACTGAATTTGCAAGTAGTGGTTGCTTGGGGTCACTGGAATGCGTGCTACAGGGTGTCTGATTTGGAGCTGTCCTTGAAGTAACTGATCTGTAACAGATCACTGTGTCGGTTTGGTGCTAATTGCTGCTCAAATTTCTGATACAGAGGCATTATAATGTACCAGAGCCATACAGTGAACATGGTGGTCTTTCCTCTCGTTAGTGCCACGTGGCTGTGGCAATTATCCATTTGCATTATTTAATCTACTCCTTATCCTCATCCGAAAATTTTTAATGTTTTTCAGCAAATATTCGTTGTTGGTCGTTTTAATATAATGATGCAGTGGATTGGTCACCACTGTCTCAGTCTTCAGTACTCATAGCATGTACCAAAAAACCAACCTACGTTCATTCAGTTGCGTGATAACAAAGTCTGATACCGATTTTGAGCGTCATTTTATTGCTAAGTTAATTCTTGCACACAAAGCTGATTAATGATCTTTCCATGGTCATGCATCATCATGTTATAAAGAGATTTACAGCTTATGCTTCGCCGATTTTCGTGGTTCAGCTCACCATTATAATCGTCCTTTCTCTTTTGCTTGGTATATTCACTGCCATCAGTATTAACAATTTACTAAACAGAAAGAGCGATAGTAAATGACGATGCAGTGAAAGGACTTACAATCACCCAACATCTTTCTCACATCCTGTGCTGATGATACGTTGAAGCACATGTTTATATTGAGTTGGAAATACTTCACTGCCTTTTAAATCTCATTTGTTAGTCAAAGAGTAAGTTTGTATAATCTTTGATGACAGCTGAAGATTAGCTTTGGAATGACTGTCTTTGTTTGGTTTGCCGTCATACAACTACCAACAATCTTAGTGTTTACTACCATAGATATGAGGAGAGATAGGTCCTATTTTCTTCTCACACAACTCTTTTCTTCAATCTGTTTATTTACAAAGTAAGTGGAAAACAACATGGTACTTTAGAGTACCATCTGGTTGTCTCTCCTTTCTTCATTTACTGCCACACAACCGTGGTTTTTCACCTTCTCTGATATTTTTCTTTGTATTTTACTAGTTTTGTCAACCTAGTTGCATAAAGGTAGCCTCTCTTTAGTCTTAGCATGGTTCTCATTGTTGTAAATGTTGTTTCACAGAGAAATATCACATTTTTGGCATTGGCAATATTAACAGATGATGAAGTTGCTGACACTCTTCTAAAATATTTGCCAGATGATAATGACGCTGTGAAGGGCGAGATGATGAAGACAATGATACTGATGCAGATGATGCTAACAATCCTGTGTGTTTAGGGTTTGATGAGATTCTTGGAAAAGCTTTAGATTTTGATGCAATTTTTGAAACAGTTTTGACAGAATTTGCATCAGTGAAGCTTGAAATCAGCTTGCCTGAAACTGTATAGAAATGTGAAAAACAAGAGATAAATGACTGCTTACATGAAAATTCTCTCAGAAGTAGAAAAATGTCTGAGACTAAAATTGACGGAAGTTGCAGGAAACGTAGATATCTCAACTGTTTTCTTCAAAGGAAGAAACTCACTGAAACAATACTAAACAATGAAATCTATGCAACACAATTACAAAGAGTGCTATATTTGATTTTTATCAAAGGGGTAATGAAGCTTTGGAGAAGGAATCCGAAAGTTAGGTTTAGGGTAGTTTTAGGTTTATAAAAGATATTTTGGGACAAAAACAGAAGACAAGAGCTTTATAAGTTTTTTACTTTTTCCTTTCTGGGGGGCAAAAGTATAGAAAAATTTTTTGTGGCATAATGAGGGTGAGTAAGAAGAGTTTCTAAGGAAATGAAAAGGGATGACTTTCATTGTAGGATGTCATCCTCTGGAACTGATATACTTTGCTGGTGAATAACAAAATCGTGTGTCTGACTTTCAATTACTGTGGAACAGTAGTAATATTTGTCTCCAGAAAGCAGGTGGACAGCACATTAAAATCAACATTCAATTTTCTTCTGTAGTAAAGAACTACAGTTGTAATAAGGGATCTGTAAGCCATGCAGACAGACTTAGATATCCTTATGAGTTGGCAAGAAGATTCAAAAAGCATTTGTAACTGCCTATGAAATGTACTGTAAGGTGTATAGAAAGATATTGCTTCTAGGTTTTGAGAGGAATGTTACTCAGGGACTGAGTGGACAACTGAATGCAAAGCATATCAATCTCAGAGCTGCAAGCCAAGTTCTGAGAGAAAGCAATATATGCAAAAAAAAGGAAGAAATAAGTCTCAAGGAAAGCAAAATTTGGAACAAAAGATATTAATTTTGTCACTTTTGCAGTAAACACCTGAAGATTCGAATTATGTTGCAGAAGAGAGTTCGATCTGAACCAATCTCAAAACGTTTATTTCTTAGAGTGTTTCTCTGCTGCAATGAAAATAAAACTATTTCTGCTGAATTATATTTAGTAATTGTGTAATTATGATCCAAAAGTTCACTGATTTGTAGCCTTAGTGTGTTCTTACACATATGGATTTGTTACTTAGGAAAAGTGTTGTACTGAGAACTCTTGGTCATCAAGCCACTGGAGGACCACAAAAGTACCACCTTCATAAAATGGTAAAAAATTTAAAATTCTGAAAAAATTCACTTTCGTTTTGTTACTATTTACCGCTGATATCCATCAAAAACAAGGAAATTTATGTGTTTTTCTGAGTCAGGAAACAGATGGTTAAAAGATACCATTGTGCAGTTATAAAATAATACCTTTACGTTTGCAGAAGAACAAGGTGTGAGGGCTCAACCCAGTTGAATGAAGACTGCAAACACATTGTGGAAGAGTTTCCACAATGGCTTTCGCAACAGGATGTAGAGGTAAATGACAAAGCAAATTCAGAACTAGAGTATGTCAGAGCCACTATGTCTGAGTGAGACAACGCTGCTAAATTGGTAAAATCGGAATCAGAACAAATAAAAATTACTTTGAACAAAGATCTGCCAGAATACCATGACCAAATAACGGTCCAAATCATGATTGTACAACAGGAGTGGTCTAAAGTGAGGCACATAATTCAAATTACCCCACTGACTGCCAATAAAGTTTATGACTATTACACCTGTCCTACAGCAGAAAATCGCACAACATATGGTTATGACACAAATTCTAATAACCTGATGAATTGTTGTATCTTGGGATTTGAGTAATCAAGGCAATCACATTAATTTCTTAAGGTATAATGATGTTGGATATCAGAGATAATTTGACTATGGATCAGCCTCTGCACACCAAACAAATATGGGTTTTAGTGCAAGCCTCAATACATACCATAATGGGATAAATTCCTACCAAAGTAGCTTCAGACACAGCTGTCTCTATTAATGTCTTATTGCAAAACTTGTTTGAAAAGATTAAAGAAGCAGACAAAGCGTCGACATACCTGGTACATATTTCCATGTTGTTGAAGCTCTAGGTACTACAGTAAATCTGAACCTATCATGTGGCAGGCACAAGTAAACAGATTCATTGGAAATGGAATTACCTGATTTAAAAAAAATGTTGTCATCAAGTGCTTGCTGCGTCTGAGTATATCTGAGAAAAGCACATAAAATTAGAATTTAGTTTGGGTAATCATTACTTATGCATTGAGAGCAAGATTATTGAAGCAGATTTAATACAAACCACAGTGAAATGGGTAAGTACTACCAGAGAATTACAGTAAAATTTTTAAAGACAGAGGTGTACCAGTAGATTGGCTCTCGCTGCACAATAGTGAAAATGACAATAACAAAACGTGTATACTATATAACGCAATAGAACCCTCTTATCTGGATACAGAATAGCAATTAGATTTAAGAAACACACTTTTGAAACACTGAAGTGTTTTTGAGGAGAAACCTGGTGTAATAAACATGTTTGTGTACCACATGGACATCGTGCCACATGACACATGCTATAAATCTCACTCCATTCTGTGGATAAAACAAGAGTCTGTTGATCGAAAAATAAGATTAATACTTCAGTGGAAAGTAATTGAACCATCACATTCAACATACTCTAGTCTATTATTAGTACTAAATAAACCTAATGGCCAGATACACCTTGTTCTGGATGCACATGCTATTAATAAAATAATTATAACAGTCCACATGCAATACAAAAGCATTGCAAAACTTTTGTACAGTAAATCATGAACATCAACAAAAGCAAAACGAGGATAATGGAATGTAGTCGAATTCAGTTTGGTGATGCTGAGGGAATTAGATTAGGAAATGAGACATTTAAAGTAGTGAAGGAGTTTTGCTATTTGGGGAGCAAAACAACTGATGATGGTCGAAGTAGAGAGGATATAAAATGTAGACTGGCAATGGCAAGGAAAGCGTTTCTGAAGAAGAGAAATTTGTTAACATCGAGTATAGATTTAAGTCAGGAATCATTTCTGAAAGTATTTGTATAGAGTGTAGCCATGTATGGAAGTGAGACATGGACGATAAATAGAGTGGACAAGAAGATAATAGAAGGTTTTGAAATGTGGTGCTACAGAAGAATGCTGAAGATTAGATGGGTAGATCACATAATTAATGAGGAAGTATTGAATAGGATTGGGGAGAAGAGAAGTTTGTGGCACAACTTGACTAGAAGAAGGGATCGGTTGGCAGGACATGTGCTGAGGCATCAAGGGATCACCAATTTAGTATTGGAGGGCAGTGTGGAGGGTAAAGGGACCAAGAGATGAATACACTAAGCAAATTCAGAAGGATGTAGGTTGCAGTAGGTACTGGGAGATGAAGAAGCTTGCACAGGATAGAGTAGCATGGAGAGCTGCATCAAACCAGTCTCAGGACTGAAGGCCACAACAACAACATCATTTGATTTGATCTCCACTGTTCCTATTGGTAGGTCTTATTGTCAAATGAATCAAGGAAATGCACAGCTTTTGTCCATGCTGGCAGACTTTATCAGTGTTTTACCATTTGGACTTAACACAAGTTCTTATGTTCTTATTATGACACTATATACAATTCTCGGACCAGATCTCATAGACTAAGTAACATTCTTTGTTGATGACATCTTGACTGTAACTGCTGCATGAGAAGAACACCTAGAATTATTTGACCGAACATTACATCAATTTTCCTGGGCTGGAGTTGCAGTTAACTTGCAGAAATCAAATTTTGGTCGTGAGGAAACAAAATTTTTATGGCATTTCATATCTCCCACAGGAGTAAGTCCTGATCCTGATAAGTACAGTGAAACATTTGCAGCTCTGAACGCAAAACATCAGATGAAAGCTTGTCTTGATCTTTGCTCGTTTTTTCGTCATTTTCTCCTGGCTCGTTACTTAATAATCCAGCTCTACTGAGTCTATTAAAAAAGGATGTTGGATGACACTGGTCAGAAAAATGTCAAGTAGATTTCCATGCAATAAAGAATACTTAACTAAATACTGAAATTCTGTATCAACCTGACATGAAATTAGATTTTTGTATTGCCATGGCCACATCGTTTTCGGGAATTGATGCATTCTATTTCAGATGCCTGGAAAGGACAGTCAGACTGAAGTTAACATGATAGGTTTTGCTAGTAGAACCCTTTCAGAGAGTGAACGTGGATATTCTGTGACTGTTATAATATGCATGTTTAAGAATTTCGGTTATTTTATTTATGGAAAGCGTACTAATGTATTTTGTGAGTACCATTTCTAAGCTTTTTATTATTCTATAAATTACAACATCTTATGATTATGAGATTTCTATGGGAACACAGTTTTGAGATAATGCATGCAAAATGTATGAACATCGTTGTGGCTGATGCTTTGTCACATCTACAGCAAGGACTGACTGAACTTCGGATTTAACAGGACAAAAACTGATTATAGAATTTTGTTAATGAAACACCACACTACAAATGTTACTATTTAGACTATTTAACAACATGGGTACGTTGCAAGATTCAGATCCAAGCTGGCATAAAATGCCAGAACCCACTTTAAAAAATTTTACCGCATTACAAATTTCGAGACAACATATTATTCTACAGACATAATGCTTCTGTTGATAACTGGTGTGTATGCATTCCAGATACTTGTAGAGAAACCTTAGTTTGGCATATTCATTACGTTTGGAGTCATTACCATGGCTCCAAGTGTTTAAGGAAACAGAATTTATGTTGCTACTTTCAACATATGTGAAGGTATGTTGAACAGCTATTAAAAACTTGTCTAATGAGTCGAAAAGCAAAGTCTACTAATAAGTGTGGCGACACGGACTTACACTGTCTCTTACCAGCACAACTACTACAAATGGTGTCTCTTGTCAGGGGACAATGCCCTCTTGCTGAGTTGGTGCTAAGTATTTAGTGGCTCTGTATTACCTTTTCTCTAAATATGTCAAGCTGTATGCTACATGATCGACGACAGCATCTACTATTATTAGGAGAATCCTCAAACATTACATAGAAGCAATTGGCTAGTCTGTCGTATTTCTCACAAACAACACATTGAATTTGACATACAAGAGATGGAAAGATTTTTTGAAATCACATGGGCAGGTATTAATGTTACATTGAAGAATGTGGCATTAGAGCTGTGACAAGATTTAAATAAAAGGAAGAAGAAATCGAGATGTTAGATCCAAAAATACACCTTATGTAGGAGAAAATAAACATATTTGTAAAAGAAATAGCACGTGAAAAAGAAAATGCTGTATGCTATGGCAAACTAACCAACAACTGGCATGTAAACATCATCTGCTGTCATGTATCTCTTCCAAGATTATAGAAATTGTATTTTTGATTTCGTTGTGTTTCGAATAACTAATTTTTAGTTTAACAACTACCTTATCATACTCAGGGGCTTTTTCCCCGCATATGACATACAATTTATACTGTTCTTGGTCTCAAAAACCATGAGGTTCAGATGACTCACATTTCTGGGTACATTTTCAGATTATTTATTTATTCATCCAAAAAATCTTTCAAAATTGTGAAATACTTCTTTCGTTTGCAAATATTACACGCACACACACACACACACACACACACACACACACACACACACACACACACTGATGCAAACAACACACACAATGCTACAGAAAATGTACAGTATTGTCAGGTTGCTGTCGTAGTTCCAGAAGCTGACCAAGTGGCCTTGCCAACTATTGTTTTGTCTTTTTTCATTAATAAAATGAAAACACGCATTGAATGCTGTACAGCAACAGTTAGTCGCGATAATTGCCACAGAATGCTCGTGTTTCGAAGTATAGCCACCAGAGAGCAGTGGTGGAAGGTAAGTGACGTCAAAAAGTGCAACTGAGTTGACCTATTTGTGGAATGAAAGAATTGGCGGCGCTTGGGCTTTGCCATAGTATGCCATTGGCTGTGGCGTCACTTAAGTTGCGTTTGTGCACCCAGCTTATGTCTTTGAGAATTTTTTCATTACATTGGTATCATTCATTGATTTCTTCCAATTTTTTATTGTATTCCATTTGGCAAATCATACATTGTTAAATGTCATACAGCAATCAATCATACAGTCCGTTAGTAGTTAGTTAGTTACTTTAATCCTCCACATATCAACCACATGATAAATAGTAATGAAGTGGGATGAGTCATTTTATATTCAGCTTACAAACTACATGGAAATGCATCTACATGCTGATCATTGAAAAGGTGTTTTTAAAAATGTAAATTTACAAAGAAGACATATAGATGTGAGTAACCACCATAGTTTACACATTACATTAATAGAAATTCTTCTATGGAATAGAAGGTGTTGTCAAGAAGAAACTTTTCGATTTTATTTTCAAATTTTACTTTGCTGTATGTGAGACGTTTTATATTACTGGGTAAGTGATCAGAAATGTTGGTTGCAGGACTGTGCACACCTTTTTGGAGTAAAAACAATCTCAATGTGATGTGATTAACATCATTTTACCATCTGGTTTTGTGAGTATGGTGTTCTTTTGAACTACTGTGGATTATTTACAGCAGACTTCATGACAGAATAAATATACTGTGAATCTGTAGTCAAACTGTCTAAGACCTTTAACAGATGTCTACAAGATGGTCATGGGTGAGCACCACATATTATTTTTATAGCACATGTTTGAGCAATGAGGATATACTTTCTTAAGGAAGAGTTACCCCAGAACATAATTCTGCATGACGTTATTGATTGAAAATATGTGAAATATGTCAACTTACTGATTTGTCGATCTCCAAGATTTGCAATAATTCTACGTGTAAATGTGACTGAACCAAGTCGTTTTAGCAATTCCAAAACGTGCTTTTTCCAATTTAAACCCTCATTAACGTGGACACCTAAGAATTTTGCAGTTTAAGTCCTATTTATTATTTCCCTGCCTTGTGTTACACTTATCACTGGTGTAGATGCCTAAATATGCAGAACTGTATATGTTGTGTCTTTTAAAAATTGAGGTTAAGACTTTTTGTAGGAAACCAGTCAATGATGCTTTTAAGAATATTGTTTATCGTTTCTTCTGTTACTGTATGTGTACTTGTATAATTACAGTACTGGTATCATCAATAAAAAGAACTATTTCCGTTTCTTGTATTTAGATGGAAGAGAGTTTACATATATGATGAACGATAATGGACCTAAGATTGACCTTGTGGAACCCCATAGCTAATTTTTCTCCAGTCAGAATTACATCCCCACTTATTATATACAACTTCCTGCATTCTTTTGGTTACAAATGATGTTATCTTTTGGTTGGCTATTGTTGTTGCTCAGATGGGATACTATTCTAGAATACATCACCGTCTGAGAAATTCAGAAAATGATGTTCCATCATATATCTTATAGAAGGGTTTAACAATAACATATTTTGATCTGCCTGGTAGAAAGCCTTAAATTAGTGATGTATTACATATTAAAGAGAAGACCAGGCTGCTTATCTGGGAACAAAGCTTTAATACTTTATTGGAAACGCCATCAAATCCAGATGAGCTTTTATTTTTTAGCGAATATATAATTTTCTTAATTTCAGATGAAGGTGGTGATACAGTTATATGATTGAATTTTGTGGAGTTGCGTTTTCAACATACTGCTGTGATTTTTCTCTTAAACTGTTTGTCCCTATCCTTTCTGCTGTATGTAAGATGTGGTTAGTAAATACATTTGCTATCCATAATACATCATTTACAGCCCTTCTATTCAGTCCAATAGTGATGTTATCCTGTTTTGTGGCTGTTTGTTGTGTTTTTCATTTCACTACATTCCAATTAATCTTATGTTTGTGGTTGGAATTACTTATTTCTGACATTATATGCATGTTCCTTCATTTTTTAATAACTGTTCTTAGTAACTTTGAGTAATTTTTGTAGTGTGCAAATACTCAGATCTCTTCTCGTTCCTTCCACCTTATAGACTTACCTCTTTCTCTCATAAGATATTTTAATCTCTCTAATGGTCAATGACTTTTTACATGGCTGCTTACTGTCCTTTATAATTAGCTTATGTGAAAAACTATTTTCAAATAATATGAATTTATAATGGAAAAGATTAAATTTTATTTCATCATTTGGTTCATTATAAATTTCATCCCAACTCATCTCCTGAAACTATTCTTAAAAATGTTTGCCCTGAAGTCATTAATTACCCCAACTGATTTTCACTGAGTAGTTGGGTTGTTTGGGGGAAGAGACCAAACTGTGAGGTCATCGGTACTGCAAGGTACTGACTTATTTATTCTAATTCTGCATCATGATCAGAGAGAGTATTTGTTACCGGGTATACATTTATTTGCATACTTTGAGCTCCACTAAACAAAATATTATCAGTTAGGGTTCTAGTCTCTTTATCCATATATGTTGGAAAGTTAATTACTAACATCAAAGTGTAGGATCCAAATAAGGTTTCCATATTAGTTTTTTCTACCAGAATCATTTAGAAAATCTACACTGAAGACACCACATACTATTAACTACTTGCTGCTTGACAGATAACATGGTAAAGAATCCAAATTCCTTACAAGTAGTTACAATTAAAAGTGAACTATTTTTCACTATTAACTATTAGAATTGAACACGGTAGGATATGTGATTTAAATATGTGCCTATACAAGTTTTAATATATGAATCGACTTGGCAATATCTGACTCACTTTTTAGTGTAATAAAACTTTACAGTTTATTATTACACTGATTTCAATAGCTGTAAATTAAAGTTACATAAGGAAATAAATGTAAATAAGCACTCATATTGTAATGAATCATATTATTATTATTATTCTCTCATTTTTTCTTTTTAGATATATAAGATACATATATATATATATATATATATATATATATATATATATATATATATATATATATATAATAGTAATAATTTTGTACCATAGATAATATTGACATACCAACAAAACAAGTAGAGATATACTCTTCAATCGATTAATCTTCATCTGTTTGTCTCTATAAGGGATAGCGGGTGGATGTACGATGGGTTCTGCCAATTTAATACTGCTAAAAAATTGTGTATTCCAACTGTACATTAAAGAAGTGCTATAAAAAGTTATTAGGGAAGCAAAGTTTATTCATCCGTTCATGGCGACCATACCAGTCTTTTCATCATTTTGCCCATGCCAATAATCCTGCATTGAGAGTATTGAAGCAGACAAGAAGAATTTGCCTGAGCATAGAAGGGTCGATCCAGAACCAGTATTATCATACCAAGCTTGATGCACAACGGTGGTAACAAGAAAAAGAAGTATGTAAATTTAAAAGCTGAATATATATGTTTTGAATATTCAAGATCTGTTGATATTAATGCCAGGATATGTGTACCTTCCAATTTCTTTCAATTATTCTTTCATTTTTTTTGGTTATTCAAGCAGCAATTATTAATCAGTTTCCATTATATATTATATTTTATGCCTGACCCCCTACTTTCAGCCACTATTCAATGGCGACTGTTCAAAGGATGGCGGCGAGCGGAATATGAACACACCTTCTAATTCTTGAGAAAAATTTTTTTGGAGATAGATGATCCTCTCATCGTTACAAGAAACTAATGAGACTGTAGGAACCGCCTGGTGACTCAACGAAGTAGCATAGTGGACTTTGGCGTTTATTCTGTGAAGAATGTTGTTTATGATGTGTTTATTCTTTGGTTTTGTTCTAGTGTTATGCCATCTCTTTTTATATATCTTGGCTTTGGTATTGTTTCCGTGTTCAGTGACATACAAAAATAAAGTTATATTCTTGAACACATAACTCTCTCTCAAAAATAATTATTAATTAGCCTCAGTGGCTTTAGTGGTGACCCCTAACACTGAACATAAAGAATATTACGATGTACAAACAAGAGAATTCAGCTACTTCAGAAAGTTCATGGAGGAATGAAGAGATGCATCTCGTGAACCTTCAAAAACAAATACAAGAAAAACTTGAAGTACTGAAGTTAGCATTGGAGACGCCTATTACTCCAACGTCAAACACGCGTGCGACCGTACAAACCAACAGCCCGACGGAAAACATGCAGCACGTAAAAATTCGAACACCACAGTTCCTGCCTGACAAACTGCAGCCATGGTTTGCAATGACTGAGCTGGCGTATGCCCAAAGCAAGATCCACGATGAGCAGACGAAGTTCGTGATAACGGTGAATGCTCTGGATGCTAGAGCAGCAACTGCACCAGAAGATGCAATACTCCGACCTCCAGAGGAACGACTGTACGCGGCGGTGAAAACTGTACTACTCACCAGAATGCGTAAAGCGTTAAATCAAGACATACGGCAGGTGCTTAAGGAAGAAGCTATAGGTGACAGGACACCGTCGGCATTTTGGAAGCATTTGCGCGGTATCGTCAATGCAGAAGAATTGTCGGTCGCGACGCTCAAACACATCTGGTTAGATCACTTATCAAGCATGGTAAAAGCCGCACTAGTAACTCGTAAAAAAGACAACATGCAGAACCTCTTGGAGATAGCATGCAAAGTCCATGCGACCATAGGCAATCCACAGAAGGGCTTGCATGGCAGTCTTTAGCAGGGAAGAAGCGTCAGAAGTGATAGCAGCAATACAGAAGACTCAGCATACGCACCTCAGCAAACAAATACAAGAACTAACATGACAGATGACATTATTGCAGCAACAGGTCTCACAATTGTTACAGAATGAAAACAGCAAGGCCAAAGGCGAAATTCAACAAGGACGGGTTGTTGGCACCATCAACGCTTCGCGGATAGAGCAACAAAGTGTTCGTAGCCATGTGCGCAACCAAACGTGAGCGGCGGCGAGCAGCAAGAGCAGCGGGCCGCGGTAGCACAGAAGAGCGCCTGTAACAACGAGGTGAGGTAGACGCGAACTATGGACGGGTGAGTAACGTAATAATTTTCTTACCACCTCCAAACGCTTTATGTAAGAGGCGTCAAGTCGAACCGTTGCTACCTAACAGACTCGGCATCCGTTGTGAATGGCTCCCCTTTATTGACTATCAAGGAACGGATGGCACTCCATTTATGCAATTAACTGCAGCAAATAAGTCGCCCATTGTTGCTCATGGCACACGTAAAATCGAAGTCGCTTTAGGTTTCTCACAAAGCAGTCATGGACCTTGATTCTGGCAGAGGTGTCAGAGGCGATATTGGGTGCAGACTTTCTTTGTGACATGCACATTATCATCAGATTAAAAGAAATCAAGAGGCAGTAAATGGCATCACGGAACGAAATACTTACCTCTCTGGCAAGAATAACTACGACGCGGTGTCACATGCCGTAAGTGATAACACAGGCGCAGAAAAATCCGCAGTAACTCACAAAACTGTACACCGCATTTACACCACGCCCAATCAGCGAATACATCAACAACCGTGCAGGTTAGCACCTGAGCGGTTCGTGGCAGCAAAAGCAGAATTCGAGGCATTACTGGCATCAGGTGTCATACATAGATCTATAGATCTGACAGACCGTGGGCATCACCCATAAATTTGGTAAAGAAAAATGATGGGTCGTGGAGACCATGTGGCGATTACAGGAAGTTAAACGCACGTGCTATACCAGCTCATTACCCCGTGCCTAATATTCGCGATTTCACAAATCAATTAGCTGGGGCAACGATATTCAGCATTATTGATTGTAAAAATGCTTATCACCAGATACCGCGCGCAGAAGAAGACATACCGAAAACAGCAGTTACAACACCTTTTGGTTTGTTCGAATATGTCCGAATGCCCATCGGGTTAAAGAAAGCAGCTCAAACATGCAACGATTTGTTGATGTAGTGCTGCGCGGGTTGAAACGATGCTTCACGTATCTTGATGATATGTTAATCTCATCAACGACGACAGAAGCATATGAGAAGCAAGTGTCCACAGTGTTCGCCCGCATAAACCAGTACGGAATAATAATCAACAAAGCAAAATGCGAAATGCGAAAACGGCAAGTGACGTTTCAACGAGGTGCATTCAAATTCTAAGGCCTCCGATTTTTTTTCTCTGGACTGGAAAGAGATAGAAACATGCGCATTGTTTTAAAATGAGGCCGCGTTCATTGTCAATACGTCCCAGAGATGGCAGCACCGTACAGCAGATGGAATTTTACAGCCAGCGGCGAGAATGAGAACTGTTTTAAATACTTAAAATGGCGACGTTTTCCTTACCTGAACAGCGTGCAATCATTCGTTTTCTGAATTTGCGTGGTGTGAAACCAATTTAAATTTATCGACAGTTGAAGGAGACATGTGGTGAGGGAGTTATGGATGTGTCGAAAGTGCGTTCGTGGGTGCGACAGTTTAACACAGTGTGACAACAAAGCGAAACAACCTCGGGCTCGCACAAGCCGGTCTGACGACATGATCGAGAAAGTGGAGGGAATTGTTTTGGGGGATCACCGAATGACTGTTGAACAGCTCGCCTCCAGAGTTGGCATTTCTGTGGGTTCTGTGCACACAATCCTGCATAACGACCTGAAAATGCGAAAAGTGTCATCCAGGTGGGTGCCACGAATGCTGACGGACGACCACATGGCTGCCCGTGTGGCATGTTGCCAAGCAATGTTGACGCGCAACAACAGCATGAATGGGACTTTCTTTTCGTCGGTTGTGACAATGGATGAGACGTGGATGCCGTTTTTCCATCCAGAAACAAAGCGCCAGCCAGCTCAATGGAAGCACACAGATTCACCGCCACCAAAAAAATTTCGGGTAACTGCTAGTGCTGAAAAAATGATGGTGTCCATGTTCTGGGACAGCGAGGGCGTAATCCTTACCCATTGCGTTCCAAAGGGCACTACGGTAACAGGTGAATCCTACGAAAATGTTTTGAAGAACAAATTCCTTCCTGCACTGCAACAAAAACGTCCAGGAAGGGCTGCGCGTGTGCTGTTTCACCAAGACAATGCACCCGCACATCGAGCTAACGTTACGCATCAGTTTCTTCGTGATAACAACTTTGAAGTGATTCTTCATGCTCCCTACTCGCCTGACCTGGCTCCTAGTGACTTTTGGCTTTTTCCAAGAATGAAAGACACTCTCCGTGGCCGCACATTCACCAGCCGTGCTGCTATTGCCTCAGCGATTTTCCAGTGGTCAAAACAGACTCCTAAAGAAGCCTTCGTCGCTGCCATGGAATCATGGCGTCAGCGTTGTAAAAAATGTGTACGTCTGCAGGGCGATTACGTCGAGAAGCAACGCAAGTTTCATCGATTTCGGGTGAGTAGTTAATTAGAAAAAAAATCGGAGGCCTTAGAACTTGAATGCACCTCGTAGGACATGAAGTTTCGGGGGAGGGCATACACCCACGAGAGGACAAGGTAGCAATAATCGACAACATTAACCGCCCAGAGACTTACCATCAACTCAGAAAATTTTTAGGCGCGGTAAATTTCTATAGATAGCATTTGCCGCGAGCTGCACTAGTACAAGCGCCCTTGACAGACGCTCTCGCAGGTAAAAATGCAAATGGCAAACGACCATTGCAATTGAACGTGGGCGTGGAGAGAGCATTTCAACACATAAAGGTCGACTTAGGAAAAGCAATACTCGCTACTCAGCCGGTACCAAAAGCACCTCTGTCAATAGTAGTCGATGCCAGCGAAGACACGTTAGGAGCCGCACTGCACCAGAAAGTAAACGACAAATGGCAGCCTTTGGGTTTTTTCTCATCAAAACTTACAGACCCACAAAGGAACTGGAGCGCATACGACAGAGAACTATTAGCGATATATGAAGCTATCCGGTACTTTCGCCTGTATGTAGAGGCAAGAGCATTTATTGTATACACCGACCATAAGTAAGTCTCAGCATAAGCATAAGCATAAGTCAGTAAGTCTCAGGATAACTGTTCTCCACGCAAATTTCGCCACTTAGAATATATCAGTCAATTTACTACAGATATCAAGCATATCAAGGGAGTCGAAAACATAGTGGCCGATTTTCTGTCGCGGGTCTCGGTTATTTCACAAACTACAGACTACGATAAACTAGCCGCAGCTCAAGCTAACGACGCACAACTCCATCAGTACTTACAGGACCTAACATCCAGACTTCAGTTAAAATCAATCCAGCCAGAGGGCGCAAATGTGAAGATATGGTGCGACATAGCTACCAACAAACCCAGGCTTTCATCCCAAGGCAACGACGGAAAGAGGTTTTCGACAGCATACACGGACGCAGTCACCCGGGTAGCAGAGCAACTATCAAACTACTCACGGAACGTTTTGTCTGGCTGAGTATAAGGGAGGATTGCCGGGGTTGGGTAACAACAAGCACGCTGTGCCTAAGGAACAAGATTGGACGGCATGTACATAAAGCAGTTGGAGATTTTCCCCCAGTAACAAAGAGGTTCTCCCACGTTCATTTGGACATTGTGGGGCCTCTACCACCTTCGGAAGGCTACAAGTATTTGTTGACATCGGTGGACCGATATACAAGATGGGCAGAAGCTCTCCACTATCAGACATTTCAGCAGAGACGGCAGGTTTAGTAGTTTTGGCTTCTTGGATGTCCCCTTTTGGATGTCCACTACACGTGACAACCGATCAAGGACGACAATCTGAATCCACTTTATTCCAACAATTAGCCAAGCTCTGTGGATTCCGCCATCACCGCACCACAGCTTATCACCCAGTGAGCAATGGCATGGTTGAGCGGTCGCACAGGACATTAAAGACAGCACTGATGTGCCATACGGACAGCTGGACTTCAGTGTTGCCAGAGGTCTACTAGGTCTCCGAACTGCCTGCAAATCAGACCTAGGCGCATTCATGGCTGACCTGGTTTACAGAGAGAACCTCAGGCTGCTAGCAGAATTTTCTTTGAATGGAAGGAAGCGACAGCGGGTGACATGCCTTACGTCTTACAAGTCCGCAACCACATGGCACAGCTATGATGGAAACCTGGATTTCGACATGGCACCAACACGCCATTTGTTCACAAGCAGCTTAGCAAGTGCCCTTATGTATGGCTGAGAACAGACGCTGTACGAACACCTCTTCAGCCGCCATATACTGGGCCGTATAAAGTACTCGCGAGAGATGAACATACGCTGCAGATAAATCATGACAGGAAGTGACAAACAGTTTCCATTGAGAGACTTAAACTGGTGCACATATGGCCACCATCTGACGAAGAAAATCAAGACACTAGTGAAGAACCGCCGCCTACACAATATGACGAAGAGGTGTTGCCCGCAGAGAGCAACACGGCAAGCCAGAAGCAGGAAACCACAATGGAAGACCCACCGTTCTCAGAGAAGTGCTCTAGGGCGGGCAGAATTATAAAATACAAGTATCCATATGTGACCGGAGCTCTGCTCTACAAAAGGGGGGGGGCTGTGTAGAAACCACCTGGTGACACAACAAAATCGCACAGTGGACTTTGACGTTTATTCTGTGAAGAATGTTATTTACAATGTGTTTATTCTTTGGTTTTGTTCTTGCGCTATGCCATCTTTTGGCTTTGGTATTGTTCCCATTGGAATGCCCTCAGTGGTAGTGGCATTGTAGCGAGAAGGAAGTGACACTGCCTTACTTCTCTGGTTTCTATATCACTAACCTGGTGTCTTGCTGCTTCGGTAGTCCGTGCCTCGTCACACAGTAGTAGCGCTCAGGCACCAGGTTCAATGTAGGTGATCCTGCTGTAGTGGAATGTTTCGGGATGCCAGTTGTTAAATGTCAACAACGATTTGTAGTATACTCGTTTTAATAAAGAAAGTACTTTGACACACACATCACCGAATTTGCAATATGGCGGCTCTGGGCTACGTCGTTATTCAACGCTTTACAACACATTAAGGGGAGTCGTACTTCCCAACATGACAAAATTTGACATTTTTACTTTTATGCAAATTATGAAAATATGGATGGTTATGCTTAATTTGCTGTTGGTTTTATTGAAATATTCGATTATTTTCTATTTTAAATAAATATTTGAAAATAATCATGCAATGGCATTTTCGAGAATTTTGTTTTCCATCATTTCACATATTGGCATTTTTCTCTGGAACTATATAGTCTACAAGGCTGTGGTTTGTTTTGTTTTGTAAAGAACTGTCCATTTCATAAGTTGCCTACACTGGCGGTACTTTGCAGTAAACTCTTTGAACTGTACATTTATTTATGTTTGACAAGAAAATATAGCAGCAGTGCAAAGAGTGGTTAGCGCCAGATGGCGTGATAATTTGGTTGTAAATAGTGACAGTCCTTCTACTCCTCAGAGTGCTTCCAAGAAAATACTGCTGGGTAGTGATGTAAAATACAATGCAGCTTCAGACAGTGAAACAAACTGCAATATCATTATTAATTTCCATATACTTATTTCAGCTTTGTGTGAAAGAGTGTGTTGTCATATATGTGGAGGGGAAATTGAAATTTCTGAAAAGTTATCTCAATGCATGGTCTCATGTGCACTTTACAAATAATGTGTTTGAACTGTAAAAACGAATAGACTTTCAAGATTTCAAAAGTAAGTGTAAAGAATGGACTTTTTGACACTAATCTAATATACTTCTATGGACTTAGATGCATAGTAAAAGGCCATTACACTGGTAAGGTTCTTTGTGGCTTGCTGAACCCCCCTAGTCCCCCTACAAAATCTATCAAATACAACTCCATAGTAAGAAGTAGTGTCAAGGTGTGTGCTATGGAGTCAATGACTACAGCAGCAGAGCAGGCTGTAGCAGGAAATGGTAGTTCTGACATAGCAATATCATTTGACAGATCCTGGCAAAATCTTCTCAGGTATTGTTGAAAGGAAAGTGCGAGTATTAGTTGAGGACAAATTGGATGAAAATCAGTGTGGGTTTAGGCCTCTTAGAGGTTGTGAGGACCAGATATTTAGCTTACGGCAAATCATGGAGAAGTGTTACGAGTGGAACAGGGAATTGTATCTGTGTTTTATAGATCTAGAAAAGGCATATGACCGGGTTCCTAGGAGGAAGTTATTGTCTGTGCTACGTGATTATGGAATAGAAGGCAAAATTTTGCAAGCAATTAAAGGTCTTTAGGTAGATAGTCAGGCAGTAGTTAGAGTTGACGGTAAATTGAGTCCATAGTTCAGAGTAGTTTCAGGGGTAAGACAAGGCTGCAACATGTCTTCACTGTTGTTCGTATTATTTATGGATCATATGTTCAAAACAATAGACTGGCTGGGTGAGATTAAGATAGGTGAACACAAAATAAGCAGTCTCGCATATGCTGATGACTTAACTGTGATGGCAGATTCTATTGAAAGATTGCAAAGTAATATTTCAGAGCTAGATCAGAAATGTAAGGACTATGGTATGAAGATTAGCATCTCCAAAACAAAATTAATGTCAGTGGGAAAGAGATATAAACGGATTGAGTGCCAAATAGGAGGAACAAAGTCAGAACAGGTGGACGGTTTCAAGTACTTAGGATGCATATTCTCACAGGATGGCAACATAGTGAAAGAACTGGAAGCGAGGTGTAGCAAAGCTAATGCAGTGAGCGCTCAGCTACAATCTACTCTCTTCTGCAAGAAGGAAGTCAGTACCAAGACTGAGTTATCTGTGCACCGTTCAATCTTTCGACCAACTTTGTTATATGAGAGCGAAAGCTGAGTGGATTCAGGTTACCTTATCAATAAGGTTGAGGTTATGGATATGAAAGTAGCTAGGATGATTGCAGGTACTAGTAGATGGGAACAATGGCAGGAGGTTGTGCACAATGAGGAAATCAAAGAAAAACTGGGAATGAACTCTATAGATATAGCAGTCAGGGCGAACAGGTGTGGATGGTGGGGTCATGTTACAATCATGGGAGAAGCAAGGTTACCCAAGAGACTCATGGGTTCAGCAGTAGAGGGTAGGAGGAGTCGGGGTAAACCAAGGAGAAGGTACCTGGATTCGGTTAAGAATGATTTTGAAGTAATAGGCTTAACATCAGAACAGGCACCAATCTTAGCACTGAATAGGGGATCATGGAGGAATTTTATAAGGGCGACTATGCTCCAGACTGAACGCTGAAAGGCATAATCAGTCTTAAATGATGATGATGATGATGATGGCAAAAAGAGGTTTCCAGTCAAAGAATTCATGTGCATCTATTATCAGCATCGACAATGGGGAAGTGTTGGATATTGATGTGTTGACCATTTACTGACAGGGTTATAGGCAAGCAGGCAGGAGTACTGAAAAGCAAACTATGAAGAGAACTGTCAGAGAAACTATGAAGGAACTAGTGGAGGGATGGAGGTTGCTTCTACAGTGAAAATTTTCCAATGTTCCCAGCATGACCGTGCTGTTCGCTACATTAGTTTTCTTGGGGATGGAGACTCACAATCATATAAGGCAGTGGTGGAGAGTAAACTCTATGATGATTTGTCAATTACAAAACTAGAGTGCATTAATCATGTGCAAAAGAGGATAGGCACGAGACTATGAAGACTCAAACAGCAGTTGGGAAGTAACAAGTTATCTGATGGTCGAAGTATAAGATGTCGACAGACTGAAAAACAAATTGATCAGATTACGCAATATTATCGTATGGCTATTAAAAGTAACAGAGATAATTTAGATGGTATGAAGAGAGCAGTGTGGGCAATTTATTTTCACAAGCTGTCTACAGATGCTGAACCAATACACAACCTGTGTTCCACTGAATGGTGTAAATACTTGAAGGCAAAAGAGGAGGTTAAAGTAGACACTTTCTCGCACAAAATTACTATACCAAATGCTGTTGAAGAAATGTCTCAAGGGCAAAACACAAAATGCCAATGAATCTTTTAACAATGTTGTATGGTCAAGGATACCAGAAAATGTGTTTGTTGAAAGGTCAGTCTTCGAACTCGGTGTTTTGGATGCTGTTCTTACTTTTAATGATGGTTATTCTGGAAGACTACAGGTTTTGGAATATCTTGGCATTCATAAAGGTTATAACACCACTAAAAGTGTGATGGACTTGGACCAACTGCGATTCATGAAGGCAGAGATTGCAACAAAAAATATGTCAAAAGAAGCCAGATCCAAGAGAAGGAGGGCAGCACTGAGTGAGGAAGATGAAGGAGGAGATGAGGACTATCATCCAGGAGGAGTCTAACATATTTTTAATGTATCAGTTGGCTGTATATTAAAAAATTTTCTTTCAATGCAATTTTCTCAACATAACATTTTTCAGTATAAAAGCCCCTTTTCTCAGAAACTTCTGAATCTACGTCAATGACTTATTTACCACATAACAAGATAGTACAATTATGTTGTAGCTCTACTTTAGTAGTATTTACTGTAATAGTTAAAATTCAAGAAATTAAAATTGTGAAAATTTACTCCAAAAAATTATAATTTTAAGGAAAAAATCATGACTTTTTTCCAGTTGTTATTTTAAAGTGATTGTAGAGCAATACAGTCACTAAACATGGGGGAACATGTGATAAAACACCACATTTATATACTCAACAGTTCCTGAGAAAATGGGGTATTTATATAGCCAATTTAACATTGTCAAGATAGGGCAGTACAACTCCCCTTAACACCTTTCTGACTTTCCATAATCGTGATACACACTGTCCACGGCACGTGGTGTTCACTGATAACTAATACCTTCACTTTATATCTTGTTTAACAGATGAACTATTTACTCGCGACCGTTCTTTTAGCGCCGCCCCAGTTACTCGACCATGCGTTTTGAGTGACGCCTCGCTACTAACTCGCCCTCTCTTCCCGACAGACAAGAGAAACCCCACCTTGCTCCCTCAGCCAATAAGGACACTTCTCTCGTTTCCTACATATATATATATATATATATATATATATATATATATATATATATATATATATATATATATATATATCCAAACTTTCAGCTAATGGGCATTCAGATCGCTGTCGTCGCTGTTGTTAGGCGGATCTGACGTCATGTTTGGGGACATTTTGACGGAAGTTTGTCTTGTAACACCCTCTCAGATTGTCAGATCCTACTCTTGAATAGTCGGATCTTGTCCCTACTAAGGTTGCACAACATTGCCTCTTATGATTTCATCGCCAATGCGCCTTGCTGACGTTTAATTGTCAAATGTACATGTAGCCTGGCTGCTACTGAGCATTCCCGATCAGATAAATGTGCGTAATACTTGGCTTAAACAAGTGAAGGGAATGCATGTATGCATTACCCATTCCTCCTTATTTTATTTTCAAAATTCAGTATGCTCCAAGAGCTTGTTTAATTTTGAAATATTCTCGGTTGGCTATCTCTTGTCCTCGATTTACATCTTTAATCATTTGCATTACTTAATCTGGCACTTACTCTAGTATCATTGTTTACTGCTTACTGTTCTCATTATTAAACTCTCTTTAACATGATATAGCTATACAGATATATATCCTATCAAATTTGAGTACGTATTCTATCTTCAAAATTACTTCTGAACTTAATCTTCTTCTAGCTTTCTAGCTTTATGTCTTGAACAGCATATAACATCTACCTTAATTAAAATTCAATATTTATTCAGGTGTACTTTTGTTTTATCTGAGATGGAACATCTACTCATATGCCACTTCATTTTAGCTCATCTAAACATTTACATATTAATTAGTTCTATATCCAATACAAAACAAGCTAACCAAAAACTTATAAAATTGCCATTTGGCTTATCTTAATTTATAATGCCCAATTTCTACTACATACAAGAACATGTACTATACCATTGGCTCTGTAATTGCCGTCCTATGAGTCACTGGTTCACAGCTTCTTTCTTTTTCGTCAGCGAATGCAGTCCTTCTCACTCTTATAACTTTAAAGCATTGGCCTTGTTATGGCCGTTCTATTGGTTATAAATCAACTTGAAGTTCACTACACTAGAAATAGTTTATGAAACCTATAGTTCGTGATGGGGTGGGCTGAGAGAAGAGAAGAAAGTGTGGTGCTCCCGCCCTTGCGAGTGTGGCAACAGCGAGTGATGTGGGAGATGAGAAGAATGTGTGGTACTGAAGCCCCTGCGAGTGTGTGGCAACAGCGACCAATGTGGTGTATAGCCGTTGCTGAGGCCTTGCGGACCGACTGTCTCGCTACATTGTGCTCTGTGTCTTTCCAGGCGCCATTCGTGGATTACCATGTAACAATTTACCCATACATTTAGTCAATAGTTATTACTATTTTAACATATCTTCCAGCCCAAGTAACATTCGATATACATTTTTTTTTTCAATTTCTATTCCATGCTTGTTAGTCAATTCTGTGTGATCAAGCAGTGCAGCTGCGGTTTTCAGATCCTGCCTACTGGTCTTTTATACCTTCATTTCGTGTATGTCTTACAATTATCTAAGACCGTTTTATTCTTACATTTCCATATGGGATCATTTCCCTTTATCGCCTACTCTTTTTTTCCTCATTTGGTTTCTTTTGGTGAATCATTTAATATCTCATTATCTCGACTTGCTTCGAGATTTTTACCTAGTATAGATTACATTCTTCTACTCTTACATTGGAGACCATCATTTCATATCCTACATGTTTACATCTTCCAGGGCTTTTACTTGTCATATATAAATCATTATGTCACACACATGTATAGTTAAGTGAAGCATTGCCTATCTCTGTTCAACTGTTTCTCGCCTGAACTATTCCATTATGTTTAATGACCATACTCATAGTGTAAGTAGTGTAAGTGTGCCTATTATTTCTTCTTTAGCTCTTCTGCAGCCTACTAATTCCCTCTAACTTACTTCAATACTTCTTGTCTTTACTTAAGGTACCTCTTGGGTTACCATTACCCATTATTGTATGTGGGGACACCTTTGTATGCCCTCATTATCTTTATACTTCATCACTTATAGCGATACCATCCTTGGCCGCACATTAATTTATACTATCATCTTTATACTTTGTAACTTACAGTGATAACATCCTCAGCCGCACGTTAACTTATGCCTTTAATTTCTTTTATTCTATGGGGTTTGGACCCAATTCCAATACTTAATAATTTCAATTCTTCACCTTATTCTGCTGCACTTACCTCTTTATCCTTTGGTGACGACTTACCTTGTCAGTTGGCTAAACATACATTCCGCATTTTTTTACCATTTGATCTCGTTACTGTTCACTTCTCTAAGCACAATTGCAGAATGATACACACTTATATCTATTTTCCCTGTTCTCGCTAAGATGTTTGTTCGCTGTCTCTACAGTGTCTTTTTAGAATTTGTTAAACTTGTTTCCAACAGGCTAACATCTTTTTTTCTGTATAGCTTGTTTACTCTTATAATAGCTATTTCCTTGTCGTACTGGCTATCTCTTATGGTCGTTACATGTTATAATCACATAATTTCAGAGTTTGCTGAACATTTTCCAACAGAATAACACATTTTTATAGATAGCTTCTCCCTTTTTGTACCATCACTTTTTCTAACTTACCTTTGTTACTCTCTATTCCCATGTTCCTATATTCGAAGATACAGAAGGGACTGATGATAGAGTTCCGTTTCGAGAGAAAGAAGGAAATATTGCCACCATGCCGACAATTGGAAGTAATATTGCCAATGCCTGTGCAACTAGCGTGTGTCACACACCTTACCTTGCAAAGAAGTATTATTCTTTGACGTTGGATTGCGAAGAATAAAAGATGTTAGTGAATAGTTCTGACTGAAAGAAGAAGAAGATTGACAATATGAAGAGAAACTGAAATAATATTGTCAATTACTGGAGTGCCTGGTGTTCGTTACACATGTTATACAGAACACAATGCCCTCTGAGGTTTTTAATTAATCCTTTGAACAGTTGTGTGTGTCCTGTCTATCATTGTCTACTGATGATTTATTCCGTTATCTGTGTATTAAGTGTATTGTATTTGTTTGTTTGTCTGTCCACCTTGCATCTTACTTTCATTGGTTCCATTATTTCCGCAGGGGTTTCTTCTCCAACCTTCTAGATTCTCGTTGTTCCCTGCCAATGAATCCAATTGATTCATGCACAACTGCATTTACATCTGACTTGGATATTCCTATTAATTTTTCTTGTACCCTCGGAGGTAACTTGATCATAATGATTGATATTAAATCCGTTTCTTTCAGGGGATCATCCAAGTTCTTTTCGACACAAGCCTGGAAGAACTCTTTGTAACTTCTACAACCACTATTACTAAAGTTTCGACCTTCAGATAGATCTCTAAAAACGCAATTCTGAGCGCTGCTGGACCAATACAGGTTCATGAACGCTTGCATAAACTCATCATATGTTTTGCTTTTCGATCCAGTTTTCATACTCCAGGATAACGCTTCGCCTTCCAACCCACTTATAACACAGCCTACTTTCTTTTTGTCATCCCAATTTTTCTGAAAGACTCCCTCAAATTGCCACTTAAAAGCTACAGGATGTATCTGTCCTTGTGACGAAAAGCTGTGGAATTTGCACAAGCGCAGATACTGGTCATTTGAGGCTAACTGCCGGCTAGGGGGGGCCGAGCAGTTCTAGGCGCTACAGTCTGGAACCAAGCGACTGCTACGGTCGCAGGTTCGAATCCTGCCTCGGGCATGGGTGTGTGTGATGTCCTTAGGTTAGTTAGGTTTAAGTAGTTCTAAGTTCTAGGGGACTGATGACCTCAGAAGTTAAGTCCCATAGTGCTCAGAGTCATTTGAAGCATTTGAGGCTAACTGTTGTTTACTTCTATCTTTAGGCTTTTCCTGTTCAACCCACCTCTCCAGTCTCCCTTTTATTTCCACCTTTACCTGAGTAGCATATTCAGATACCTTTTTCAAGTCGTTTACTTCTACCTGCTCTCTTATCTTTCGTAACTCTGAATGAAGCGCCCCTGCATTGCTTTTGCAATCTTTTTCTACATGATGTACTTTCTCCTTAATTTTCTTAATGTTATCATTCACTAATATATGCACCTTTCCGCATTTACCGTTGAAACCATCTACTTGCTTCGATACCTCCATTATATCTGTCTCTACTCGGCCTATCTTTGGCACATGTGTTTAAATCTTGGCAGAATTCTCACTCACCTGCCCCACTATCCCACCTAGTCTATCTGTCATTTCAGCTTGGAATTCAGTTTTCATATTTGAAATTTTGATATATATATATATATATATATATATATATATATATATATATATATATATATATATATTTCCTATTATCTTCAATTTTCTTATTAAGTTGCTTTGCGAATTCGTCAAACTTCTGGTTATTTGACCTATTGTTATCGTCCAATTTCTGATCAAGAGCTTGAAACCTATCAACCATTAAAGATAGCAGATCACTTATACTAGGATTTCTCTTACTCATACTAGGTACCTTTACCACTATGCCCTCATTCATTCCTGTGGGCTTCCAATAGGAGCAGTGTCTGCTGACGCTACACTGTGCAAAACCCTTGACTCCACCATGTCATTTTCATCATCTATTCCTTGTTTTTGCTCATGTGACAAGTACTCCTCCACTACATTACTAGTGTGGTCAGGCTGTAAATGCTCACCCACTTCCTGACTATCACCAGCCTTATTTGGCTCTGTTGCATTAATATCTCTATTCTGAGCTTCTGATTCTACAGTCTCTTGATTTACCTCATTCTCCTCAGAAGTGTCACTGTTATTATTTTCACTTCTTTCAGGAGAATAAATCACGTCTGAGTGATGCAAGTGAATTATTTTCTTATCGACCATGGTGAAATTAACTCTTAACTCTCTTTTAATTCTAGGTTAACATAAGATATATACTATAATGTCAGCTCCACTGTGTCTTGTACACACACACACACACACACACACACACACACACACACACACACATATTATTATTATTGGTGTTTTGCCCTTAAAGAGCGCATTTGGACTAAACTACATGGCCAGTTCCTTTTGCTGCCTTCCTTGCTGCCCAAACTTCCCTCATTCGCTCGCTGTGTTTCTGTTTCCGGTCCTCTGTCCATGCTTCTTGTCGGCTTCGTGTCTTCGGCTTCATCTTGATTGCCTTTTTGGTTGCCCATATTTCTTTCATCTTCTGGCTGTGATCTTGCTTTCGTTCTTCGGTCCATTTTATGCCTGTTCGTTTGTCGCATTGTATCTCATGTAGTTTACTTTTCTTAATGATGTTTCTGAACTTTATTCTGTCGTTTATTGTGTCTGCTGTTATGTTGAGCTGGTTCAGGTCGTTTTCTACCTCTGACACCCACTTGTTGTTTCTAGTGGTTACCCAGTCAAAGATCTGTTTGGTCAGCCTGTGTGATGGCATTCTGTATAGGTGTCCATAGAATTGTAGTCTGCGTTTTCTAATCTTTTCTGTGATTGTCTCCGTATGTTTGTACAGTTCCTCTGTAGGTTTCTTGATCCATATTCCATTGTTGTTAGTTGCGCCAAATATTTTCCTAAGTATTTTCCGTTCTACTTTTTCTAATTGTCTGATACGTGTATGCCCTCGGATTAGTGTGGTCTCTGCTGCATATAGTGCCTCGGGGAGCACCACCGTGTCGTAATGGCGTAATTTGGCTTTTTGTGAGATAGACTTCTTGTTGTAATGATTCCACACTACTTTGTATGCCTTGTCCAGTTTAGTCTTTCTTTCTTCATTTGAGTCTCTGTTATGTCCACTCATTTGTAGTGTTTCACCGAGGTATTTGAAGTTTGCTGTTTTGTAAATCGTGCCATACTTTGTGTTCAGAGATGAGAGTTTCTTTGTGCTCATAAACTGTGTCTTTTCGTAAGAGATCTGTAGTCCAGTTTTGGAAGCGATTTCGTGCAGTTTTTCAATAGCGTCTTTTGTTTCCTTTATACCTTTCGTGACAATCGCCAAATCGTCTGCAAAAGCCAGGCATTTAATCTGTAGATTTCCTAAGGTTATCCCCTGTTGTGATGTTTCCCATTCTTTTATGACCTTATCTAACACCAGATTGAAAAGGAGAGGTGAGAGGCCATCGCCTTGTCGGACACCTGTGCGAATTTCGAAGGGCTCTGATAGTTCCCCACAGAACTTTACTTTGGAGGTCGTGTTGGTTAAAGTTTGCTCTATGATAGCCCGTGTTTTGTTGTCTACTTTGTATTCTGCTAGAATTTTGAAGAGAGTTTTCCGGTCGATAGAGTCGTACGCCTTTTTGAAGTCAACAAAGGTAATGATCAGGTTCTGTTTGTGTTGTAAAATCATTTTCAGGTTCCAAATTTGTTCCGCACAAGACCGCCCTTTACGGAAGCCTGCTTGGTATTCCCCAATCAAGTGGTGGGTTTGGCATTCTAGTCTGTTCAGTAAAGCTTTAGAGAGGATCTTGTATGTGACCGGTAGTAGGGATATTCCTCTGTAGTTGTTCGGGTTAGTCTTGTCACCTTTTTTGTGTAGTGGGTGTATCAGGGCAGTTTTCCAGTCGTCAGGAATTTTCATGGTCTTCCAGATGTCTTCCAAGATCCTGTGGATGTCTTTGGTGAGTTCTGGGTCTTGTAACTTCCAGATTTCCGCGATGATGCCATCTTCTCCTGGTGCTCTACGATTCTTGAGTGACTTTATTATTTCTTTAACTTCTTCTAGAGTTGGAGGTTCACTATCTGGATTGTATGTGCTCATTTCTGTCATCATTTCTTCCATGGGGGGGTCCGTGTTGAGCAGTTTTTCAAAGTACTTTGCCAGAATGTCACAATTGTTTTTGGTATTGGTTTCTAGGGTTCCATCCGGTCTTCTGAAGCACAAGTTGGGTGGTTGATATCCAGTCATATTTTCTCTGAACGTTCTGTAGAAGTTTCTTGTATTGTTCTTCATGAAGGCCGATTCGATCTCTGTCAGTCGCCGTTTGTCATACTGTCGTTTTTCACTGCGAATGATTTTGCTTGATTGCTTCTGTGTTTTCAAGAAGTTCATCCAATTCTCTTGGGATTTATGGCAACTAAATTTTTTCCATGCACTGATTCGTTGGTCAATAGCTTGGTCACATGTGTGGTTCCACCAACGGTGTTTCCGTGTTCGTGGTGCTTGTGCTAGTTTCATGGCCTCTCGGATTCTTCGTGAAAGTTGTGTCCAGTCTGTCGTTTTCTCCATTTTAATTTTGTGTAATATTTGTGTCTGGTTTAAAGTAACGTATTCTGGATCTGGTCTAACAATTTTGTTCTTCTGGAGCTTTTTCTTGGGCAAAAGACGAATCCTGATCTGTAGTAGGTGGTGGTCTGAGTCGAAGTAGCCTTTACGGGTGTCTATGTTCAAAATTTCTTTTTGTGAGTCTTTCTGCACTATTACGTGGTCGATTTGTAGTTCTTGCTTTCCGCTGGGGAATTTCCATGTGGTAAGTTTTCGTGTTGGTTTCTTGAATTTTGTTGACATAATGGCGAGGTCGTGGCTTTTGCAAAAGTCTATCAGATGTTTTCCGTTTTTGTTGGTGTCCTTGTGTGGAGTATGTTTTCCTGTGATATGTCTGTACATCTTTTCTTTTCCGAGTTTGGCGTTGAAGTCTCCCAGTATTATTTTGACTCTATGTGCAGGAATTTTTCTGATAGTTTCTTCCATTGTCGTCCAGAAGTCATCAATTTCGTCCGGGTTTTTCCTGTTGTAGTCATTAGTTGGTGCATGTGCGTTGATTATTGTGTAGGATTTATTGGCTGATTTCACTGTGATGGTGCTGATTCTTTCGCTTGGTGACGAAAAGTCGATTATGCTGTCCGTGATGGACCTGTGTACTGCAAATCCTGTGCCAAAAAGCCTTAGGTTTTTCAGTTGTCTCGATGGTTTTCCTTTGTATATTCTGAAATTCTCCGTGTTGAAATGGTCTTCGTCTGTGAATCGTGTTTCTTGCAGTGCACATATTTTGATTTGAAATTTTTCGAGAGTGTCTGTCAGTTGTTTCATCCTTCCTGTCTTCATCAGTGTGTTCACGTTGAGCGTGCCGATGTAGTGTTTGCGTGTGGTCTTGAGGGAGTTTGAGAAGCTCCGATTCTTCTCATGATGTCCGTGAGCCCCCGGAATCCGATGCTCACGACAATCCCAGTCTATTGACTGGGGCCCGGGGTAATGAGATTTTTCTCGTTGTACCATCATGATGTTTAGTAGTTGGATGTATGGCATGCTGCCGAGTACAACCTGACTTTCCAGATCAGGAGGTTGGTTGAGGCCGCCACTGACATGTGGAGCAGACGCCTTTTGTAGCCGCCCACTGTGGGAACAGACGCTACTAGTAGTTTTGGTCCGCCCCGAGTATTTCATTTCCTTGGTACCACCTATATCTAGGAGGCATTCCCCTATCCGCCACCTGGGGAGGCGCTCGGTTGCGGGTCTACTAACCGCCCCGAGACACACACACACACACACACACACATATATATATATATATATATATATATATATATATATATATATATATAAATAAGTAAAGAAATTGATTGTATACTATGGACATATTTGATTTTTTTGCAGTGAATAAATTGTCTTTCACTTTTGAACCAGTGGTGTTCTGAACTTACATCTGGTGTCCTTGATTCATCTTCTTCTGCCATAAGTATTTATCTCTTGACCGTATGTATAACAGTTCTTAATTGGGCTTCTTCTTCTGATGCAGGCAGCTAGTTGACCTGACATTGAGGTTTTGTGCGGAAGAAAAGAAACCTTTCGTGGTCTTGCACAAAAAAAAACAATTTTCAGACTTAGTATTTTCATAGGATTATTATTCAGACAACACATTGATTCACAAGAAAAACGTCGTCTCTCCACGAGAACCAAAGACAGAGTCTCTCTAATGACTGACAAAAAAATTGAAAGGAGTTTTTTTATCATTTGTTATTCGACTTCTGGCAAAGCAAAATATATGTTTATCGACGCTTACAGTGGCTGCGCTAACAATTATTATCATTGGTTTTAAATATTTGTCATAGCTTATTGGGGCTATTCCTTATGTACCTACACAGTCTCCACTCCCCTTGAATTATGCGCTGCTGTAGCGGTGCGCTTTGCTGCCGATTACGCCGCCTCCAGCCTTTGCATCTGCTGGTGTCTGCACTACTGGCTAACAGCTGGCCACACTGTGTGGTGACATGCAATGGAGGTGAACAGATTTTTTTATACATTAGTACAACTTAAATATGTTTGGTGACTGCGCAATAACCGTTAAATGTTCCACACGCTTCCACTCGCACTTTTATTGTCGTTTTCACTCTGGTTGCCGTACTATCTGTCGAATAATTTACTGTGGTGTAGTCTTCCATTGTGAGTGCAGTGCATGTGCGTTTACTCTCCAAGAACCGATGCTGTGGCAGATAATTCACCTTTGATATGGCCCTGGAAGAATCTTCTCCCTTGTATCCACATTTTCAGTGGGGTGAATACTGCACATCAACACCCGATTACAAGGTAAGTGATGCTTGCACAATTGTAGTTTGCTGATGAATGTATCAGACGTTGCGGAGCATGACATCACCATAATTGATTCATTGCACTATTGCACATGCGTTTGGATACCACTATCTATTTCGTCGTTTGCTTTGGCGTGGGAATTGCTTTTAGTCCTTGAGGTTTTTGTCCTTTTCTGTTAGTTTTTCATGTTCGTCTTTTACATATGGCTCGATAAACACATAAAATTCACATAAACATTTTACTTAACAATGCATATTACAATGGCTTATATCTAAAGCTGACATTCTACCCATTATTTGTATCAACTGTAGAAAATCCTTAAATACTAAAACTTTACAAAATTCCTTCTCCAATTATAGTTACTGGTTAGTACAGTTTGTCTGTTAACTTAAAAAAATTCCTTTGCACATAAATACAAGTAACTTATTTACATTCCTATACACCGTGTTACACATATAATGCATCCACATTTTATTTTCCAGTCATGCATACATCAGCTATGAGAGTTTAATATTCTCCTAGAGAGAAATTGAGAAAAACATTTACATCAGCATTTTACATTAGATGTTGCTGACTTAACTACGCTTTGGCGCCCCTTCTGAGCTGGCAGGGAATAAGGAATACTATTCTACTGGTTTATGGATTACTAAGGAAATGCTATTGGTCCTTTCTTAAATCACTTATCAGGGAACTCTCTTTTTATGGAACTGAAATGTATTAACGATCATGTACTATATACTATTGTGTTACTTATAATTGTTAACTTGTAGCTTTGTATTCATAATGCAAAAGTTTTTGCATTACGTCATGCTTACCTCTTTACGATTATGTGGAAATGTCATTGTTTATATTCGTGTGCATCGCCATGTGAATTGATTAGTTTTATTTGATGTCACATGCCTCCATGTTTATGTGCACTTTGTAGTCAGTAGGTACGGGTAATGATTTTGTAGTTGCACTGTGACGATGTATATTCTTATTCTTCATTTGCCTGATGACCAAAATATACACATAGACATACTAATAACTAAATCATTTCCTTGAGTGGCGGCCTGTATTTTCATTTGGTACCTATAACACCCATTGTAAATCTCTTCTTCTGCATCGTGTTGATGCACTGGTCGCTGCAATATAAAAAACTTATAACTAATTTTAAAACTAATTGTGTTTCGTAGCTCATAGGCCATGCATATACGCAGTCATCACATTCGTTTGCAAACGTTTTTCATATTTCATTATTATTTGTTCATATATATATTCAGTTGCATTTTTATTCCTCTTATTCATTTACCCTCAAAGAAAGTTACTTTGACATCTCCTATGGTATCTTATCCTTTTGTTAGCTAACGCGTCCTGTATGTTTCGTTGTAATTATTTCTTTTTATTCTAGTTACAATATATATATTTCAGTATTGACGCAACTTCGTATGTTGATATAAATGTAATATTATATTCCTTTGTTCCCTGATAGAAAATATAGTTGTTACACGTTATTATTTATTTTGCAGTTGGGCTTAATACTTGTGCAGCTTCTCGTTTCTATTTGGATGCGCCACGAGTTAGCTTGTTGTGCTTGCACAAGGTCAATGTATCTTCCCTAGTACTGACGTAAACATTCATTGTTGAGCGCGTACAGCTGAGTCGTTCCGCTGCTCCAGTTTTAATTTCGCTTCATGTGAAGCTGTGTTTTTCACTTTCTCCCAAAAAAATGTTTGCCTTTGCTTACAAAACAAGAAAACTACTTGAGTTTATACACATTTCATTTAAAATACACATAACAAAATTTCTTACTTATAAAACTATGACATTACTTACAAATATATTTTACAACAAGAAAACTGCTGTGACGTCACTACTCGCAAAAAGCTTTAAAGTCTTTGTGAGGGTGGAGACCTTTGTCTCTCCCTGTTCTTTCATATGCCAACCTATAAGTTCCAGGGTAAGGCATTTTTTTGCAATAACATAGGGCCCCGAGTATAGTAATTGCCATTTTTTGTTCAACTTACCGATCTTTGTCGATTTGGGATGTGTTCTCAAGAGGACTCGTTGCCCTTCTAAGAAATGTGTGACTCGTTTAAACTTTTTGTTGTATATTCTCTTTCTGTATTCTGCTCTATTCTCTAGTGTAATTACTGCTTGTTTAATTTTATCATGTAAAGTTAACTCTGTAGTAGGTAATTTTGATATGGGTGATTCCCATTCGTGAGTTTGCTTTGTGTTAAACATAAGTTCATTAGAATTGAAACCTGTGGAAGAGTGAGGGGAGACTGTTTGCTGTTTGCATATGGAGTCACGTATTCAATCCATCGTGAATGCTTATTATGAGCGTAAGTCCTTATAAATCTATTGAATTCTTTAAAGACTCTCTGAACGGGACTTGATCCTGGGTGGAAAAAACTTACCAAGATGTGTTTAATGCCCTGTGTGCTCATGAATTGTTTCCATTTTGTTTCTATGAAATAGGCTACATTGTCTGTTAATATGACTTTAGGTTTCCTTACTCTTCGTAAATAATCCTCTTCAGTTCCCCTTAAGATGTTACTGGCTGTAGTGGTTTTGGTAGCATAAAGTTTGTTGTATTTTGTGAAAATATCATAAAGACCTATTATGTATTTGACACCACATTTTCCTCTAGGATATGGCCCTGCGATATCCAGAGGAACCATTTCCAGTGGGACTTTGATCAGTATGGGGTGTAGTTCTGTAAACTTTGACATATTGGATGGTTTTGTTCTTTTGCTTATAGCACAGTTTTTTAATGTTTGTGAAACACGTCGTCGTAAATTAGGAAAGTAACAAAAATTGGAAATCTTATCTGTACATTTTGTTACTCTGTAGTGTCCCCATACTTCATGTGTGTGTTTGATAAATTCGTCGATATGTTCCTCTGGTAGTCATACACACCAGTGGTTAGAACTTTCGTGCTTTCAGTGGAACAAAACGCCTTTGTATAACTGATACCATTTACTTACCTTATGGTTTGCATACCAGTTAATATTTTGCATTACCGTCCTCCATTTGTTGTCTTGCTGTTGTATTATTCCCATTTGTTTACAAAATTTTTTGTAGTCCGATTTTTTTGTACTATTGTACTACTTTGCATCAATAATGTACGGATTTCTGAATCGTGTTCAGACAGTTCACTGAACTCGTCTAGTTCCTGTGGTAATCTCGATAATGCGTATACAATAACATTCTGACCGCCATTTATGTATATTATTTCAAAATTGAATTCCTGCAGGTACAAACACCATCTCGCTGGTCTTTGGTGTAACAGTTTACATGTTGAGAAAAAAGATAATGATTGGTGATCACAATAGACTTTACTGTTTTTACCCCAAAGAATATATTCAAATTTCTTAAACGTCAAAATTACTGCTAAACTTTCCAGATCTGATACGGAATATGATCTTTCCATGTCTGAAAAAGTTCTGCTGGCAAAGCTGATGACTTTGGGTACGGTTTTTCCTTCTTCTTCTTGTATCTGGAACAAAAATGCATCCCAGCCCCTGAGACGAGACGTCTGTGCTTAAACAAAAGTCCTTAGACATGTCAGGAAGACTCAAAATGTTGGCTGATATTAATGCATTTTTAATTTTGGTAAAGTCCTCCTGGCATCTCTCATCCCATAACCGGGGCTTATTCTTTCACAACAGGTTAAGTAGGACATCGCTATTCATAAGATGCTGTGATATAAATTTTTGGAAAAAGGAAGTTAGTCCTAGATATGCTTTCAATTATTTTCTGTTCCTTTGGGGTGGGAAATTACGCATGGCATCTAGTTTCTTTGGGTCTGGTAATATATCCTGTTCTGAAATGATATGTCCTAAAAATTTCACTTGTTCTTGGCCACAGTTAGATTTTTTAAGATTTGCTGTCACTTTGTACTCTGTAAATCTCTGAAATACTTTTTTCCATTATACTGATGTGTTCAGCCCAAGTGGATGTAGCTGTTAACATATTGTCAACATAAATGGTAACCTTACTGAGCAATTCTGATCCTAAGACCCTGTCCAAAGCTGATATAAATATGCCAGCACTAATGTTTAAGCCAAAGGGTAAAACTTGGAATTCGTAACTCCTGCCATTGCAGACAAATTCTGTGTATTTTCTACTCTCCTCATGTAACTTTATTTGCCAGTAAGATTTTTTAAGGTCAAGGGTGCTGAAATGATTGGTGTTATGAAATTTTAGCAATTGTTTATCTAAATTATCTGGTTTTATTCTTACTGGTACTAGGATTTTGTTTATGCCTCTAGCATCTAAAACTAGTCCTACTGATCCATCAGGTTTGCTAACTGGTAGTATTGGGCTGCAATATGGAGAAAATGATGGCTGTATGATTCCTCATTCGCACATTCTATTGATTTCCTGCTTAACTGCTTCACACTTTGCCCGCAGTATAGGGTAAGACATAACACAAAATGTTTCGTGAGGATAGACATTAAGTTTATGTTCATAATATTTGATTTCTCCTGGATTCTTATTAGAAACACTTCCATATTTAAAAAGTAAGTCAGAAAGCTCTTGTCGTTGTGTAGCATCTAGAATATTTGATTTGTTCAGTTTTTGTTCTACTGATTCCTGGTTAACTTCAGTGTCAGTCTTGTGTTCGTTATCACAATTGTTCACAAAATACACGGTGGGATATTAATACTGTACAGTGACATGGGATTCTGGGTTTACTTTGTCATACCTCTCCAGTGTGGTAATCAGGCTGACAGAAAATCTTTGGTCCTTCACAAAGAAATGGCACTTACTATTACCTATGTCTATTTGAGTTTCGGAGGCTCTAACTGTGTAAATACCTATCAAGCACTTGACTATAAGTTTGTCTACTATCAAAAAATTACACTTCGCACAAAATTGTTCATATGTTCACGGTGATAAGAGATTCGTGGTTTACTAAGTTGGTTTTGTCACCTGTAGCGGTTGTTCTTTGCAGTTTTGCACTGGCAGAACAGGAAATTTATTCCGTCTTTTTAATTCAGTGAAAAATGCTCCGGACATTAAATTAGTTGTGGACCCTTATCAAGTATTAACTGTGTGTCTATACCAAAAATTTTCATTCTGATTTTTCGCCGATTTTAGTTCATGTTGGTAGATCGTCTTTTATGTCTCCTTCTTCATTGAAAGGTACAAAACATGTTTGCTAATCTGGTTTGCCCCCATCACTTATAAGATCTCTAGTATGGGGCTCAAATATGGCCGATTCAGGTTTTCCTGCGGTGTAGTCTGATCTACTTCGGTACACGGGACAACTTCTTTCAGTTGTACTGTGCAATTGTTTCTCCAGTGTGTATCATTTCCAGTTCGCAACAGGCTTCCTCGTGTGTCCATATGGCTGTTATGAAATGTTGCCATATTGCGATTTGGCTGCGCAAAGGTTGGTTGCGGTATGGCATGTTGCATGTTTTTGTTGTTGCCGCGCGCCAGCCACCGATGCGGTTAACTGTTTTCATTTACAAGTGGTGCATAATTTTGAGAGGAGGGACTGAAATTAGCTTGTGGATGGTAATCGTTCCTGTTATACAGAAAGTTTTGTTTAAATCTCTTGTTCCTGCCCTTTCCAGTCCGGTATCCATTACCACGGTTAATGTATCCTTGCAGTTGCGTGCGCCATCTTTGCTGTGTGTTCGTGTATGGCTTTTTTGTATTGACCATTCAAGTTACGTTGTTGTGGTGTCTGGCTGTCTGACGCCCTATTTGTTACTACTTTCTCTTCATATATTAGGTCGATTGAATCTAAAATGGATAGAATATATTCTGTGTCGTGCTCAGGGCTACTAATTAATTTTTCACGAGTGTGTGATGGCAAACGACTTTTAAAAATTTTTAAACAATCACGTGAGGTATAGGATTCGTTCAATAACGTGTTTTGTTGAGATACTTCTCAAAATATCTTCTTAAGCTACCATATTTGCTATTAAAAGGGACGGGGTTAAAAACCTCTCGCCTAAGTCTCTTCTGTACGGCTTCTGACCTGTATTTGTCAAGAAATGCCCGATCAGATTGTAAATATGTGGCACAATGCTCAGCTACCTCGGTCGCCCACAAAAGTACATCGCCTTACGTGTACCCAACATCAAACCTGATATGAAACTTCATGGCAGATTAAAACTGTGTGCCGGACCGAGACTCGAACTCGGGACCTTTGCCTTTCACGGGCAAGTGCTCTACCAACTGAGCTCCCCGAGCACGACTCACCACCCGTCCCCTTTGTGCTTCAGTCCAATTTCTAGGAAACACATGTTGAAAAGCACTAATAATGCAACAGGATTCATCTTCTTACCTTCACTCGTAAATGTTGGAAATTGACGGTGTATTAATAGACCTTCGTCAGCAAATATAGTGGACAAGCTGTTTGCATTTTGTGCTGTGTTTACATAGCTGTCAAAATTATTTACATTTCTCGTAGGTACTGGTTCTGGTGTTATGCCCTGTAAACTTACACTCTGCGTTCTGTCATTACTACTACATCATTGATTAATTTACATTCCTTCACTACCTTTTCCGCTGCAGTACTGGTTTTGTCTGAAGTACCTGCTTCAGCATGTGAAATTACGTGAGATAAATCTTCATTAATTCTGCCTCTTTCCTTTTTGGCACAGACTAATTCGATTTCAAGTGAAGCTACTTTTAAAGTGAGTTCATCAATAGCTATTGGTATATTTTCGTAAACCTTGTGCACTTTGTTTACTACAGTAGAGATGTTCTTTACTGTGGAAGTTAGTTGTGTTTGTGTAGCGTGCAGGTTCGTGTGTGTGTTTTTCATCGCTTTTGTTTGCTGCTCCACTGTATCATTCTGCTCATTAAGAGTGTATAATTTCTGTTTTATACCTGTAATGTCATTGTTTACTTTGGAAAGTACATCTTGTTTTAGCTCTTTTTCCATGTCTTTAAATTTTACATTCATCTCCTCGCGAAAATTCGTTGTGAAATCACTGATCTGCTGTGTGACTGTATCCTTAAAATCTCTTAAAACTTGTTTTTGCTCTTGTTTTATGTGGTTTACGTCTTGTGTGACTATGGTAAGGTTCTGCGATAAACTGTCGAATTCTGTATTTATGTCCATTCGCAAATTGGTATTTATATTTTTTATTTTGGTGCTCAAGCTATGAAGTCTTGAAGTATCCCAGCAACTGCGCTGTTTTGGCTGCTATTTAATGTACATTAGTTGTTGACAACAGTACTCGGCAAATCAAAATTTGAATTTTGTGTGATGGGTGCCAGTAAAGTGTTGTCAAAAATCATGTTATATACGCTTTCTATGTTTTACTGTGTGAACCGAATGTTGCTCATTGAGTATGTGATGTAGTTTCATCTATTGCCATCAACGTATCATCAAAGTTAGAGCTCTGTGTAAGCTCACTGGCACTTGTCATTTCGGGCATGTTCATTTCTGAACTATTTAATACGACTAATTGTGGAAGACATGGCGCTGGTACTTCAGATGTTCCATCCTGCAATCGTACGCCATCTTGGCTCATTGCGTTTTCGCCACTGTCAACAATAATGGAAACTGATTTTTGAGCCATTTTGTTTGAATATTACAATTAAAATTTTTGGAAAACAGAAAATTGAAATATATTATTTTTGTGAATTTAAACTTACGATTTACGTATCGTCAAGCTTCATTTAGCTACTTTTATGACGCACAAAATGTTATGACACAGAAACTTTAAGCTTTTCTCTCGCTACTCATTACGTAAAATTTTTGAGAAATTCACTGCAATGCATTTAGGAAAGGAAATTAAGGAAAGGGATGTCTAATTACTACGCAGGGACGCTACCAAGCATAGCTAAGCAAGTGGTTGTGTAGCGGTCCTACCTTTGCTGCGGTGAAAGAAACAGCGTATTTCCAGTGTTCAGCCACCGCAGATTTCTCTGGATGACCCAACCTCGTGTTGACACGCAGCCTTGACACGGGACACGGCATGAATTATGAAGAAACCAAGATCCTCTCGCATGCTTCCACATAATGGGACTCCATCATCAAAGAGGCGCTCGAAATACGTATAACCAGTGACCTAACAAACAGAGACACGGGGTTTCACCTGAGCAAAGCCTAGGAGCCAGTCCTGGCGGCACTAAGGAATCGTCAGCCACAGATTAGCAACCGCACCGAGTCAACGCAGATGGGAAGCCTTAGCGCAGATGCTTAAATCGCGCGCCAACACCTCGCTTGCACAGACCGCGACCCGTCTCTCCAGCAGAGGGCTCTGGTATTCGACGCTGTCTACGATTGGTCTTCGATGACGTTATGCCCCGCTGGCGCCTGCGCTGTTCCAGAAAGCCAGCATATAAATTGGCGAGCTTCTCAGCGACGCGACAGTAGCACCTGAAGATGGCGGGCAGTTGTCTCGCTGAAATATTGTGCAGTTTCTACAATACTATCCGGCGTAATTCCCGGGAACCTATCAAGCAGCAGATGCAGCGCCGGGAAAGCCTCAAACAGCACAATTTTGGATAATTTACACAACTGGTTTCATGGCTTTCTCAATGTCATGTCACCAGATCGCCAGTTGTGCAAATATATATATATATATATATATATATATATATATATATATATATATATACAGGGTGTTCCATTGATAGTGACCAGTCCAAATATCTCACGAAATATGCATCAATCGAAAAAACTACAAAGAACAAAACTCATTTAGCCTGAAGGGGGAAACCAAATGGCACTATGGTTGGTCCAATAGATGGCGCTGCCATAGGTCAAACGAATATCGACTGCGTTTTTTTTTAAATAGGAACCCCATTTTTTATTACATATTTGTGTAGTACGTAAAGAAATATGAATGTTTTAGTTGGACCACTTTTTTCGCTTTGTGATGGATGGCGCTGTAGTAGTCACAAACATATGGCTCACAATTTTAGATGAACAGTTTGTAAGAGGTAGGTTTTTTAAATTTAAATACAGAACTTAGGTACATTTGAATATTTCAGTCGAGAGCGTCACAGGATACTAACTGGCGTAATCAAACACCAACAGTCCACGTAGTGGAAGTTACTCCTAACCCAGAGACCGATAGCACCGAGACGCCGGAAAACTTGAACCGGTAACAGTAGTCCTATGTTCTGTGACCTTGGAGGGGAGTGTGGGCACTAGCTTGATTGTCGCTTGCATTATCAGATACGTTCAAAGTAGGTATACCATCTAAGTTATACATATGTGTAATAATATTAGATTTAGGATGCTGGTAAATCACTTTCCAGAATTTATGTTGTTAAATGATAAGGAAAATTTTCGTTTGTGTTTTTTTCTTATATGTCAAATGTGTCAATGATAAGGTGAGTGGATGTAACAAGAAAGAACTTTATTTTATGTGTCTAGATATGACGATACTTTAAACACAACTCTTCGCCTTGCACATAGCACAGTCGTAAATGAATAAACGGACTTGTGAAACGCACGGTAGTGCGCAATGCAATACACAACTCGCGCGTTGGTTCTGGTAACAGAGTGAAGCAGCTTCTGTGCATTGGAGAGAAAGCTAGTCAACAAACCGCAAGCGTGTGCGCGGCAGACAGACAGAGCTGAAAGTGTTGATGCACCCAAAACAAATAAACCCTATGAGCTACAGCCTGCACTAGCATTTTCAGAGCCTATTGCATAAACAGGGACACATAAAATTAAGGGAGAGTCTATACTACAACAAGATGGCCACCGAGTGAGATCACAGGTATTTTCTTCGTATGCTAAAGGAACTTATTTAAGAGGAAATAGCGTCAAATTTAAATTTTCTTTGTTTTGTATACTTGCTATAGTGTCTGTTCTTGTCACACAACTGAATATTAGCGTCCGAGCAGCACTTGTTCTTGAGAAAACTTGTTCTTTAGCTGAAGTTCCGATAATCGAGACATAACCCGAAATTTTGCGTGACATAAACACAAAAAATTCTATTCAAGTTTTTTGATAGTGCAAAATTCCTTTAAAAAATACAGCTACTAGTTTCATCAGTGTCTATTGTTGCAATAAAAGTGTAATTAAACGTTCAAAATCGTATTTAACTAACACATTTCGTATTATTTACTAGTTAGATGCGATCTAGGCCTAAATTTTCCGAGTTATAATCGTTTAAAAAACCGACCAAACACGCCTGATAACGCGAATTCTCTCAAAGCAAATTAATTACAAATTCATTCTTCTGTCACTGTATCTCTAAATCAGTACAAAAACAACAACCACCACACATAAGGCCTTTGTGGCGTTTTCTGTTTACATAGAACTAATCTTGCGTCCTTGACAAATTTAAAACATTCTTTAAACTTAATTATTCTTTTGAAACTGACCATGAATGAGAAATGTGGGAGCTGTTTTAGGGTACTGAGTAGAGGGATTTGTTGCCAATCTTGTAGGAAATATTTTCACTGGAGGGGGAGGAGATGCAGAGGGGAGAATGTTGGCAGAACAGAAGAGGCTCTCTCCTGGAACTGCAGAGTATGCAGTAGGAACATTTTGACTGGGGTACAGGAAAGTAAAATCTGTGCCCTTCAGGCACAGTTGGAGGAAGCAAGGAAGGAACTCATAAGGATCAGGGAAGATAGGGGGGAGGTGGGTGGTTGGGAACTAGCAGCTGGTAGGTGGATAAGACGAAAGAGAACGCGATCTGACAGTTTTATCATCAACACCAAAAGCAGGTATCTACCACTGCCAGAGTTACGTGGAGAAGACCCTCAGGTAGACCAAGGAGCAGGAAATGTGCAACACACTTCAACTGAGGCCAAGAAGCCTAGGAATGTACAAAGTCTTAGGAAGAAGAAAGTGCTGCTGCTATGTAGTAGCCATGGGCGAGGCATAGGCCCTCACTTACAGGAAAGTTTAGGGGCAGCGTACCAGGCCACCAGTACCTTCAAGCCAAATGCAGGGCTAAGTCAGGTGATAAAGGACCTAGGGTCTTTATGTAAGGACTATACAAAAGAGGGTGGGGTGGGAAACAGTTTGGACAGGGATGGGGCATATGACATAGGTGGTAATCTGGACAAGATGGCTTCCCTGACTCATGGCACCAACATACACTTTGTTGAACTGTTCCGACATCATGATCGACCACACCTTGATGGACCTGTGAGGCGAATCAATGTGGGGTGAGGAATGGCTCTGAGGAGAGCCAACTTTGCTCATGTTTCTCTGGTGCCCGTCAGGACTATCAACAGATAGGGTTTCACTAGGTATGGCCTACACCTAAACAGGCCTGGGAAGGGAAGATTGGTACAGCTGATTCATGATAGTATAGGGGGTGGATCTTGGGCCACACATGGTCAAATACCTATTGTTACAGGTAGGAAAAGTAGGTCTTATTTATGATAAATCCAGACAACAGGTTTCCTTGCCTAAAGAGTATCTCCAGCACTTTAAAAAATACTGAAACAATCACTCACAAGACAGCTTTTAACACCGCAAATATCATATATACCAGATGTCACAAAGAAAAACAAAGCATTATAGGAAGGGGGATTTCACAAACTAAACAATTTCCACCAAAACATGCAATCAATAAAAAATAAAATACAACTCTTAGAAGTTGAGCTCCAATCTTTGAGCTGCACAGAAGTTTGTATTACTGAACACTGGTGTAGAGACACAGAAATCCAATACATAGTTTTATCATTGTATGAAATGGCAAACTTTTACTGCAGAACTACTTCAAGGGGTGGAGCATCATGCATTTATATCAGAAAAGGAACACAGTTCAAATCAAGATACGACCCCAGTACAGTAAGTAAAGACAAACACTTTGAAATATCAGCTATTGAATTAACAGGGCTTGATATCACCAAGAAATTCATCATTTTGTGTGTGTATAGATCTCCCAGTGGTAGCGTGGACTTTTTTTTTGCAATAAGTTAAAAGAAGTTCTAGATGAAGTCTCAATTACAAAGGTCAACTAATTCTCTGTGGGGACATTAACATCAACACTAATATCATAAATGAATCCAGCAGCACCTTCATAAACATCTTTCAAAGTTTTGGCATGTCCCTATTGGTCAATAGTGCAACAAGGGTTACTACAACGACTGTATCAGTAATTGACCATGTGGCCACAAATATGGACAGGGAAAAATGTGGTGTAAAAGATCTTTGATTATCCGACCATCTTTTTCAAATAACAACAGTAAAATCAGGCATCGAATCATTACTTAAACTACAAGCCTACAAACGACATCTATCAGAAAACAAAATAAAAGATTTTTCAAAATAACTAGAAAAACAAAACTGGGGTGAAGTGTATAAGGAAACCAATGTGAATATGAAATTCTCAAATTTCTCCACATTGTTTAAATTGAACTTTGAAAAGGCATTTCCAAAAGTATGCATGTCTGTATCAACATCTCACAAAAACATAGGACAGCAGCAGGTATTAAGAAGTAATTCCAAACATTTAAACACCTCAGTTCCATGAAAAAGATTCGCAATGATCCAGAATTCTTAAATTTGTATCATAGGTACAATAAGATCTATAGGAAGGTGCTGATTGCTGCAAAAAATGTCATTTAATGATAAAATAATATATAATGCAGAGAATAAAAGCACAACATTCTGGGATAATATATAAAAGGAAACAGGGAGAGGCAAACAAATGCAGAATAACACACTGCTAAAGGAGGGGGATAAGGTAATAAATGATCCACAACACTTATCAAACTATGTTAATGAGCATTTTTCAAGTATTGCACAGAAGTTACAGCAAAACTTCCCCCCCCCCCCAAAAAAAAATATAACACCTGTAAATAATGTTTGCACTAAATACAATGAATGATGTTACTTCCAACCACAGAGAATGAAGTCAATAAAACTGTTCAAAAAGTAAAAAATAAAGTCAGTAAACTTAGATGAAGTACCAATATGTGCACTGAAACAATGCAGAGGGATTATACAAGGCCCCTTAACAAATGTAATAAATTAATGTTTCACATCAGGGTCATTTCCAAAGCAGTTAAAAAGGCAAGAGTTGCACCTTGGCTTAAGAAAGGTAATGCAGAAGACATAGAAAATTACTGGCCCATTTCCCTGCTGTCACCATTCTCAAAAACAATAGAAGCAAATATGAAAGACAGATTAATGAATTACCTGAATAAATACAATCTTTTAAGCAAATCACACTTTGGTTTCCAAAGTGGCAAAAATGCTCTTGATAAAGATGAGTGTGTCACAGGCATATTTTTGGATCTTTCTAAGGCTTTTTATACAGTCTACCACAAGATTGTACTAAACAAATTAGAAGCATTAGGAATAAGAGGGGTAGCTAATGACTAGTTTTTATCATACCTAACAGATAGGGTGCAAACAGAAGAGATAACACATACTTCAAATAGATCCACTTATCAGAACCAAAATACATTAATATAGGGGTTCTGCAAGGTAGCATATTAGGACCAATACTGTTCCTGATACACATTAATGACTTTCCCAGTAGTGTTACTCATGGTGAAAAAATTCTCTTCGCTGATCACAGTAATGAGAATACAAGAGAACTCCTTGCCAAGACAAAATGAAACTCTCAAGGAAGTTAATGATTCGTCAATAAGCAATAAAGTGACATTCAACATAACGAAAACTAATGCCATGAATTTCAGTTTGAAGAGAAAAACTGACAATATTAAATTTAGATCTCACCTCTATAGACTGTGTAACAAATGCAGAATTTCTAGGACTGAATATTGATTCTCCGTTGAAGTGCTGTGAACGTGCAAAGGTCACTGCAAACACAATGTCATCAGCATGTTATGCCCTTAGAATCCTGTCATCAGTGTGTAACATGCAGTGTCTTTTAGTTACATATTATTCATATGTACACTCAATTCTTAACTATGTCATACTTTTTTTTGGGAACAAATGCACAAAATATGAACACAATTTTCAAACTCCAGAAAAGAGTCATAAGAATAATAACCAAAAATATTAGTCGAGCTCATTGTAAAGATCTATTCAAAACACTGGGATTTTAAGTGCTCCGTGTGAATACATTTACCAGTCAGTTTTAAACACCAAAAATAACATTGGTAATTACTGCAGAAACAGCTCTGTCCATGGACTCAACTTACATTTACCAAGAAAAAAAATAAACATAAACCTCAAAAACAGAATTTTCTAGCAAGGAATAAAACTGTACAATAAATTACCAAAAGAGATTAAAGAAATTGCAAAAATACACTTATTTCAAAAAGCAGCTAAAAAGTACCTGTTATGCAATACTTTTTTACATTGAAGGATTATTTAGCTAAAACAGAGTAGGGGTTTGACAAAAAAATGTTAGACAAATAAATAATAATAATAATGATTATTAATATCTGCCATGACGCATAACACCTTCACTTTATGTTTTTTTTCTTTCCTTTTTCCTTTCTAGAATACTTACCCACAAGCTATGCATGGCAGAACACCTCTTCCTCTTCTGAGTTCAACATCTCACTCATTATGGAGGGATGCTGACTCAGTTTTTCAGGATAGCAAATGGGAATGTGCGGTACAGAAAATGTCCCAGAGATCACCAGTGTGTGTGTGTGTGTGTGTGTGTGTGTGTGTGTGTGTGTGTGTGTGTGTGTGTGTGTGTGTGTGTGTGTGTGTGTGAAGTGAGTGAAGTGTTATGAAAGAATGTGTGTATAGTGTGTGCAGTGACTGATAGTGAGATATGAGTGAACAGTGTGAGATTACATTATGTAATAAGTTACTTGTAAAAAATGTTGTATACCAGGAATAAATCTAATGATTGTCACTAACTAGAATTCTGTAAATATATATGTGTACACGAATTAGCTTATTTCAAATTGATCTAACTTTATAAACACTTTGACATGTCCTATATCCCTGTAAAAAGAGATCTATGGATGAGTAAATCTACTACTACTACTACTACTACTACTATGACTATCTACACAATACACACAAACAAAGATAAGCTAAGGGATTATATACATGGGAAGGGACCCTAAACTACGAGATATTTACTGAACTTGCTACTATATAAATTGTATCTATAAAGTTTCAAATTAAGTATTGAAAGTACATGCACTAATTATAATTGAGGGACCAGAAAACTCTTGCAGCAGATAATCTAGAGAGTTCAATATAACTGGCAAACTGAATAAGAGGTCGCATCACACCTATAATACACTTTATTTTCAATATTTACAAGGTAAGTAAAGACACACACATGCCATTAAATGTGTTTGTGATCACACGACTGCACAATGAAGTAAATGAATACATGGTTGAATATACAAAGGAGGTATTAGTAGCCATCGAGCCACTGTACACATATCTATGAAGATTTACTTTTTTTGTGAGTATTAAGTTTTTTCTTCCAGGGAACGATGCATCAACACATTATAAAGTCAAGTAAGATAAATGCCTCTCGAGTGTTAGGGACCATTTAAGCATAAGAAAGGATCATACCATAAGCAAATGTAGTTGTAAGTTCATGATATGTGTGAATGTGATAGTGTAAAAATATATGTAGACAATAACAGTTGCAGTACGTCACATATCACAGTGCGGAACTAAGGTGGAGCACTACCAAATTATAAAGGGATCGAAAACAAACTACTGTGAGTGTCGACTATCCATGAAAGCTTCAAACACCTGATTTACAATGAAATTTTTGTACATGTTTTTTAATCTTATAAACACTGTTTTACGCTCATTGGACATAACATATACTATTGATGATACAACTCTGTATACCTCAGCTCATGAAATGGTTATCCTTTATACAATGAACATAACAAGTAAATACTGAGCTGCACTTTCAACACTGAGTAAGTATTCGATACGATTGGTATCGTTAGGTTTGCGTTGTGTTAATCAACAACAAAATATTTTGTTCTTGGAGACACAGTTAAGACCAGCAATGAGACGTAACTGAGCACATAAATGCCTTTCCGTGAAATTTCTTCAGCCTTGTAGATTCCTTCCTGGAGAATGCTAGAGAGGCGAGGCCACACATAGTTATTTGAGCAGCGCATAGAATCTATTGTAGCGACTATTGTTTACTTCTTTAATTCTTTGAAGTTGATAAATATGCTCTGACAAGAAATCACTGTAAATTGAAATGGAATGTATGTCAGTTTATGCCATCAAGGAAAACAGAATCTATTCTTGTATGAATATTACGTAAAGAAGTAAAACCAAATGAGAGTAAAAAGAGTACTCATATAATTGGGATAGAACGATGTAACGAGATTATAATTTTACAAAATGCACTAAAATAAAATGACAATCAGACTATAATGTATTTAAGCAACGATAATAGCATGTCAGCAAATGAATAGGATAAGTTGCACTCGTATTTCTCTTTTGTCATGTGTAGAGTATGTGGAAAGGACACTACAGAAATTTTGTGTAATGCAGTGCTATGAAAGACGCTCAAAAATAAAGTGCAAAACATACTAAACCTGCATGCAAAGTGTTAAGCATGCGTGTGAGATATGTGTGTGTGTGTGTGTGATAAACTAAACATGACAATACTTTGTGTAACATGAATTTTCTGTGCTTGACAAAGTCATAAAAAAATCAATTTTCTGTGCTTGATAACATGGTAAAACAGGCAAGAAACTTACATTATCGTCAGATGTAGAATGTACAGCTGGTGTCCCCACTGAAAAAATGAGAGCGACGAGGTGAAATACATACTTCGGGCCACTGATATGAAAACCAATTGCCACTGCATCGAAGATTTCACAAAGGATCATGCTGCTGAAGAACTTCACGAATTTGTGCAGTGAAGGCTACTGTGAATGCACGACACAGACACTGTGACTTTGTATTAAATATGTGAAAGCGACCTGGAATGGTAATGGAGGTCGAGCTGCAAGCATGCTTTGCAAACTAAACACTGGGCAGATACTGACTGACAACAATGGGACTATGCAGTTACAGCAAGCACTTTGTTATGAAAGAGAACTTACGTATATATATGTTAAGGGAGCTGACATGCCTATATAAATTGATAACCATATAAGATAACTCCAATGTCCGTAAAATAAAGGGTATGCCATTACGGCCAGAGTTATCAACCTCTAAAAAAGGAAATAAGCCCAGACACTATGCACCCCCGCATGACATCAGTGCACATTGGGGAGGGGGAGGGCAACGTAATGAATCATATTATTATTATTACAATTTTTATTTCTCTCGTCCTTTCTTTTTATACATATAAGGTATATATATCAAATAATAATAATTTTGTGCCATTGATGATATTGGCATACAAACAAAACAAGTAGAAATATGCCCTTCAAGGCAATTTGAGGTGTGCCAAGAAACTGTCCAAATAAAAATTAAAAATGATGTGATTATAGATCCTTTTCAAATGTCAAACTGTTTCAATGATTTCTTCATAAATCTGGGAAAATTGGAAGTAGATATCACAGCCCACCAGGACAAGATGGATGTCAACTTTGTAAATATAAAACAAAATGCAAGCCTTAAAACATTCAACAGAATGTTTAAAAAAAACAAGAAATCATCTGGTTGAAATTCCAACCACTGTAGTCAAGGATGTTTATAACATCATTTCTCATCCATTGGCTAAAATTATTAATCAATCATTCGAGGAAGGATGTTTCCTAGAGGAGTTAAAATATGCTGAAATAAGGCTGTTGCTCAAGTAAGGCTCACAAGATGAGATGGGAAATTACTGCCCTATTTCCCCACTGCCAGTTTTTGCTAATGTTATAGAAAGGATTGTTCCAATACATCTTGAAAACTTTTTTACAGAAAACAATATTATAATTAAAAATCAGTTTGGATTTCAAAAAGGGGAAAAATACAATAAATGCTATCAGGGAATTCACTAAAAAGATAAGCTCTGCTTTAGACAAGGATAAAAAGGTCACAGGCATTTTTTGTGATTTGACCAAAGCTTTTGACCTTGTCATTCACGTACTAATTCTTCACAAGTTAGAGAGGTATGGGATCGTGGGCAGGGCATTTCTGTGGTTCAAATCTTATTTGTCAGAAAGAAAAGAGAGGGTTATTCTAAATTCAAATGAAAAAATATCATTCTCGGAAAAAGATTTGTACAGGCGTCCCACAGGGCTCAATTTCCAGACCTTATCTTTTTTTCTGTACATAAATGATTTACCTATAAACATTGATATTCACTCCGTTTTATTCGCAGATGACACCTCGTTTTTAATTGAAAATGACAATTTAGAACAAATTCATGATACTGTGGAAAATATAATGGGAAACCTAGAATTATAGTTCCAGCAAAATGGATTAAAACTCAATGTCACAAAAACACAATTAGAGCAGTTCAGTGCTAAAACATCATCACCATTTCCCATAAAAATAGTGCATAGCGATCAGGAAATGACTGAAGCAAGTCATGTAATATTTCTAAGTCCAAACCCTGACAAAAATTTAAATTGGAAGGCACATGTAGACTTCTTAGCAAACAAACTAATCAACCTAACTTATGCGATGAACGTCTTATCTGGTTCCACCGTTACGGACACCAGGAAGATAGTCTACCACAGCTGCTTTGAGACTATAATTCGATACAGACTAATTTTCTAGGGAAACTCTATGAACAGCCTGAGATTACTTACACTTCAAAATAGAATGATGAGAAACATGTGTTTAGTCCAACGAAGCACATCATGTCACCTATTATTCAAAAAATAAAAAATACTAACCATTCCTCATCTGTACGTATACGAAATTTTTATTTTCATATGGAAAAATCCTCCCCCCATGAACCATGGACCTTGCCGTTGGTGGGGAGGCTTGTGTGCCTCAGCGATATAGATAGCCGTACCATAGGTGCAACCACAACGGAGGGGTATCTGTTGAGAGGCCAGACAAACGTGTGGTTCCTGAAGAGGGGCAGCAGCCTTTTCAGCAGTTGCAAGGGCAACAGTCTGGATGATTGACTGATCTGGCCTTGTAACAATAACCTAAACGGCCTTGCTGTGCTGGTACTGCGAACGGCTGAAAGCAAGGGGAAACTACGGCCGTAATTTTTCTCGAGGGCATGCAGCTTCACTGTATGATTAAATGATGATGGCGTCCTCTTGGGTAAAATATTCTGGAGGTAAAATAGTCCCCCATTCAGATCTCCGAGCGGGGACTACTCAGGAGGACGTCGGACGTCGTTATCAGGAGAAAGAAAACTGGCGTTCTACGGATCGGAGCGTGGAATCCTTTATTAGGGCACGTAGGTTACAAAATTTAAAAAGGGAAATGGATAGGTTAAAGTTAGATATAGTGGGAATTAGTGAAGTTCGGTGACAGGAGGAACAAGACTTCTGGTCAGGTGAATACAGGGTTATAAACACAAAATCAAATAGGGGTAATGCAGGAGTAGGTTTAATAATGAATAGGAAAATAGAAATGTGGGTAAGCTACTACAAACAGCATAGTGAACGCATTATTGTGGCCAAGATAGATACGAAGCCCACACCTACTACAGTAGTACAAGTTTATATGCCAACTAGCTTTGCAGATGATGAAGAAATTGAAGAAATGTATGATGAAACAAAAGAAATTATTCAGATAGTGAATGGTGACAAAAATTTAATAGTCATGGGTGACTGGAATACGGTAGTAGGAAGAGGGAGAGAAGGAAACGTAGTAGGTGAACATGGATTGGGGCTAAGTAATGAAAGAGGAAGCTGCCTGGTAGAATGTTGCACAGAGCACAACTTAATCATAGTTAACACTTGGTTCAAGAATCATAAAAGAAGGCTGTATACGTGGAAGAAGCCTGGAGATACTGACAGGTTTCAGATAGATTATATAATGGTAAGACAGAGGTTTAGGAACCAGGTTTTAAACTGTAAGACATTTCCAGGGGCAGATGTGGACTCTGACCACAATCTATTGGTTATGACCTGTAGATTAAAACTGAAGAAACTGCAAAAAAGTAGGAATTTAAGGAGATGGGACTTGGATAAACTGACTAAACCAGAGTTTGTACAGAGTTTATGGGAGAGCATAAGGGAACAACTGACAGAAATGGGGAAAAGAAATACAGTAGAAGAAGAATGGGTAGCTCTGAGGGATGAAGTAGTGAAGACAGCAGAGGATCAAGTAGGTAAAAAGACGAGGGCTAGTAGAAATCCTTGGGTAACAAAAGAAATATTGAATTTAATTGATGAAAGGAGAAAATATAAAAATGCAGTAAATGAAGCAGGCAAAAAGGAATACAAACGTCTCAAAAATGAGATCGACAGGAAGTGCAAAATGGCTAAGCAGGGATGGCTAGAGGACAGATGTAAGGATGTAGAGGCTTATCTCACTAGGGGTAAAATAGATACTGCCTACAGGAAAATTGGAACACTTGAGGCAATACTGACCTCTGACTTATCTTAGAAGAAAGATTAAGGAAAGGCAAACCTATGTTTCTAGCATTTGTAGACTTAGAGAAAGCTTTTGACAATGTTGACTGGAAAACTCTCTTTCAAATTCTGAAGGTGGCAGGGGTAAAATACAGTGAGTGAAAGGCTATTTACAATTTGTACAGAAAGCAGATGGCAGTTATAAGAGTCGAGGGGTATGAAAGGGAAGGAGTGGTTGGGAAGGGAGTGAGACAGGCTTGTAGTCTCTCCCCGATGTTATTCAATCTGTATATTGAGCAAGCAGTGAAGGAAAGAAAAGAAAAATTCGAAGTAGGTATTAAAATCCATTGAGAAGAAATAAAAACTTTGAGGTTCGCCGATGACGTTGTAATTCTGTCAGAGACAGCAAAGGACTTGGAAGAGCAGTTGAACAGAATGGATAGTGTCTTGAAAGGAGGATATAAGATGAACATCAACAAAAGCAAAACGAGGATAATGGAATGTAGTCGAATTAAGCGAGTGATGCTGAGGGAATTAGATTAGGAAATGAGACACTTAAAGTAGTATAGGAGTTTTGCTATTTGGGGAGTCGAAGTAGAGAGGATATAAAATGTAGACTGGCAATGGCATGGAAAGCGTTTTTGAAGTAGAGAAATTTGTTAAAACTGAGTATAGATTTAAGCGTCAGGAAGTCATTTCTGAAAGTATTTGTAAGGAGTGTAGCCATGTACGGAAGTGAAACATGGACGATAAATAGTTTAGACAAGAAGAGAATAGAAGCTTTCGAAATGTGGTGCTGCAGAAGAATGCTGAAGATTAGATGGGTAGATCACATAACTAATGAGGAAGTATTGAATAGGATTGGGGAGAAGAGAAGTCTGTGGCACAACTTGACCAGAAGAAGGGATCGGTTTGTAGGACATGTTCTGAGGCATCAAGGGATCACCAATTTAGTATTGGAGGGCAGTGTGGAGGGTAAAAATCGTAGAGGGAGACCAAGAGCTGAATACACTAAGCAGATTCAGAAGGATGTAGATTGCAGTAGGTACTGGGAGATTAAGAAGCTTGCACAGGATAGTGTAGTATGGAGAGCTGCATCAAACCAGTCTCAGGACTGAAGACCACAACAACAACATGTAAAAATAAAAATTCACTTGACAATTTTCATTTCAACCACAATTACAGTACTCATCACAGACACAACTTCAAATGACCCTCTCATAATTTAAAACTTTACGCTCAAACATCAATGTATATGGGATTAAAAATTTAGAATAAATTAAATAACACAAATCTGTTAAATTTGGAGTTTGACCCACTAAAATGATTGTTATCTAATACACTAGTTTAAAAATGTTATTGTTCAATTGAAGTGTACATGCAGGACAGTTTGGCAATTTGAACAGAAAAGAAACAATAAAGATTATTTATTGTATAATAGATTTTTAGTATATTGTATAAATTGTATTGCAAGCTGCGAAATGACCATCAGTGTTGTATATGTTCTTGTTAAGTTGTTCAGGTGTAAAAATGCAGAAAAGCCTCCTTAAATATGTTAATTATTAGAACCTTATTTTTTTAAAGTAAGTTGACATGTCGCCATTACAAAAATCTATGATCTGTAACTGTACATTATGAGACAAACTATATTCTACAATATTCATCTGTTTGTCTCTATAAGTGGTAGCAGGTGCATTTATGATGAGTTCTGCCAAGTTAATACTGTTAAAAAATGTGTATTCTAACTGTACATTAAAGAAGTATGATAAAAAGTTAATAGGAAAGAAAATTTTATTTGTACATTCACAATGGCCATACCCATCTGTTCATCATTTTGCCCACATCGAGAATCCTGCATCAAAAGGATCGAACCAGACAAGAAGAATTTGAGCAAGCAGAGGAGGGGCGATCAGGAACTAGTATTGTCATACCAAGCTACAAGCACAATGGTGGTAACAAGAAAAAGAAGTCTGTAAATTTAAATGCTGGATGTATATGTATTGAATAATGAAGGTGTCATGATATTAATGTCAGTTAAAGTTCGCTCAGGATATGTGTAGCTTCCAATTTATTTCAATCATTCTTTCCAATTTTTTTGATTATTTGAGCAGCAATTATCGATCAGTTTCCATTATATATTATATTTTATGTCTGACACCCTATTCCCAGCCACTGTCCAATATACATTTATCCTATTTCCATATAGCATACTAGGCATTCCTCAAGCCAATTGTGTAGCTGCCTTCATTAACCCCTCCATTAATGTTTTCTGAGACTGAATATTCCTGAGCACACAAAAATTGTATGATTTATGTCTGTAGTTGATTTTTTGTGACAATTACATATTAGACTGTTCAAAATTCTATTTTAAGAGTCCACAGAATCTTATCCTTATTAGACTTCTAATTGCATATCTGTTGTATTTGATGTCTTTCTGGCTGATCTGGCTGTTTAAAACCTCAAACAGATATGTCGATACTCGAAGAATACGTCAACACCATCAAATCATGACCACCACCACTCTAAAGTGAACTAAAGAAGCTTCTGTAATAACAACAGACAACTTTGAGAGATTAGTAGTGCAGTTACATAGGAACATTTTGTAAACAGTGATACATACTTCCACACTCTTCCACAATGTTTATACATATGATAAAGCATACACCATATAAACAAGTTTCTACATCATATGTAACTTCTGCAAAATAGGAACTGAGAATTTATCAAAAGCTGAAGTCAGTTTAATCATACAGGTGATTTGAAAACTTTACAGCGTTCCCATAAATTACACACAGATTATGTTGAATTAAACAGGCTCTCTTTGTCTCAAATCTTGTCAACATAAGCTATTCCAGAAAGCAGAGTGTATCCTTTTGCCACCAATTGAGCCCTATATCGAACCACTTCAATATTTCCATTTAATTTTGTACAAAAACTTGTACATTAGTTATTCTGGTTTTGTAAACTAGTTCTCATGTTTTACTTTCCGTCAGAGCATTCATTTCATCCTCTATTGATTTCTTTCATTCTTCAGAACTTTCTGACTGTACAGTAAAACGAACTGATACCTTTGGGACATCTTTTCGGTAGTAGATGACGATATGGCTGTGCCCTTGAAACGTTTGGTACCATCATATTCTAACGATGCTTCTTTGTAATTGCATAACATATTTTCATCATGGGAGTTTTTTTAGACTATTATGATATCTGGCGATCGTTATTTGAAACTTCGTTTACCATATTATGTTTTTACCATTATATTTCGAAAGTCTGTTTCCTTACATTTTCTATTTATCTCTGAAAACGATTATTCAATGAAGATAATTTTGTTTCCTTTGCCAGTTATTGACAGATAAACTTATGTTTGGCACTACACAAATTGTAAAATATCTGTTACAGGAACTGAGTTCAATATTACCTAATCGTTCATTCTTGACAAAATATGTTTGCATCCTGAATAATTTTTCACATAAAAAGATTATCACAATCTTACTGAAATGCCATCAACAAACTCTTTGTACTGTTGAAAAGGAACTTTTCTCCCTTATGAATACATAAAATGTAATATTGAAATTCTACAATGTGTAACGTCATTTACATTTGAAATTGTGAAATACTCGAAAAGTGCATCTTCAGGAGGGTTTATTTCAAAAGTTTAGAAGTTTATCTAGTTTCGTTTTTATGTAACTGAACAAAATCTGATAAATGACAGAACTGATTTCATGAACACAAGTTCGATTAACCAATATTACCAACAGAATGTTTTGTTCCTAAACATATCAAGAGCAGACCTTGGCAGAAATCATACCCCAAATTTTTACAGAATGACAAGATGTACCAACGTCAATAAGAATTCAAAATGATTAACATAAAATGAGGGGAATCCGATCAGGTGGTATCAATCTGATCATTTACCAGTTTTTCCACTTTTGGATAACTGAGTGTAGCATTTTAACAATCACATTGCAGCTGACCATTGTTGTGAATTCTTGACTAATTTAACAGCAACAGTGGCGTGTTGGAGTACACGCAACCAGCAAATCGCTTCATCAGCAGGTGTGTGATTCTTGTGTAGTAAACACAACAGTGCAAAAACATCTGCTGGCGCCTGTTACTTCCAATCTAGTAAGTTGCAATATTATTGCTTGCATATGAACATCTTAAGTGATACAGTAGCGCTTTTTTGTTCCTTGCTGATACTGTTTAGTCACTATGAAGGCCTAATTACAAAATTGCATTTTTGTAGGGTGAATCCAATCAAGCAAGTATACCAAAAGGTTCTGGGACCAACATGGAAATCTACCTACAAACCAGAATTTCTTCTAAACGCGGTGAAAGCTGTCAGATCAGGAGAATTAAGCATCTGGAAAGTTTCAGAGCAATACACAAGTCCATATATCACATTAAAAGACAAAATATGTGACCAACCAGCGTTAACCAATGGTCTGGAAAAAAGCCTGGTTGAAGGATTATTGTATTGTGCGACATGGGATTTCCTTTGAAGAATAACGATGTTAGGGACATTGTACAGGCATATCTCAGTTGAGCAGGGAGAATTGAAAAAAGGTTTTGTGATAATCGACCTGAGCACAAGTGGGTAAAATCTTTTCTGGAAAGAAATAAAGACTAACGGTTAGAGTAAGTGAAAATGAGAAGAGGGCAAAGGCAGCAGTTACCCGAGAAACAGTGATTGATTGTTTTAAAAACCTTGAAGTGACCTGGAGTGATGTACCTCACTGCAACATTATAAACTATGATGAGACAAACTTTTGTGACAATCCTGGACAAGTGAAAGTAATAGTGAAGCAAGGCACAAGACATCCAGAAAGGATAGTGTATAGTTCTAAGTCAAGTATCAGTGTGATAATAGCAGCAGCTTCCGACAGCTGAATCCTTCGACCATACACAGTTTATAGGGAAAAACACCTCTAGGATACTTGGACTGAAGGGGGCATAACTGGTGCAGGTTATAACAGGAATCAAAGTGTTTGGTTTGACAGAACAGTGTTTGAATCATGCTTTGTTGAAATTGTCTTGCCTTATGTCCAGCAAATAGAGGGACCTTAACTGATTATTGGTGACAATCTCTCAAGCCATCTGTCATATCATGTGATTAAACTGTGCCAGGAATAGGATATTAAATATTTGCGTCTACCACCTAATTCAACTCATTTGTAACAGCCACTTGATGTGGCCTTTTTTTAAACCTTTAAAACTTGCTTGCAGAAATGTGCTACATGATTGGATAAGGAAACCAGAGGAGTGGTACCAAAATCCGAATTTCCTAGGTCTTTGAAGAAAACCTTTGAAAATATAGCTATCATGTTCAAATCAAATGTAATTTCTGGGTCCAGAAAAGGTGGAATTTTTCCTTCCTATCTTGATAAAGTCATTTTGCCGATTCCAGAAGCAATTGATAACAACAAACAATGCACCAGCTCATCAGAAGTTTCTTGGGCAGCAGCCTTCGGAATGCAATTGAAACAGGTTTGCTCTAATGAATCAAAAGGAAATCCATTCCAAGCAAGGGGTTTTAGCCTTAACTCCAGGAAAAGGAATTGTTATCAGCAACTTCAATCAAAATGACAGTGACAGGGCTGCGACCAGGGAGTCCCTATCTGAAACATCTAAGAGAACAGCATGAGTCAAATGAAAATGAAGAAATGTAAAAAGAGAAGGATAAAGATTGTCATGAGTTTAAAGAAAATTATATCACCATAGCAAAATTTCCTGCGAAAGAACAGTTCAGGTTTTTTATTGGCAAAACTGAAAGCATCTATAATGACATCTATGAAATGACATTTCTTAGAAAGAAAGTTCTTGATGGAAATGTTTATTTCGTCTTTCCAGAAATTGGCGATTTAACAGAGATAGAAAGAGCCCAAATTATTAAAAAAAGTTGTTCGAGAACACAAATGGCAGGGTAAATTCATTTTTGAAGGAATAGAGGATTATGACATTGAGTAAATACTTTTCACGTTGGTTATGGCATACAATAACTAAAAATTAGTATTTGTTTGTCAAATTTCGTGAATGCAAATGTTTTTATAGCAAAAATCTCAAGTTTAACGTGCTTGTAAAAATTTGTTTAGCCTAGAAATTGCAAAATTTTGTTGCAAATACAGCAATATATTTTTAAAAATCAAAACAGTGATCGGATTCACTCAAGTGGAAGTCTGATTCCGTTCCTGCATACAAAATGCGATGGTGATCGGATTCGCCCCAACTGAGGAGGTGAAACCATTCAACAATTAACTTAAATTAATAACTGCAATTATGAACTAAAATAATGTAATACATGAATATATCATTATCAAGGTTGTGAAACTAACATAATGATATTTTATTCCGACATCACAGCAGCAGATGGACGAAATTGAAAAAAAACTGCTGTTCTTGATCGGATTCATCTCATTTTTGATTTTTGTTTATTTGAAAAGCAACATAGGCGCTGTCTGTTCAAAACTCTGCTCCTCAAATTGTAAAACTATGTATTTCTGTGTCTCTAGATTCTGACAGATATGTAAAAAAATAAAAAAAATTATTTTTTACTCGATTATTTATCTTCGCATTTATTGGATAATGGGAACAGGATTTTTACATGTCCTTACTTATAGTTTCTTGGTCTCTCAAAAATAAGCATCATTCTTAGTTGATTGGGTCTATCTTCATAGTAACAAGACTATTTTTTCCAATTCCGACATTCACATAAACTGTGGTTTCTCTTGTCTTCATTTCTTGTTTATCAGTTGCTGTCAACTTGTTCCTCAGATCACAGGCGCCAGTAGGGTAGGGCCAGTGAGTGCAGCTGTCCCTAGCGAGGATTCATTTAGTTTAGAAATAGGAAATACGACCTGTAACTATACGCTCCGGATATTTGTGCTCTAAAATACCCAGTAAATTCACTAAAATGTCCTGACATAGTTAAATAAAAATTGTATAAAACATTTGTAAAGTGAGTTAGAAATTGAAGCAGACTAGTGAAACCCGTTATAGGAGTTTGGAACTGACTTGTTAATGAATGTGGTAGTATTTCAAAAGCGCAAAGTATTGGAAATGTTATCCACATGAAATTTTTAATGGCAGGAAAACAATTAGTTGAAAAAAATAGTGCTTGTGATGGGACGAATAGAAAACAGCAGAAATTGCGAGAAGACTATACTCTGGAATTGTGAATATGGGATTTAATTATACTGTTAGACTGTTTGTGATTAAAGCACTGATCAGGCGCTAAAGGTGCATATGCACTTATGCATATACACATACATAGATATACACAGATAACTTCTTCCAGGAAAATAAACACAAACCCATATTAATCATAACCAACCACATATCCCATAGAAGATTTAGCATCAAATGTCTTCCATTTTTGCAAAGGAATCTAAAGTAGTATTGGAGTTTTGCTATTTGGGGAGTCGAAGTAGAGAGGATATAAAATGTCGACTCGCAATTGCAAGGAAAGCGTTTCTGAAGAAGAGAAATTTGTTAACATCTAGTATAGATTTAAGTGTCAGGAAGTCGTTTCTGAAAGTATTTGTATGGAGTGTAGCCATGTATGGAAGTGAAACATGGACAATAAATGGTTTGGACACGAAGAGAATAGAAGCTTTCGAAATGTGGTGCTACAGAAGAATGTTGAAGATTAGGTGGGTAGATCACGTAACTAATGAGGAAGTATTGAATAGGATTGGGGAGAAGAGAAGTTTGTGGCACAACTTGACTAGAAGAAGGGGTCGGTTGGTAGGACATGTCCTGAGGCTTCAAGGGATCACAAACTTAGCATGGCAGCGTGGAGGGTAAAAATTGTAGAGGGAGACCAAGAGATGAATACACTAAGCAGATTCAGAAGGATGTGGGTTGCAGTAGGTACTGGTAGATGAAGAAGCTTGCACAGGATAGATTAGCATGGAGAGCTGCATCAAACCAGTCTCAGGACTGAAAACCACAACAACAACAACATAGAGAACTGACGCATCTCACCATTAAAAGTGCATCTCACCATTAAAACTTTCTTCTCATTTTTCAAGTGTCTCTGTGCTTACAATATCTTGAACTTCTCACTGATGTTACATTAGTTGATATAAAACGCACAGTCTTTTCTTTTGTCTCCACTAGTGTACTCATTTGATCGATGACCCTTTTTTCTTACATTTAAAATAAACCAAACTTGTTTTACACTGTTTTGATAAGTGGCTTCTTTGTCACATGAAAAACACTTTCTAACTTCATTCCTTTTATAATGAGACAGTTTCGATATACTTGCTTCAGATGATGTTTGAGTGTTCCTTTACAGTTGTTTATTAACCTTCATTTCCGACATCACAGCTATAGTGATATTTTCATCTTCACAGTCAGTTATTTTAAATTCATAATTTAAACACCGTTTTTGTTACTTATTCCACATTTCTCTTCAGCAGGTAGACCATGACGTATAATATAAACGTGATCGAATTGTTTGGGAAAAGTTTGCAAAAAATCGATCTGATGGTCACCATCATCAATCGGTTTGTCTAACAAAGAGATTTGAGTTTTTACTAAATCAAATTCGGCTGTACAGTCTTGTATACCACCAGATGCTTCCCATACAATTTTATGAAATTTGTTTCTAAGGCAGTCAATGTTATTCGTTGACAGAACATCACAAATATTGTTGAAAAGCTCTTAGGTTTCCAGCTGGGTGGCAGTGTTAAAATATCGCGAGGTTTCGACGAGTGTCATACTCTTCATCTTCGGGTGGAGTGTCGAGATATGCGGTTGATGTAACATTTACACTAACAGTGTGCCCCTCTCCACCTGGCTACAGGCGGCCATGTACTGTCCGGTCGTTGGGTGGTGAGGGAGTGAGGTTGCCGTGGTGGGGCTAGCGGGTGCGCCGTTGTCATCTCCGTGTGGCCATTCCGGCCGTGCCTTGCGTGTTGGACAGTTCTGGTCGTGCTCTCGTCGTACTGGTGCTAACGCCGGATTGCATGCCTGAGTTAGCTGCTTTCCATGGTCTATGTTGATCAGATTCTCCTGAACTCGTATTTATCACGTTGTCCCAGTAGCCAGTTACTCAGCAAAGCACTTCAGTGTTCTGAAAGTCAAAGGTGTGATCTACCTTCATGATATGCTCTGTTATCGCTGATTTCTCTGTGTGTCTTCATCTGCTCCTTGCAGCGCTTTGAAATACAGGTCTGTATTTACCCAACGTACTGTTGGCCACGTTCACAGGTGATACTGCGTATTCCGGGTATTTTTAGTTTCAGTGGGTCTTTCGCAGAGCCAAGCCACTCTTTCGCATTCGGCGGCGATCGGATGAACGTCCTTATGTTGTTTTTTTTTTTCAAGTAGTCTCGCGATTTTGGCTGAGAACAGTCCTAAGTACAGAAGGAAAGCGAGTCTCTTGTCTTCTTCTTCCTCATCCCAGTTTCTGGCATTTTGTATCTTCTTGAATGATCCACTTTTATGCTCTTCAGTGTACACATTTTTGGGGATTCTTCTTTTAGATTTGTAACTCATCCAGGAGTCTTTCTTTGTCGCATATGACATACGCCATGTGTACCAGTGTAATCAGCACTATCTGCCATTGAGTTGGATGGTGGCTGTTCGTTGTACACAGGTAATGTTCCGTGTTTGTCTTTTTACTATATACTGAATGATCTAGACGTCTGTTATCTTCCTTATTAATTTGTCCAGGAGAGGGAAAGCAATGTTCTAATGGACTCCATTATGGTGACCAAGAAATTCAATCACTGCCTGTCTGGCATGCTTCTGAGTCACAAAAGGGTCGTCTACAAAGCGAAAAAAGCGTTTGGGTTTCTCGTAAGCGGTTTGAAGTGCTACCTTCTCAAGCAGAGGTGTGTGATCCCTGGAGGCAGTGGGCACCCCATGGCCACTCCATTTATCTGTTCCTGAAACTCTCCTTTGCGCTTGAAGCAAGTGGTCATCTGTGCACGTTTTTGCGGCTCGAAATGTTGAGACAGCAGCACCAAGGAGTCTTGCACAGGTAGTTTCGTGAATAGCGCTTAACGCCGAAACTCACGAGCAGATCATCTCTTTGTAATGGCGTGTCCTTTAGTATTTTCACGAAATCGGTCGAGTCCTTAACGTGGTGACTACAGTGACCCACCAGGGGTTTTAGAAGTATCATCAGATATTTGGCCAGTTCGTAATTCTTTGCATTGATGGTGCCGGGTATTGGCTGCAGAGGCACCCCATTCATACAGGTGTGGCGTCACTGGCACCATGAGCAACAGCCACTTCTTGGCTGTCTGTGGTAGATCTAAGTTCTTCAGTACAACCACCGTTTTCCGGAACATTGTCGATATTGAATTCTTCTTGAGCTTCCTGTAGGCCAGGTCCTGCAGCAGTGATCCCATTTTATGATGGCTGTAATCGGTGCATATCAGCACCTATACATTCCATTTGTCTTCTGGAAGTCTGTCAGCATCATATCTCAGTTATCAGATAGCCTTCCATCCCACTGAAGTCAAGTTAGCTTTCAGAAGTTGGAACTTGTCGATGACCATACAGGTTTCCCACCAAATCTCTTCCGCTTCTTCATTTGGCAGGCCTCGTGTTCCTTCCTCCATCCTGTTAATAATGTAGCATTTCGATATGGTCCTCAGGACAGGTATGAAATTCATTCCCTACGTGAGGGCCAAAACTATAGCTAAGTACAGTACTTTCTCTTCACATTTACAATAGCGTTGGTGTTATTCGCCTCCTTGTTGGTTGTCTGAACTTCCGACTGTCTGTCACATCTGGCGAGTAAGATGTGGCCGGAATGGCCACACAGAGATGGGCACAAAGTAACCACTCCCCGCTCCTTCACAACCTCGCCATCCTCCCCAACCTCTGGCCTGACAGTAGATGGCCGCCCATAGCACAGGTGGAGGGCGGCACACCGCTAGTATAAATGTTGCAGCATCAGCACCTCTCGACACTTCGCCATTCATCGAAATGCCGCAGTATTATAACACTGCAACTCGGCTGCAAACGGGAAGGCTTTTCGCCAACAGTATACGCTGGGACAGTCTACATTCATATATCATATATCTTATGTAGCTTATGCTAAACCTCTTTGCCAGTTCTGCATTCCTCAACGTGAAGTAAAAGCTTGGTGTTATGCGGTAGAATTAACTATTTTCTTGCTTTTGCATTGGCCATGGTTCATTTAGCAAGATCGATTACGTAATTTTGCGCGCTTTCATCTGGCTTAATCAGCTAGCTGTTTAAGAAGTCAAAGATTTCCTCAAGTCTAAAATAGTTCTCACTATGATTTTCCAGGATCCTCAGTTCTATTTGGCAGTGAGTTTTTCAGTTTGCTGTCTTTCATTAGCCATTGTCTCATCTTTTGCACTACTGTAGAGTCACGTTATTGTCAAAAGTGGCTACAACTGCCATGCTTCTTACCAGCCACTCAAATCTGCTACCATGTTGATAAAACATCAAATGCCATTTTAAAACAAAATATTTATTCAAAACACCACAAAAGTAAGACGATACTGGAAGAGCATATCAGTACAATTAACGCACAGCCAGTACCTCCGAAATGATCTTAAGAATTTTCTGTAACTGACAATCTTCAAAGATTAATTATATAATATATATAGTCTTAGTGAAGGAAAATTCACGCACTCGGACTTCACAGCGCAATTCCTCACATTCAGGCAATACAAAAATGTCTGTCGCAAAATTTCGTCCTGCGCGTATTTCCGACTGTAAATGGACGTTAAAGATTGGCTCTCTGGCAATACTGTAATCACATGTACGGTAACTACCTATGTCAGAAAACACAGCAGCATTGTGCAGCAAATGGTTAGCGTTTTGGCATAGCATGCAGGAGATCGAGGGTTCGATTGTGGATCAAGACTTACTTTTTCTATTTGCTAAAAGTAATCTGAGTGGTACATCTGGCGTCTTAATCGTCATACAGTAAGTACAATGAGTCTTATACAAAACATTTGCACTTACACACTACGAACACAGAAACGTAAGTACAATCGTCTTCATTGATCGGATTGTAAAGAAACTTTCGCATGTCGTGGACGCGAATTGTTTCACACCACTGCCTCTACTAGGTTCCAAACTTCTTTTGTGCGTACTCTTCCCCAGTGGTGCCATCGATTAATACCAACTGTTATTCTTGCCACTTTCAGGTCCATTACATTTCGTTAGGGCGTTACGTCACCAATAGGCTAGTAACATGCTTTGCAAATAATTTCGATGGGGCCATTGGGGGAGGCTTCTTTATAAGCTGACCAATGAAAATGATTGTACTTCACATCTCTGTGTTCGTAGTATGTAACTGCACTTGTTTTGTACAAGACCCACTGTAATTGCTATATGACAATTGAGACGCCAGATACCGTACCACGCAGATTAAATAGCAAATAAAAACGAGTAAGTCTCGATCCACATCGATCCCTCGACCTCCTGCATGCTATGCCAAAACGCTAACCACTGCACCAGCTGCACAACACTGCTGTGGTTGCTGACAAGGGTAGTTACTATACATGAGATTACAGTGTTGCCAGATTGCCAATCTTTAACGCCCATTTACTGCCGGAAATATGCACAGTATGAAATTTTGTAACAGACATTTTTGTACTGCCAAATTGTGAGGAATCGCACTGCAAAGTTCGAGTGCGTGAATTTTTCTTCACCGTGCATTTACAATATATACTACTGGCCATTAAAATTGCTACATCACGAAGATGACGTGCTACAGACCCGAAATTTAACCGTCAGGAAGAAGATGCTCTGATATGATGCAAATGAATAGCTTTTCAGAGCATTCACACAAGGTTGGCGCCGGTGGCTACACCTACATCGTGCTGGCATGTGGAAAGTTTCCAACCGATTTCTCATACACAAACAGCAGTTGCCCGGCGTTGCCTGGTGAAACGTTGTTGTGATGCCTCGTGTAAGGAGGAGAAATGCGTACCATCGCGTTTCCGACTTTGATAAACGTCGGATTGTAGCCTATCGCGATTGCGGTTTATCGTATCGCGACATTGCTGCTCGCGTTGGTCGAGATCCAATGACTGTTAGCAGAATATGGAATCGGTGGGTTCAGGAGGGTAATACGGAACGCCATGCTGGATCCCCACGGCCTCATATCACTAGCAATCGAGATGACAGGCATCTTATCCGCATGGCTGTAACGGATCGTGCAGCTAAGTCTCTAGCCCTGAGTTAACAGATGGGGACGTGTGCAAGACAACAACCAACTGCACCAACAGTTCGACGACGTTTGCAGCAGCTTGGACTATCAGCTCGGAGACCATGGCTGCGGTTACCCTTGACGCTGCATCGCAGACAGGAGTGCCTGCGATGGTGTACTCAACGACGAATCTGGGTGCACGAATGGCAAAACGTCATTTTTTCGGATGAATCCAGGTTCTGTTTACAGCATCATGATGGCCACATCCGTGTTTGGCGACATAGCGGTGGACGCACATTGCGTGTATTCGTCATTGCCATACTGGCGTATCCCCGAGTGTGATGGTATGGGGTGCCAATGCTAACACGTCTCGGTCACCTCTTGTTCGCATTGACGGCACTTTGAACAGTGGACGTTACATTTCAGATGTGTTATGACCCGTGGCTCTACCCGTCATTCGATCACAGCGAAACCCTACATTTCAGCAGGATAATGCACGACCGCGTGTTGCAGGTCCTGTTTGGGCCTTTCTGGATACAGAAAATGTTCGACTGCTGCCCTGACCAGCACATTCTCCAGATGTCTCACAAACCGAAAACTTCTGGTCAATGGTGGCCGAGCAACTGGCTCGTCACAATACACCAGTCACTACTCTTGATGAACTGTGGTATAGTTTTAAAGCTGCATGGGCAGCTGTACCTGTACACGCCATCCAAGCTACGTTTGACTCAATTCCCAGGCTATCAAGGCCGTTATTATGGCCAGAGGTGGTTGTTGTGGGTACTGATTTCTCAGAATCTATGCACCAAAATCGCATGAAAATGTAATCACATGTCAGTTCTAGTATAATATATTTGTCCAATGAATACCCGTCTATCATCTGCATTTCTTCTTGGTGTAGCAATTTTAATGGCCATTAGTGTATATATATTCCCTTTACAATGCCCAGTTTAACTTACGAGACTTCTGCCTCTACAGAGGAAGATCTGCCTGGAACAGTTCTGCATACTGTACTCCGTATCAGAGATGCAGTAGTCATTAGACATCGTGAGAGAGCAGAATGGGGCACTCCACAGAACTCACAGACTTCGAACGTGGTCAGGTGATTGGGTGTCACTTGTGTCATACGTCTGTACGCGAGATTTCCACACTCCTAAACATCCCTAGGTCCACTATTTCTGATGTGGTAGTGAAGTGGAAACGTGAAGGGACACGTACAGCACAAAAGGCCAATCTCGTCTGTTGACTGACAGAGACAGCCAACAGTTGAAGAGGGTCGTAACATGTAATAGGCAGACATCTATCCCGACCATCACCGAGGAATTCCAAACTGCATCAGAATACACTGTAAGTACTATGACAGTTAGACGGGAGGTGAGAAAACTTGGATTTCATAGTCAAGTGGCTGCTCATAAGAAATACATCACCCCAGTAAATGCCAAACGACTCCTCACTTGGTGTAAGGAGCATAAACAATGGAAAAAACGTTGTGTGGAGTAACGAATCACGTACATAATGTGGCGATCCGATGGCAGGGTGTGGGTATGGCAAATGCCTGGTGAACATCATCTGCCAGCGTGTGTAGTGCCAACAGTAAAATTCGGAGGGGTGGTGTTATGGTGTGGTCGTGGTTTTCATGGAGGGGGCTTGCACCCCTCGTTGTTTTGCGTGGCACGATCACAGCACAGGCCTACATTGATGTTTTAAGCAACTTCTTGCTTCCCACTGTTGAAGAGCAATTCCAGTATGGCAACTCCATTTTTCACCATCATCGAGCACCTGTTCATAATGATGCACAACCTGTGGCGGAGTGGGTACACGAGAGTAACATCCCTGTAATGGACTGGCCTGCACAGAGTCCTGACCTGAATCCTATGGAACAGCTTAGGGATGTTTTGGAACGCCGACGTCGTGCCAGGCGTCACCGACCGACATCGATACATCTCCTCAGTGCAGCACTCCGTGGAGAACAGGCTGCCATTCCCCAAGAAATCTTCCATTACCTGGTTGAACGTATGCCTGCAAGAGTGGAAGCTGTCATCAAATGTAAGGGTGGGCCAACGCCATACTGAATCCCAGCATTACCGATGGTGGGCGCGACGAACTTGTACGTCATTCTCAGCTAGGTGTCTGGATACTTTTGATCACATAGTGTATCTCGAAATGAGTCACCTTTTTCGAACCTATGTGCTAAGGACCCCATACAGCAAAGTTCCAGCGTGGTAATATACAGTTTCTCTGCATCTTGTAATTATTCCGTAGTCTCTGTTCCGTCCTGCCTTCAGCTTTGTCCATGTGACTGTTCCAGTTTAAGTCGGGACTGAGTGGTGGAAGTCAGGGAGAGCTATATCTGCCACTTTCAAATGGTTCAAATAGCTCTGAGCACTATGGGACTTAACATCTGTGGTCATCAGTCCCCTAGAACTTAGAACTACTTAAACCTAACTAATCTAAGGACATCACACACATCCATGCCCGAGGCAGGATTCGAACCTGCGACCGGAGCGGTCACGCGGTTCCAGACTGAAGCGCCTTTAACCACACGGCCACATCAGCCGGCCTATCTGCCACTTTGTGCATGCCGTGTACAAACTGCATAAGTTGACTTAATGCAGCATGATCATGATTCGACCAGTCGATGGAAATGGAAACTTGTTCTTGCAGCTCCTCCAGCGGTGTACAATGTGCAAGGCCAGCGCCAAATGAAGCTCTCTCTTACAACATGAGTTAGTAGAAAAGACAGTACAAGCAGTTACGGTAGCGTTTCATATCGGGGAAATTACGAAGACTTCACATCATATGGGACGTGGAAGAAGGATGAGGATTTTGCTAGTGTGTTGTGGTGCGTTTCCAAACTACATACGGGTACTGCAGTCCAAAGGAGATCTAAGTCTCTCAGAGTGCATTCATGTATGTCACTCAAACATCTCTCTCTCTCTCTCTCTCTCTCTCTCTCTCTTCCCTTACTGTCTTGTATCACCAAACAAACGCCCACCCTTCTCACCAGATTACGGTTCAGAAACTACGCTATGCTCGAATCAGTGCTATAAAAAGATCCTCATCAACAGAAAGTGCATGAAACAGCTACATTTTATGAGGAAATAGACAAATGCATAGCACCTGCGCCCAACATGTAAAATTAGACACCACACTGCGCTAACTCCATGAACAGAACACAGTCTCTTTCATACACAACAATTGTTAAACAAATGTATACACAGGGTTTGCAGTACCCTAGAAACAACTATCACTGACTTAGAAAATGAGTTTGAACCATATTACGTACATCACTTGTGCTAACAGTTGTGAAGATTTTGTTCCAGTGTTTAGTGTCCATACCAAGAAGGTATTGGAAAGACAGAAAGATCATAGAACATAAACGCTGTCCAAGGGCTACAAGGCTCTGCAATTAAACACGCTATACTGCTTGAGCCTTGCGGTTTCTGACCTATTAGCCGTGTGGAATTAAGTGCTGTTAATATTCCAATGTAAGAAATGTATTTCCAAAAAATGGTACATGTCCTCCCTGCAAGTTTCTCTCCGATAACTATGGTGACAAACGGTAAGGTGATAAAATAATTACCTTGCACAGCAAAGAGCCCCCCCCCCCCCCCCCCGTCGGAGGTTCGAGTCCACCCTCGGGCATGGCTGTGTGTGTTGTCCTTAGCGTAAGTTAGTTTAAGTTAGATTAAGTAGTGTGTAAGCCTAGGAACCGATTACCTCAGCCGTTTGGTCCCATAGAAACTTACCACAAATTTCCAAATTTTTCTGCAACAAAGAAAACGTAGATTCTTTGTAATGCAATCACTACATAGCATCTGGAGGTGTTTGAGGCCTGCTAATTACGAAGTCCTAGCCTGATTACGGTTCGGAAATTATAATAGGTTCACAACAGTCCTATAAAATGAGCGTCTGAAACTGAAAATGCGTGTGAAGGAACAGCGACATTTTACGAGGAAATAAACACCATGTATTTCCAAATACATAAGTAGCCAAAGAAACGTAACAGTCTTACTGCAGTTTACCACTGCCCCTGGTAACCTTCCTTTTGCACACACAAGCCATGGCCCGATGTTAGGCTGTACTCCTGATGTGCTGGATAATGTGAGCGTTTCGCCTTGACACCCTATCTCTAAAGTGCCTCCTTCCACTATTAAGGTTTGTATATGTAGCATCAGTCCACTCTCCTTCAGAACGCGCAATTTTATTGATTTCAGTCAATACTCATTTCATGGTATTTTTTCTCTAATGTTATGTGTATTCAGTCAATTTCCATAATTTTGCTAGATTTTCGTGATTTTTACATATTTCATCGTATTTCCATCAATTTTACGTATTTCTTATAATTTTTTCGTGATTATACAAGGTTTTCCACAAATTTTTGAGATTTTATCTCAGTTTTCGTATTTTTTGACTATTTTCCATATGTCTATGGCCATGTTGCTGTCATACCCATGAGTTTTTGATTCTCTATGAGAATATTTGCGTATCTCATACACCAACCTAATAAAAAACGCTAAGACTTCCCCTCTTCCCAATGATTCACAGGCATGCATTTTGGATATCACAATCATGCAAAATATAGTAACAGTCGCTTGTACTTGTATAAGGCTCAACAAGTGGTGCAGATGATAGATATATTGAAACTCGAAGTCTGGAAACAATTCCTCGTACTGCTCTGAACCATCAGAGAGCTTGTCTGCAGACTCATATAGTGCTGCACTTGATGGAAACTCAAAGTCTGGAAACAGTTCTACAGGTTCATTTAGCTTCCACTCCGTCCTGTAGGGATCTGCAACAGGGAGTTGTCTGGTGTACAGAATTAATTTCTGTTGCTGCTCAGATTTATTTTCACAGCCATATGCTATCACTGCTCACCAGATGTGCCTCATCATTTCTGTTTTTACCTTCCAACTCTGATATTCATCCACAACCCTGTCAAGACATCTACAAACTGTAGATTTCAGGCACTTATTTTTACTATCCCAGTAATAAGTTATTAGTTATTTGACTGTGTGTTGACTGCAGTTAGCCTCTTGGGCCATACGCGTCTACCTTCCCTACCTATAGTGTGCATCTCCCCAGCAGATTCTTTTATAGATGAACAGTTAGGAAGTTATGCGTCCAAACCGCAGCTGTCCATTGCTGACAGCCCTACACACATATACACAGAAATTCTGAACGAATATTGCTGATCATAAAGTCTCGATTTCAACAGTTTGTACGTTATTCTCGACAGTGCTACATCTCTTCAAATAACGAAATACTCTTTGCAAGCCGGCCGGAGTGACCGTGCGGTTCTAGGCGCTACAGTCTGGAACCGCAAGACCGCTACAGTCGCAGGTTCGAATCCTGCCTCGGGCATGGATGTGTGTGATGTCCTTGGGTTAGTTAGGTTTAAGTAGTTCTAAGTTCTAGGGGACTGATGACCTCAGAAGTTAAGTCCCATAGTGCTCAGAGCCATTTGAACCGTTTGAACTCTTTGCAAAATGGTTCAGCGGCGGGTGTAATCACATTTAATTTCATCCTACTAAAGAGCATAACCTCTTCGATATAATTTATATTAGAAATGTTTGTAACAAGATTGTCAAGAATCTCCAGTAATAACAACCATCCCAAGCGTCACGCCGGTCCTACCCCTGTCCTTTTATACTATGAAGATCACGCTATTGTGTGTGATAGACGTCCATTGGATGGACAGTCCTTTGTGAGTTCTGATGTGTGAGACAGAACAGCACGTTAGTCAGATGGTATAGGACACCACTGTACTCGAATGCATCCAGTCACTTCCAACCACATATTCTACAGGTGCACTGCATTTGCTCTATTTTCAGAATATATGTGTCTGTGCGTGTGATGCGGATGGCTCCCATGACCCAGACTAGAACCGAGTAGGATGTAGCCACTTGAGAGAGAGAGAGAGAGAGGGAGAGAGAGAGCGTGTGTTTCAACAGGAATTCTCAGGTATCAATATCAAAGAGCTGCTGCCACCTGAAGCTTCGTTTGTCGTTTGAGGATTAGCGAGACTTCCAGTCTGCACAAGCTGGCCCTGTGTGTGGGCCTCTCTCCTGACCTGTATGCATGATAATATGCTAGGCGACTGGTGCATGGACCTGCAGTGTCCCACCCGGCGCAGCTCCCAGCACATCTACCCTGCTGTTGGTGCGTAGGCGTGAGTGGAAGATTTTTAACAGTGTTATTATGTGTGGTGAGTGCTTCATGAAGGTATTCCTTGGGCTATCAGAAAAAAGCGATCTATTTAATCAGTTATTTGCGATGTATTCTACAAGACCAGTATCCTCAAAAACAGCAGAGATTGATGAGCTTTTCCCTCTAAATAAAAGAGATCCAACCTCCGCAAATTTAATTTTGTAAATAAACGGTATATCCTTTGCTATGTAATTGAAATTGATTTGAACTTCATGTTGTGAGGTCCTTCCTCTACAGCATAGATTGAGACTTTTTCCCGCCGATTTCCTGGTGGGTGGAAGGTAGGGGGCTGGGGAATTTACCAGAGGGGAGTTGGGTATTTAATTTATCGATTTAATAAATTAATCTGGTATCAAAGGAGTCCTTGTATTGGCGAGGAGTTTTCCCAGAGGGGTGGGTGAGGCGGAAGGTCAGGGGGAGGGGTGGGAGTTTTTCAGGACAGATTACCCCAAGGGGTCATAAATCAATTAACAGAACAATAGGTTAAGGGGCAGGGATCATAAATCAACCAAGTTTGCCCCTGAAAGCATGCAACCTGCCATTTCTGGGGCGTTTTGTTAGTGAACTTATATATATATATATATATATATATATATATATATATATATATATATATATATATATATTCACGTTTTTAATTGTAGAAATGTTCCAGTATTATTTCCAACATGTTTTATTCTTTTCCTTGTGTAATGAGGAACAATTTTTCACTGGAATAATTAGGAGTTGGAAGATTCCTACTATTGATGGTTCTTTGGCAAGATGATTTCATTGTGGTATTTGAGATTTTCCTGACATAATAACTGTTTCATTGCTGTATGGGCGTCATGTCAGATAAAGCTACGGAAGCTGCACAGCATTTCAACGAGACAGCTGTTTTTCAGGTGCTTATTGATGTATTGCTGCAGTGGCTCTCCAATATACAGGGTGAGTCACTAACTATTGCCACCAAGAATAATTCAGAGAGTGTGATAGTACTGAAAAGTTTGTGGGACAGATGTAGAATTGGACAACAGGTTCCACAATACGATGTTGGTTTTTTGTGCTAGGTGGGTTCACTTCAGAGATATGAAGGTCAAAATTGTTTTTTTAAATGGAATGCTGTAGTTTGGTGCTTATATTCTTGTAGCTGCTATCGAGAGGAATCCAATGACGTGTAACAGTAACGTGTTTGAAGGTCAACGAAGGTCAAAAAGATGGCATGAACGTCCATTTATAGAAGGTGTTCGAAATGATGACCCTTGGTATCGGTGCAGTGCTGCTATCTTCTTACCATGGATTAAGTGGTATTCCTTATCACTCCAGCACTTATCGAAGCACATGCTCTGACGATTCTCTATCGTATATCGTGCAAATAGTAAATATTCGCCGAATACGGCGTATCCATCTAACATGCCACTGACATGTGAACACCATTAGACGGTTTCGCAACACAACACTAATAGGAATGGTAAGACTAGTAACGTCGAAACAAGCGAATGTGAATGATATATTCCTTCAAAGAACAAGTCGATAACGTTTTTCATTTATGGAGAATGCCAATGAAATTCAGTGGGAGTTAGAGATTTACATGCTGAAAGATATCCCTGACATACTCACCCTACACCTTATACATTTAAATATGTGTAAGATAAATTGAGAACAACTGGACTTTAACACATTAGAAACATAACCAGCGAAGGAAAGCTACTAACGAGGAAACAGAAATTGGTACTCTTTCCATTGAGGTTCGAGATCCTTGTGTTACTTCGTGTCAAATCACAAGGGATTCTGACATGAGCCAGAGTAGTGTTGTTTGTGTTCTGCATATCCATAAATATCATCCTTACCATATCAGTCTCCACCAACTAGTACAGATTGTATGTGTCGCATTGAATTCTGCCGATGGGCTAAACTTCAGATTCACAGGGATGACACATTTATTAATTTGATTTTATTTACTGATGGGGCTACATACACAAACCATGGAAATGTTAAATTGCATAACATGTAGTATTGGACAGCTGAAAATCCATGTTGGCTGCGGCAAGTTGTGCACCAAAAACCATGGCCGGCGAATGTATGGTGTGGGATTCTGGAGGACAGAATTATAGGCCTCTATTTCATCGAAGGAAAGCTTAAAGGTAGGAAGTATACCACATTCCTGCAAGAAACATTAGGTCTGTTATTGGAAGCAATATCTTTAAGAACAAGGAACAGAATGTGGTGTCACCATAATGGGTGTCCAGAAAATTTTTCGCTGATGGATAGAAATGAGTTGCAGAGACAATTCCCAAATCGTTGGATTGGACACGGAGGAGATGTGTCGTGGCCGCCTCGTTCGTTAGACTTGACGCCTCTGGATTTTTATTATGGTGATTCATAAAATACATTGTTTACAAAGACATTCCAACTACACCTGAGGATTTACGAGACAGAATTGCCAGAGCATTTGCTTCGATAAATGCCGATGTGACAAGGACTAGCACTCAATCCACAGTAAGAAGATTGCAGCCCTGCACTGATACCAATGGTCATCACTTCGAACACCTTCTGTAAATGGACGTTATGCCACCTTAGTGAACTTCGTTGACTTTCAAGTACCTTACTGTTACACATCAATGGACTCGTCTTGATAGCCGCAATCAGAAAATAAGTACCAAACTATAGCATCCCACTTAAAAAAAAAAAACAACAAAGTTGAGCTTCGTATCTCTGACACGACCCCACCTAGCAACAAAAAACCAACATCATATTGTGGCCCCCATTGTCCCATGCACTATTTATCCCACAAGCGTTTCAGGTACCATCGTAATTTCTGAATTATTCTTCGTGGCAATAGTTAGTGACTCACCCTGTATATTCTGACTCAATTGAAGAGTGCAGGTGCCAAGGGGTGAGGCTGTAACGTCGTTGTAGATGAATCATAGAGCACAGCGACACCCATTGCCCCATGACATGCACAACGCCAAAAAACTCAGCAAGGCATTGGAACCAGCATTGGCAATACTAAGGCATCATCGACCCCAGGCGATCGAATCCGAGTCATCAAAGACAGGGAAAGAGTCCACACACAAAAACTGAGCGCCAACACTCTGCCTGAGCATGGACTGGGCTGCACTTTTTCCCACATCGTGCATGCAACGACCATGGCCCATTTCTCCAGCAAGGGGGCTCTGAATCTCGCCATGCATTATGGTATGTCTACGATGATGTTATAGCCCCACCTCTTGGGTGGCGAGTTGGTGTATACATTGGTGAGCCACTGCAGCAATACGTCAGTAAGCACCTGAAGATTACAAGCAGCTATCTCATATAAATGTTACACAGCTTCCACAACATTGTCTGATGTGATGCCCATGAAGCAAATAAGCAACATGTTCATTGTATATCATTCCTGTATGTGGCGGTATTCAAATAAATTTTGGGAGAAATCCTTTGTCATAGTTTTAAATTGTAATTTAGTCATATTCCATGGATCCCATGGACAGTGATCTCTGAGCTGTATAAACAAGTCAAGAATTTGTATTTGATTCAATTAAAGTGCAACACAGGGACATGACTTTGCATTATTATTTTACAGTGCTAATAGCAATTACAAATTTACTCAAAATATTAAATTTAAGAGCTCCTGTGAAGATATATTTCAGTTGGGTAGGAGAGGTTGTTTAACAGAAAGTTATTTAATTTAATTTTAAACTCTACTACATTATCTACATGGCATTTATGTTCTCTGGTAGGTTGTTGCAGAAGAATATCAAGGATAGTATAACTAACGAGGAAGGCTGACATATTTTCGATTATTCCTGTCAGACATTTCCTATAACTGCTGGTACAGGGGCACCCTTCACAAAGAAGTAATATATTGAATATACGAGTACTATATGCAAGCTCGAAGATTAAGTGTGAAGTGGATGCTACTACTGTCAACAGCAGGCACTGTAAGCGAATGGGAAGAAGACACACAGCCCATGCCAACGACGTTTGAACTGTCGTGCACTATCTTCAGTGCAGTACTGATACAAAGCTGAGTGGGGCAAAAACAAAAAAAAATGCCGTAACTGTAATGAGCCACCGGAGACCATGGCTAGTTTATATCAAAATACTCAGAAGGTATCCCTGAATAACCTTGGAAAGTTTTTTGGTAAAGTTTTGGTAACGACCACCCTGAAAACTTGGAACAAGACGTGAAAATAATGAAAATAAACAACCATGAGAAGTACCTTATACAAATGCAAGAAAACTTCCACAAGAGAAAGCCATTGCTGAAAAGAATCATGTGATAAACGAGCAAACACACATCAGTACAGACTCACTGCTACACTCAATAAAAATCAACTATCTTGCACAAGCAGCCACATTAAAACAAATACGTACCTTCCTCTCTCTCTCTCTCTCTCTCTCTGTTTCTTTCTCTCTCACTCCCCGCCTTCTGTTCACATTCTGGTCACATGTACAACCCCTCCCCCAACACATACACGCACACAAGTGTACCAAAACAAATACCATTACACACACACACACACACACACACACACACACACACATGCGTGCGCGCGCATGTGTGCAAAGCCTACCAAACAAATATCATTTCACACACACACACACACACACACACATGCATACACAAACATATCACAGATATCTCAAAAATTACACTCGACAGTTGGCAATAACATTCTATCTTTGGCAATAACATCTTACAGTCGGCAACACAAACTAAAACAGCATCAAAACAAGTGTTCAGTTCCTAGTATTGTTAAGTATGGAAAACAATAAACCCAAATGGTGGTTACAAGAAGGAGACCAGCGCCAAAAATGGAACAAAAACATCGAACAAAATCAACCACAAAACCTGTAAGTAGAATTTAAAGTATTATTACACCATAGAAAAGCCAACCACCAGAACTATTTACAACTTGTAACCTATATATACTTTGTCCCAAATGTAAACCAAATAGTAAAAATATGTACATATTCCAGGCCACTTGCAAAGAATAAAGGTGAAACGCGTATGGCACGAAAATTGTGTTTCATTCACTTGTAGTTAGATGGTCCAAAAGTAAAAATTATGAGCATACCGTAGTATGTAAGGTAGCTCTCCTAAAGTCGTCAGGAGCTTTTTCTCTGATGTCGCAATAGATATTTGCAATTCAGATTTTTAGTATGGACATTAAAACACAATTAACAACCAGTCCTTCAGCAATGACTGAGCAGTGCTGCTGCATGACACCACCAGTGAGTGCGGGCCAGGACAGTACTGTCACTGGTTGTATACTGGTTATTCTTCGTGTTTTAATATACCTGCTAATACACATCGATAAACGAATATCACACTAGACTTATTTGGGATCGTTCTATCGAATGGGCACGTAAAACTCTGAATTAAATATCATTTTATTCGTAGCAGGAAACAAATCGACGCTTTCAGTTGACACTGCGTATCACATGAAAGATATGATGAGCAGTCTTTGCTTGGGGTGACTCCAGTTAACATCACAAAAACGAAACTGGAAATATCTGCCGAAACACCAGATAAAATGCGCCTGGTGCCTCTTAGGAGGCCACCTTTATAAAGTAAATACAGGGTGGAGCAGAGGAAACGCTTGTTTTTTATAACGCTTGTACTCGAGGACGAGTGGGGGTACTGACCTTGAGCGATCGATGGTAGACAGCTCAGACAAAGCACTTAAAGTTGCTATGGATCGTAGAGCATCGTGTGTTTGTAATCGAGTTCTTTAGAGCCAATGCTTCTGTAGTCATGGTTCAATGTCTTTTCCATCGAAAGTTTAATTTCGGACTGCGAGATGCATTCCCAGATCGAAACACTATACTCCGATGGTTTGCAGTGTTCATAAGTGCTGCATCTCCGGAAAACGTAGAGCGAGAACGATAGTTCTTCTTAGTCCGAGATGATAGCTAGGCAACTATCTGTATCCCTGGGTATGTCACGTCGTTTGGTTCATCGCATTTTTCATGACGATCTCAAATTTCACCCATACAAAATAATGGTTGTCCAGCAGCTAAATGAAACGGATCTTGTCCACCACAGAGAATTTTGTGTCACAATGGATGCTATTCTTATGGAAGGTTCAGATTTCCCAGTATTCATGAGTGATGAAGCCCATTTTCATGTGGATGGCTATGTTAACGTACATAACTGTCGGTACTGGGCGTCAGACCATCCATATGAACTACGCCAAGAACATTTCCACAACTCAAAAGTAACAGTGTGGTGCGTTATCTCCAAGATAGAGATTGTTTGATCTTACTTTTTTGCAGTTACTGTGAGTCAGCGCACTATGTCGAAATGTTAAACAACTTTCTTCGTCCAGAACCTGAAAGATGACGAGTGAACATTATAGAAATGTTGTTCCAACAGGATGGGGCCACATCTCACATGGCGAGATGATCCACGGTGGTTTCGACAAGTATTCCCAGGACACGTAATTTCACTATATGGTGATGTTCCTTGGTCCCTATGCTCACCTGATCTATCGATTTGTGACTTCCTGTTATGGATATGTGAACAAGCTCCACACAATCGATGACCTCAGGAAATTGAAACTGTCGACTGAAATGTTGGGCAGAACCATACACAACTCGCAGGAGAGGATCCAAATTTGTGACTAGCAAGAAGTACGTCGTCTTAACATTATTTTCTGATGTAATTAATATATCTATTGTACATTTCAAAAATGCAATGAAAGTATTATAACGGTATGCAAGATTTTTTAAATAACACCAGGTTTAGATTTTTCAGTAGTGAAAAACACACATTTCCTGTGCTTCATCCTGGATATACCCGGTATTTTTTAGAAGTCTCTGCAAGTTGTTCTAGACTTAACACCATATACAGGGTGATTCACCAAGATATGTAAATATTTTAATATGTTATTCTACAAGTAAAACAAAAGAAAAAAGTTCATGTAGGTCCGCAAATGTTTAGTTACAGAGTTACGGCTAATAAGAGATTTTGTCTGAAATTTAGCAACTTCGCTTATATGAAGCCATCGCAAAACTGTACCAGGTTAAAGTAAAGCATGATTTCCATTTATTTTGTTATTATTGGTCTGACGAATCTAATAAAACATGTCCCAGACGTGTATCTGCAGTAGTTTTCCAGAACATCCAGAGAAGCATAGATTATTACTAAGTTAATTTGTTTACTCTCCATTAAGAATGCAGAAACGTTTATGTCGTTGTTGGCAACCGTTAGTGAATTGTTTTAGTCGTTACCTAACCTTGAAATGTGTTAGTTTTTCTGTATTATTCAGTGAAAGAACATAATAACAACAATGTATTGAAGTGAAACCACATAGTAACTGCTGTAGTTTGTAGATTTGTTATGAAATAGGGATGGCTTTCAAATTTACGACAGAGGAATACGCCGATATGGTGTTTATTTCTGGCAAATGTGGTGGTAATTCTATGGCTGCAGTTAATTAATACTGCATGCGTTATCCATCTCAGAGGATTCCAAATGCACAAACCATTAGTATAGTATTTCGAATATCACGGGAGACAGGTTCTCTATGTAGTGTTCATAATCAGTATGGTACAAGATGATGATGATATTACAGATGCTGTTCAAAATAGACCGATTACTAGTCCATAACATATCTCTCAACGACTAGGCATTTCACAATCTAAGGTCTGGCGTAGACTGAAGTACAATGATCTGTATCCTTACTCTAAACGAAGTGTGTCATTTACATCTGGCAGCTCCTGCCCTTTCCTTGGAGTTGTGTAAATAGTTAAATACTAATCAGCAGTTACACAAATACATTTTATTTACTGATGGGGCACAGTTTACAAGAGATGGTATAAACAGTTTGCGTAATGAGCATTTATAGTCTGAAGCAGACCCACATGCAACAGTGCAATGCCATTTTCAGCAGCGCTTTAGTATAAGTGTGTGGTGTGGTATAATCAGCGCATACTTTATTGGACAATTCATTTTCCCAGGTCGTGTAACTGGCGTGACTTACTGAAATTCCTTCAAGAAGAAATGCCCCGCTTGCTCGAAGATGTTCCACTTGCTACACCATTGCATTTTCAACATGATGGCGCGTCTCCACATTTCACCGGCGCCGTTACTAATTATTTAAATGAACATTTTCCCCAGAAATGTATTGGTCGTGATGCTACACGTCTGTAGCCACCCAGATCGCCCAACTCAATACCAATGGATTTTTGTGTATGGGGGTGGATGAAAGACATAGTTTATGAGACAAAGTCAATATACATGAGGCATTACTTGCTCGCATTATGAATGCAATAGACGAAATTAAGAACAACTCTGAAACTGAAACGAGCAACAAAATCTGTTCATGCATGTGCAGCCAAATGCATTGAACTCGGTGGAGACATTTTTGAACTTTTATTGTGAATTTGTTGTGAAATTGTATGTGCACTTAACATGAAATTACATGTGCTATGATATAAATAAAAGCAGATTATCTGACACATTCATACAGTTTCAATTAACGTTATTACCACCATTGTTTCAAATTTAAATTCTCTACAACTTCTGTTGAAAACTTTGTGCAGTTGTCTGGATTTTAAAAAACAAATTGGGCCAAGTAGTTAATAAATTAAAAATTTTACGAGATTACTTCTTTGCTTCTCTACAAGTTCTGGAAAACTACTGCAGAGCATGTCTGGAACATGTTTTATTAGGTTCATCAGATCACTAAAAACGAAATAAATGGAAATCATGCTTTACCTTAACCTCGTACAGATCTGTGATGGCTCAATGTCAATGAAGCTGCTAATTTCAGGCAAAATCTTTTATTAGCCATAGCTCCATAACTAAACATTTGTGGACCTATGTTTATAAGAACCTTTTTTTAGTTCTACTTGTAGAATAACGTATTAAAATATTTGCATATCTTCATGAATCATCCTGTATAGTTCTTATAACATTCTGAAAATATTATCACTTTAAATTAAATTTCCCCAGAAAATGATTTCATAACTCGTTATTGAATGTAAATATGCTGAAACTAATTTCTTCATATTTAAATCGAAATCAACAGTAACTGTACACACTGCAAACATAACTTAAACAAAGTGTTTCAATTACTGTTAGACTGTGGGTTTTCCATTTGAAGCAGTGACTATCTGTATTCCCCAAAAGCTTAACGCATTTTGTTTCTTGTACATCATTGTTGGAGACACTATTTTCTATAGCTTGTGCATTTCTGTGAGACATACTGAAATGTATGTACTGAATCTTGTCAAAATTCAATGATAAGCCATTTGCTTTGAACTAATAAAGGAGAAAGTGTTCTACACTTCAGCAATAGAGCTGTCTGAATTGTGTACTGTTTAGTGAACAGATAGATGAGCCTCAATTCGACTGATTTACATGCTCATTTGAATTTTATGTAAAGTATATTTTGTAGCAAACCAACTATGCTCCTGACAACTAGCTAATGGTATCAGAAACCTCTAGAACATTATGAGGGTGATATCTAAACTGATTGTACTTGAGAATATTCTAGTCCAACAATCCCCAGTAAAGATATCAATTTGAGTAACCAGAAATTATAACCAGCCTTCCTAACTACTCTCAATGATGACTGTTCTTTCATGAGATGAAGACTGCAATTTCGAGTCACGGCATGAGAGTGGATTTTAAATGTATCATTACTAAGTGCTTGCACTATGTTTGTAAGATTCTAAAGCCGATTTCACAAACACAACTAAAGTGACGCCACAGCCTGTGATTTTCTGTACTGGCACCATGGTCTACCATTCATATAGGATGTCACAAATTCTGCATAGTTGCAGAGCTTTCAGTATGGTGCAACTAAAATCGTATGAGCGGGTATTAACGTTATAGAGCAGGTAATTGCATTAAGCTATGACAAGAGTGAAATACAATGCAGACAAAACCCAAATGTTGGTTCTGGAAATAGATTTTGTGCAGGAATAAATCTAGAGCAAAAACACTTTTACAAAAAGGAGTAACACTTGAAGATCTAATTGCTGTCAGCTATGGCAAACTAATAAATAGCTGGCATTTAAATATCATGTGCAGACACACCACACTACCAAGATTTTCGAATAACTTCAAATGGTTCTAACTAACTAACCTAAGGACATCACACACATCCTTGTCCGAGGCAGGAGGTGCCAGACTAAAGCGCCTAGAACCGCTCGGTCACAGCAGCCGGTTTCAAATAACTAATTTTTAACTTACCAGCTGCCACACCACACTTGTAGGCTACTTCTGACTCATAATCGTCAATTTCTACAATGCTTGGTCTCACAAATCATGAAATTTATACGACTCGCGTTTTTGGTCACATAATAATTTTATTTATTTAGTCATCCAAAAATCTTTCCAAGATTGTGTGACAGGCCTGTATCGGCGTGCCACACACACAAACACAAACACACACACACACACACACACACACACACACACACACACACACACACACACTGCTACAGAAAATTTAATGTAGGTTGTTGTTCTTGTACAGGGTCTTTCGTATTTTACTCATTTTTAAAATGAATAGCAAAATTTTGTTTACAAGTTTGCTGCACGATAATGATTACTTTTAATATCGATTGTCGTTCCGATTCCTTGATCAGCCTTTGTTTGTGTGTATCATGGTCTCAGCTGCCATGGAGTGGTTCAAAAGGAGGATCGACTTATCACTGTGAAAATTCAATATGGAACTGGCTAGTGCTATGCAGAGACAGTTTGTAGACTTCCCGGGATCTCCAGACCTAGTAATGTCCCTACAGCATTAACATTTCTGTGACTGATAAAAAATTCGAGGAAACCGGCTCTGTTCCAACCATACAATCACATGGATGAAACCGTATGTTTTGTACAGAACAAAACCTGCATTGGTGCAGGTTAATGTAACTGTGAGCCCTCCCAAGTCGCTTCAGTATTCTTCTCAACAATTGGGAATTTCGACAGTTTCTTTGAAACGAATTTGCACCCACACATCATTCAGTTGACGTAATATCTTAAGCCCACATATCATTTGAAACGGAGAAATTTCGAAGGCTGGATTCTCACAAAACGAGAAGAGCACATAAATTTTGTAAAAATAATAATATTCAATGACGTGGCACGTTTTCATCTGTGTGGGTTTGTTAACTGACAAAATTGTCATATTTGGGGTCAAGAAGACACCAGAGTCATCCAAGAGAGCCACATGCATCTACTGCAAAGCACAGTTTGGTGTGGCTTTAAGGCAGGAGGTATGATCAACCTCATCCTTTTTGAAGATTTTGATGGTAACGCAATAACCGTTAACGGTGAGCGTTATCGTGAAATGGTCAGAAACAACTTCTCGCCTCCTGTGGATGACGTGTATGTAAGCCATTATGGTGTATATAATCCAGGACAGAGACATGTATCACACATCCTGCAAGACAATAACCCTGCTTCATGAAAACTTCCCTCAGTCAGTGATTTCAGGTCTTGGCGGCTTGGAATGGCCTCCCAGAACTTGTGACTGTACACCACGTGACCTCTTCTGTGGGGTTATGTGAAGTCCAAAGTATACAAGAACAAACCGCAGACAATTCTCCAACTTAAGGATGAAATTCGACACGTCATCAATGATATCAGCAGAGATTAAAGGGTCATCACAGACTTCATAAACCGAGGTCATCACGAACTTCATAAACCAAGTAAGTGCATGCTGAGACAGGGGAGGTGGACGTATGTATAATACAATTTTCCGCACTTAAGAGGGTGTGTATGTAGACGAAAACAAATAAAAAAGAATTTTTTATTTCGATGCATTTTTACTGAGTTATTATACTTTTTAAAAATTGCATTATGTATTAACGACCCTAAAACGTTGTAGCAGCTGCGAAAGTGTACATGCCGACCACTGTTCTGACTTTTTAAAGTAATAAAATGAAAACACACTAAAATCGAATGGAGTACAGCAGCAGTACTCCACAGTAGCTGTGGCAGAATGCTCGTGTTTCCAAAAACAGTCAACAGGGGCATTGGTGGAAAGAAGGTGGTGTAACAAAGTATTACCACAGTCATCTTGTGAAAGCGAGAGTGAGTTGTAATTGTGAAATTAGTCTGTAGAATGGTTTATACAAATGGGTGCATATGTATCCCAAAGAAATACAATAACAAGAAGGCGACACTACGTTAGTCTCTTTTAAGTTTCCTAACGACCCTAGGAGGTGTCGATCACTACATTACAGAACAGTTTATTTAAGATTTTTCTTATAACACACAGATATTTTCTGGAGAGTGTCGTATTCTTTAAGAACAAAAAAATTGCTAGTAAACAACAGAAGACCTGAACTTTTGCAGGAAGGCGTTGTACATCTGTTCAAAAACGTGAAGCTGTCTTCACTACACTTCCAACCAAGTAAGTGAATGTGGAACATAGGAAACGTGTATAGAATGCAATAACCACATTATTTAACGTAGCGGATAAGCTACCACAACGGTAGCTGAAGGGAAAACCACACAGATGTGATAAGAAACTAGCAAAAGCAATAAAACTGTTTCTCAACACAGAAGAAATCAATTCCACGATTGTCGCTGTATCTGTGCAATAAATGGCACTAATCTTCAACACATTCGCTTTTTGAAGCAAAAGTACTTTTACAAAAATATTTATGTATTAAAAAGTCAGGTGAAGTGTAGGACTGTGCGAACCATTAGGCTCCCTATAAAGTAGTTATGTGTCAAGGGAAGTGCCTGTCATAATAAGAATAGATACCATACCAAAAGAAATATATTCTTCTCATGCATGAAATGTTTGTTTACATGCTCTTGTTTTCAGCAGAGTAATCTGGTATTATATACGTTTCCAAAAGTATTTCTTCACCATTAAGTTGTAGCTTATGTCACTCAGTCAGGGAGATTTGGCTGTTTTTACATGTATTTCATGATCACTCATGTCTCTTGATAATTTGCTGATGTTTGGAACACAAAAATGTAAAGACTAACTAGAAAAATAATTAAAAACAAACTTTAATTTCGTAGATGCTTTCTCGACACTTGGGGCGCTAATGTCGCACCAACTGTGAGACGGGTTCAATTTTCACAACAGTGATTGTCGTGGCTGTATATGTTAGACTGCGATATTGGGCTAGTTCATAAGTTCATAGCGTTTTTGTTTTGCATGCTGGTATTCCTCCAGTTGCGATGGATTTATTTATCGATTGTCATATTTTATTTTATTTCACTGATGCTATTTCAGCTTACTTATTGTCATTTTGGCATTTGGAGATAGTGAGTAGAGCTGTGGACACTAGAGCATGGAGTGCTAAGTGGAACATTCCCGATATATTCTTCTGTGTGGGTTCAGTAAGGAAGTAACAGCAATGGAGATGGCCAGAAATATTTGCACAGTATATCATGGGCTTGCTGCAAATACCCATTAACTCCAATTTTTGACATTTTCGAGTTATGTACACAGACAGTATCAGAAAACGAATATCTTTCGTCTGGAGAAACCAGTTAAGAGCATTTATCACTCTAAGGAGTTAGAGATATATGCCAAGATTCCACTAAGTACATAAGTGATTGTTTCGTACAGCAAAAATAATTCAGGTGCACTTGAATGGTTTTTCCAGTACCTTTCAATATGCTTGATGAAATAGTTCAAACAATGAGAATCCTTCAACTTTACTTAATGGATTTCAGCAGAAAAAGAAACCACAACTTACTGGATTTAAATTTTATAAGTCGACTGATGCAAGCTTGTATTTCTTACATCAGCTTCGTTTATCAGGCTGTGGTAAATCTGTATCGTATTTCCAATGGCCAACAACAATGCACGTGATTCCACACAGGCTGTAATAATATCATTATACTACAATATGTGAATAATGCAAGAACAGAATTATTGTCGATTATTTCAGTTTGCTTGAATAAGAGCCTATTGTCGCAGTAGCTGCTGCTAGTTCAGTGAGTGTGGTAGCATTTTGCTGTTTGCCTAGAGTGTGTTTAATTCTAAAATGTATTCACAGCAGATGTTATTGGAGGTAAGCAATAGAATAATACAATACTGTAAACATGAAATGAACTGTTACAGTATACTGACATTTTAAAGTTAATAAATCAATTTTATTTTATATTTTTACTTTAAGGTAATGAATGTTTATCTTCAAGTGTGTCAACTGGAAGCAGAGTTCATGATGCGTGCACAGTATTCAATGAAGTCCACATAGAGTCAACTGGGGAAGATAAACCGAAGCAGGAACTGTATCAGGTGAGTTCACAGGGGAATCACTTAAGTGAAAGTGTCAATCAAAGTGTAGAGGCAGCTGATTTTGACTCAGATTGCTCCAAGGATCCTAACTACGAACCAGATACAAGTGATACAGATAGTACAGATCTCCTGATCAAAGAAATCAGAGCTGTAAAGGAAACTACTAGTGGTATACGATCAAGATAGAAGAAAAGTGATCCTAAAAATTGGAAGAAGAATGTAATTAAGAAGTGGAAAATTGAAAATAAAAAGCCAAAGCTAGTTAACTGTGAAAGATGTAGATATAAGTGCAACAAAAATTTCTCTGATAAAATTAGGTACTCTATTTGTAGAAGCATCTGGGATTGTGATTATAACAGGCAAAAGGATTTTATTCTTTGCAACACACTGAGTTTAACTCCAGCACAGAGATGAAGTATTGCTCAGCCACTGAAAATACATAAAGATTCTAAGGTATACTACCTGAACAAAGACAATAAAAAAGTCAGAGTATGTAAGAAATTCTTTATTAAAACTCTTTGTATTTTGGCTGATGTAATAGGCACTGCATATAAGGGAAAAGGCGGGAGTGGACTGTTCATAGGAAGTGATAAGAGAGGCAAAGGAATTCAAGAAAATGTGTGTGAAATCTTATGGGATTTAACTGCTAAGGTCATCAGTCCCTAAGCTTACACACTACTTAATCTAAAGTATCCTAAGGACAAACACACACACACCCATGCCAAGGGAGGACTCGAACCTCTGTCGGGACCAGCCGCACAGTCCATGACTGCAGCATCTGAGACCACTCGGCTAATCCCGCGTGGCGCAAAGGAATTCCTCATAATAAAACTAAACCTACTGAAGTGCAGAAACTTAAAGACCACATAGAAAAGTTTCCTGCAATGGAATCCCACTACTCAAGGAAATCCACAAAACGACTGTATTTAGACTCCAAACTAAGTATATCCAAAATGTATAGTCTATACAAAGAAGATTGTAAGAATTCCGAACCAGTCAGTAAAATAACATATAAAAGAATATTTTGTCAGGACTATAATCTGGTCGTCTATAAGCCAAAAAAAAATCTGTGTCAAAAACGTGTGAGTTATGAGAAATCAAAAAGCTGTGAAGAAAAGAAAGCTTTAAAAGCAGAGTATAAATGCATATTACAAGCAAAAATGAATGCAACCAACCAAAAGCTGCCGATAAAGAAAAATGTCAGGTAGAAAAGAAATTTATGTGTTCCATGTTTGATTTGCAATCTGTGTTCCATATACCTGCAAGTGACGTCAGCCCAATGTACTACAGCCTGAAAATCTGTACATACAATTTAACTGTCTACAAACTATCTGAGCCAAATGATGCATTCTGCTACGCTTGGACTAAGCTAAACGGAAAGAGAGGTAGCTCCGAAATTGGTTCCTGCATCGTGCAATATATTAAACAGCTTCGACCAGGTATAAAGCACATTTCGTTATTCTCTGACACCTGCGGCGGTCAAAATAGGAAGCAAAACGTAGCTGCATTGTTTCTGTATTTGGTTCAGACAGCAAATTTAGACATTATTGAACACAAATTTCTCGAATCTGGGCACACCTTCATAGAAGTGGATAGCTTAAAAGATCTAAAAGAGTTCGAATCAAGAAAAGTTCTCCTTATGCAGTACATGAAATGAAAAATGTAGAATTCAAGGATTTTTCAAAACTTTCAGCATCTATCATTAAAAACAGAAATACTGACATTCACAGAAATAAAGTTAACTGGCTAAAAGTGAAATGTTTTCACTACCAGAAAACCAATCGAGGAGTGATCGAATACAGATACGACCACACATCGGATTATAAAGAAATACATACGTTTGGAAAAGGACGTCCTTTAAATATGGCAAATATTCACTTAGAAGATCTTTATCCCAACATTCTGCCAATAAGCAAAAAGAAAAAGAACTGCCTGATACAGTTATGCAAAAATGGTGTCATTCCCGAAGAATTTCACTCTTGGTATAAATCTCTTCCTACATCAGCTGCAGCCATTGACACATTTCCTGAGCCAGGTACAAGCTATTTATGAATTAACCTTTACTAGATATCACCATTAGTTAGTTATTGCATTGCAACAATTCATTTGTTGATTTAATTATTTATGGCTCACTAAGGAATATAAAAATCCATTTTTCTCGAAACTAGCTAAAACGGAGTTAGTGGTTTTTTGCAGAAAGCCCACGATTATGCTATAATGCCACTGGACAGCGCACAGCAAGAAAATGGTTTCATTGTTTTAAGGAGGATCGTTTTAACATTAGTGACTCTCTACATTCAGAAAAACCTTGAGGATATGATAAGATCACTTAAATTCATGAATCTGCAATTATACACATCATTGTATTCAAGAACTGGCAACTGTGATGAACTGTGATCATTCCACCAAAGTGCGCCATTTGCATGTAATTGGGAAGATCTATATAGAATTTGGGAAGGTGAGTCAAAATCAAGATCTCGATCTGAACTGGGCAGAAATGAGTTAAAAAAGTTATGCTGCACAAGACTCCTAGGAAAGAATGTTGGCTAAGACTTAAACCAGAGAGACCAAGTTTTCTCCCAAGATGGCGCTAGAATGGCTAATTTTGGTTATTTACAGTCTCTTGCCGCTAATGAAACAGTTTTCTGGAATAAAAATAATAACCAATTAAATGAAATTTTACAATGTGGAGAAGTGCTATTTAAATCTTATCACATGGCTTGGCTGTGGCTCACTGCAAGATGTTATTAAAAAGTTGGGTTTCTATCCTGTCCCTCCTTATATGTGTACAAATGTGTGTTGATGACAAGAGCTAGACTTGGTGACCTGCTAACCAATCCCATTTACCACAGTTATAATCATGTACCTGAGCGAGGTAGCTACTCCAGTCTTAATGTAGTGGACTTTCATTGAGGAGGATATGGGCTTATGCCCTGTCCAACCATCCTGACTTGCGTTTTCCCCTGTTTCCCTTTGTTACTAAGCTGAATATTGGGATATTTCCTTTAACAGGGCCATGGCCAATGTCCTGGAATAACCGCCGCTTGCACTACTTTATTTTGTTAATTTTTACATGTACATACTTTTTCTATGTGTTTCCGACAAGTCCAACACTATTGTGATGGTTGTTCTATAGACAAATAAATAAATAAACAAAGAAGAACATTATAAAAAGGACCAACCAAATGAATGTAACTGTTGAGACACTGGCCTCATGGTTGCGAGGCTGGAATTTGTTTTGTCCAGCCATCGTCATTTAGAATGTCTATGACTTTTATAAACCATTTCAGGCAGGCGCCAGGATGGTTCCCTCATCTGGTTAACAGGAAGTCATGTTTCCTATTCTCAAAAGCGTCTTTATATATATTCTTTTGGTCTAAATGTTTTTAGCTACTGATTTTCATTGTATTACCATGACAACTGCTATGTCATTGTGAGATGATGAATAAACAAATAAACAAAACATTGTAAATGTAAAAACTGACTTATTCGAAGTTCTCACAGCTAATAACACATACAGTTGTCACGCCCACTGCACTACTATCAGGGCCTGTTCAGCGCACTAGGGGGTTATTTCATTAACATTCGCACCCACCAAATGAAAATAAAGAAAAATTGTTTAAAAAATTGGATTAAAAACTCATTTCATGAAAATCATTGTCATCAGTTTTAAGTTTCTTCATTCCCCTACATCTCAATTTAGTACTTCAATCTTCAAAAAACTGAAAATCCCAACCAGTGTTTAATTTGAAGTATCTGCTTGGCAAAATTATTTTAAATTTGTAACCAAGTATCATACAATTTTTTTCAACTTTCTAGTTCTTAACTATTCACACCCAGTAATGTAATATAAATTATTTACTTCTAACACAGTAATCTGTTTAAACAAATTACAACTGTTTATATTATTGATCTTATACAGTAGGGACTGTTTTTATACAGATTAAAAATTATCAGTCTTCTAAATAAGGACAAATATGACTCATGCATGAGGACAAGTTTAAATCTACCATAATTGTTGAGAGAAACAATAAACCAAGAGAGAAACAAGTTAAATGTGTACAAAACATAATGCTTCTGGAGAAGAAGAGACATCTGAGGAAACTGATACAGAAATATTGCAAGAAATAGAAAAGCCAAATTCTCGCTACTTTATAAATGTAAAAAATAACGAATTATCAACTTGATGATTATCATTTACCAATAAATATTTTTTACCATTATCAATGTATACTACACCATATGCATCTAAATATATAACATTTTTTCCTAGCTTATCCAACCTATCACACAACTGAAGCCTTGCATTTTATGTGGTGAGTACTACTATAAAGATATTTACTGCATAATAATCCTTGAACTGTAATTCAATTGCACCATATGCTCATTAATAGAATTTATATCTATATTATACAATCGATCATCCAATAGCACCTCATAAGACTGTTATAGATCTGCGAAATACTCAGTTTTAGTCATATTTTGTCGTCGTCCAAATTTTCCCCATAATAGGTTTCGACCTATCTTAGCAACAGCTAATTTTTCTGCATTTTGTATCCAACCTTTCTGTCACTGTTTTGATATGTAACTCATTAATTTCAAAATCATGGGGTCTGGTTTCTCATTTCATTTTCATAAAGTCTTAGACATAATTTTTAAACAACATGTTGCTTTTATTTCTACAATCCTACACTTCATAGACTTCTAAAATCTTATATCCTTTTTCTACAGCTTTCTTTAGTTCATAAGTAACCTAAGTTCTAATAAAACATCTGTCAACATTATTGTGATGCATTTAATTATTTTGCATTCTTGCATTTGACACACAAAGGGAACAACAGTTTTTCATTTTTATTGGTCTTCATTTATACATGCAAAGCTGGATAATACACATGTCTAGGAGACAATACTTTACATTTCATTAAACCATACCATTTTTTGGAATAATACCTTGGTGTCTTATTTTTCTAGGTTGTTGCCCAGGATAATAATCATAATATTGTGCAGTCAGATAAAGATTACACACATCATAATATCTTATTTATGCCTTAACGCCATTTCTATTTTACTGTGTTAAATCAGCCACCATAAAAAGCAAATCCTGGATTCAAATGCTCAACAGCTTCAGGTAACTGTTTCAATTTCTTCTTAAGTTTTTTTTTTTACATTCTGCTGAGCTGATCCAATTACATTCCCAAATTTCTACTAAACTGCATGCAAATTTCGTATGTCACTACTTGCTGTCAAAATCCTTTCCATTTGTTTCTTTACTTTTGTTGTTAATTGTATAACCTTCAAAACATTTTTGCAATCATGCCAAAAACAGCCATGATAGTGATAAACAATATTTATTTCTTTATAAAAACCGTCTACTTTAGCTCCAGCTATGTTTACTTCACCACCATTAAGAGCATGCTGAATATTATTAATATTTAAACCGTTTAACCAAGCTATGTATTCTTTACTGTAATTTTCCTTCTGTTCTTTATCCAATACAGCAATTCTTCGTTCAGGAAAATATTTAAACCTATATATATCCATACAAATTCTGGCAATTATTAAATAAGAGAATGGATCTATATTTGCTATTTATAGGAGCTGTTTCCTTAGCTCTAAACAGCCTCTTCTCAATATATGTACATCAGAATTACAATATTCGTCAATTTCTTACTTCTATTTAACACATGATTTTCTTTAACTTTTTGACTAGGCCATTTGAGAAATACTTTTCTTTTTGTTTAGTTTCATTGTGTCAACATAATAATATTCGATACCAAGAATTGGGTCAATGTAATTTTCCTCTGTGTTGGAAAAGTGGCAAGTGGACCTTGCACAAACTTACTGCTGTCTGTAATTTTTAAACCTAATTATTTTACCTCCCATAATATTAATTTAGTACCTGAGTAGATAGTATATGGTTTTATTGGATTTTCAACAGAATACTTCAGAATTAACTGTAAATCGTAACTTTTAGTGTAATGAACTACAAAAGAGTAATTCTGATGTTTATCAGATATCATCCACCTACAAACTTCATAATTTCTCTTAAATTAATAAACAGTATCACAACTAATTTCTTATTGAGCTTAATACTCAAATCACATATATTTCAATGTTTAGGTACAAGGAACCCTCTTTTATATTCCCTTTTCACAACATTTAAACTGTTCTACTGTAACTACTTTATAGCACTGGAAAACGTATAATCTTTTAAATCTCCAGTAATAGAACAATTGTCATTATTAAAATTTTTACAATCATTGGCTATTAATTCCTCATCAAATTTTCTTTCACAAGTACAACCACTTTGCAATTGGTATTGCATGTAACATCTATTATTTTTAATTTTTTACCATTTGTTTACAGTTTCAGGAAAGTTCAAAGCCACATTTATGTTCTTTAGATCACATTTTGTACATTTATAAGCTGTATCACAAACCTCTTGGTGATTTCTTACACTTTTTGTTTACAACAGTACCTAAAGCAGTTTTTGTAGTAGAACACATATTCCACAGGATTGCTTTCTGTACCATTGCATAGTATTCAAATTTCTCTCTCTATTTTACAGCTGTGCTTGTTCTCGTTCCTACATGTATTACATATACTACAGTAATACACTCCTGGAAATGGAAAAAAGAACACATTGACACCGGTGTGTCAGACCCACCATACTTGCTCCGGACACTGCGAGAGGGCTGTACAAGCAATGATCACACGCACGACACAGCGGACACACCAGGAACCGCGGTGTTGGCCGTCGAATGGCGCTAGCTGCGCAGCATTTGTGCACTGCCGCCGTCAGTGTCAGCCAGTGCCGTGGCATACGGAGCTCCATCGCAGTCTTTAACACTGGTAGCATGCCGCGACAGCGTGGACGTGAACCGTATGTGCAGTTGACGGACTTTGAGCAAGGGCGTATAGTGGGCATGCGGGAGGCCGGGTGGACGTACCGCCGAATTGCTCAACACGTGGGGCGTGAGGTCTCCACAGTACATCGATGTTGTCGCCAGTGGTCGGCGGAAGGTGCACGTGCCCGTCGACCTGGGACCGGACCGCAGCGACGCACGGATGCACGCCAAGACCGTAGGATCCTACGCAGTGCCGTAGGGGACCGCACCGCCACTTCCCAGCAAATTAGGGACACTGTTGCTCCTGGGGTATCGGCGAGGACCATTCGCAACCGTCTCCATGAAGCTGGGCTACGGTCCCGCACACCGTTAGGCCGTCTTCCGCTCACGCCCCAACATCGTGCAGCCCGCCTCCAGTGGTGTCGCGACAGGCGTGAATGGAGGGACGAATGGAGACGTGTCGTCTTCAGCGATGAGAGTCGCTTCTGCCTTGGTGCCAATGATGGTCGTATGCGTGTTTGGCGCCGTGCAGGTGAGCGCCACAATCAGGACTGCATACGACCGACGCACACAGGGCCAACACCCGGCATCATGGTGTGGGGAGCGATCTCCTACACTGGCCATACACCACTGGTGATCGTCGAGGGGACACTGAATAGTGCACGGTACATCCAAACCGTCATCGAACCCATCGTTCTACCATTCCTAGACCGGCAAGGGAACTTGCTGTTCCAACAGGACAATGCACGTCCGCATGTATCCCGTGCCACCCAACGTGCTCTAGAAGGTGTAAGTCAACTACCCTGGCCAGCAAGATCTCCGGATCTGTCCCCCATTGAGCATGTTTGGGACTGGATGAAGCGTCGTCTCACGCGGTCTGCACGTCCAGCACGAACGCTGGTCCAACTGAGGCGCCAGGTGGAAATGGCATGGCAAGCCGTTCCACAGGACTACATCCAGCATCTCTACGATCGTCTCCATGGGAGAATAGCAGCCTGCATTGCTGCGAAAGGTGGATATACACTGTACTAGTGCCGACATTGTGCATGCTCTGTTGCCTGTGACTATGTGCCTGTGGTTCTGTCAGTGTGATCATGTGATGTATCTGACCCCAGGAATGTGTCAACAAAGTATCCCCTTCCTGGGACAATGAATTCACGGTGTTCTTATTTCAATTTCCAGGAGTGTATGATGAGCCAAAGAAGGCTGACATAGTGTTAATTACACAAAAATCGTTGTGATAATTATACAGATATACTTTTATTGCTTTTGCAGTATAATGATTCCCAGTATAATGATTCTCAGTATAACATTTATTTGGATATGTACTCTTGCTCAACAATTTTAATATCCTCTAGAGCAAATCCTTCTTCTTATTCGTTGCATTTTCCTAATTGGCTATGAAAAATGTTTCTTAACTCTTTTTGTAGCTTGAATTTATCTCCTTCTCTGATCTTCTTAATCTCAACTGTTGGTTGTGTTCTTCCAAAGATAATATTTGTACGACATGTTAATGACACTGTTATTGCTCTAGGACAACACACATTATCATTATTATTAATTCTTGTAATATACTTTTTTGTCCTTTTATCATCAGCTAGATCTATTATTTTACTAACTCCACCACTACCTTTAGGAGTCACTAACATCTGAACATTACATCTTGTACCTACTATATAAACAGACCCATCAGATGATAGATATCTTTGATTTTATTGCACAAAATGTGGACAGATTGTTTAGTATTATTTTATGACTTATATCCTGAATTGGGTAAATTTTTTTTGGATTTGCTTTTGTTGTTTTCAAGTACCTCCTTTTCCAATATTTGTTCCCTACTTAGCAACTTGTAGCATAGCATTGAGTGCTTTCTTTACATAATCTGTTTTCTCAGCGATAGTATCGAGTTTACTAATATTAGCACTGTTAAAGAAAATTTTGTAGTTAACAGAACAAGCTATAAATTTTTAATTACATATGGATCTTATTTCTTTAATCTCAAATAAATCCATTTTGGATGGTTTGTCGTCTTTGTTTGTTTAAATAGTTTACTGCAGAATGGATAAATGTGATATAGTCTAACTATTTTTTCTTGTCTCAGTCATCTAGTCTTTCAAAACACATCATTGTCAAACCTGTAAAAATAATGTTTACTAATTTGCCCTTGATCTAGTCTTTTGGAATAATTTTGGATGAACTGGAAGTTATAGTAACACAATTGAATTAATTAATTCTGATTTCTTTAATTTGTATTAGCCTCTAATACCAAAGTATTTAAATAAGGCTTTGAGCTCAACTACTTGCTTTTGAGATACCTTGTAGGGAGAGGTAAATTATGTAATCTAATTAAATTTATTACATCATCGTTTACTAATCTTCCCCATGAACCATAGACCTTGCCGTTGGTGGGGAGGCTTGCATGCCTCAGCGATACAGATGGCTGTACTGTAGGTGCAACCACAATGGAGGGGTATCTGTTGAGAGGCCAGACAAACGTGTGGTTTCTGATGAGGGACAGCAGGCTTTTCAGTAGTTGCAGGGGCAACAGTCTGGATGATTGACTGACCTGGCCTTGCAACATTAACCAAAACAGCCTTGCTGTCCTGTTACTGCGAACGGCTGGAAGCAAGGAGAAACTTTGGCTGTAATTTTTCCCAAGGGGATGCAGATTTACTGTATGGATAAATGATGATGGCGTCCTCTTGGGTAAAATATTCCAGAGGTAAAATATTCCCCCGTTCGGAACTCCGGGCGAGGACTACTCAAGAGGACGTCGTTTTCAGGAAAAAGAAAACTGACGTTCTATGGATCAGAGCGTGAAATGTCTGATCCCTTAACCGGCCAGGTAGATTAGAAAATTTAAAAAGGGAAATGGATGGGTTAAAGTTAGATATAGTGGGAATTAGTGAAATTCGGTGGCAGGAGGAACAAGACTTTTGGCCAGGTGAATACAGGGTTATAAACACAAAATCAAATAGGGGTAATGCAGGAGTAGGTTTAATAATGAATAAAAAAAATAGGAGTGTGGGGAAGCTACTACAAACAGCATAGCAAGCGCATTATTATGTCCAAGATAGACATGAAGCCCACGCCTACTACAGTAGTACAAGTTTATATGCCAACTAGCTCTGCAGATGATGAAGAAATTGAAGAAATGTATGATGAGATAAAATAAATTATTCAGATTGTGAAGGGAGACGAAAATTTAATAGCCATGGGTGACTGGAATTCGAGAGTAGGAAAAGGGAGAGAAGTAAACATAGTAGGTGAATATGGAATGGGGGTAAGAAATGAATGAGGGAGCCGCCTGGTCGAATTTTAGACATAGCTAACACTTGGTTCAAGAATCATGAAAGAAGGTTGTATACATGGAAGAATCCTGGAGATATTAGAAGGTATCAGATAGATTATATAATGGTAAGACAGAGATTTAGGAACCAGGTTTTAAATTGTAAGACATTTCCAGGAGCAGATGTGGACTCTGACCACAATCTATTGGTTATGAACTGTAGATTAAAACTGAAGAAACTGAAAAAGGTAGGAATTTGAGGAGATGGGACCTGGATAAACTGAAAGAACCAGAGGTTGTAGAGAGTTTCAAGGAGAGCATTACTGAACGATTGACAAGAATGGGGGAAAGAAATACAGTAGAAGAAGAATGGGTAGCTCTGAGGGATGAAACGGTGAAGGCAGCATAGGATCAAGTAGGTAAAAAGACGAGGGCTAGTAGATCTCCTTGGGTGACAGAAGAAATATTGAACTTAATCGACGAAAGGAGAAAATATAAAAATGCAGTAAATGAAGCAGTCAAAAAGGAGTACAGATGTCTCAAAAATGAGATCGACAGGAAGTGCAAAATGGCTAAGCAGGGATGGCTAGAGGACAAATGTAAGGATGTAGAGGCTTATCTTACTAGGGGTAAGATAGATATTGCCTACAGGAAAATTAAAGAGACCTTTGGAGAAAAGAGAACCACTTCTATGAATATCAAGAGCTCAGATGGAAACCCAGTTCTAAGCAAAGAAGGGAAAGCAGAAAGGTGGAAGGAGTATATAGAGGATCTATACAAGGGCGATGTACTTGAGGACAATATTATGGAAATGGAAGATAATGTAGATGAAGATGAAATAGGAAATAGCATACTCCGTGAAGAGTTTGACAGAGCACTGAAAGACCTGAGTCGAAACAAGGCCCCAGGAGTAGATAACATTCCATTAGAGCTACTGACCGCCTTGGGAGAGCCAGTCCTGACAAAACTCAACCATCTGGTGCGCAAGGTGTATGAGACAGGTGAAACACCCTCAAACTTCAAGAAGAATATAATAATTCCAATCCCAAAGAAAGCAGGTGTTGACAGATGTGAAAATTACCGAACTATCAGTTTAATAAGTCAAAGCTGCGAAATACTAACGCGAATTCCTTACAGACGAATGGAAAAACTAGTAGAAGCCGACCTCAGGGAAGATCAGTTTGGATTCCGTAGAAACATTGGAACAAGTGAGGCAATACTGACCTCTGACTTATCTTAGAAGAAAGATTAAGGAAAGGCAAACCTATGTTCATTTGTAGACTTAGAGAAAGCTTTTGATAGTGTTGACTGGAATACTCTCTTTCAAATTCTAAAGGTGGCAGGGGTAAAGTATAGGGAGCGAAAGGCTACTTACAATTTGTACAGAAACCAGATGGCAGTTATAAGAGTTGAAGGGCATGAAAGGGAACCAGTGGTTGGGAAGGGAGTGAGACAGGGTTGTAGCCTCTCCCCAATGTTATTCAATCTGTATATTGAGCAAGCAGTAAAGGAAACAAAAGAAAAATTCGGAGTAGGTATTAAAATCCATGGAGAAGAAATAAAAACTTTGAGGTTCACCGATGACATTTTAATTCTGTCAGAGACAGCAAAGGACTTGGAAGAGCAGTTGAATGGAATGGATAGTGACTTGAAAGGAGAATATAAGATGAACATCAGCAAAAGCAAAACGAGGATAATGGAATGTAGTCGAATTAAGTCGGGTGATGCTGAGGGAATTAGATTAGGAAATGAGACACTTAAAGTAGTAAAGGAGTTTTGCTATTTGGGGAGCAAAATAACTGATGATGGTCGAAGTAGAGAAGATATAAAATGTAGACTGGCAATGGCAAGGAAAGCGTCTCTGAAGAAGAGAAATTTGTTAACATCGAGTATAAATTGAAGTGTCAGGAAGTCGTTTCTGAAAGCATTTGTATGGAGTGTAGCCATGTATGGAAGTGAAACATGGGCAATAAATAGTTTGGACAAGAAGAGAATAGAAGCTTTCGAAATGTGGTGCTACAGAAGAATGCTGAAGATTAGATGGGTTGATCACATAACTAATGAGGAGTTATTGAATAGGATTGGGGAGAAGAGAAGTTTGTGGCACAACTTAACTAGAAGAAAGGATCGATTGGTAGGACATGTTCTGAGTCATCAAGGGATCACAAATTTAGCATTGGAGGGCAGCGTGGAGGGTAAAAATCATAGAGGGAGACCAAGAGATGAATACATTAAGCAGATTCAGAAGGATGTGGGTTGCAGTAAGTAGTGGGAGATGAAGAAGCTTGCACAGGATAGGGTAGCATGGAGAGCTGTATCAAACCAGTCTCAGGACTGGAGACCACAACAACAACAACACATCTAGTTTAATTATTTCTTCTAGACTGGTCATGAAGTTGACTGAATGTAAAATATCTCAAACTCTGAGTATTTTTAGGTTCTATTAAGGGTGATAAAATTTTAGGAGCTTTCTGAAAAACAAGAATTTAAGAAGTTCTTCATAAAACAGAAAATTTAGTGATTAACTAATTTTCATTTGTATTTATTTTATTTAACTTTCATTTTTATTTACAGTTATCTCAATGCTAAATCTTACACCTACTTCAATGCTTGTATTTAGATGTAGGAGTTATGTAAAACAACCAAATTCTTTAATTTCTTACAGTTAATAATTTCTTGTTTGAATCTTCATAGACCTTATTTATCACAGGTAAAAATAGTTTACAATGTTCGTAATTGGAAAATGTTTTTAAATGCTACTTGTAATAGGTAATTGAAACATATTTTCCACATACACATAGGACTTGCTCATTATTATTAATATTTTTAAGACTTTTTAATCATATTCTGTACAAATGTGTCCTGACTTATCGTTTGTGTACATGTGTGAATAAAAATTATCAATTAACATCTCCACTTTGCATTTTTTTACACTTTTTGAGGCCTCCATTCATTTAGAATCCATTTTTTATTACATTTAAGTAAAATTAGACACTAGCTTCAGGAAAATTTAACTCATTTCCCTATTCTAAATAAACGTTTGTTGAATTAAATGAATCTCCTTTCTTGCTGCTAGTACTAGATAACTGTATAGATACAATATTTTTCTGTCACTAGCATTTCTACTATATATTTTTTGTTTTATTTACGAGTTTTAGTACAGTACATGTTTCATGAGAAAGGAATTCAGATCTATAATCAGTTTTAGACACACTCTTAAGAAAACTATAAAACTAAATTTTTGAAAACCTAAATTTTATATTAAATGGAGTCACTAAAGATATTAATTACACGAAATTAAGTGGGATCACCAGTAGACTGTAAAATTGACTGCTGGATTTTAGAAACATTATATGGAATTTAACCATAGAGAAAAACACTTTTAAATTGTATTATATTAATTGGAGTCGATTGTAGACCTTATCAACAATTAATTTAAATGTAATGATAAACAATTTTAATCATTATTTATCATTATTTGCTTTAAGCTAATGATATTTCTGAAACTTTAAACATTACAGATACAGTTAAACCAATAAGAAATAATCTCGACAAAGATGATAAAATAAACTATGGTAAAGTTTCCAGATTTGCTTCCAAGACGAGTCTAACATATCACAAAAAACTATATTTTTCAATTAATCTGGTTTATATTTCTTAATTTTATCATCTAAAAACAAAGAAGGTTAATTATTCAAAAATTGGGTTACACATGAGTCTTGCCATCTTTTAGATAACATGGTGAATGTAATCCATAAAAAACTACAAAATTAAAAGAGTAAGAAAATAAGCAATTACAACACCAATTAAGAAGTTATGGTAGCTAACGTTAACAACTAAAACATATAATTTCTGATGTTGTGGAGATGAGGAAGGAACAAATTAATTATGTTACCACATCTAAACGGTGTGCGAAGGAAAAATTCTCAAAAGTTGGTGTTCTATTGCCTCAGAATCATCTTTCGGAAAGATAATACTGTTATAATAGTAGCAGACCCAACATGATTAAATATGCTTAATATTTTCTTTGGTACTATATTCACTTCAACATTCTATCTCATTTTGTTGAGAAATTATGTGAAAAATTTAATTATAATGTTAATGAAATAAATTAGAAGAGGAATTTTTTATGACGAAACTTTGACTAAGCCTGATATAGAACTTGTTTAAAAATATTATATCTAAGAAATTGTTATTTTATATAAAAGAGGTGGATGCAGACCTTGTCACAACAAGTTCAGTTATATTGATAAACATGGGTATATGATCATGATGAAAACAATAATTCTTGGTTTGAAGCTCAAGATGTAGCTGAAATATTGGAATATAACAATACATCTGAAGCAATCCTATATCACTTTAGACAACAATGTAGGAAAAGTTGGAAAGATTTGAAGAGCAGAAAATCACGACTATGGCCATTAATTATCAAATCAAAAAATAAATTGGCTAAACAGTTTCAAGATTTGATAACTCAACAAGTTCTGCCATCAATTAGCATACATAGAGAATATAAGGTAAAAAATAAATTATAGATCTCCTTAAATTGGCACTTTTTTGCAGTTTCTTCAGTTTTAATCTACAGTTCATAACCAATAGTTTGTGGTCAGAGTCCGCATCTGCCCCTGGAAATGTCTTACAATTTAAAACCTGGTTCCTAAATCTCTGTCTTACCATTATATAATCTATCTGAAATCTGTCAGTATCTCCAGGCTTCTTCCATGTATACAGCCTTCTTTTATGATTCTTGAACCAAGTGTTAGCTATGATTAAGTTATGCTCTGTGCAAAATTCTACCAGGCTGCTTCCTCTTTCATTTCTTAGCCCAATCCATATTCACCTACTACGTTTCCTTCTCTCCCTTTTCCTACTACAGAATTCCACTCACCCATGACTATTAAATTTTCATCTCCCTTCACTATCTGAATAATTTCTTTTATTTCGTCATACATTTCTTCAATTTCTTCATCATCTGCAGAGCTAGTTGGCATATAAACTTGTACTACTGTAGTAGGCGTGGGCTTCATGTCTATCTTGGCCATAATAATGCGCTCACTATGCTGTTTGTAGTAGCTTACCCACACTCCTATTTTTTTATTCATTATTAAACCTACTCCTGCATTACCCCTATTTGATTTTGTATTTATAACCCTGTATTCACCTGACCAAAAGTCTTGTTCCTCCTGCCACCGAACTTCAGTAATTCCCACTATATCTAACTTTAACCTATCCATTTCCCTTTTTAAATTTTCTAACCTACCTGCCCGATTAAGGGATCTGACATTCCATGCTCTGGTCCGTAGAGCGCCAGTTTTCTTTCTCCTGAGTAGTCCCCACCCGGAGATCCGAATGGGGGACTATTTTACCTCTGGAATATTTTACCCAAGAGGACGCCATCATCATTAACCATACAGTAAAGCTGCATGCCCTCGGGAAAAATTACGGCTGTAGTTTCCCCTTGCTTTCAACCATTCGCAGTACCAGCACAGCAAGGCTGTTTTGGTTACTGTTACAGGGCCAGGTCAGTCAATCATCCAGACTGTTGCTCCTGCAACTACTGAAAAGGCTGCTGCCCCTCTTCAGGAACCACGCATTTGTCTGGCCTCTCAACAGATACCCCTCCATTGTGGTTGCACCTACAGTACAGCTATCTGTATTGCTGAGGCACGCAATCCCCCCACCAACGGCAAGGTCCATGGTTCAAGGATTTATTTTTGATATTTCTTTTAAGTTCCCACAATCCATCTGTAGTAGATCAGCCTGTTATATATCATCGTACTGAATGAAAGAGCATTTTTTCTTTTAAATTTTTTTCTTATTGGTTTTTGTAATTCATTTATAATTTCTTCACGAGTAGTCCACCACTAACAAAAATTTTCTTAAGTTTTACATAGTGTACTCATTCCTTCAATCTTCCGTTTTCTATTTTCAGTTATTACCCTTTGAGATGATGTGTGTTGGAACATACTCTTTTTCTAAGGACTGCTGGGTAACAGCACCACAACTGGATCTTCTAAGTCAACTAATCTTCTACCACTCAAATCAATTTTTTCAGTTACTTTAAAAATGCTACATAATTGTTTACAAAAATCTGTAATTAACGTTTCTATTTTTGGATCCATTATGTTTTTGATATTTTCCAACTTTATTTTTCCAGCTGTAGGCTGTATCTTGTTAACTAAAAGCGTGCTTACTAGATTCAAAATTTCATTAAGCTTATTATTTCTGACAAGAGCTTTAGTATACACAAATTATTTCATTAAAATGTTGTGTTCTTTCAGTATTGTAGTATAGTTCATTTTTTCCAAATAATTATCTAGTTTTTTTGATACAGTGTCATCAAATGAATCAAGTATAAATTTTTTTATCATTAGTCTTAGAATATATATCCAATGAGTAACATACTGATCATATGGATCTAAATCAACTACCCCAGATTAAATTTTTTTGTTTGTTAGGTAATCCATCAATCATAAAAATGGCACGAAAATGTTTAATGTTAAATTTTTAGCAAGTTCTGTTATATCAAAATTACTTATCACATTAGCATACATATCGATTATTTTTTGCACATTTTTTTATTCTAGTTCCTTTCTTCCCCGTTGCCAAATAATGCGTTTTTTATTCTTCTAATTCCATAACACCTTTTTTCTTGCCCATTTCTGGTTTTGCACTACCAGCTGTTCTACCACCTAGTGAACCAATAGTTGCTAGATGTGATGATCCAGCCAAAAGTACTGTAAGAAAAACCAGCTTTGTGTTTCGTGAGTCCTGATCCTTCTTTCATTTTTGTTACATATTCATTTATTACAACAGGAGTAGCTAGTGTTATGAGTAAATTGGCACCAGTCTTTTAAACTCTGTATCTTTTTTGTGAATCAGTTAAAAAAATTATCAGTATTATGTAATTTATCATTTTTAGTTTAATTTTAATAGATTTTGGATTAGTTTTGTCACACATTAGCAAAGTATAATCAAAGTCGAATTTATTCACTTATATAAATAAATTTTTTTAAGAATTAATATTTATTAAAACCCAAACCATATCCAGTTTCAGTTTTCTATACATTATTCCTCTAACTGCTGTTGCTGCTAATTTTTCGCCAAGTAATGTATCTTTAGCAAACATTCTCTTTTTTGTACTGACTGAAGTTATTTATCCCCTTGATTTCTAGATTGGAAATCTTTATTATCTCTATAAGTAATATCATTCTTTTTAAAACCTTTATCTTGTGGACTTATACCTTTATCATCATATTCTAGTATTCCTTTTAATTTACTAAAATGTCTACAGTACAAAAATTCTGGTAGATGCATCTCTGTCAATGGTAGATCACTTACAGCCGAATTGACTAAGGCTTTCCCATATTTTTCATTTTTCCTAGATGTATGTGGTAAATTATTCAAAAATTTGGTCAAATAAGGAATTCCCCTTCGATTATTGATTATTCATTAACATTTGCATTACTCCAGCTTTCTCATTATAATGACTTTTATTTCCAGCTTCTTCTTCAACATGAGTTACTGTAATCTGTCGCTTAAATCATGCACATCATTCATCCAGATATATTCCACTTTTTATTTATTCAGCCTTCACCTGCTTCTCAACGAAACTTGATTCTAAATGTGCCTTTAATTTTAGAAAATTGGAATCACCAATTTGTTTTATCAGCTTATTATATTTAATATCTATACTTTACTTTATTTTATTTGGATTCTTCTCAGAATATAACGTTCCTGAACGGTACAAAATATGTTTGTATAAAGCGTTTATTTTGCATTTTGTTTACGACCTTCCACTAAGGAAGGGATTCTATTTGTGTTTATCTGCTCTGCATAGTAACTAACAGTTCTTGATAAAACTTTACGTAGTTTTTGTGTTAGATTTCTTAGTGTTTTCTTGATCGTTTAGAACAGAAAGCGCCCTAAAACCGTCTTTTGTTTGTTTCGCGGCCGTTAGCCACTAGTCACCTGAATCAGCAGTTCTCTTGTGACAGCCAGAGCGAGAGCACCAGCAGCAGCGAGTACTGTTTGTATAAAGCGTTTTTGTACTTATTTGCTGCGCTTAGCTTTTAAATAGTTTTTCTGGGAAAACCTAGCGTAGTTTTCGCGTCTCGTATTTCAGTGAGTGTTTCTTGATTATCAGAGTAGCTCATCAGAAGATTATCTTGGGAATTTGTCACCGTATAGAGTAGGGTAAACATAGTCATGTGTAGGGACTGTGGTTGTTGTGAGCGGACGCAAGGAGAATTGGCCACTCTTCGGGGGCAGGTGGAGGCTTTGTCTGTTAGGCTCATCGAGCTCGAGGCGCAGGCGTCGGCTCGTAGTGGCGTTGGGGCAACTGTGGTGAGACCTATCCCTACTTCGGTGGCCTTGGAATCACATGGAACCCCTGATGTCGCTGCGTCTTCCGGCAGTGAGCATCTTACCGGTCAGCCATCACTCCAGGGTGAATGGCGGACAGTGCTGGGCTCGCGCGTGCCTGGCCGAAAGGCGAAGGTGGGATCTGGCCGCGTGGCAGCTGCCTTACCCCTTTCCAACAGGTACGGGGTGCTTCCTAGTGGTGATGACATCGTTTCCGAGCCACCACAGGATGCCTCGCCTGTTGGGCCAGTGGCCGATTCTCCGGCAAGGTCCCGACAGTCACAGAGGGCGGGCCTATTAGTTATAGGGAGCTCCAACGTTAGGCGGGTTATGGAGCCCCTCAGGAAAATAGCGGGTAGGTCGGGGAAGAATGCCAGTGTGCACTCGGTGTGCTTGCCGGGGGGTCTCGTCCGTAATGTGGAGGAGGCCCTTCCGGCAGCTATTGAACGCACTGGGTGTGACTGGCTGCAGATAGTAGCACATGTCGGAACGAATGACGCCTGCCGCTTGGGTTCTGAGGCCATCCTTGGTTCCTTCCGGCGGCTGGCTGATTTGGTGAAGACAACCAGCATCGCACGCGGAGTGCAAGCTGAGCTTAATATCTGCAGCATAGTGCCCAGAGTCGATCGCGGTCCTCTGGTTTGGAGCCGTGTGGAGGGTCTAAACCAGAGGCTCAGACGACTCTGCGACTGTAATGGTTGCAAATTCATCGACCTCCGTTATTGGGTGGAGAACTGTAGGGCCCCCCTAGACAGGTCAGGCGTGCACTACACACCGGAAGCAGCTACTAGGGTAGCAGAGTACGTGTGGCGTGCACACGGGGGTTTTTTAGGTTAGAGGGACCCCCCCTTGGGCGAAACGATAAAATACCTGACGGCTTACCAGAGAGGACATTATCATCGTTGATAAAGAACGTCCGTCCTCAGAGACCAAAAACAGGAAAAGTTAACGTAATATTGGTAAACTGCAGGAGTATCCAGGGCAAGGTTCCTGAATTAGTATCTCTTATTGAAGGAAATAGTGCGCATATAGTATTAGGAACGGAAAGTTGGTTAAAACCGGAAGTGAACAGTAACGAAATCCTAGACACAGAATGGAATATATACCGCAAGGATAGGATAAACGCCAATGGTGGAGGAGTATTTATAGCAGTAAAGAATTCAATAATATCCAGTGAAGTTATTAGCGAATGCGAATGTGAAATAATCTGGGTTAAGTTAAGTATCAAAGGTGGGTCAGATATGATAGTCGGATGCTTCTATAGACCACCTGCATCAGCAACCGTAGTAGTTGAGCGCCTCAGAGAGAACCTGCAGAACGTCGTGAAGAAGTTTCGTGATCATACTATTGTAATAGGGGGAGACTTCAATCTACCAGGTATAGAATGGGATAGTCACACAATCAGAACTGGAGCCAGGGACAGAGACTCTTGTGACATTATCCTGACTGCCTTGTCCGAGAATTACTTCGAGCAGATAGTTAGAGAACCAACTCGTGAAGCTAACGTTTTAGACCTCATAGCAACAAATAGACCGGAACTTTTCGACTCCGTGAATGTAGAAGAGGGTATCAGTGATCATAAGTCAGTGGTTGCATCAATGACTACAAGTGTAATAAGAAATGCCAAGAAAGGAAGGAAAATATATTTGCTTAACAAGAGTGATAGGGCACAAATCGCAGAATATCTGAGTGACCACCATCAAACGTTCATTTCTGAGGAACAGGATGTGGAACAAAAATGGAAAAAATTCAGAAACATCGTCCAGTACGCCTTAGATAAGTTCGTACCGACTAAGGTCCAAAGCGAGGGGAAAGATCCACCGTGGTATAACAATCATGTACGAAAGGTACTACGGAAACAAAGAAAGCTTCAGCATAGGTTTAAGATTAGTCGAATCATAGCTGATAAGGAAAAGCTGAACGAAGCGAAAAAGAGCGTAAAGAGAGCAATGAGAGAAGCATTCAACGAATTCGAACATAAAACATTGGCAAACAATCTAAACAAGAACCCTAAAAAGTTTTGGTCATATGTAAAATCGGTAAGCGGATCTAAATCCCCTATTCAGTCACTCGTTGACCACGATGGCACCGAAACAGAGGACGACCGAAGAAAGGCAGAAATACTGAATTCAGTGTTCCGAAACTGTTTCACTGCGGAAAATCGTAACACGGTCCCTGACTTCAGCCGTCGCACGGACGCCAAAATGGAAAATATTGAAATAAACGATATCGGAATTGAAAAACAACTGCTATCACTTAGTAGCGGAAAAGCATCCGGACCAGACGAGATACCCTTAAGATTCTACAGTGATTATGCTAAAGAACTTGCCCCCTTTCTATCAGCAATTTATCGTAGATCGCTGGAAGAACGTAAAGTACCTAGCGACTGGAAGAAAGCGCAGGTCGTTCCCATTTTCAAGAAGGGTCATAAATCAGATGCGAATAATTATAGGCCTATTTCGCTTACGTCAATCTGTTGTAGAATAATGGAACATGTTTTGTGTTCTCGTATTATGACGTTCTTAGATAATACAAATCTCCTTCATCATAACCAACATGGATTCCGCTAACAGAGATCATGTGAAACTCAGCTCGCCCTATTTGCCCAAGAAATTCACAGTGCCGTAGACACTGGCGAGCAGATTGATGCCGTATTCCTGGACTTCAGGAAGGCATTTGATACGGTTCCGCACTTACGTTTAGTGAAAAAAATACGAGCTTACGGAATATCGGACCAGGTTTGTGATTGGATTCAGGATTTCCTAGAAGAAAGAACACAACATGTCATTCTTAACGGTTCAAAATCTGCAGATGTAGAGGTAATTTCGGGAGTACCGCAGGGAAGCGTGATAGGACCTTTATTGTTTACAATATACATAAATGACTTAGTTGACAACATTGGTAGCTCCGTGAGGCTATTTGCAGATGACACGGTTGTCTACAAGAAAGTAGCAACATCAGAAGACTCGTACGTACTCCAGGAGGACCTGCAGAGGATTAATGCATGGTGCGACAGCTGGCAGCTTTCCCTAAACGTAGATAAATGTAATATAATGCGCATACATAGGGGCAGAAATCCATTCCAGTACGATTATGCCATAGGTGGTAAATCATTGGAAGCGGTAACGACCGTAAAATACTTAGGAGTTACTATCCGGAGCGATCTGAAGTGGAATGATCACATAAAACAAATAGTGGGAAAAGCAGGCGCCAGGTTGAGATTCATAGGAAGAATTCTAAGAAAATGTGACTCATCGACGAAAGAAGTAGCTTACAAAACGCTTGTTCGTCCGATTCTTGAGTATTGCTCATCAGTATGGGACCCTTACCAGGTTGGATTAATAGAAGAGATAGACATGATCCAGCGAAAAGCAGCGCGATTCGTCATGGGGACATTTAGTCAGCGCTAGAGCGTTACGGAGATGCTGAACAAGCTCCAGTGGCGGACACTTCAAGAAAGGCGTTACGCAATACGGAGAGGTTTATTATCGAAATTACGAGAGAGCACATTCCGGGAAGAGATGGGCAACATATTACTACCGCCCACATATATCTCGCGTAATGATCACAACGAAAAGATCCGAGAAATTAGAGCAAATACGGAGACTTACAAGCAGTCGTTCTTCCCACGCACAATTCGTGAATGGAACAGGGAAGGGGGGATCAGATAGTGGTACAATAAGTACCCTCCGCCACACACCGTAAGGTGGCTCGCGGAGTATAGATGTAGATGTAGATGGATAATTTGGGAGATCAAAAACATCAAATTTTCTATTACTAGGAATCACTGTAAATAAACTGAGCACACAGTGGATGTTTTTGTTTATTCCATAAAAGAAAACGGAGACTGTTGTTTTTTCTTTGTTATATAAGTTTTTAATTGTTTTTTTTATTTTCTCCTTGTATGGAACTCACAACCTTTTGTGAATAAAGCTAACGCTTTGCTGAAACAGTATTAGTCGAACTTCATTACATGGAAACTGAGGAGAATATAAATTCAAATCTTTGACAGTAATCTATTTTTTAGTTAAAAGATTCATCAGTCTATTGTACCTTCATATGTCCTATCACCAACTGTTAATGTATCGCCACAAAATTCTACTGGTATATTATCAACAAATTTAGATGTACCAACAGGATATAATGCAAAAACCTGACCGTCACTACGGTTTATATAGTCTACCATTCTTGGAATTACAGATATTTTTAACATCACCCTCTTTTAGTTTGTTAATAACACCCTGTGCTTTTCTATCTTTAATCTCTTCTGCATATTTCGTCAGTACATTTTGTATTTCTGATTCACTTCATATATAGACATCCTTTGGACTTTCAGATTTTTTAATTTGTGGCATACTGTCAAATTCATCAAAACAGCGATGATGTTGATAAGGACTCATTTGTTTTTCAATATCTCTGTTTTCTATAATAGTTTTTGAAACCTTATCTGTTATTCCTTCAATTGTGTCAATAACAGGCAGTTCACCTTTTTTATATTTTCCATGCTTTTTCCTTGGTTGTTCTTCCATTTTTCGAATTCTTCTTTTAATTTTTTCATTAATTTCCAGTTTTCTTTACATTTTTGAAAACTTCTGGTTTATATGTCACAAACATTTGTTACAGACGAAAAATATTAATAAAAATAATTATAGTTGAGAAATTTATTATCTTACATCTGTATTTCCCTTCTTTAGGCTTCCTAGTTGTGCCTATTGCAAAAAATACCGAAATGGCCCTCATGCCAACATTTACTACATTTACTTCCAAAAATCATCAAATTTTAAAGCGCCACCAGCAAATTCATGATATATACGACACAAATTTGTATCATGTTCTCTACAAATATTTAAAAAAATTAAATTATCCTTACTAATTGTTTTGGTACTTTTTAATATGTCTAAGCTAAATAAAAACAGTCTATTCCTTTATGTCTGCCTCTAGTAAAATATTCTCTAAATGCATCCTGATTTTCAAGAATGAAACCTTCGAATATGACAACTGAATTATCTCCACATTCATCTAGTGCTCTAATTTCATCACTATTTTCAGTATTAGTATCTATTTTTGTGTAATTTTTGTCGTCAATATTATGCATCTTTTTATAAATTCCTAGTATTTCAATGGATCTAAACTTTTCGAATAAACGTATAAGTGATTTATTTTATTAGAACTCAACCATCCTGGAACTAAAATATAATTGTCAACCATTAATGTTGTTTTTCCATAACAACTTGGTCCTATTACTGCACATCGAACAGAATTCTATAAAGGCTTACCTTATTTATTTTTTTATTTCTTCTCTGGAATTAATATCTTAGGATCCCAATCTGTTTTCATTTAAATAAATATTTTTTATTAATTTTAAATGAATTGCTTATTTCAGCTGAGTGGTAAAGGCCAATTCACACTGGTCATCACGACACCATCACGTTGTGGCACCATTGTGTCATGGTGTATTCACACCGTTCATCATGTTGTGGTTTAAGTCAATTCAAGTCACGCGATCTCAATTCGCATGGCTGTCCTCAGCTGGTTTTTTCGCGGGAATTACCATCTTCGAAAGATTGTATTCAACTATTTTTATGCACAAAGTGCACATATACACCACAGTAGGATATATAAGTGTATACTGGAGTCTACGTTTGTAGGAAAATTACATTTATTGGGCTGAAATCGTTTGCAGCCTGCAGAGACAGCTTCTTCATTGGAGAAGAACGATGGAAGTGCGAAGCAGGGTAAAAAAGAATGTGGGTCCGAAAAATGGCATTACGTGGTACAGAAGGGGAATTTCACACATTATAGAAGGAGCTTGAGAAAGAGTAATCTGCATTTTATATTTTAGGAAGTCGAAGCACCAGTTTTTTCATTTGTTATGTCAAATTGCACCAAGAATTACTAAAAGGAATACAGTAGTATGAGATGCTATTCACATCTTATGAAGAATAGGTTTGTCTAAGATTAAGTTTAGTTACCAATCTAGTGCAAATTTTTGTGCAATAGACATATCTCCATCAATATCTTTCCCTTCAAAATTTTCTTATATCTTGTATTTGGTTTTTAATAGTTCAAGTGCCTTATTTGTACCGGAGTTAGCTAGTGAAACTAGGTGAATATTGACCACTGATGCTTGCAAAACTGTTTCACGCAATAAATAAGCCTGGCATAAACGCATATATAAGGGAACAACTCTAATGCATTACTTTATTTATAGTTCACAAATGACGCATTTGTCCACTGTTGCAGTGTCAAAAGGTTTCAGCCCACTTCTTTACCAGACATCACAATTGCTTGACAACATACAAATAAATTAAACTGACTTATTAACTTGATTCTACATACAGTATCTTTTTCACTTAAAGTTGCAGCCATATTGCAATCAATTTCCTTGTAAAATATTAAATACGGTTTAGGTATCCATAGAAATCCACTTTATAAATACAGAAGAGGGCCATCTAATTTAGTACACTCATGTCATACGGTTCAGGCTGCTGCCTCACTGCTTCTATTAATCTTTCGTTACTTATTAGAAATTTTAACAAAAGAAATAACTAAATGAAACTGTGCATAAGGAATAACAAAAAACAAACAATTTGTATCAACAATGTTCATGGCCACATATTGGGAGGAAATGAATTTGGAGGTCACATGATCAACACCGACAGATGACATCAACTGTCAAACCTGTTTTCTTGAGAAACCTTGACAGTGCCATTTCGTGAATTAAAACGACGTGACAGAACAGCTAGTGTGGATGGCACCATTTGAAATGTATTGCAGAGAAACCCAGAAAATTCTGGCCATGTTTAAAATAGCTAAGTAGATCTAAATCTTCCGTTCAGTCCCTTGTTGGGCAGTCTGGTGTGGCAGCTGAAGAGAGAAAAATTAAAGCTGATGTTTTAAATTTTGATGTCCAAGAAATCGTTCACCCAGGAGAACTGTGTATAATACTGGCATTTTACCATAACACAGACTCCAATATGGACGGTATAGAAATAAGCATACCTGGCGTAGAGAAGCAACTTAAAGTTCTTTGAACAAATAAATCACTGCACCCAGATGGAATCCCAGTTCAATTTCACAAGGGTACTCTGTGGCATTGGCCTCTTACCTATCTTGCATTTATCATGAATCTCTCACCCAGCACAAAGCCCCAAGCGACTGGAAAAAAACGCAGGTGACTCCAGTATATAAGAAAAATAAGAGAACAGACTGCGGTGGGGCGGGTTCGGTCGTCTGCATTCTCTCTTTCACTTATCGAAAGTCCATCTATCTCGATATGCTTCTCTCCAACGTCCCTTCACTCTGTAGTAGCAGATACTTGCTAGGCAGTATAAAACAGCGTTGATGAAACCACTACATAATACCTACCACACAGAGGTCGCGCAAATTGAGTTGAAAGACAGTTTCTGAAAGTTCATTTTTTAAAAAATCGGGCGTTCGGAGGATGCAGTTTACTTGCAGAAAGCATTTATAATTAGATGAGTCTGCTTTTTAGTCATATGGAAACATGTGAAATGGCTATAAAGTCCGAATTTAATATGGTAATGCTCTCTCATTCAAAGTTCACTGTCTGTACAACATAGTTACACTCGAAAAGCAGCCAGAATTTTTGCAAGTCCGACGCGACTAATTTTCACGTTCCACCAGGTACCGGCCCACAACTATTCGCGAGTTAAACATTCGGTCGTTCCAGTGGTCTTCTTCAAAAGAAGTGCTTGCCAAAGTATTCTGTACAGAGCACGAAACATGCCATGCAGAACTGTTACTACAACCAGAAAGTTCACACGCTCATAACTCTCAAACTATTTAATTTAGAGCCACCAAACTTTCAGTCACAGTCACAAGGTATTCAAACCGCAATTAACTCACTATTTCTTCAGTTTTCAGAGTATTTTTATGTTGCTATCTAACATTGTGTTATCCATAGGCCAGTTAGCTAACGACTATCTCGAACTACTCTACCAACTGCCCACTCCACTATCTTCACACAGGAACAGCTCAATTCTGATTGGATGTTGATCTAAATGACCAATTAGAATGTTCCTTCCAGATTATTCTCGCGGCAAAACTTGCCTTCTCCAATCAATAATCTGATAGTAATTAATGTCATTAAAACTTCAATTTCTAGTATATTGTTTAATCAAAAAAAGTGAAGTACAAATTATTCTTGAAATTGGTAGATAAACTTATTCCGCTTCTAACTTTCATTCTGGCTGCCTTTATACAAAAACAAGTTCACACTGACATATGTCACCTGAATCATGTTTGCACCATAACTTTCCCATGGTCTATTTGTACAAGGTTTTATGGAAAATGACATATTAAATTTTAATGTATGTCCCACATACACTCTCTCAATCATTCTCACGCACTCACACAAAAAATATAATCAAATAATAATTTTGCCGATTTTTGTGTTACTTAATGCACAATGACTAAAGAGTTAGAAAATAAAATTCTAATTAATCGATATTTATGTACTTGTAACTTGGTAATGACTTCAAATTATAATGAAAGTCAAATTGTGCTTGTTCCTAACTTGGTTTTAAGAAACAACCATTGGTTTTAGGACTTTTAGGTAATTTTCTCTATCTCTGGAACTATAATAAATAAAAATCGGAAATTTTGACAGCATCATTCCATTAGTAACAAAAGGCTGTGTATCAAATTTGAACAAAATCGGATAATAACTAATATGGATTATTTAGGTTCGTAACGGGTATGAATCTTTGTATTGACTGACTGTTACGCTATGCAGTTCTCAAGACAGGCAGCATCAGCTGTGATGTGAGCAAAGCGAAAAAAACCATAGCCATCCTGCAGCCACCGTACCAAATGGCTATGTGCCTTACTGCAACAAATGTCATCTCGTAATAACTTGCTACATTACAAGATGTACAAAATTGCAGGCCAATATTCCTAATTTCTGTTTGCTGTAGAACCCTTTAACACATTCTCAGGTCGAGCATAATAAACTTTCTTGAGGGTAAGCAGCTTATGTCCACGAAAGTATTGCATGTGCAAAACTCAGCTTGCCCTTTTATGACATGACAGACTGAGAACTATGGATGAAGGCCTACAAGCAGATTCCATGATTCTAGATTTCCAGATAGCATTTGACATAGTGCCCCTTTGAATGCTGTTAATGAAGGTAAGAGCATATGGAATAAGTTCACAGATATGTGACTCACTCGAAGGTATTAAATAATAGAACATTTTCTTCGACGCCAAGTGTTCATCAGAGACAAGGGTATCGTCAGGAGTGCCTCAAGGAAGTGTGATGGGACCGCTGTTGTTCTCTATATATATAAATGATTTGGTGGACATGGTGGGCAACAGTCTGCAATTGTTTGCCGATGACGCTGTGGTCTATGGTACGATGTCGAAGCTGAGTGACTGTAACTACAAGACGACTTAGACAAAGTTTCCATTTGGTGTGATGAATGGCAGTTAGCCCTAAATGTGGAAAAATATAAGTTAATATGGATGAGTAGGAACAACAAATCCGTAATGTTCGGATACAGTATTACTAGTGTCCAGCTTGAGACAGTCAAGTCGTTTAAATATCTGGGCATAACATTGTAAAGCGTTATAAGGTGGAATGAGCTTGTGGAAACTGTGGTAGTTCAAGAAAATGATCACCATCAGTTTATTGGCAGAACTTCAGGAAAGAGTTGTTCACCTTATAACATCTCTGTACATACTTTGTGCCAAACGTGATGCTAACATACAATAAGTGTTACCAATGGGAGGGATTTTGAAGTTTGACTGTGTGTTTACCTAATGGGCAGAGTGTGTCGAACATGAATTTCGTATCAATGGCAATTAGTAGAAAGACTTTAATTTTGGATGCTAAGAAAGTAATGAAGTTCTCATGAATGAAATAATAAACGGTCGCTAGCCTAATTAGGCATAATAATTTGAAACATTAAGTTCAAAGAATTCATATATAATTTTGAAAAAAGGACTTTTATTCTTTTTCTCTTTGTAAAGTGCAAATGAACACACACGCCTGTCAGACGAACTGAACAGTATATTGCAGTAGTTATCATTTGCGTAAAATGGCAATCACAGAAAGATGAATGCCATTTTACTACTTTTAATAACAATTACTATCTCAATCATTAATTAATTCAACACAAAAATGTTATCAAAGACATCATGAGACTAAGTGAAGCATGACAAGAGTCCTGGTTTAACTAACCAATAAACATTACAAATATAATAAAATAACCCTGTACAAACACTTTTTCATACTCTCTCTTTTATGGAAATACTTCAGATTCCTTTAGCAAAAGCAATATTTAGTTTAACTTTCTCATAACAGAAAATAATATAGTGGGGCCCATAAACTATCATTTACTCTACAGGCAAATTCTGTAACTATTTCAGAGACATATTGTATTACAGTAATTTGAATTTGAAACCCCACTTGAATTTGTTTATATTTCAATACTATATAGCAATTTACTCAAATGTTATTCTCAAATAAAACTTCAGAAATTAGTTTATGGTAATAGTCAAGGAAAAATCAAATTTCCTGTAAGTCAAATTATGTGTCTTTTTGATTACCTGTGAAGCAGGTGGTTTAACTAGTAACATTTATACACTTTAACACTGAAACTTTGACACATTCAAATTAGAAACAAGTCAATGGTTATTCAGAAACAGGATACTCGGTATTTGCACATTTAGAATAGGACCCTAAAATGGTTTTATGATCAGGACAATTTCGAAGTTCACACTCATGTTTTTATCACTAGAATAATTTTGAAAAAGGACACACTCGAACATACTGGTCCATACTAAGATACATATCTGACTTCCTGAACTTGATGAAGCACCAGCGCAATACTGGTGGGATGCATGTCTTGGCTGTCTGAGCTCACCTCTTGCAGTTTAAGGCTCTTCTCAAATTTCTTCTTCGTGATGTATTAATCATTTCAGAGCCATTCCATAATACAACAGCATCATATTACAGCCGAAACCACATCCAAGGCAATTTCAACATAAATTGGCTTCCGAATGCATCACTTGGCACCTACAGTGTTGACTGTACAATTGCTGGCCACTGTCTGCGTAATGTGCTCTCTCTCTTAACGCCCAGATTGAATGGCAAATCCATCTTTTCCCACTCGCCAAGCCCCTTCCGCAGTGGAGGGGGTTCCCTACACCCTTTCCTTTATATAATACCTCTTCCTTAAGTATAAACCAGTATTCAAAGTACAATTTTTCTTTTACAAGCATACATATTTTATGAACTTTCATTTTTTAAAATATTATTAAATCATTACAATATATATATCACAAATTTCCACTTTTCCTCTGACAATTCAAAGATCTTAACTGGTACAGACAATCACTTCAAAGTTACATACACACAATTACATTGCATGGCCTACTTACTATCGATAATGGTGCTACAACCTGTAAAGGAGAATGCATATAAGACACTGTGTGACTTGTTATTGAATACTGCTCGAGTGTTTGGTATCCATACCATGTCGGATTGAAGGAGGAGATCGAAGCAATTCAGAGGAGGGCTGCTAGATTTTTTACCAGTAGGTTTGAACAAAACATAAGTGTTAGGAAGATGCTTTGGGAACTAAAATGGGAATCCCTGGAGAGAAGGTGACATTCTTTTCGGGAAACACTACTGACAAACTTTAGAGAACTGATATTTGAAGCTGCCTCCTGGACGATTTTGCTCCTGCCAACATGCATCATGTGTAAGGACCATGAAGATGGTATGACAAATTAGGGCTCATAGGGAGGCGTACAGACAGTCGTTTTCCCTCACTCTGTTTGTGAGTAGAACAGGAGGGGAAATGACAAGCATTGGTACAGGGTACCCTCCACCACTTACCTTAGTATAATGGCTTTTGGAGTATCTACAGCTATGTAGATGTAGATGTAGAATGTTTTAATGGAACATGCCATGATGTGATATGACAGCCAATGTGAATTTGATGTGATGGCCAGTGTCAATTAGCCTTAAGTCATCTGTTCTTAAAAAAGATTGACTCTACCTACATGAGAAAGTTATACCAACGTTGCACTAGTTGCTTTTTATACATTTCTTACTCCAGGTATTACATTGAAAACTAATAAACTGTATTGTCATGGAGGAACAACAGATGTTCCTGTTGGTCAATATAGTTTGAATAACTCATAAATATTTATTCATTCAAGAAAGCCTAATATGCATATTAAAGAAGATGAAATTTTGAAGAGAACTAATAGTGAGAGTGATGTTAGATTATATATGGATAACGAAGATAGTGTTTGAAGTATATTAGGATTTAGTAACTAAACTGTTGAAGCAAATGAAAAAACTGTTGCTGATGATGTTCTTAAAATTATTTCATTAGAATTAATAAATATATATTTTAATTTGGCTGGTGGGATGTTTATAAAACAACTGATCATTTTCATCTAAAAACTAATATTATTGTTTTATACCAGCCTAAACCTGAATTTGATAGACAGCTACCTCCTGAGCCACATTATCCCATATACATTGCAATTTTTGATACTATACAGAATTTATAAATAATTGTAACTAATGAAAATGATACTTTAACTGACTTCAGTGGTGCTACTGTAACAGTTATTTTACAAATGTCATAATAAATCTTATCCTTATTAAATAATGAACAAGTCGAGAGCTATCCATTTTACTCATTCCCTGTGAATGAGAAGACCAAAAATCCTAAATCTTCCCAACAATGATACAGAGCTTCCCTTAATCATGGCACCAAAGTACATTTTGTTGAGCTCTTCTGGCGTTATGATCGACCAAATCTTGATGGAACTGTGAGGCAAATCAGTGTAGGGTTAGGAATGGCTCTGAGGGCAGCCAACTTTGCTTCGGGACTATCAACAGAAGGGGTTTCATTATGAATGGCCTACACCTAAACAGGACTGGGAAGGGAAGACTGATACAGCTGGTTCATGAAAGTATACCAATCTAATCTAAGCTAATCTAATCTAATAGGGGGTGGATCTCGAGCCACACATGGTCAAATAACTGTTGTCATGATTAGGAAAAGGAAGTCTCTTTTAGGATAAATCCAGACAAAAGGTTGCCCTGCCTAAATAGTATCTCCATCATTTAAAATAATACTGAAACAATCACTCACAAGATAGGTTTTAAGATGCCAACTATTACACATACCAGATGTCACAAAGAAACGCAAACCATTGGAAAAAGTAACATGGGGCATTTCGCAGACTTAACAATCCTCCATCGAAACGTGCAACTATTAGACATTGAGCTCCAATCTTTGAACTGCACAGTAGTTTGAGATACTGAGCACTGGTGTAGAGACACAGAAAACCAATGTGTAGTATTATCATTGTATGAAAGGGTAAATACTTACTGCAGAACTGCTTAAAGGGGTGGAGGATCATGCATGTATATCAGAAAAGGAACACAGTTGAAATCGAGACGTGACCTCAGTAGAGTAAGTGAAGACAAAAACTTTGAAATCTCAGCTATTGAATTAACAGGGCTTGATATCACCAAGAACTTAATCATTTTGTGTGTGTATAGATCTCCCAAATTTTTCAATAAATTAACAGAAGTTTTAGATAAATTCTCAAGTACAGAGGCCAACATAATTCTGTGTGGGGACGCTAACATCAACACTAATATCATAAAAGAATCCATCAGCACCCTCATAAATATCCTTCAAAGTTTTGGCATGTCCCATTTGATCAATAGTGCAACAAGGGTTACTACAACGACTATCAGCAATTGGCCATGTGGTGATAAATATGGACAGGGAAAATGTGATGTAGCTGTAAAAGATATCGGATTATCAGACCATCTCAGTCAAATAACAACAGTAAATTCAGGCACTGAATCATTCCCTAAACTACAAACCTACCAACGACATCTGTCAGAAATCAAAATAAAAGATTTTTCAAAAGAACTAGCAAAACAAAGCTGGGATAAAGTGTATAACGAAACCAATGACACTTAAATTCTCTAAATTCTCCACATTATTTAAATTGAACTTTGAAAAGGCATTTCCAAAAGTATGCATGTCTGTATCAACGTCTGACAAAAATATATGGATAACAGCAAGTATTAAGAAGTTCTTACAAACACTTAAATACCTCAGTTCCTGGAAAAAGAGTCAAAATGATCCAGAATTCTTAAATTTCTATCGTAGATACAAAAAGATCTGTAAGAAGGTGCTGATTTCTGCAAAAAAGTCATTTAATGATGGAATAACATATAATGCAAAGAATAAAAGCAAAGCAGTTTGGGATGTTATAAAAAAGGAAATGGGGAGGGGCAAACAAATGCAAAATAACATACTGTTAAGGGAGTGGGATAAGGTAATAAATGATCCACAACACTTAGCAAACTATGTAAACGAGCATTTTTCAAGTATTGCAGAGACGTTACAGAAAAAATTCCCCAAAACAAATATAACACCTGTAAATAATGTTGCACTAAATACAACGATATTACTTCTAACCATAGAGAATGAAGTCAATAAAACCTTTCAAAAACTAAAAAATGAAAAGTCAGTAGGGTTAGATGAAGTACCAAAGTGTGTACTGAAACAAAGCATAGAGATTATAAAGACCCTTTAACAAATATAATAAATAAATCCTTCATATCAGGGACATTTCCAGAGCAGTTAAAACAGGTAAGAGTTGTGCCTTTGCTTAAGAAAGGTAATGCAGAAGGACTAGAAAATTACTTGCCCATTTCCCTGCTGTCACCATTCTCAAAAATAATAGAAGCAATTATCAAAGACAGATTAATGAATTACCTGAATAAACTGAATCACAGCTTGGTTTCCGGAGTGGCAAAAATACGGAGTCAGCCATAGTAGGATTCACAGAAGTTGTACTTGATGCTCTTGATAAAGATGAGTGTGTCACAGGTATATTTTTGGATCTTTCTAAGGCCTATTGTTCAGTCGACCAAAAGATTCTATGAAATAAGTTAGAATCATTAGGAATAAGAGAAATAGCTAATGACTGGTTTCGATCATACCTAGCAGATAGGTTAGAAAGAGTAGAGATAACACAGACCTCAAATAGATCTAAAGATTTAATAAAACACTTATCAGAACCAAAATACATTAATATAGGGGTTCCGCAAGGTAGCATATTAGCACCAATACTATTCCTGATATACATCAACGACTTTCCCAGTTGTGTTACACATGATGGAAAAATTCTCTTCGCTGATGACAGCAATATTATAGTCACGGAGAACACAAAAGAACTCCTTGCAGAGAAAACTATGTAACTCTCAAGGACGTTTACGGCTGGTCAATAAGCAATAAAGTGACATGGAACATAAAGAAAACTAATGCCATGAATTTCAGTTTGAAGAGGAAAACTAACAATATTAAATTTAGATGTCACCTCTCTAGACTAGATTTGATTAGATTAGAATAGATTAGTACTTGTTCCATAGATCATGAATACGACACTTCGTAATGATGTGGAATGTGTCAGGTTAACAAAAAATGTCTGTACAAGATATTACATTACACAAAATATTTCATGACACTAATGTTTAAGTTGGTTTTTTCCCCTCCCTTAATTTATATCTAAAAATTCAGCCAATGAGTAAAAGGAGTTGTCATCTAGAAATTCTTTTAATTTATTTTTAAATGTTGGTTGGCATCTGTCAGGCTTTTGATGCTTTTTGGTAGGTAACCAAAGACTTTTGTGGCAGCATAATTTACCCCTTTCTGTGCCAAAGTCAGATTTAATCCTGCACAGTGAAGATCATCCTTTCTCCTGGTGTTATAGCTATGCACACTGCTATTACTTTTGAACTGGGCTGGATTATTAACAACAAATTTCATAAGTGAATATATATACTGTGAGGTTACTGTGAGGATCCCTAGATCCTTAAATAGATGTCTGCAGGATGAGCATGGGTGCGCACCAGCAATTATTCTGATTACTTTTCTACTCAACGATGAATTACCCCAGAATATGATGCCGTATGAAAGCAGTGAATGAAAGTAGGCATAGTAAGCTAATTTACTGAGATTTTTATCACTAAAATTTGCAATAACCCTAATAGCATACGTAGCTGAACTCAGACGTTTCAGCAGACCATCAATGTGTTGCTTCCGGTTTAACCTCTCATCAATGGACACACCTAAAAATTTTGAAAATCCTACCTTACCTACAGACTTCTATTCAAAGTCTATATTTATTACTGGAGTTGTGCCATTTACTGTACAGAACTGTATATACTGTAATTCATCAAAATTTAAAGAGCGTCCGTTTGCTGAGAACCACTTAATAATTTTGTGAAAAACATCATTTACAATTACATCACTTAGTTCTTGGTTTTTGGATGTTATTACTATACTTGTATCATCAGCAAAAAGAACTAACTTTGCATCTTCATCAATCTGGAATGGTAAGCCATTAACATATATCAAGAACAGTAAAGGACCTAAGACCGAACCCTGTGGGACCCCGTACCTGATAGCTTCCCCCCCCCCCCCCCCTCCCCCAGCTTGAGGAATCAGCTGTCGTTTTAACATTACATGAACCACTTATTTCAACTTTCTGCATTCTTCCAGTTAAGTATGAATTAAAGCATTTGTGCACTGCCCCCCTCAAACCATAATGATTTAGCTTATCTAAAAGAATTCCATGATTTACACAATCAAAGGCCTTTGAGAGATCACAAAAAATGCCAATGGGTGATGTCCAGTTATTCAGAGCATTTAATATTTGATCAGTGAAAGTATATATAGCATTTTCTGTTGAAAAGCCTTCCTGAAAACCAAACTGACACTTTGTTAGTACTTCATTTTTACAAATATGGGAGGCTACTCTTGAATACATTACTTTCTCAAAAAATTTTTATAGAGCTCTCAGAAGAGCGATTGGGCAGTAGTTGTTGCCATCTGACATATCCCCCTTTTTATGCAATGGTTTTACAATGCCATATTTCAGTCTATCAGGGAAAACACCCTGCTCCAAAGAGCTATTACATACGTGGCTGAGAATCCTACTTATCTGTGGGGAACAAGCTTTAAGTACCTTGCTGGAAATGCCATCAATTCCGTAAGAGCTTTTACTTTTCAGTGAGTTTATTATTTTACTGATTTCAGAGGGAGAGGTTGGTGGAAATACAGTTGTTTCAAACTGCACAGGTATGGCCTCCTCTATTAGTAGTCTTGCCTCTTCTAGTGAAGATCTAGATCCTATTTTCTCCACAATATTTAAAAAATGATTATTGAAAATATTTTCAGTTTCTGATTGTTTGTCAGTACACTTGTCATTCAGTTTTATGGCACTAAAGTCTTCCTGTGCTCTTGGTTGCCTTGTTTCCCTTTCAATAATATTCCAAATTGCTTTAATTTTATTATCAGAGTTACTGATCTCAGACATGATACACATGCTTCTGGACTTTTTAATAACTTTTCTTAGTACCGCACAATAGTTTTTATAATATTGAACAATTTCGGGGTCAGTACTCCCTCTTGTTGTTAGATACAGTTCTTTTTTATGGTTGCAAGGTATTCTTATTCCTTTAGTTAGCCAAGGTTTTTTATATGTCTTCTTGGAATTATGTTTAACTATTTTCTTGGGAAAACAATTTTCAAATACCCCTTAAAAATGTATTGTGAAACAAGTTATATTTCAAGTTTGCATCGGGTTCCTTATACACTTCATCCCAGTCTAGCTGCTGTAGGCTTTCCCTAAAGTTTGCAATATTTATATTGTTAATTGAACGCACTGCTTTGAAATTCTGATTTGAGATACTGCATGGAGCTATGTCATGTACTGTAACTAGCTGTGCACCATGATCTGAAAGACCATTCTCAACAGGATAAGCATTTATGTCCTTAAACTTATCTTGGTCTATAAAAAAGTTATCTATCAATGTCCTGCTGTTCTTTGTTATCCGAGCAGGAAAATCAATGACGGAGCTCAAATTGAAAGAACTGAGTAACACTACAAGGTCATTCTTCCTATTACACTCTTTCAGGGAATCAACATTGAAATCCCCACAAATGACAATTTGCTTCCCCCTGTCTGACAGATAGCACAACAAAGCATCCAAATTTTCTAGAAATAGCTGGAAATTTCCTGAGGGGGACCTATACACTGTTACAATTATAAAAGTGCCATCATTTAGTTTTAGTTCAGTGGCACATGCTTCCATATGTTGCTCTATACAAATTTTTTTAGTTTCTAAATTTTTTATACTGTGGAAGCTTTTGACATATATGGCAATTCCTCCTCTCATCATATTATCTCTACTTACATGTGCAGCTAATTTGTACCCATTGATGCTAACCTTTTGCATATCAGTGACAATGTGATGCTCAGACAGGAATAGTACATCTATTACATTCTCAGTTTCTATATCTTCTAAACAAAGCAGAAGCTCTTCAATCGCCCAATATTTTGATGAAATATACTAACATTATTTTTCACTTTACTTTTGTGAGTATCTTGAACTTTTTTAACATCTTTAGTACTTGCCTGGATGAGTTTCCCACTGGACACTGATCTTACACTAAAAAAGAGTTTCCACCATGAGATGTAGTTCCTGCCCCCTTTAAATATCCTGCTATCAGCCCAGCCAGTTTACCCTTCCCTTTCTTGTTGAGGTGTAGCCCATGTCTAGTATAGTCCCACCTACAGAGTGAATCAACAGGAACCACACCAATGTATGACCCTGCACCAGATCCAAGTAGCCGTTCAAACTCCAAATTAACTCTCCTGACAGAAGAGCTCAAGTGAGGTCGATCGTGGCGCTCCAGAACCGACACAAACCCAATACTGGTATGACTCGATGTTGATGCAATCTTTGCCAGGTCACACTCTATGCTGTACCCCGGATCTCTGTCAATACTGTTGCCCGGCCCACCCACAATAACCACGGTATCTTCCTTAGTAAAGCCTCTACATAGTGAACCTAAATCCTCTGTAACCTGCCCCAGCCCAGCACTAGGTTTGAAAAAACTTGTGACCTGGTATTCTGACCCTAATTCATCCTGCAGAAGTTGGCCCACACCCCTAGCATGCGAACTACCTAGCAACAAGACTTTCTTTCTCTTTGCAGACTTCCCTACATTCTTATTCAATTTGCTTCTGAAAGCTTGTTGAGCCCTGTCTACATCTACTTCTGTGAGAGGCTCATCAGTTTCTGACTGAGGCAACAGGTCAAACCTATTTTTTACATTAATAACAAAGCTGTCAGAAGAATTTTTTGGCTTGTTCCTTATGCCTGTTGCCACTTCCCACCCCTGTTTACCCTTCTCCCCCCTTAACCTGACCAGTTCTCGCCTACCCTCATCTAACTCAGCCTGAAGGGCAGCAATTTTCCCCTCCTGTTCCACAATCTTTCTATCTCTACTGCATAGCCTACAGAACCACTGATGAGCCTCGCTCATTTTCCCAATTCCCACGCCACTACAATCGCCCCAATGAAAAACGTTACTACATCCATCACACCAGACCCCGGAGCTAACGATTCTACGGCACGTCAGGCACTTTACACTCATGGTACAAATCGATCTTAGTGACAGAAAGACAATTAAGTTACCGGAAAACAATGAAAATACCTGTACGAAAAATTAGGCCTACTTGCAGCAATGTAAACAGTGGTTCAGAAGTGTATTACTGGAAATTACTTAAGAGATGACGATACTCTACAGATATAAAGGGGCAGCAAACGTATTTAGCACACTAAACTATTGGTAAATACACTTAAAAATGCGGTAAAAAGTTTAATCTGAAAGCTCAAAAGTTCGGCCTGGCCGCGATATGTAAACAAAACAAACTTTACGTGATTACTGTGAAAATACACAAGTAAGACAAAAACCTTTAATGGTACGCTTGAAGAGCACTATAATTAACGTAATAAATTAGTTTAAAGTGTTAAAAACAGTTTATTACTACTTAAATTAGTTATCTTGTACGACAGCTGTGACTCAGACGTCCTTATAGCAGGCGCAGGGCTACCACTTCTCCTTATCAGTCCCGACTGTAACAATGTAAAATTTCAGGGAACTAATATCGTTTCTCAGTTGAAGTGGTGTGAACACAGTAAGGTACTTGCAAACAGAATGTCGTCATCATGTTATGCCCTTAGAATCCTATCATCAGTTTGTAACATGCAGTGTCTTTTAGTTACACACTATTCAGATGTACACTCAGTTCTTAGCTATGGACTTCTTTCTTGGGGAATCAATGCACAAAATATGAACACAATTTTCAAACTCCAGGAAATAGCCATAAGAATAATAACGAAAAATAGTAGTCGAGCTCATTTTAAAGATCTGTTCAAAACACTGGGGGTTCTAACTGCTCCATGTGAATACATTTACCAGTCAGTTGTACACATCAAAAATAACATTGGTAATTACTGCACAAACAGCTCTGTCTATGACCATGGAACAAGAGCTAGAATCAACCTACATTTACCAAGAAGAAATAAACATAAAACTCAAAACAGCATTTACTATCAAGGAATAAAACTGTACAGTAAATTACCAAAAGAGATAAAAGAAATTGCTAAAATACACTTATTTAAAAAGGTAGCTATAAAGTACCTGTTATGTAATGCATTTTATACATTGAAGGATTACTTAGATAAAACAGAGTAGGGGTTTGGTAAAAAAAGTTATACAAATAGATAATAATAATGATAATAAAACATCCAACATTCCACAGGACACCTTTACACTATGTTTTTTCCTTCTTTTTTCCTTTTCTATAAAAACTTACCCCCAAGCTATGCATAGCACAATACTAACAACACCACTTCTTTTTGAGCTCAACATCTCACTCTTTATAGAAGGATGCTGACTCAGTTTTTCAGCAAAGTAAATGCGGAGTTGCGCTGCAGAAAATGGCCCAGAGATCACCAGTGTGTGTGTGGTGAGCGAAGTGTTACGAAGCAATGTGTGTAAACAGTTTCCACTGACTGATAGTGAGATATGAGTGAACAGAATGCATTACATTTTTTAATAAGTTGTTTGTAAAAAAACTATTGTACACCAGGAGTAAATCTAAAGATTGTCTATAACTAGAAGTCTGTAAATGTATACAAACTATCTTATTTTAAATTCGTCAAACTTGTAAGTGCTTTGACATGTTTTATATCTTTGTAAAAAGAGATCTCTGTATGAATAAAGCTAACACTACTACTACTACTACTAGAGATTTAAAAAATAATTGTGGATGGTTGGGTTCAGCCTAATCATGCTCAACTTTATATGAGCTTCAGTATTATTGGAGCTGATGATACAGATTATCCAACCTATGACGTAAAATCAAACAAAAAATTGATTGACATCTAGGTGGCGAAGCTGTTTGAGGTTATCACAATAAGCAAAGGAAATAATATTTTGTCTAGAATATTTCTTTATCTGCCATTATTCAGTTGTCTTCATGTCCATCCAATGAGTTAACTACAGAGAGTCATATCCTTAATAACGATAAGATAAAAAGTAAGAAAAATGAAGTACTTTATCCTCTACAAATAATGGGTGTTTTCTTCAAAGATTATAAAAAAATTATTTAGGATAGAGATTTAACTGTAATTTTTCTTTAGAGTTCTCACGCAGACGATGCCCTCTTTCGTTAGGCTGGCCATAATCAAGCTGGTGCTGAAGGAATGACCACATTTCCTAAGAAGAGCAAAATTGTTTTGGAAACAATGGAAATCCGAGTTCTTGTCGTTAGGACTATTCAATCAAGCTAGAGCAAGAAAGACTAAAAAATTTGAATATTCCCATATCTTTCTTTGAATCACAAACAATAGATATTGCTGGATGGAATGGAAAGAAATTTTGAACTAGATATCATCAATTACTATAATTCTGCAGACTTTGATATGTCTTATTTCATTTTCTTTGTTTTTCAGAAAAATAGGAAGACTAATAACTTGCTTGGATTTTCCATGTTTGATCATTTCAAATTACAGAATATATATGTAAAGAATGGAAGAAATGAAGTTTTTCCTCAAGAAATGTGAAATCTAGAGCCACCAAATAATTATCTGAAACCATATGATGCTTTCATACATGTTAAGAGAGTCACACAATTGACTAGTTATTTGCATATAAACCCTTCCAGTTTTATTAAGAAATTATTCCATCTGTGTCATAAATATGTCTGGGAAAATGAACATGTTAGCTACTCAGAAAACAACAATGCAGCTGTGTGCCACATTCTGATAAAATTCAAATGATAGATTTGCCTATATAGTCATATATGGCAAGAAAAATTTAACATATGGTGCTCAGCATGGAATTTTGAGTGAAAATGTTTTTGACCTTAACAAAATTTTGATCGATATAAATGGAGATTCTACTCAAGAAGCTCAACAACACAAACAGTCCTGATTTGTTTAAAAAGACTGCTGAGTTAGAAGTAAATAATTTATATTATATTAAAAGCCAGATACAGTGAAAAAATTTCTATGGAGCTTGATAGTAAATTTAAAATTGTATTGCAAAACAGATCCTTGAAATTAATTAATGGTTTGGATTTTCAGTATTTAAGATGGAGATATTAAATGGAGATATAAGGTAATGAAAAAACTTAGAAATGCTGATAATTTTTCGTTATACTGCGTTTCGAATTTAATTTTTGAGAATAATATTGACGAAATGACCTACTAGTGGCTGAATGGGCCCACTGACGTGAAAATTTATACCATCTATCAGTTGGAACAACACTAGCGCCCCTACAGGCGAGAAATCAGCCGTAAGATTAACTTTTGTTTTTGATTATTTTTCTTCTTAATTAACCAAATAGTTATTATATTTTTATTTTCGAAACATCAGTAAACTATCGAGATACGTAAATTATCGAGAGATAAATGTAAAAATAGACGAATCTCACTGATTCAGCGCCATAAACTACAATTTATTCATGGAGAAATGCTTTAGAATATATGAGTAATTGTAACTTATGCTGTTAGAAACAAGAGAATATAAACTCATACTTCTTGCACGAGAAAGAGATTTCTTTAATTGTCTGTCCTTACTATGATACGCACTCTCCTTGACACCTTACAATTATGTATGAAGTCTAATGATTTGCGCATTATTAAACTTCATTCTAGTTTCCAGTGCATGAATATTTTAATGTTAATTGTTTTTGTTTGAAAAGTGAAAGTGTTGATAATTCTTGCCGTTTGTGACTCAGATTTAGCAACAATAGTGGAATTGTTTTGTTCTTTGTTGGGTAACACATTATTAACTTTCGATGTTCTTCTATCACGTTTGTATGGTTTACCCTTCAGCTACGGTTATTGTCGCTTACTTGGTACGTTACATAATATAGGTATTACATTTCATAATAGTTTCCTGCATTCCTGATCCACTATGAATGGAAGTGTAGCGAACAAAACTTCTAGAAGTCTTTCTGCAGAAAATCAAGTCTTCTTCTGTTTAATAGTTTCTTTATTTAAGAGAAAATGGCATTCTTATATAAATGTATGACACCCGATACCGCATGCAGAAGTGTTCCTTGTTGGCCGCTTGGAGCACTTTAATCGCAGAATATAGCAAAAATGGGCAGCAGTGTCGCCTCTGTAGTTATAGGTTGTACGGGGACTATGAACATTAATCACTACACTCACTGCGATAATTTTGTTTCGTATTCGGGGTTCGAAAGGTCACCTTGTGAACCCGTAAAATAAAAAAACGAATTCCAAACTTATCGCAGCGAGTGTATCGATTAATGTTCCACTATCTAGTATGTGAGTATGAGTATCGCTGAGGAACTAGAACTGTGATAGTGTGTTGTTTGTTTATTGTTTTGTGTAAACTGTAATGTGTAATGTAGTGTAAACAGTACGGACTAGAATATAATTAACAGTGTTCTTCAGCATTTTTGTGTTTTCTACAACGAGTAATATCCAAAAATTTATAGAAAAATGGCTGCAGCTTCGGGAACGATGACATTTCAGGAGAAACAAGCAGAGAGAATGAAGAAACTGAGAGAGCTTCACAGTAAAAGGGTAAATGTCGCATTTCATTTGAAGGATCATTTTGTTCTTTGGTCGTTCAATGGTGTAAAGAGTACTAAATTAAATGATAAAATGTGGCGTAAGATGTTTCGTTGATTTCTTTACTAGGCTACCTTTTGTTTTTAATTGACTACCATGCCTCCACTATGGAACTCGTAGTAGGTTAGATTCAAAGTATGTGCATTTATATGTAATAAAACCCATATTGGGAAACCGATTTCTGTTGTGAAATCGATTGTTTCCGATGTTGTGTTCACACCAAAGACTAGTTTGACACAGTTCGCTACGCCACTCAATCCTGTGCTGTCTTCGTCATCAAATAATAATTGGAAACGACGTCAAGTTAAACCTGGCTACTGTATTAGTTGATTGGTCTCCCGCAACAATCCCCCCCTCCCCCTCCCCCCCCCCCCCCAGTTCCCCCTAATAACTAATTGATGATTCCTTGGATTCTAAGAATGTGTGCTATCAGCTTACCCTTCTTTTAGTCAGGTTAAACCACAATTTCCCCCCCCCCCCCCAGTCTGTTTAGTATCTTCTCTTCAGTAATCTGCTTCAGTGCAGATGAGTGATACCACAAACTTTGGCTGACACAAGCATTGTACCAGGTGGTGTCCAGTTTTATCTCCCCCCCCATTTCCATGTTGTCCTACTATTTTTCTTTCTATTCCCTTTCCTATTATTGAATCTCCAATATTTAACTGGTGATCCCTTGATGTCTCGGAATGTGTCCTGTCAACTGATCCCCTCATCTAATCACGTTGTGTCACAAATTTCTTTTCTCCCCAATTCTGTTCCGTACCTTCTGATTAGTTATGTGATTTGCTTACTTAATCTTCAGCATTCTTCTGTAGAACCACATTCCAGAAGCCTCAGTTAATGGACAATGATTTCAATGCATCATCATCTCTCGTGCTGCCCCTGTTCTCAGGGAATTTAATATAATTTGCCATATCTGATTTATTTGTTTTGTGCCTAATACTTGTACTCCAAATTGTATTTACTTTGTTCTCAGAATTTTGAGTACTTATTAATTTTTTGATGTGCATTACATGGTATTTCTACTTTTTCATGATGTGGTGAAAGATTTCATAATACTTTGTCAGTCAAGTCTGACCTTAGATGTGTTCATGTTCTTTGTGGGCAGTTATGTGAGTGGATGAGACTTAAAAAATGTGTTGGTGGGTCTGTAGCCTACAATACCCCATGTGACACATACTGTTGCTCTCAGGTAATCGTTGTTAATTTGAAATATATTTGGAAGTTGAAGAAAGACTGTGGAGGATAAGTATGTCTTAATAACCATAACAGCATTGGAATTCTATGCAGTGTAAGATACATGCAAGTCATTCTTCTTGAATCTGTAAAACCAATCTTCATCCCTTCTTACTAAACAGAAACACAGAAATGAAAGTGCATCACAATGTTTGCTTATATCTGTCAGCAGCAGAACAGAAATTTAGCAGCATGGCATTGTTCAGTGAGAGTTTTGCCCGGTGAGCACTGCAGGTAGCTACCTGGTTTGAATCAGAAATTGTTTTTTGGTGGAGAAACATTCTGGATGAAAATTCCCAAACTTGAGTCATAAAGCTGAAATCATCTTTTGCCCCTCCCACAGCAGTGCAGCTGTTGAACGTGTGCTCTTTGTCTCACCCAGCAGGATGAGTTGAACAATGTAACCACATCTAAACATTACTGATAAATAATAGAAAAACACATTCTTTGTTCATTTGACAACAATAATTGTTGTCATCAGGAATGGGCTATTGTTATGCAAGAGGCATATAAAAAGGAAAGGATACTGAAAGAGGTGGAAGCAAAATGTATTTAAAGTTTTAGCAAATGCATAAGAAGAATTAACAACAGTGGAAATTCTGAGTTGGAATGATAAGTAAAATAAGGAAAAGGCAACCACTCACCTATAGCTGATTGATGTGGGGTGCACATAGGAGATACATAAAACAGAAAACAGTATTTACGCAAGTTTTTGAGCTCTTGCTTTTTGTGTAATATATATATTCACACACACAGTAAACACATTCACCACACAGACACCCAAAGGTACATAGCCATGGCGAGACTGACCATTGATTATTGAGAGCAGTTGCCTGTCAGATGGATGTGGAGATGGTGTAGGGAAGGACACATGAATCGAGGAGGAAGTTGTGTGAGGCAGGCCTTTCGACAGATGACTCAGTAGCTACACACCAAGACAAAAGGTGTTCAGAGGAGTACATAAGAGGTAGAGGGGAGAGGAGGGGGGGTGAGCGAAGGAAAGGAGAGAGAGGGAGATGGGTGGGAGAGAGAATACCCACATTGGGAGGGGGGGGGGGGGGAGCAGGAAACAGGACAGGAGTGTTGTGGACAGAAAAGAGAAGAGAAAAGGTAAGATGAGGTAGTGGGAAATAGGTTAGCAAAGGTTTAGGCGAAGGGGATTGCGAGAGTGCAGTATATGCTGGAGAGAAAATTTCCACCTGCATAGTTCAGAGAAACTAGTGCTGGAAGGAAGTATCAAAATGGCTGTAATGAAGCAGCTATTGAAATCATTAGCCCAAGCTTTAGGCTCGGAAATCTGTTTATGGATGAACTGGTTAGGATCCTGTTTGTCAGTAACTGCTTTGACAAGAGTATCAGTACATTTCAACAACTCACACTTTCCACTGCATGGCTGGCGAACGGGTGACAGCTGTAAAAGTGGAGGTACTATTCGAGTTTGTCACACTAGATATGAACAGACGTATTGATGGAGCCATCTGATAGGTGAAAATTGACCTGTAGAAAGGTGGCTTTTTGAGTTGGGTAAGACCAGTGGATGTGGATTTGGGAGCAAGTGTTGAGGTTATGCAGGAAAGAGCAAAGATTGTCCCTGCTACAAGTCCAGATCACAAAAATGTTACACAGTGAATCTGAACCATATAAGAGTTTTAGATGTAGACTAGATAGAAAGGATTCCACCATATGGCCCATAAATAAGTTGGCATAGAATGGTGCTATGCGAGTACCTTTGGTAGTACCACAGATTTTTTTTATAGATTTGGCCTTCGAAAGTGAAATAATTATGGATCAGCCAGGTGGTGTGTTTGCTATCAGGAGTATGTAGGGAAAGATAGTGTTCCATGACTGTAAAGGCCATGGTCATGGGGATGTTAGTATGTAAGGAAGTCTCATCCACAATCTGGTGGTAACGGGAGACAGAATCTGCGGAAAGGTGGTGAAGGAAGTCAGCGGTGTCTTGAACGTAGGATGAGAGGCTACGGACTATAGTTTGGAGATGTTGGTCAACAAAGGCAGAGCTTTGTTCTGTTGGAGCCAGTATGGGACGATCAGTAGGAAGATCTGTCGGGATCGGGTTTTGTGAAGTTTGGAAAATAAGTAAAAGGTGGGGGGGGGGGGGGGGTTACTGGTGTGAGAGGGAGATGGATTCAGGTGCCAAGGTTTGGAATCAACTAAGGCCTTGAGGAGCTGCTTGGGTTCGTATTGGACTTCTGGAATGGGATAATGGTTGTAAGGTTTTGCATGCAGAGTTGTCAGAAATGTGGCAGAGATGCTTAGCAATGTGGTCACTACAATTGAGCCTTTCTCTGGAGTGATGACTTAACTGAAATCCACATCAGTCTGTAATTCCTACACATTATGGTACCACGTCATACATTCTGAAACCAAAATATTTTTTTTATATTTGACTGAAATTTATTAATTTATTCCATATGTGAGAGGTTGTAATGAATAAAAAAACTATTTAAAACATTATTTGCTCCGTATCTCGATATCAATATATTTCAGTTAAGTTTTCGTTCCAGGGAATGCCTCAATTTATGACCACTGTGGTGGATTCTTTCTTTGCAGAAAATGTGATAGACCTGGATGAGTTTTCAGGTTACAGATAGCTGTACTGTGGACAGATTTCGAAAAGGAAGGTGAGGCCAGGGTAGAAGTGAGGAATTTTTGAAAGCTTACCAGGGTCGAAGGGGAGGAGGATAACAGTTGGAGGGAGGATGGAACTGTTAAACAAGGTTTTGTCAGTATATTATTTGGCAAAGCGATGTTTCTACTGTAGAGATAATGAGTAAAGGAAAGACAGTCCTTCACGAGTCCAGCATGGTTGAACTTAGGTTTTGGGCTAACAGCCAGGCTGATGAGTTCAATAGTTGCTTCACTGTGCATGCCATTTGGGTACTCCCTTCCAGTGCTGGTTTCTCTGAACTTTGGAGGTGGGAATTGTCTCTCCATCATATCCTACACTCTCGCACCAGTCAGCTGTAAGTGAGTGGTGGTTCCTTTCTTTTATTTTATTTTAGCTAAGAAGAGTTACTTACAAAAAATGATGTGATACCTTTGATAACAACAAATGTGTTATGAGAGTGCTACATCGTCAGTCCAGAGATTAGCCATGAACCTAAAAATAATGTTCAAATGTAGTGATATTTTTGCTAGTGGCTGTCTATTTCTTGAAAAACATGGTCTTGGCCAGTTGCGATGATTATACCTTTCTCAAGGTGGTAATCATTGCATGGTACTGCATATTTGCATTTTCATTATATATCACATGTGTTTCAGGCACAAACTGTAACACACAATATGATGAAGTGAACCCCCCCCCCCTTTTTTTTACGTTATAATGTGGCCTTTCTTTTTCATTCTCCCTAGTATCTGTCAAGCAGAGGAAGAGACATATCCTTAAACCAATGCCACAGCCAGTGTATCTCCCTCCCACCTTCCCAGGTGAGCAAGTTCACCCCCCCCCCCCCCCCTCTTTCCTCTTACAGTTATATTTCTTACATTGTGTCCTTAGTCAGGCTGTTCTTTGAGCAGTACAGTTTCTCAAAAATAAAGTGGTCACTGTGGTACCTTATCCGTTCAAGAAAATGAGAAATGTTCCAGTCAGCAGCTTAAGCACCCCATGAGCCACATTAATTTCTGAACTACTCTCTGAGCACAGCTGCCATTTTATCTGGCTCATTCCATTACTTCTTCAGTATTATCAAACTCTAAATCAAAACTTCACCAAATTTTCTTTCATATACATGTAATTGTTGTGTCTAGGAATCGTACATACTCAGTTCACTAGACAAACAATCAAACCACTCATATTAATGAGTTTTATTACAATAAGACAATTACAATACTTAACTTTCATAGGTGTGCCACAAGCAAAGAGCGACATGCAAAATAATCAGACTTCTTCAGAATAGACAAACACAGGTGTGTGCTATTTAGAGATCCCTAATGAAGTGGTTAACGTTGATGCTGCTATCCAAGTTGGCTGCCACCAGTAGGGTGTGGTTCTTATGTCCTCTTCACCTAGGGGCTGCTCTTTTTTTTTTTTTTTTTTAAAAAAGTCCTGGAGGGAGGTCGGTCAGTGTGCGATTGGCTGACTTCTTCTCATAGCCTTCTCTTCCCTGTCATTCCCGACTGGCATGCTGGTGCTGACTTGATACCATAACAGTAATACTAGTTTATTTTAATGAGATCTAACATGGCATATAAATGGCCCTCTTAGAGTACTATATACCAGGAAAAAACAGTTGTCACTGACATGATTGTTCTCCTTTTAGGTCATTGGTTACTTAAACCATTATGAAGGGCAAGGGTACATTTATGGTGATTGATTTATTTTAGTTTGAGAGCATGAGAACATCTGGATGAAAAGTGAATAATTTAGTGGTAAAGGGAACCACACACTGAATAGTAGAAGTGTTGAGTCATCAACATGAGAACAGAAAAGTTTTGGCCGAATTGTTTCCTAAATTAGAGAATGAGAAGAAACGCGCACACGAAAACATGCATGTGCATTTGCCCCTCCCTCCCCACACACACACAGCTGAACACACAATGCCGGAATTGCAGTTTGGCAATTTGAATTGGTAGAGGAGTTGTCAGGTGGAGTGGATAGAGAGAGAAAGAGAGAGAAGCAGGATGGGGAAGGGGGGGGCATAGCTAGCAGCCCACAGTGAGGCAGCTGGTGTGTGGGATAGGAATGTGGGGGGGGGGGGGAGAAAGATATGTACTGGAAAGGAATGGAACATATGGGCACTGGAGCCAGTGAGTTTGTGCAGGGCATATTGCTGATGACTTAAACTTAAAGGTGTTTAATGGGAACGGTTAACAGAACAGAGGAAGGGGAGTCTCTTGAATAGTGCATGTGGCTTCAGCGGGTTAGCAGAGATGGAGGCTAGCAGGATTATGGGAGCAAAGGATGTGTTGCTAGCATAACTCACATTGCATAGCTTAGAAAAGCTAGTGCTGAGAGGAAGGATACAGATGGCACAGGTTGGAAAGCAGCCATTGAACTCAAACATGTTGTGCCACTGAGTGGTCAACCCTGTTTTTGGCCACAGTTTCGTGGTGGCCATTCATTGTGGTGGACAGCTGGTTGTTGGTCATATAAAATACTGTGCAGAAATTGCAGCTGAACTGGTATATGACATAGCCACTTTCACAGGTGGCCTTGCTTCTGATGGGAGCAGATAATTGTTAGTTTCTTCATGTTTGAAGAGTTTGGGGGAATTGGATAAGCCTGTGACAGGACTGGAGTATGATATGCTGGATGTGTGAATCAGGCAGGTCTTGCAACTGGGTGTGCCACATGAAAGTGACCTTCCTTGCAAGGTGTTGGGAATGGCATAGGGCTGGACCTATTGTTGTGTAGGTTGGGTGGAAGGTGGAATATCACTATAGAAGGAGTGGGAAGGATTGTGCTTAGGGTGCCCCTCCCTTCCAAGCACAATGATAAGATAGTCAAGAGCTCTAATGAAGGGCATGATTCAGTTGCTCCATTGCAGGGTGATGAGGTGGGTGCTCCTTTACAGCTGGTTTTTGGTGGTGATGGTGGTGGTGGTGGTGGTGGTGGTGGTGGTGGTGGGAGGAGGAGGATTATGGGTGTGTGAGGATATTGTGTGGGAAATCTGATAGGGGAATAGGTTTGATGATAATTACCTGTCTGTGAAGGCCTTTGTAAGACCTTCTTGTCACTGCAGATATGCTGTCCGTGATGAATAGAGGCGATTTCTTGGTGTTGAAGGGGTGACATCTGGATGATCATTGTTTTCATGCCACCAGTTTTGCAGTTCATTGACTTAAAACTCTGCTTGTTCACCACAGTGTAATATGCAAACATGTTTCCCCTTTTCTAACAAGGGGAGGCCACAATGTTGGGATCACAGATTTACTTCAAACTTTTTACACCTTTAATAGGCTACTGAAAGAACATAATGTGCAAGCAATAAGGTGCACTACGCTGGCCATTCCAAGAAAATCACAAGAGAAGCTTTTTGCGTCTATGATGTAAGTCATGTATTTGTGTGTAGATGCCACACATTGGAGTTTATACTGGTCAAGTGGTTAGCATTCGAGTTACGTAAAAGGAATGTGTATGAGATGACGTTCGACTCCTGCTCAATCTTAACTTTTAACCCCCTTTTTTTCCATCGCTGGTCACATCATGTAATTTATATCACATTTGAGAGGTAATATAGTCTGGTACCGTTCGCCGCGGAATTTGAATCCCTGCCAGACATTGAAGACCCCTAGAGGTCTCTGCGGCATCGCACCGTAAGCTGTGACGACGCGTGCCTCCTGGCCCGCTTTTAGTGTGAGGGCGCCACAGTGGAACACGTGGTTCCAGCGGCCAATAGCGGTGCCCTCGATAGACTACTTAAGCGCCTGCCTCTCGCTCAGCCAGCCAGTCTAATCTCGCGTACATCTGTGGACACATCGCCTCACGTTAGACAGTTACTTACTTTCTTGTTCTGTGTACAAGTGGATGTGTTTGTTAGGTTTCCTTGTGACTCCATTGTTCGATCTTGTTGTTGTTCGTTCTGTCCTTCATTGGTCATGTCCGTCCTCTCCCGTTGTGGTGTTGTTCGCGGGCCTCTCCGCGGGTCCTACTGCGCTTTCTGTCATTTCAACCCCATGACCGTCCTGGTCACAGTTACAACAAATAGTTTTAAAAAAATCGTGTGTATTTGCTTGAATTTTTAGTGCATTTCACATTATTTGACCACTTACTGTTTTTAATTAAATTTAATTATTAGAACAAACATATTTATATATCGACAAGTAAATGATGAAACGCGTAGTTTTCCTGAAAATGTCTGCCTATCTTGATTTGCGAAATCCCTTATACATGCAATCTGATAAGGTGCCCAGAACTACTTTGCACCTCAACACTTTGAGCTGCAGACATATTTACATAATAGACGTGTAAAACTTCTCATGCGATTTTCTCGGAATTGCCAGAGTAGTGTGCCTTACTACTTCCACATTATGTTGTTTCAATGGTCTATTAAAGGTGTACAAAGTTTGAAGTAAATCCATGATCCCAGTGTCATGGTCTCTCCATGTAAGTGTTTTCACCAGTAAGGTGTTATCAGTTTTAACTCTCAAGGATTTGTTCAGTAGAGTTACTTTTTGTTTGTGTAACTTCCCACAAGTTGTATGTCAATTCATCCTCCAAGCTCAAAGCTAATTCTTCTATTAATGAATGGAAAGTCTTGCTATAACTTACCACTGGCTTATCATGTATCCTGACACACACATAATTTTTGTCATGTGATATAACTCACCAAGATATAGCTAAACATACTGGAAGCAGTCAGTACTTTGCCACAAATTACATAATGCGAACAAGGCACAATACTGTCAACATGCTGCATGCAAACTGAACTTCACTCAAAACCAAAAATATGTCGTTGTTTTCAAGGCTTTGTTTGAATAAGGTTTTAAAAATTGTTTCTTACATAAATTGAACTGTTAGAGCCTAATTTTTTGAGGTGGTGTGTATAATGTTAATATTTTCCAAATTTTGTGCAGTAATATGAGGGAACTTAGTCTAGCTTTATGAAAGAATGCACGCTATCATTTCAGTTGATTAGCTTAAAAAGAGAGAATAAGATAACTGCTACATAAGACTAAAATCTGGAACATTTCACTCTTTGTGGGCACCATAACATATTGTTACAAATATGGGCTGTGCCCAAAAAATAAGATAAAGCACTTATGCAGGTTTAGGTGTCCATATTCTTATAGTTTTCTATATTTACAGTGCATCAGTTTTGTGAAACAATGTTTCATATGATAAATGGTTCATAGAAACATGCAACAGGCAGCAGTATTCACACTAGGTTTCTAGCTCATGCTCTTTCTGTAGCAAAAGTAAATGTAGACACCCAAACACAGGTCCCACAGCTATGGTAAGACTTACTATTGACTAATGATTACTGAAAGCAGTTACCTGGACAGATGGAGTTAGGAAGGGGGGGGGGGGGGGGGGGGACAGAGAGAGAGAGAGAGAGAGAGAGAGAGAGAGAGAATGTCTGCATGAGTCATGAGTGGGGTCTTTCTCCCTTCCCCTCTACTGCCCCCTTTTTTCATCCCCCTCTCCCCTGTCTATCTCTCATGTGCTCTACCCTCCTTCCGTCTTGTTGCGCAGTCACTGAACACTGATTCCCCCACCGAAATACCTGCCTCACTTGATGCTGCATCATCCTTCGTGCTGTGTGTATCCTTCCCCACCCTGTCCCTACCTCCATCTGCCCAGGCAACTGCTTTCAGCAACTGATAAACAATAGTCAATCTCACACTGCTAGAGTGTGCATTTGGGTGTCTATGCGGTTGTGTCTGCCCAGAATATCCATTGTTGTTTTTCATCTGGTAAATCTATTTTGACCATAACCACATTGCCAATCCATTGTTCGTTTGTAGTTTGACATTGTTTTCTATATGTGAACTGAAGTTTGATACTTAAATGAGAAATCATTTGGTTCCCTCCTGCCAAAAGTGAAAGCACTGAAAATCTTAACATGATTCTACTTTTGACTCTGTTGCTATTATATTATACATATCACATGATTGTTTCAGAATGAAGCACGCCAGTTGAATCACCAAGAAGTAGTGGAAGAAGACAAGCGCAACAACCTCCCAACCAATTGGGAAGCAAGGAAACGAAGAGCAGAGTGGATTTTAAATGATGAAAAGAAAAGAAGAGAGGCTGAAGAAGGTGTAAGTCACCCTATTTACCTCTAGGGTTTTTATTGGTATGTAGCGACAGGTGTATTTGTGGGTTTCCAGCTGAGCCGGTTTTACCTATGTACAGTACTGATTCAAAACCTTAATGTCCATTGTCTTGCAGTGAAAGAAAGCCAGGTCTCATCTACAGTGACAAAGGAGAGAGATTGTACTGCGTTGTAAGTCAGCTCATGCACTGTACTTGAATTGCTCATTTGGCAGGTGGCTGCCAATCAAAGACAAGTATAGGAGATAGACTGATTCAAACAAACAGTTTTCAAATGCCTCAGAATGCTCATATTATAGTTTTCTGTTTTATAGCATGCATTACCTATTTTGTATTTTTAGTTTTGCACTGCAGATGGAACAAAATTGCAATTCCAAATCACCATTATTAAATCTTTAATGAGATTCTCATTAATTATGTTATGTCTTCTAAAATACATCCATTGTGTTTGTAGTTAATTTCCCCCAAATTTTTTTGTGGGCTTTGTTAGTGGCATGACAGTTATTTCTCTAGAGGACCTGTGCAAGATACTTTGGATGAAAAAGTGCTGGAAGATAATGATCCACGGAGTTCTGAGTGTTAGTTATTGCACACTCGCAGATTTCTTTTCTTATTACTACATTTTGAGGAAAGTCTGGTTCATCTATAACTGTGTGAAACTATGTAACAGTAAGACTAGCATAACTGTCTATGTATACACACACACACACACACACACACACACACACACACACACACATTAAAATTTTATGGCACATTGATCTCTCTCATTCCTGTGTTCCCTCCAGGTGCTCACACTGTCAGTAAAGTAGGTATTGATCCTTTAAGCATTCAGAAAGTTACAGAAGTGCTGAGCAGAGATGTCAAGAGAACAAAATCTTCACACTGTTAAGAATACTCTCCTCTTCACATGTGAAGTGAAGTAAGGTACTACCACTCACTATTTTAGGAAATTCCTTTCTGTGCTCATATCACGAACAGGCTCAGACCAATTACATCAAAACTCTCAGGAATTACATGACAATCAGTCTTGGTCTGAAACTTAATCAGACTTTCTCAGGTAGTGACAAAATACATCCATCTGATTAACAGTTTTGTGCCATTCAACCTTGTGATTTTAGATCACAAGCATAGCTGTCTGCTGAAAAGTCACACATAACATTACATAGCAATTGTAATTGCACATATCTTTTTCAGTGGTGAGTCAAAAAATGAATAGGGACCAGACTTACTACCATGTATGTTCCTTTCAACCATTTACTTAGATGTCATACTACAAGAAAAGTGCACATACAAGATTCTCTTCATTTAATAATACATTGCTTAACTTCACTGTAAATAATACATGCTTAACTTCGCTGCACTTACGTTCTCTGTAGAGGCTAACCAACTTTTTTGTACTGTCATCTATTCTGCCAGTGACTATACTGTAAGTCATCAAGTTCTTGGGCCTGACCATAACTGTATCAAAACATCCAACTTCATACAACAATTAATAATACCTTCTCCTCATCATAATTCCACCACTCTCCCAGAGTGATTTAATTCCAATTTCTGTCATATGTATTCCATCTTGCCACCCACAAAGCACAGGATTGTTTACTCTCTAGTTTACCATGTTGAGGTTGTTATATTTGTGGTACAGTACACGACAGAGAATTGGCATAAGCAGTGTGTTGTTTTCATTCATTCATCATTAATTCATACATTGTATTCTATAAATCCCATCATTATGGAAAGCCTTCAGATATGTGAAATTAGTCAGGTTGTAAATTAACTGCCAAAAGCATCTATGTCGAGCTAATTACCTATAGATTATGATTGCTTGTAATATGAGTCACAAGCTTGTATTAATTGATGAAAGCATATCATTTTCCATTTACGGCTGTAGAAGTTTTATTCTCTATTGCAATTTTGGCATTATGCCATTGTCAAGTAGAAATATTCAATGCCGTGCCATTGCACAGATATAAGTCAAAGTATGGTAGCCTAGTGAGGTTGTGTTGCTGTTATACGCTGTTAATAGATAACACGTACATGTATCCACATTATTAGTAGTAACTATAACTCCAGTGCTGCCTTTGGCATTGCACGGGAACCAGTATCCTCAAAGGCAATTTGAATATCACCACATGACACTTGAACAATGTCTGAGGAGACATATAACATGAGTTGGGAGTGGCCTTGGAAAGAAACCTGAAAAAAAGAAGAAAAGAAAAAAAGTTGTTTGCATTTTAGTACTTCAGACTGGTTTGTCAGTATCTTCTGCTCACAGGACTGTGTACAAACTCAAACTGAAGCCCCCTGTGGGTTCGGGGGTAAGAATAGGCCCGCGGTATTCCTGCCTGTCGTAAGAGGCGACTAAAAGGAGTCTCAAACGTTTCGGCCTTATGTGATGGTCCCCTCTCGGGTTTGACCTCCATCTATCTAAATTATTCCGAAGAGCGAGCCAATTGGGGAAGGGCACCTTACATGGTGCACTGTATCCTTCGTGCAATTAGACCTACAGCCGTCTTTCTCGTCGTTGCCATGGTGTCCCGCTCGTTTTCGATCTCTTGGGCGATTACCACGCTGCACTCTGCAGTGTTTCTTTTAACTGTGACGACGACCTTGGCCATTTTTGCACCTAAGATCCAGCACGGTAGCCAGTCCGTTGTGGTGGGGTCGCCATGTACCCTCTTGGTTGTAGCCCCCTGACAACACAGGGATCGCTCTACTGATGCCTGCGCTGTTCACTCCCCACGTATGCCAAGGAGTAGATGCCCATCTCCCTGGGGCATCAGGACTCCCGGCAATGGCCATCCTGCCAGGTGGCCTTTGCTGTGGCTGGGTGGCGCCCGTGGGGAGGGCCCTTGGTCGGAGTAGGTGGCATCAGGGCGGATGACCCGCAATGAAGCGTGGTACATCATCTATCGCTGGTGGGCCTCCACCAGCAGTCTCTAAGCGATCGAGGTCTAACCTCAACGGGAAGAAATTGGATCAGAGATCGTTTCCCTCCCTAGCTACTCCATGGGAGGAACGTCTTGCTAAAGAAGGCAGTGGCGAATATTCACCCCGGTACCTTGTGTGTACGCGGGTTGATGGAGAATCGTTCGTGTCGACCAAGCCCCAGTTTTTTGTGGAGCATTTAGAGGACAAGTTCGGGGAGGTGGAGGGCTTGTCCAAGATGCGCTCTGGCTCTGTGCTCATCAAAACGGCATCCTCTGCCCAGTCACGGAGGTTGCTCAGTTGTGACAAGTTGGGGAATGTTTCAGTTACCATCACGCCGCATAAGAGTCTCAACATGGTCCAGGGTATTATATTCCACAGGGATCTTCTTCTGCAGTCCGACGATGAATTACGCGCCAACCTCGAACGACGAGGTGTTCACTTCGTCCGGCGCGTCCATCGGGGTCCGAGGGATAATCAGGTAGCCACCGGTGCCTTCATCTTGGCCTTTGAGGGTGATGTCTTACCTGAAAAGGTTAAGGTTATGGTTTACCGTTGTGATGTGAAACCATATATCCCTCCTCCGATGCGGTGTTTTAAATGCTGGAAGTTCGGGCACATGTCATCTCGCTGTACTTCCAGCATCACGTGTCGGGATTGCGGACATCCTTCGCATCCTGATACTCCATGTGCTCCGCCTCCCGTCTGTGTTAACTGTGGAGAACACCATTCCCCCTGCTCACCGGACTGTCGGATCTTCCAGAAGGAAAGGAAGATAATGGAATATAAGACCCTGGACCGCCTGACCTACACAGAGGCAAGGCGGAAATATGAGCGGCTACATCCTGTGCTCATGACATCTACCTATGCCGCTGCTGCAACAGCGGTCCGATCCTCTCCCGTGTCGTCACGTACTGTTGCCTCTCAGCTATGTCAAAATGACCCGGCCCCCTTGGTTGTGGGGAGCACTTCGCCCTCTGTTGCTCCATCTACTCCAGGAGCGACACCACCCCAACCATCGGGGACATTCGTCCCCCCTTCCCAGCCGGAGAAGCGTAGGGCTTCTTCGGCTACTCTAGCCAGGAAGGGGTCCCTTGGGGCCCTCCCTTCCCAGGCTTTGCCCAGTGTCAGAGCGGATACCCGCAAAGTTTTGAAGCAACCACCGGTCGCTGGTCATAGGGCTTCACGGTCGTCGTCCGTCCCTGAGACTGACCCAGTGGGGCCCTCCCAGCCAGACCCTCCCAAGGCACAGCGTGCGAAGCCGTTGAAGAAAAAGGCTCCCAAGCATCCTGACATTGCGGTGGCACCTGTCCCACCGCAACCTTCAACCTCTGCGTCTGAGGACGAGGTGGAGATCCTGGCGTCCGCTGAGGACCTCGATCTCGCCAGTCCCTCCGACGCCATGGAAAGCACTGGCACAGGTGCTCACTTGGAGGCAGAAGGTGACCCAGTGGCGTAATCTGCCTTCCCCGTCCCGTCACGCCTTTCCCAGCAATGGCCAGTACCATCCTCCAGTGGAACTGCAGCGGTTTCTTCCACCATTTAGCTGAGCTCCGCCAACTTATCGGCCGTCATCCTTTCCTTTGCATTGCTCTGCAGGAAACTTGGTTTCCAGCAATGCGAACCCCCGCCCTCCGTGGCTATCGGGGTTATTTTAAGAACCGGGCAACTTACGAAAGGGTGTCTGGTGGCGTCTGCATATATGTCCTGAACTCTCTTCACAGCGAGTTTGTGCCTCTACAAACAGCTTTAGAGGCTGTCGCTGTTCGGGTGTGGACGCCCCAGGCCATTACCGTCTGCAGTATTTACCTTCCACCTGATGGTACTGTCGCGCAGCATGTCCTGGCTGCTCTGATAGCACAACTGCCGCCACCTTTTTTGCTGCTGGGCGATTTCAATGCCCACAACCCTCTATGGGGTGGGACTGTCTCCGATGATCGCGGTCGGGCCGTGGAGCATGTGATGGCTCAGCTCGACCTTAGCCTCTTAAACACCGGTGCTCCCACGCATTTCAGTGTGGCCCACGGCTCGTTCTCGGCCATCGATCTCTCTATTTGCAGCCCTGGACTTGTCCCATCCCTCCACTGGAGGGTGCATCCTGACCTGTGTGGTAGTGACCATTTTCCCATCTATTTGTCACTGCCACAGTGTCATTCTTCTGGGCGCTTGCCCCGCTGGGCTCTCCACAGGGCTGACTGGCCAGCTTTTACTTCCGCTGTAACCATTGCGTCTCCCCCACAGGGTGACATTGACGAGGTGGTCTGTGTTTTAACCACGTCCATCATTTCAGCGGCCGAGGCTACCATCCCCCGTTCCTCTGGCCTCCCTCGGCGGAAGGCTGTCCCCTGGTGGTCACCGGAGATTGCTGAGGCTATTCGCGACCGTAGGCGGGCTCTCCAGCGTCATAGGCGGCACCCGTCTCTGGAGACCCTCATCGCCTTTAAGAGGCTCCGTGCCTTCGCCCGTCGACTTATTGCACGGTGTAAGCAGGAGTGCTGGGAGAGGTACGTCTCCTCCCTGGGCTCCCGTGTCTCGTCCTCGCACGTGTGGTCCCGGATCCGGCGGATTTATGGCTCCCAGACCCCTGTGGGTGTCCCTGGGCTCTCCTTGGACGGTGCTGTCTGCACGGACGCTGCCGCCATTGCTGAACGGCTAGCCGCGCACTTTGCTCAGAGCTCAGCGACTGCATCCTATCCCCCCGCCTTTCGCTCTCTAAAGGAGCGAGCCGAGCGGACGCCGTTCTCATTCCACGCGCGTCATTATGAAACATACAATGCTCCTTTCAGCGAGAGGGAACTCCTCGCTGCCCTCGCCGATTGCCCTGATACAGCACCAGGACCGGACTGCATCCACGCGCAGATGCTGAAGCATCTCTCCAGGGACTGCCAGAGACACATCCTCACCATCTTTAACCGCATTTGGAGCGAGGGCGTGTTCCCGTCGCAATGGCGAGAGGGTCTTATTGTCCCCATCGTGAAGCCCGGTGCGGACCCACTGGCGGTGGACAGCTATCGTCCCATTACCCTCACCAACGTTTTGTGCAAATTGCTCGAACGTATGGTGGGGCGGCGTTTGTGTTGGGTCCTTGAGTCGCGCGGTCTCCTCGCTCCATCTCAGGGTGGCTTCCGTCGGGGCCGGTCTGCAGTGGACAATTTGGTGCGGCTGGAATCTGCTGTCCGTACGGCTTTTGCCCGACGTCAGCACCTTGTTGCTGTATTTTTCGATCTGCGGAAGGCGTATGACACCACATGGAGGCATCACATCCTCGCCACGTTGCATGGGTGGGGTCTTCGTGGTCGGCTCCCGGCTTTTCTTCAAAGCTTTTTATTGCGCCGCTCTTTCCGGGTGCAAGTCGGTGCCACCTCTAGTTCCTCTTATATACAGGAAAATGGGGTCCCGCAGGGCTCGGTGTTGAGCGTCTCGTTATTTCTAGTGGCCATTAATGGTCTGGCTGCAGCAGTGGGGTCGTCGGTGTCTCCTTCTTTGTATGCCGACGACTTCTGCATCTCATTTAGCTCCACGACTACGGGAGTCGTCGAACGCAGGTTGCAAGTCGCCGTTCGCAAGGCAGCATCATGGGCTCTGGCTCATGGTTTTCAGTTCTCTGCTGCCAAGACTCGGGTTATGCACTTCTGCAGGCGTCGGACGGTCCACCCTCATCCTGACCTTTACCTCGACGGCCACCTGCTTGAAGTGGTGGACACTTGCCGCTTCTTGGGACTCGTGTTTGATGCCCGGCTCACATGGGTTCCTCATGTTACTCAGCTGAAGCAAAAATGCTGGCGGCACCTCAACGCCCTCCGCTGCCTTAGCCACACGTCTTGGGGTGCAGATCGCTGCACGCTACTGCAATTGTACAGAGCCCTTGTGCAGTCCCGGCTTGATTATGGGAGCCTGGCCTATGGGTCTGCGTCACCCTCAGTGTTGAAGTTGTTAGACCCCATACATCACTGTGGGGTTCGACTTGCAACTGGCGTTTTTCGCACCAGCCCCGTGGATAGTCTACTGGTGGAGGCTGGGGTTCCCCCGCTGCGGATTCGCCGCCATCGACTGCTCGCCGACTATGCTGTCCACGTACATTGCTCGCCAGGCCATCCCAATCGTCGCCTGCTTTTCCCTGCCTTGGTCCACCACCTGCCCGAACGGCGACCTCGGTCTGGGCTTTCCGTAGCTGTCCGTGTCCAGTCCCTGCTGTCAGAACTGGGGTCATTCCCTCTCCTGCCTCCCTTCCGGGTCCGTACACCTACGCCTCCCTGGTGTTTGTCCCGGCCGTCCGTCCATCTGGATTTGGCACAGGGACCTAAGGACTCGGTTCCGCCTGTGGCCCTCTGTCGCCGTTTTCTTGCGCTCCTCGCCTCATTTCCGGGCTGTGAGCCTGTCTACACTGATGGTTCCCTGGTTGATGGTCGCACTGCCTACGCTTTTGCTCACGCTGCCCATGTTGAGCAACGCTCCTTGCCGGCTGGCTGCAGTATTTTTACTGCAGAGCTGGTGGCCATCTTGCGAGCTCTTGAGCATATGCGTTCCTGCTCAGATGTGTCCGTCGTCATCTGCAGTGACTCCCTGAGTAGCCTCCAGGCCATCGACCGCTGCTATCCCTCCTCTCCTCTGGTGTCCTCCATTCAGGAGGCTGTTTCCGCCATTGCCCGTTCTGGTGGTTCAGTGGTCCTGGTTTGGACGCCCGGTCATGTTGGCATCCCAGGGAACGAACGTGTAGACAGGCTGGCCAAAGGGGCGATCGACGCCCCGGCTTTGGAGATCGGCCTTACGGCTCGCGACCAGCAGCTGGTGTTGCGCCGTAAGCTGATTGGGATGTGGGCTGCTGAGTGGCGTGGCATGACAGCCCCGAATAAGCTGCGGGCTGTTAAGGAGACGACCGATGTGTGGCGTTCCTCCCTGCGGGCTTCTCGCAGGGACTCGGTAGTCCTATGTCGGCTGCGCATCGGCCATACATACTTGACGCACAGCCATCTGTTGCGTCAGGAGGATCCCCCCTTGTGTCGGTGTGGGTCCCGGCTGACGGTCGGCCACATTTTGCTGGAGTGTCCTCGACTGCGCACACTCCGGCAATCTTTTAATCTCCCGGGCACTTTGGCTTTGGTTTTATCCGACGATGCCTCCATGGCTGATACCGTTTTAAATTTTATACGTGGTAGTCCGTTTTATGGTTCGATTTAGGGAGGTCCTGCGCCTTTCCCTTTCTGTGTTTATTGTCTGGTTGACTCTTTCCCATTTTTGATCTCGTGGTCAGTCAACCAGTCTCCGGCCATCTTCCTTTCTTCTGTTTCTTTCTGTCTGCTGTTCCTCTGTCCTGTTCTTGTCTGTAGTGTTTGTTGCTGCATTTGTGTGCTTTTAGCGCCTGGGGGGACGTCTCCTCCCCCTTTGGTTTTTATCTGCTTCGTAGATTTTCGGCTCGCCTGATTTTGGAATGGGGGACTGATGACCTTCGCTGTTTAGTCCCCCTTAAACATCCAACAACCACCACAACCACCACCTCAAACTGAAACCTTACACAAATCAAACAATGGAAACTCCAGGCAGGAATATCAACAGTGTCGGAAAAGACAAATTGCTGCTTACCTTAAAGAAGACAAGTCAAGTTGAAGAAGGCACAACTAAAAGACAGTCCCATAAAGCTTTCCCACAGCCTTCATCACAAAGGGGACACACACACACACACACACACACACACAAAAGCAAGCCCACCTCACACACACATGACCACCAACTCCGCATCTCAAGCCAGAATGCAGCATCACTTGGGATGCTAGCAGCAATCTAGAGGGGCAGGGATAGTAAGGTATGGGTGGGGGGAGAGGCAAACACTGTCTGTTGGAGAGTATAGGGACTAGACTACCAACAGGCACAGCCTCAGGAGGTTGTGGGGAAAGGAGGTAAGGGGGAAAAGGAGAGGAGCAGGGAAACAAGTGGATGCATTGGCAGAGGGCTGCAGATAAACAGGGTGGGAGGTGAGAATGGTGAGGAGGTGATAGGACAGAGCAGGTGGAAACTGTTGGGTGGAGGGTGTGGGGATAGTATGTTACCGTAGGTTGAGGCCACGATAATTATGGGAGCAGAGAATATGTTGTAAGGACAATGTCCATCTATGTAACTGAGAAAATCAGGTGGTGGAGGGAAGGATTCAGATAGCTCGGTTAGTGAAGCAGCCATTGAAATCAAGTGTGATATGTTCAGTTGCATGTTGTGCCACATGTAGTCTACTTTACTCTTGGCCACAGTTTGGCAGTGGCCAGTCATCCTGGTGAACAGCTGGTTAGTAGTCAAACCAAAATAAAAAGCTGTGCAGTGATTGCAATGGAGCTGACAAATGACATGGCTGCTTTGGCAGGTGGCCTAGCCCCTGATGGAGTAGGATAAACCTGTGGAAGGACTGGAATTGCAAGTGCTGGGTGGGTGGATAGGGCAGGTTTTGCACATGGGTCTTCCATGGTGATACGAACCATGTGGCAAGGGGTTGGTATTTGAAATTGCATAGGGATGGATTAGAATGTTGTGGAGGTTGAGTGGGCAATGGAACACCACTTTAGGGTAGATGGGGAGTATCTCAGGTAGGATGTCCCTCATTTCAGGGCACGATGATAGGTAATCAAAGCCCTGGCAAAGGATGTGGTGCAGTTGTTCCAGTCTGGGGCTGTACTGGCTGATTTAGGGGACACTCCTTTGTAGCTGGTTCATGGTGGTGGTGGGAGTATTTGGGCTGTGAGGGGAAATGGCATGCGAGATCTGTTTGCAGACTATATCTGGTAACAGTGCCTGTCTGTGGAGGCCTTGGTGGGACCCCTTAGCATACTGAGCATGGGAGTTTTTGTCACTGCAAATACACCGTCCCTGGATGGCCAAGCTATATGGGAGGAATTTTTGGTGTGAAAGGGATGAAAGCTGTCAAAATGCAGGTAATGTTGGTGGTTGGTGTGCTTATCCAAAGGCCTCACCTTTAGCCCTACACCCAGATTTAACCACACTGGACTTGTCAAAGACTTACTCTCGTTATCCTGATCCCTGCAATGGAAGCACTTCTTTGCTGCCAATCCCTCCAAACAAAACCACCCTAATTTCAATAGTGAACTGTGCCTCTTCCAGTTCATACCACCATCCAACTGTGACCCCTTCCCCCATCCCACTTAATCTCCCTCTGATCACCTTGCAGGAATTCCTTACCTCCAACTTAGCTTAAAAATACTTCTCCAGGTCACTTCCTCATAACACCAAACTTTCAGTAGAAGAAAGAACAGCTATACACAACCTCAAAACGAATCCTGACGTAATCATCCTACCTGCAGACAAAGGCTCCACCACTGTTGTTATGAACTGCAGTGACTACCTGGCTGAAGGCATCCATCAGTTATCTGATTCCTCCACCTATAAATTCTGCCAGAGTGATCCTGTCCCAGAAGTCCAACACAAACTCCAATCCCTGCTTAAAGCCTGAGGCCCTCCCCAGAACATCTCCCATGAATCCATTTCCCTCCTCACCCTTTTGACACCCCAAAATCCACAAACCCCACAGTCCTGGACACCCTACTGTGGCCTGTTATTGCGCCCCCACTGAAAGAATTTCGGCCTTCATTGACATTTGTCCATAATCTAGTCTCCCACGTCAGAGACACCAACCAGTTCTTTTACCGACTCTCCACCATCCCCACCCCCTTACCTCCCTGATCCCTACTCACCACTGTTGACACCACCTCCCTATACACCAACATCCCTCATACCCATGGTCATACTGGTATTGAATACTATCTTTCCCACTATCCTTCAGACTCCAAACCTACTACCTTATTCCTCATACCCCTTGCTAACTTTAACCTAATCCACAACTACTTCTCATTTGAAGGGAAGGTATATAAACAAAACTGCAACACAGCTATGGGAACCCACATAACGCCCTCCTTTGACAACCTTTTTATGGACCATCTAGAGGAGACCTTCCTAGCCTCCCAAAAGACCAAACCCCTATTCTGGTTCAGGTTCAAAGATGACATCTTCATGATCTGGTCTCAGGGCCAAGACACCCTATCTTTGTTCCTTCACAGCCTCAACACATCCTCTTCCATCTGCTTCACATGGTCCTCCTCAACCCAGTGGGTCACATTCCTAAATGTTTTCTCCTTTCTATTGGCTCCATCCACACCTTTGTCCGCATTAAACCCACCAACCACCAACAGTATCTGCATTTTGACAGCTGTCATCCGTTTCACAGCAAAAAATCCATCCCATATGGCCTGGCCACCCGGGGATGGCATATTTGCAGTGACAAAAACTCCCTTGCTCAGTATGCTGAGGGTCTCATTGAGGCCTTCACAGACAGGCACTATCCCTCATACGTAGTCCGCAGACAGAACTCCCGTGCTATTTCCCCTTGCACCCCAAATCCTCGCACCACCCCCAAAAGCCAGGCACAAAAGTGGTCCCCTTCATGTACCACCCCAGAATGGAACAACTGAACCACATCCTTTGTCAGGGCTTTGATTACCTATCATCATACCCTGAAATGAGGGGCACCCTACCCAAGACTCTTCCCACCCCTCCTAAAGTGGTATTCTGTCACCCACCCAACCTCCACAACATCATAGTCCATCTCTATACCATTCCCAGTACCAACCCCTTGCCACAAGAGTCATATCCCTGTGGAAGACCAAGGTGCAAAACCTGCCCTATCCACCCACCCAGCACTTGCTATTCCTGTCTTTTCAGAGGTTTATCCTACCCCATCAGGGGCCAGGCCACCTGTGAATGCAGCCATGTCATTTACCAGCCCTTCTGCAATCACTACACACCTTTTTATATTGGTATGACTACCAACCAGTTGTCCACCATGATGAATGGCCACTGCCAAACTGTGGCCAAGAGTAAAGTAGACCACATGTGGCACAACATGCAGCTGAACATAACACACTTGATTTCAGTGACTGCTTCACTTCCCTCCACCACCAGCTTTTCTGAACTATGTAAATGGGAGTTATCGTTACAACACATTCTCTGCTCCCATAATTATCCCAGCCTCAACGTATGGTAGCATACTGTCCCCACACCCTCCACCCAACAGTTTCCACCCACACTGTCAACATCTCCTCACCATTCTCATCTCCTACCCTGCTTATTTGCAGCCCTCTGCCAATGCATCCAGCTGTCCTTTTCCCCGCTCCTCTCCTTTTTTTTCCTTACCTCCCTGCTGCACAAACTCCTGACAATGTACCTGTTGGCAGTCTAGTCACTGCAGACCTCCAACAGACAGTGTTTATCTCTCTCCCCACCCGTACACTACTATCCCTTCCCCTTTCCCACCACCTCCATATTGTTGCTTGCGCAACACATGTGATGTTGCGTTCCGACGGGTGTGGGTGGTCTTTACTGACGAAGGCTGTGCCCACAAGCTTTATGTAATTGTCTTTTAGTTGTGCCTGTCTGCAACTTGACATGGCTTCTTTACAGTAAGTAGCAATCTGTCATTCCCTACATTGATGAAATCTTACACAGTAGTGATAGTGACAAATGTGGATGTTGTTGCTCAACACCATTACTTCTAATGGCTGTTGCTGTCAGTCCTTGATGGAGAGATTAAGCCTGAAGTATTAGTTTTTTTCTGATGAAAAGTGTTAACATTTATTGGAGTATGTGAGCTCACAGAGCAATAAACATTGGAATTCTGAAAATCCTCGTGAGTTCATGAGCATCAGCAGGAGTGTAGTTTCCAATTAACACAATCCGAATTACATGCACCAAAATTGTGGCGCCCTCAAATATTCTAAGTTCGGAGTTGGCGTCGCTGCGCGGGGGCCTCTCGGTGGGCCGCGGCCTGGTAGCAACCACGTGGTGCCGAACGTTAGCTGAGCATCAGGTGTAGCCCCAGCGTGTGATCCGGCTGCGTGGCTGGGAATTCCATGGTGATGCTGTGTCGATGAAGGAGACATGGCAGGAGTGCCAAAGATGGCGGACTTTGTGACACCTAAATGGCAGATATTTCACAGTTCATATAGCAATTAATAGTAGCCAGATGAATCATGATACCTAAAAAAGAAACATGTACATCACTATTATTTGCACGACGATTCTGATGGTGTAATCAGAGTTTCAATATCTTTATTAGTTTAAAGTTTAGTATCTAAATGTAAATTATACAAGTAACACTCAGCAATGAATTTCCAAAATCTAAGTGCTTCATCTGATTTCATTGATTGGCATGTCTTTATAAAGCTATTAGTGTAAACCTAAATTGGTTTGAATTACAGGCATGTAATTTCAATAGTACATGAGTTATTGGAGGTCAAAGTGGCTGGTTACTATCTTCTTCGTCAGGCCGTAAGTACTCCACAGTTACACGAAAAAACGGTAGCAGCACGCTTATAAATATATTTATGGATATAATAGAGGGAAACATTCCACGTGGGAAAAATATATCTAAAAACAAAGACTTGCCAAACGAAAGCGCTGGCAGGTCGATAGACACACAAACATACACACAAAACTCAAGCTTTTGCAACCAACGGTTGCTTCATCAGGAAAGAGGGGAAAGAGAGGGAAAGACGAAAGGATGTGGGTTTTAAGGGAGAGGGTAAGGAGTCATTCCAATCCCGAGAGTGGAAAGGCTTACCTTAGGGGAAAAAAGGACAGGTATACACTCGCACACACATACCCATATCCATCCGCACATACACAGACACAAGCAGACATTTGTAAAGGCCATTTGCGAAAGCTTGAATTTTGTTTGTATGTTGGTGTTTGTTTGTGTGTGTATCGACCTACCAGCGCTTTCGTTTGGTAAGTCACATCATCTTTGTTTTTAGATATATAAATATATTTATTCGTTTATATCCGGTATGTACTATTCACGAAGAAATTGGTTAAATATTTGCTGTGTTTTAGAAAGCACAGAGACATTAGGCTACTGGCCTACTTTTGCTTGCTATTCCTTTGATATATGTTTATTTAATTTGTTTATGTACTTAATAATGTGTGTTAGAGCGTGTTTATGGTCCAGCTGTAGAAATATTTAATTTAATTCAAGTTATTTAAATGTAAATTCAGTATTTTGATTGTGTTTCTTTATGTTTGTGAGTGTGCGTTGGCTTGAAGACATGGTGAGAGCACTCTAGCCAGTCACAGTGCTCGTTACTACAGCAGGCGACTACTGAAATGGAGAGAGGACAGGAGAGAGTACTGGACAGGATGGCACAGGACATGGGAGGGGCTGCACGCGACGGACGTACGGTCGCAGGAAAGACTTTGAGAGTGTGGAGTGGTTTGCACATGATTGCAGGAGATAGAAATACTTCGGAGTGCCAACTTGTGAACGTGTGAGATTTCTGTGAATACAGGAGATAGAAATACTTCGGAGTGCCAACTTGTGAACATGTGAGATTTCCACAGTTTCAACAGTGAAGACTTAGTATGCGTTTAGAGGTGAATGTCTCGCGAGCTATGTTGTTGTTCATAACGAATTATGTGAAGTAGGAATCTATTGTTTCCCTGTTATTCAACTTATATTTTATTTAATAGCTGGGCCATCGACACCAATAAGTGTTTTGCAGAAATGCACCGCATTCTCAACAGTGCTTCTACTATCGTACTAATCATTTAAAGCTGTTAAGATAGTACCTGCAGATTTTATTTAATTGCAATCTTTCATTTATAAATTTCTATGTAACATTCGCAATTGCTGAGTGATAGGAACCTTCGGCCATTCGATTCATGTGTGTATTCATATTATATACTGTAGGCTCGGCAGTATTTGGCTTGTAATGTGGCAACTATGTATCCCAGCCCCTAGACAACGAAACCAGCCAAAACTTTTAATAATTCAGCTCTGAGTCTGAGGCTACGTATTTGAGGGCCCTCACTACCAGTTCACATTTATTGTGAAGGCCCGCAAGACATACAGTTATTTCTTGCTGGGCAGAGCAAGAACACACACAGCTGATTTGTCTATGACAGTGTGCATTATTGTTAACAGTATTTTAGAATCCCAAGTCATTCTAATTAATTATAGAAGCCATTGCCAATAAGGTGACTCTATTATATAGCTTTGAATATCAACTGGTTTCAAACATTTTAAATACACTCTTGTTATTAATGATAAATACTAGTAGACACTACAAGTTTCGGCAGAAGATTGTAAGCCTCCCATTGTCCTCTAAGAGGCTTCTGCAGGGTGTTCATTTATCAACGTTCCATACTATTCGTACTGCACACTTCTGTAGAATGAATTCTTAGTTGCACTGCCTCCGAAGATTAAGCAATACGACTGCTCTGCTGTTTTACCTAGAGCCAGTTTAAGCGGATAAGGGTGGGATAAGTTAGTTAGAAAGTCAGATGCAATTTATATACGCAAGAACGCTCTCTCCTCTCTCTCTCTCTCTCTCTCTCTCTCCCTCTCTCTCTCCGTCCACCCTCCTCCCTCCTATGTGTCACACACCTAGTGAGGTGCTCAGAGCCACTTAGAAGCTTGTGCAACAGAAAAGTAGTATTTCATAATAAATCCTTTATAATAGTAAGTATATACCGATCACCGTCAGGAAATTTTAATCTCTTCATAAAAAATCTTGAATCTCTGTTGTCCATCTCACAGTAAAAAAACAAGGAAATAGTGGTTACTGGCGATTTTAATGTGGATTTATTGAAAAGCTCTCTCAGTGAACAATTATTGCAGTCAGTAACACTATCATTCAATTTAGTTCCTACTGTGAATTTTGCAACTAGGATATGTAAATGGTCTGAGACTGCTATTGATAAGATCTTTGTAGACAAATCTGGGGGAAAAGAAGTGATCATGACATGCAGCATCTTGTGTCAAATGTTGCAGCTTGTCAGGATAAAAGGTCTATTAAATCTGAGTATGGGAGGGTAGTAAATCAGTCAAAAATATTGAGAAATTCAGGATATTGCTTGAAGACATGAACTGGATAGATGTTTTCAGTACTTCTGATTCAAATGGAAAATACAAAGCATTCATTAATAAAGTTACTTCCACTTTTGAAAATTGTTTTCCCCTAGGGGTAACTCAGATCCCGCAGAAATAAAAAAAAATAATAATAAACCATGGATTACACAAGGAATAAACATGTCATGTGGGACAAAAAGGAGACTGCATCTACTATCTAGGAACAGCTCTGGTGTTAGCATTGTAATGCATTACAAAGAATACTGCAAAATATTGAAGCAAGTAATTCAGAAATTTAAGCAGCTTTATTATGAGAGAAAGATAATTACATCAGGCAACAAAATAAAAACTGTATGGGATATAGTGAAGAGAGAGACAGGTGGGGTCAAAAAGGAAGAGGAACAGATAGCTCTAAAAATAAGTGAGACTTTGGTAAGAAGTGCATGTAGTGTTGCAAACCTCTTAAACAAGTACTTCATTTCCGTTACTGACAGCTTGGAGTTACCAGGTTTGGTGAACAGTGCAATGGGGTATCTGAGACCAGTTTTTAAAAATAGCTTCAGTAAAATGTAATTGACATTCACATCCTCCAAAGAAAAAGCACCCATCATAAAATCTTTAAAGTCTGAGTGTTCTAGTGGGTATGATAACATATCAACAAAGTTAATCAAAGAGTGCTTACACGAGTTGTGAGTTCTGTTTTAAGTTATTTGAGTAATCAATCTCTTATCAACAGAACATTTCCAGACTGGCTAAAATATGCCGAAGTTAAGCCTCTTTACAAGAAGGGGGATACAGAGATAACATCAAACTATCAACCGGTTCCACTTTTGCCAGATTTCTCAAAAATATTTGAAAAGGTTGTGTTCAAGTGTCTCCTTAAGCATCTGGCTGCAAATAATATATTGTCCAAGTCACTGTTTGGGTTTCTTAAGGGTTCTGATATAGAGAAAGCTATTTACATGTATAGTGAGAATTTAATTAATTCATTAGATGATAATTTAGGGGCTACTGGCATTTTCTGTGACCTGTCAAAATCCTGTGACTGTGTGAACCACAGCATTCTCTTAAGTAAATCTGAATATTATGGTTTCACCGGCAGTGCTGTGAAATGGTTTGAGTCTTATCTAACCAAGAGGAAACAAAGGGTGTTGTGAAATACCTGTGAAGTAAGCAGTCAGTTTTCATCTGATTGGGAATTAATCACGTGTGGGGTTCCTCAAGGTTCCATATTGGGTCCGTTGCTTTTTCTTGTGTACATTAATGACATCTTGCCTATTACATTGTCAGGTGCTAAGTTCGTTTTGTTTGCAGATCATACAAACATTGCAATAAGTAGCAAGTCAAGTACAGATTTTGAAATAGCTGCTGACCAAATTTTCACTGACTTCAGTTAATTGGTTAAAGCTAATTCAGTGTCATTAAACTTTGAAAGGACCCACTAATGCAGTTCATAACCTGTAAGAGATTTTCTTCCAGTATGTGTATAACACATGAAGACATGCAGATCAAAGAGGTTGACAGTGTTAAATTTCTGGGATTATAACTTGATAATACACTCCTGGAAATTGAAATAAGAACACCGTGAATTCATTGTCCCAGGAAGGGGAAACTTTATTGACACATTCCTGGGGTCAGATACATCACATGATCACACTGACAGAACCACAGGCACATAGACACAGGCAACAGAGCATGCACAATGTCGGCACTAGTACAGTGTATATCCACCTTTCGCAGCAATGCAGGCTGCTATTCTCCCGTGGAGATGATCGTAGAGATGCTGGATGTAGTCCTGTGGAACGGCTTGCCATGCCATTTCCACCTGGCGCCTCAGTTGGACCAGCGTTCGTGCTGGACGTGCAGACCGCGTGAGACGACGCTTCATCCAGTCCCAAACATGCTCAATGGGGGACAGATCCGGAGATCTTGCTGGCCAGGGTAGTTGACTTACACCTTCTAGAGCACGTTGGGTGGCACGGGATACATGCGGACGTGCATTGTCCTGTTGGAACAGCAAGTTCCCTTGCCGGTCTAGGAATGGTAGAACGATGGGTTCGATGACGGTTTGGATGTACCGTGCACTATTCAGTGTCCTCTCGACGATCACCAGTGGTGTACGGCCAGTGTAGGAGATCGCTCCCCACACCATGATGCCGGGTGTTGGCCCTGTGTGCCTCGGTCGTATGCAGTCCTGATTGTGGCGCTCACCTGCACGGCGCCAAACACGCATACGACCATCATTGGCACCAAGGCAGAAGCGATTCTCATCGCTGAAGACGACACGTCTCCATTCGTCCCTCCATTCACGCCTGTCGCGACACCACTGGAGGCGGGCTGCACGATGTTGGGGCGTGAGCGGAAGACGGCCTAACGGTGTGCGGGACCGTAGCCCAGCTTCATGGAGACGGTTGCGAATGGTCCTCGCCGATACCCCAGGAGCAACAGTGTCCCTAATTTGCTGGGAAGTGGCGGTGCGGTCCCCTACGGCACTGCGTAGGATCCTACGGTCTTGGCGTGCATCCCTGCGTCGCTGCGGTCCGGTCCCAGGTCGACGGGCACGTGCACCTTCCGCCGACCACTGGCGACAACATCGATGTACTGTGGAGACCTCACGCCCCACGTGTTGAGCAATTCGGCGGTATGTCCACCCGGCCTCCCGCATGCCCACTATACGCCCTCGCTCAAAGTCTGTCAACTGCACATACGGTTCACGTCCACGCTGTCGCGGCATGCTACCAGTGTTAAAGACTGCGATGGAGCTCCGTATGCCACGGCAAACTGGCTGACACTGACGGCGGCGGTGCACAAATGCTGCGCAGCTAGCGCCATTCGACGGCCAACACCGCAGTTCCTGGTGTGTCCGCTGTGCCGTGCATGTGATCATTGCTTGTACAGCCCTCTCGCAGTGTCCGGAGCAAGTATGGTGGGTCTGACACACCGGTGTCAATGTGTTCTTTTTTCCATTTCCAGGAGTGTAAATTCAGTAGGGAAGGGCATGCCAAAGAATTGCTGAAGCACCAAAACAAGTCTGTGTGTGCAGTGAGAATGATGTCAGATGTAGGAGACATAAATATAAAAAACCTGCATACTTTGCTTACTTTCATTCTATTATGTCATATGGGACCATATTCTGGTGTAACTCATCAAACCGAGCAAAGGTTTTTAGCATGTAAAAGCATGTAATAAGAAACATTTGTGGTGTAAATTTAAGAACAACATGTAGAAACTTGTTGAAGGAACTTTGTATTCTAACCACTACTTCGTAGTATATTTATTCCTTAATGAAATTTGTTGCAAGCAATATCTCTCTGTTTCCAACAAATAGCTCAATACATAGTATCAATACTAGGAATAAGAACAATCTACATAAAGAAGTAAAATCACTTACCTTGGTCCAGAAAGGGATCCAATATTCAGGAACACACATTTTCAATAAAGTGCCAGCAACCACTAAAAATTTGGTTCCAGGTAAAACACGGTTTAAACAGAGTTTGAAAGACTTGTTGATAGGCGACTCCTTCTACTCTATGGATGAATATCGTAACAGGGTCTGTTAGAACAGCTTAAGTAAAAATGTCAGTTAGATTTCAATTTTGACTGCACTCTGTCAGAACAGTCAAACTTAGGTATTTTGTGTGTGGTAAATATATTAAAAATGCATAACAGCATTCCATTCTGACAGTGTATCAATTCTGTAAATATTAGCATTTCCTGTTTACTGTAATGTATTCATCTATTTGACAATCTCCTCACAAATGACCAGGGTAGTAAGTATTATATTCAAATGTTTTATGTTATACTTTCTGACATATTCCACACCCACATCATCATCTCATTTTTTGGGACTGTGGAACGAAAACTTAATCTAATCTGTTACAAGTGTAAGGACTCTAAACTTTTATTTGGGTGTAGTAGGGTTAAAACCCCTTTTTTTGTTTCCAGAAATTTTTAAATGCTGGGATTCTCCCTTTGAAGGCCCTGTCAGATTTCCTGCCACTTCGTCAGTCATTAATGATATCAATGAAATGTTAATCGTAAATTATCTTTTCTCTTTAGCTCACTCATCTTACTTTTTCTCCTGTATCCCTGATGCCACATGCAGTATGGTTTAAATTGATTGACATCTGATGTTTAAGGTCTGAAATTGTGATGTCACAAAAGGTCTTACCTGCTGGCTATGCTGCAGTGTTCCAATCTCTGCAGCCATAGAAAGTAACTTTAAAGTCGTATCTCCAACAATAATCATGTCAAGATTCTGAAATTCATATAGGGTATAGCCCTTCTTTAGATTACTTCCCTTACACATTTTAAGACAGGTAAAAGTAAATGTTATATGAATTTCCAACAGCAACAGCTAACTTAGACTGGCAGTCACAGTTCTTTTCAGAGGAAAGTGACAAACAATGGGAGCTGTCAATGCCAGGCTCACATTGATGTATTGCTAGTGGGAGCTGTCCTGCCCACTAGCTGTCATATGTCAAATATTTTGAAGTGAACCATAGTTGCTTTATACTCCACACTATCATCTTGGCAGTGATTTTGCCACCTGGCTTGACTGCCTAGGCAAACACAGAGTGGGCATGAGGAATGAAAATCGTCTACAGATGCTTGAATTTTGTGCAAAGTATCAGTTGTATTTCACCAATACATACTTTAAAGGCAAGCTGAACCACAAGGTTTCCTGGATGCACCCCGACTCAAAACATTGGCACCAATTAGATCTTATTTTAACTAAAAGGAAAGATCTGCATTACTTTCTTCATACACGTTCTTTCCTTAGTGCAGACTGTGACATGGATCATGCACTAGTAGCGACAAAAGTTCACTTTGTGACTAAGAAGTTCCACCCTGCCAGAACACCTTGCAAAACAAAAATTAATCTTTGACAAACAAGAAACACTGCTGCAGTAGAAGTATTTAGTGATGAGATACGAAAAGAGATGGATTCCTGGAACCCAGCCGCTCCTATTTCAGAAGACTGGCAGAAGATAAAATCGCTTCTTACTGGTACGGCTGGAAATGTGTTTGGTAATCTGGAAGCAAAATCACAGGATTGGTTCATCGAGAACAAAGATCTCCTGAAACCTCTCCTTGAGGCTAAGTGTCAGGCCACTGTCATCTGGCATAAAAACCAAAGCAATTCTACACGCGGAGAGCTAAGCAAAGCAAAGGCAGTTGTGCAACGCACTGTCCGCGACTGCATCAGTTCCTATTGGGAGCAACTTTGCACTGGCATACAGGAGTGTTTCAAGGCTTTCAACATTGGCAGTGTTTACTCAGGCATCAAAAGGGCCATTGAACCCATTCCAAAGAAGAGCGTAGCACTCAAGGAAATAGATGGAAAAGTCATCACAGATCAAAATCGTCAATTGCACTGTTGGTTAGAACATTACTCCAGCCTCTAATTACATTCCATCGACATTAGTCCAAATGCAATGGATGAAATTCCTCAGACGACGCCTTACCGTGACTAGACTGAGTGAGGTGACGCAGTGGCTAGCACAGTGGACTCACATTTGGGAAGACAATGGTTCAATCCCGCATCCGGCCATCTTGATTTCGGTTTTCCCGGATTTCCCTAAATCGCTCCAGGCAAATTCCGGAATGGTTCCTTTGAAAGGGCACGGCCGACTTCCTTCCCCGTCCTTTCCTAATCCAATGAGACTAATGACCTCGCTGTCTGGTCTCCTCCCCCAAACAACCCAACCCCCCTTATGATGACTTGGATGCCATGTCTACTGTGGAGGAGCTTCAAATAGCAATTGCACAGCTCAAACGTGGGAAGTGCCCTGGCAAAGACAACCTCTCCACAGAAATTGTAAAACTTAAGCCAGTTTTTCCACTGCTTTTCAACCTCTTACTGAAATGTTGGGCTGAGGGTACTGTCCTGCAAGACATGCACAATGTCAATGTTGTTACTTTATACAAAGATAAAGGTGATCGTGGTGATTGCAACTGTCACTGTGGAATCTTACTTTTGAGTATATCTGGAAAAACATTTTCCCATGTGGTGTTGGGCAGACTTCAGAAGCTTGCCGAGTGCATATTCCCTGAGTAACAATGTGGGTTTCATCCCCAAAGATCTACAGTTGATATGATTTTCACACTCTGGCAAATTCAGGAAAAGTGCCGCAAGCAGGAAACCCCTCTGTTAATTGTCTTTATTGACATAAACAAGGCTTTCAACAAATTTAGTAGAGAAGGACTGTATGCAGTTCTTTTGAAGATAGGGTGCCCTCCAAAGCTCTTAAAGATGATCAAGGCTTTTCATGAAGATATGGAAGGTGCTGTGGTCTTCGACTGAATCCCATCTGACCTATTAGCAGTGAAAAGAGAGCTTCCTGAAGGCTTTGAATTGGCTCCCACTCTGTTCAATTTTTTTTTCTCAGCACTCCTCAAAATCGCTTTTGGTGAAACTAACCTGGGCATTCATCTGTATACCAGAGCTGATGGCCAGCTCTACAACATTTCTCTGCTCAGATCCAAGTGCTTCTGAGAAGACTGAAAGAAAGGATATTGCGGAGACATGGCTTAGCCACAGCCTGGGGGATGTTTCCAGAATGAGATTTTCACTCTGCAGCGGAGTGTGCGCTGATATGAAACTTCCTGGCAGATTAAAACTGTGTGCCCGACCGAGACTCGAACTCGTGACCTTTGCCTTTCGCGGGCAAGTGCTCTACCAACTGAGCTACCGAAGCACGACTCACGCCCAGTACTCACAGCTTTACTTCTGCCAGTACCTCGTCTCCTACCTTCCAAACTTTACAGAAGCTCTCCTGCGAACCTTGCAGAAGTAAAGCTGTGAGTACTGGGCGTGAGTCGTGCTTCGGTAGCTCAGTTGGTAGAGCACTTGCCCGCAAAAGGCAAAGGTCACGAGTTCGAGTCTCGGTCGGGCACACAGTTTTAATCTGCCAGGAAGTTTCATATCAGCGCACACTCCGCTGCAGAGTGAAAATCTCATTCTGGAAACATCCCCCAGGCTGTGGCTAAGCCATGTCTCCGCAATATCCTTTCTTTCAGGAGTGCTAGTTCTGCAAGGTTCGCAGGAGAGCTTCTGTAAAGTTTGGAAGGTAGGAGACGAGGTACTGGCAGAAGTAAAGCTGTGAGTACTGGGCGTGAGTCGTGCTTCGGTAGCTCAGTTGGTAGAGCACTTGCCCGCGAAAGGCAAAGGTCACGAGTTCGAGTCTCGGTCGGGCACACAGTTTTAATCTGCCAGGAAGTTTCATAAAGAAGACAGTTGTCATGGCACAAGGATACACTGATCCGCCTGTCATCAAACTGGATGGCTCCTTGTTGAAGATAGTCGATAAATTCTGCTATCTTGGTTCAATAATGACAGAAGATCTCTCCCTGGATGACGAGATAAGTGCAAGAATAGGAAAGGCTGCCAGCACTTTCAGGAAGTTCCGCACACAAGCATGGGACAACAAACATCTTACATTATCAACAAAAATACTTGTGTATCAATCTTGTGCTGAGTATTCTGTTGTATGGAGCTGAGAGTTGGACGTCGTATGCCAAACAGGAACAAAAGCTCAATGCCTTTCACCAGCAGTGCTTATGGAGCATCTTGGGAATGTCGTGGAAGGATCATGTGACAGATGATATGGTTCTGAAAACTGCAAAACAACAGAGTATCACTGCCACACACGAGCAACGTCGCCTGCAGTGGTTAGGACATCTGCATCGTATGGTCCACTCCCGTCTGCCTCGGTGCACATTACTCAGTGAAATAGCAGGAGCAGAGAGACCTCATGGAAGACCTTCACTATGCTTTAGGGATTGCGACAAGCATGGTATGTGTGCATTTAATATTGACAGTGACAAGTGGAGCAACTTGCTGACAAACGCAGCAAATGGAGGAAACTGACTGCAGATGGAAGCAAGATGCATGACCAAGTATGCCTAAACAACTTAGCTGCAAAACGATCGCACAGACATGAGCTTATGACTAACCCTCCAGCGACTCATATTTGCCTCGCTTGTGGGCGCCAAGTTGTCTCTCGCACCGGACTTCTGAGCCACCAGCGAAAATGTCTCCAGGATGCCACTTGAATCTTCCGACGGGCCATTATATATCATCTCACCATTTCTTATGGACCTTGGTGTGTTAAACAGTAATTGTGCTGTTTTGACTGACTGCATTGCGTGTTTTTTTATTTTTATTTATTTAAACTTTTTGTGGCATCAGACTTTTTTTTAGTTTTCATTATCTTGTTTTGAAAATAATTATATTCAATACATTTGATGAAGATTTGATTTAGGTGCTGAATGTTCAGAAATTATGATGATGTCAAATTTTGACTTGCTCCTGTGGCAAAAATGATATCTTGCACTAGTTTCTGTTAGGGTAACATATCTTTATTTCTATCTCAGAAAGATAAGTTAAAAGTGGTAATTATACTTTTACCTTGTGTGTCTAAAGATGTTGACTGTTCATCATTACATTATAAAACTTTTTGACAGGGTCAGGATTATGATCGTGTGAAACTTCTCAACATTGGAGCTTCGGAGGCTGAAATACTTGAAAAAAAGAAGAAGAAGAAAAATCCTGATACAGGTTTTGCAGACTATGAGCAAGCTACTATCAGGTTAGTAAGATATACATTTGGTGTATCTCTTTTCAACCATTTGTACTGGTTGTGTGTCAGAAAAGAGTCCTTTTAATATGTTAAATGGCTAAATTGGAGCTGCTCAGTGGACCCACTAAACTTGTGGGTAACTTGGAGTTTCCAAGTAGTGATTTCTCTCCTGTTATCTCCTGTACAACATTAGGAGGTGACAAGCAAGTCAATTGCTGGCCAGAGCAAACTTAGCAGGGGTGTCATTTGACCAGAGTAGAGCCAGCCAGCAGAGTTAGTGAGTAGGTCACTCTGAACTCATGTCAGTAATAAAAAAAAAAAAGCTCACACACATTTCATGAAAAAGAGTGAATAGACTTGCTGTGGTACACTTCACAAGCTGCATAGCACAGTAATCTTTTCAGGAACACTATTGCATTTGTAATAAGGAAATATGTTATTTTTATATAGCATCAAGTGCTGTGATTTGGTGACTGAAAAGTTGTGGGGTTCGTTACCAAACGAGAAAGCATTGGTATGTTGATAGAGACAATAAAAAATACACAAACACACACACACACACACACACACACACAAATTTCAAGCTTTCACAACCCAAGGTTGCTTCATCAGGACAGAGGGAAGTATAGGGAAAGTCGAAAGGATGTGGGTTTTAAGGAAAGAGGGTAAAGAGCCATTCCAATCCCGGGAGCGGAAGGACTTACACAGGCCTGTGTCTGTATATGTGGAGATGGATATGTGTGTGTGTGTGTGTGTGTGTGTGTGCGAGTGTATACCTGTGCTTTTTCCCCCTAAGGTAAGTCTTTGTGCTCCCGGGATTGGAATGGCTCCTTACCCTCTCCCTTAAAACCCACATCCTTTCGTATTCCCTCTCCTTCCCTCTTTCCTGATGAAACAACCTTGGGTTGTGAAAGCTTGAAATGTGTGTGTGTGTGTGTGTGTGTGTGTGTGTGTGTGTGTGTGTGTGTGTTTGTGTGTTTGTGTGTTTTTTATTGTCTCTATCGACATACCAACGCTTTCTCATCTGGTAAGTTACAGCATCTTTGTTTTTATATATATTTTTCCCACGTGGAATGTTTTTCCTCTATTATATTCATATCATTAATTTGAACCCAACAATTACTTTTGTTATTGTCACTGTTGCATTTCGAAAGCTTTTCTGTCACCTTACTATCTCTTTTTGTTTGTGCAAGTAGTTTCTCTTTGTATTCACCTTCCCCTTTTTACCGTAATCTACCATACAATTTTATGCTGCCTATATATACTCAATAACATGTAACTTACTTCCAAACCATAACAAAAAAAAAAAATCTTTTTTCTGCTTTCAACACTACCGCTGCTATAAAATCCACCGTTCCCAGTTTACAAACAGTTCCTTTCACCTATTAAACAACCATTTTGACAAATTCTAACAACTTTCGCTTTATTTCCATTCCCGTTTTTCCCACATCACCGATCATTTTTTAGCCGCTTTCCACAGGTTTTAACGTTATTATTTCTTCATCAGACAATTGTTAGCCTCATTTTCATAATCTGATATGTCTGCCTGTGTCTGTATCTGTATATGTGCGGATGTGTGTGTGTGTGTGTGTGTGTGTGTGTGTGTGTGTGTATGTGTGTGTGTGTGTGTGTGCGCGTGAGTGTATACCTGTCCTTTTTCCCCCTAAGGTAAGTCTTTCCGCTCCCGGGATTGGAATGACTCCTTACCCTCTCCCTTAAAACCCACATCCTTTTGTCTTTCCCTCTCCTTCCCTCTTTCCTGATGAAGCAACCTTGGGTTGTGAAAGCTTGAAATTTGTGTGTGTGTGTGTGTGTGTGTGTGTGTGTGTGTGTGTGTGTGTGTGTGTGTTTTTTATTGTCTTTATCAACATACCAACGCTTTCTCGTTTGGTAACTTACAGCATCTTTGTATGTAAACAAAGATTATGTAACTTACCAAACGAAAGCGTTGGTATGTTGATAGACACACAAACAAACACACACACAAAATTCTAGCTTTCGCAACCCACGGTTGCTTCATCAGGAAAGAGGGAAGGAGAGGGAAAGACAAAAGGATGTGGGTTTTAAGGGAGAGGGTAAGGAGTCATTCCAATCCCGGGAGCGGAAAGACTTACCTTAGGGGGAAAAAAGGACAGGTATACACACACACACACACACACACACACACACACACACACACACATCCATCCGCACATATACAGACACAAGCAGACATATGTAAACGCAAAGAGTTTGAGCAGAGATGTCAGTCGAGGCGGAAGTACAGAGGCAAAGATTGTTGTTGAATGACAGGTGACGTATGAGCGGCGGCAACTTGAAATTAGCGGAGGTTGAGGCCTGGTAGGAAACGGAAAGAGAGGATATATTGAAGGACAAGTTCCCATCTCCGGAGTTCTGATAGGTTGATGTTATTGGGAAGTATCCAGATAACCCGGACGGTGTAACACAGTGCCGAGATTTGCTGGCCGTGCACCAAGGCATGTTAGCCACAGGGTGATCCTCATTACCAACAAACACTGTCTGCCTGTGTCCATTCATGCAAATGGACAGTTTGTTGCTGGTCATTCCCACATAGAAAGCTTCACAGTGTAGGCAGGTCAGTTGGTAAATCACGTGGGTGCTTTCACACGTGGCTCTGCCTTTGATCGTGTACACCTTCCGGGTTACAGGACTGGAGTAGGTGGTGGTGGGAGAGTGCATTGGACAGGTTTTACACCGGGGGCGGTTACAAGGGTAGGAGCCAGAGGGTAGGGAAGGTGGTTTGGGGATTTCATAGGGATGAACCAAGAGGTTACGAAGGTTAGGTGGACGGCAGAAAGGCGCTGTGGTGGAGTGGGGAGGATTTCATGAAGGATGGATCTCATTTCAGGACAGGATTTGAGGAAGTCGTATCCCTGCTGGAGAGCCACATTCAGAGTCTGATCCAGTCCCGGAAAGTATCCTGTCACAAGTGGGGCACTTTTGGGCTTCTTCTGTGGGAGGTTCTGGGTTTGAGGGGATGAGGAAGTGGCTCTGGTAATTTGCTTCTGTACCAGGTTGGGAGGGTAGTTGCGGGATGCGAAAGCTGTTTTCAGGTTGTTGGTGTAATGGTTCAACCAACTCCGGAGATGGGAACTTGCCCTTCAATATATCCTCTCTTCCCGTTACCCACCAGGCCTCAACCTCCACTAATTTGAAGTGGCCGCCGCTCATACCTCACCTGTCGTTCAACAACATCTTTGCCTCTGTACTTTCGCCTTGACTGACATCTCTGCCCAAACTCTTTGCCTTTACATATGTTTGCTTGTGTCTATATATGTGCGGATGGATATGTGTGTCTTTCCGCTCCTGGGATTGGAATGACTCCTTACCCTCTCCCTTAAAACCCACATTCTTTCGTCTTTCCCTCTCCTTCCCTCTGTCCTGATGAAGCAACCGTGGGTTGCGAAAGCTTGAATTTTGTGTGTGTGTGTGTGTTTGTGTGTCTATCAACATACCAATGCTTTCGTTTGGTAAGTTACATCATCTTTTATATAAAACTGATCCTTTCACCTCTGGGAATGATTAGTTACTATTAAAAATGCCAAGTTGCACCATGGTAGAAAGCCCACACTAAACTGAGTAAGGTGGTTTACTTTTTTATGCCAAAATGGAGAACTAATGTTTTACAAATGGATGAAGCAAAAAATGATGTGTGGAAAACATAATTATTTATGAGTCACTGCATATTAAAACTCACATATTCCAGTTACTTTAAATTTATTCAAAATCATCAGACCTCTAGTAGTTTCATCAGCTTGTAAAACAAAACCAAGTTGTATCCTACTAAACACATAGCCAATTTTGTATGTAGTTCACTACTATAATTTCAAAAATTTTATTCCCCCGCCTTTAAAAGATAGCAACACATTTCAAACAATTTTCTTCTTTTCAGCTTTTCTAATCCCTCTGAAGCATACATAAGTATAACATCTCTGAAGATTATTGTATCATTATGTTACTAAAAGTTTATGAAAACAGATGGCAGTCAACACTTCCTTACAGTCTGAAGCTAGTCAGGGTCATGTGAGTGAAATGGTGTGAAAGCTCTAGCTCCTGAAAATCTACTCAGTGGCCAGGATTAGGCCATAGAATTGGCACAGTGAGGTTTCATTTGTGTAAAGGAAAGCTACTTTTTAGTCATTGCATGTACACCATGATTTAAATTTATCTTCAGTTTCTATAAATTAAAGCAAATGCTTCTCAGGTTTACTCAGATCTTTTCTCATGTATCTCGACTAAGTTGGTAATATACCCCCGTTGGGATCATTGACAGTCAGATGTCATGTTTAATCTTTCTGATGTATCAAAGTCCCAGCACAAGTCGTCTTTTCTGTCATGAAAAATGCAAACAATCAACTACAGTGTAAAAGTTCCATTTAAATTTATTTTACGTTTCCAGAACTAACAAAATGTAAGAAACTTAGTTTCTGTTTGTCAAAATCAGTCCTTGATTGTGTCTCAGTTCTACACATTTTGTGACATTATATTTATCAGTCCTTTTCAGGATTTTTTCTTGATATTTGTGTATGATATTGTTATTCACATATACTCACGGACTATTCATATCTTAAATATGTGTCATTAAGGTGATGTTTGGAAACTGAAATTTTTTATCTGCCACATTTGAGGTTGTTGACTCGATTCCATTTTCTGAGGGGGGGGGGGGGGGGGGGGGGAGATTAGGGATCTTTCGGCATCGGCAAATTGTTTCACATTGACCTTTGTATCTTCACAACAGAATCAATTCATTAGTGGTAAAGTGTGTGCCTGGAAACTGAATTAAAGGTCACAGGATCGAATCACGGTTGGACCATGAAATTTTCAGTCATCTTGGACCCAGCCTTCACCTCTCAGAGAACATCATCAGTATGTGTCCTTTCCCTGGTGTGATTACTGGGGCTGGTTAGGGATTTGTAAGTTGCCAAAGCGGGATCCAATTTAAAGACTCGCACCAGGCCATTGCGCCACACAAAATTATTGTGCAAAATAGTACAATTTTACATGCTCCTTTACAGTGTTGTGTGGTGCCGAAAGGTGTACTTTGTTTAGCATGTGTGTTGTGTTATTCCCCTTTTCATACCCTGATGTCCGTTTCACACTTAAAGAAATCTTCTGTTTGAACTTTGAACAACCCTTCTTCTCAAGTTTGTTTGCTCTTATTAGCAGCCTCTCAGACCACATGAGTATTATTCACAGGAAAACTGGGAACTTCTTACATTTCAACTGAATGAACAAATTTTCCAAACTAGTGTTAAGTTGACTTCCAGAATCTTCTAATGCATAGATATTAATCCCTCATGTCGATATCAATAAAATATACCATAATCTCTTTTATTTTTGTCATTGTCACTCAGTAAACTTTCTATATGCCAGTCAGGCTCATACTTAACTGCATTATGTTGGGTTGCATTTGATTATTTGTTTCAGTTTTCTGAGTTGCATGTAGGCTGTACACACTCACCATTCCTTGTGCAATCCAATGATTTTTTTAAATTCTCAGTTTTTTATTGATTGCTAGTTATCACGATATTTCTGATAAAGGTAAATGTCATTGCAGCAGCTATTGTCTCATGATCTCTCAACATTTTCGTGATAACCCATCTATTGAGCAACCTAATATGCTTGTTTTTTCCCTTGCAGCTGTTCTGGATTTAGATTCTTTCAAGCCAAAACTATTGCTGCAGATGTGACATTCTTGTAATGTTTCGCAGCAACTCAAAACCAGTTAAACTGCTTCAGTGTCTTTGCTCTGCACCCCGCAGGGGTCTCACAAGTCTGTCATGAGTGTATGTGTGTGGACGGCATGGAGCCCAAGGCTGCTGCAGCACCTACTTCCTTCCTTTTGCTACAATTTCCCATCTCTGAATACCCTTGCACATGGTGGCAGCCCTTGACGTGGACCCAACTATGTCTCTAGATTCTGGTTTCTTTGGTTTATATCTTTATCCATTTACTCTACATCAATTTTTTTGGCTGAAGTAATGTTTTGTTCCCTTTTGGGTTTGACCACCATTTTTCTAAATTTTTTCATAGGGTATGGACCGAATGGGAAAGGATGCCTTAAATAGCACCATCTGCCTACAACATAAAAGACCCTTTTTTGTTTAATAACTATGTAGAAGTATGCACTTAAAAACCAGTGTGGTAGCCAACCCAATGTGGAAGGGTCATTATGTATCCTTTCGTTAGTGGTCCCTCAGTCTACAGGGATCTTACTTCCAACACCTGAGCAGCTAGCTCCCCATGCCAAGGACTAAATGCCCACCATGTTGGGGCACTAGGACCTTCCACCCCCCACCCCTACGCCCCAATCAACTACTGTAACATCGGGTGACCTTTGCTGAGGCTGGGTGGTGCCGTAGGGAGAGAAAACACTTGATCTGAGTAGGTGACATCAGGGCATACGTTCTGCACATGAAGTGAAGTGAATCATACTAAATCAACATAGTGGCCATGCTGATCTAGGTATCTCAACAGATAGGTATAGATATTTCAATGCTCACTGTTAACAGTCAAACTGCTTTCCTTATCCTGGCTATTCCGTGGGAAGAGGGACAAGCCAGAAGAACCGTAACAAAACAGATTTTTCAATACCTGGTGTGTACTAGGAAAGATGGAGATAATTTTACAGCAACAAAGCCTTTATTTTTTGTGGAACAAATATATATAAATAAAAATCAGTTGCCACGTGTATGAAAGATCATCCCCTGAGAATGGCTTAATCAATTTGGTTGATTTGTTTTTTATTTATTTATTTATTTATATATCAGGACAAGATTTGTATGAAAGAAATTTTTTGGAAAATACTGGTGGAAAATTGTAGATTAACATGATTCGCCACATGTATGAAATATCATCAGTGAAGAATGGCTTGAAAGTTTTTGTTGAATTTTATCTTTGTTTTGTTTGTAAATGTCAGGACAAGGCTTATACGAAAGAAAATTTGTAGAAAATGATTAATGGAAAATCTCAAATAAAGATCTCATCTCATCACAATTTGTAGAAAATTAAAGTCAGAAATTAAAATCAATTGTGAAAGATCAGCACTTGAGAATGGCTCAACCAATTTGGTTGATTTTTTGTTGTGTTTGTAATTGTGGAGGGTAATGGTACTTTTGGTATGAAAAAGAAAATTTAAAAAATGTGCTCAGTTTGACAGTTCTGGTGTCACGTGTCTTCATAAAAAAAAATTATATTTATAAAGGGGAAACGATGTTACCGAAAATCTCGAAAAGTTCTTGACCAATTTATTACAAATTGGTACATGACACCCTAATGAATATTCAGATGGGCATGGGCTATATATTTTTGTAATATATATAATATATACATATGTATGTAATATATAAAGGGGAAACATAGTTACAACAAACCTTGAAAAGTTCTTGACTGACTTACTTCAAATTTTTACATGAGACTCTAATGAACACTCAGACGGAAATTGACATAGAGGGAGGTGGGGTGGGGGGGGAGGAAGTTATGCACAGAAAGGGGGGGAGATGTATTGAGAGGAGGTGGGGGGGGGGGGGGGGGAGATGGGCAAAGAAAGGGGGGGATCAAGGAATTTAGGATGTATAAGCCCCCTCTTCTGTACAGCCTCAAACACTTCAAACATGTGAAGGACTGGGGGTCATGCCAGTGACTATTACTCCACATAAAACTTTGAATATGGTGCAAAGAGTTGGCTTACATGTGAGACAGATGAGGAGCTATGAGCTAATCTATCACTGTCAGATGTACATTTTGTCCAGAGGGTACAAGAAGGTCAAAAGGGTAACCGAATAGATAGCAGACATTTTCATCTTAGCTTTTGAACGAAATGTCCTCCTAGATAAAGTTATGGTCTATGGGTGTGACATAAAGCCTTATATCCCATACTACATTTTGGGCACATCATCCCACTGCATGGCCAGACCAAAAATGTGATTACTGTGGAAGATCACGAAAGTCATCCTCATGAAGAGCTGCCTTTGTGTGTGAATTGTACAGAACACCTCCCCCTGTTGACCAGTTTCCCCAGTGCTTTGAAAAGAGAAAATATTAGAATATAAAAAGATGGAACATCTGTCATATACTGAGGCACAGGAAAAAATATGAATGCTTGCTTCTAATAATCATGATTACAGATTGTGAAAAAGTCACAGCTATCACACACCTAATTCAACTTTTTCAAAACCGAATCTACCATGTTCCCTAAATCAAGGACATGCAAAATGAAAAGTTATTTGTAAGAGAGACCTCCACCACCTTGGACCTTCAGTCTGACAGAGCCAGCAGGAGTCTCCCAGGGAACACAGCAGGAGACACTTGTTATCCCTCCGACAGCACAAGAGAGAAACACGCTCTCCACAGCTTCTTCCTCCCAAAATATAACTGATGGACAGTCACACACCAGTCAGTGGTTAAAAGAGACAGACGTGTCTGGTCGTCTTCTTACCTGGTCCTGCAACCTAAAGAATTACATGAAGGAAAACTGCAAAAAGAGAAAAGAAGGAAAAAAGACAAGAAAAGACCAGAGCACAGGTCTAATTTGTTGATTCTGATGGAGCCGGAACCCTCCTTGACAGTAGAAGAATCTATGGACACTAATCCAATAACACAGGAGGCATCGTAAAACTCTGTGGATCAACATCATTGACATTTCCCTTTGTTGATGACATCGACACCTTTTCAGTGATTACACAGTGGAATTGCAATGCCTACTATAGCCACTTGGAAGCAATTTGACAGTTTATCAAAAACTATAGCAATACAAGAATTAAATTTTTGTAGAAGTATACCTTCCTACTCCTTGAGGACATTACATACATGGCAAAAGTGGAATAAACATGGAGTGAGCATCTGGAGGTGCTTACACACTAATTGAATCAAACCTCTTCAGTGGACAAGTTCCTATGGACACTACCCTCCAAGCAGTAGTGATTGGTATACAGCTGACCATAATGTTGACAGTCTGTAATATCTAAATATCAACAGAGAGACGGAAAACCTAATTAAATAGTTACCCCCACCTTCCATTTTATTTGGAGATTTTAAGGCCCATAATCACATTTAGGACAGTGAGATAACAACTAGTAGAGGGCAACTACTAGAGAGATTCTTTGATGCCCAAGACATTTCAGTGCCACTTATTACTCCTATTCTGCAATATATTTGTCAATTTGCAGTCCTAACCTCGCAACTATGATCAAGTGAAATATTTACAATGACTTTTGTGTAGTGACCATTACTTGATTATTCAATAGGTCCCAAATCTACACCAGAGTTATTGTTTACCACATTGGTCACTGTGCAAATCCAGTTGGAAATCTTTCATTGCTAAAGTGTAGCTCATAATACAGAGTAGAGGATTAATGGAGGAGTACAAGACACAGCAAGCACTACATTACCATTGTCTTCAGATCCTCCTAGACGGAAAGAGATTGCAGATGCCATCAGAGAGCAACATAGAGGTGCCACTTCTCTACTGAATTTTTTTTATTTTATTCAAAAGATCAAGGGCAGAAGCACTTCACTCAGTGAAACAAGGAAGAACGAATGTCGGGAACAATAAGTTTCTTCTCTGACAGTACACATCCTCAGTTTAGCAATTGTGGTCAGAATTACAGTAGATTAGTGGACTTCAGTACGCTGATAAAAGCCAGGAAATCCTTGACAGAGGGAAAATTAACACCAGTTTCTTTGGTATTGCTGAACTTTTTACAGTGTGTTATGGAGAAATGTTGTCATCTAAGAATTATCATCTTAATTTTGCTCATCATTGCTTTTTAACATTATGTAATACCACAACTTTTATCCCAACAGACCTGGCATCCTAGAGTGCACCCTTGACAGCCTTGGAACTAAATAATGTGTGGTTCCGCCCCCCCCCCCCCCCCCTCCCTGCAATACTAGACAATATCCATAGTCAAATGCTTCAAATCTTTGTAAAAATGCTATTCTAAAGATTTTTATCAGATATGAAAGACAACAAATGAGGCTGACCAACCTAACAGTGACTTAGGTAAACTATTAGAAAAGATTGCTACTTTGCAGCTTTGTTGGTATTTGGACTCTCAGAACTCTCCTTCCTGATTCCAATGCAGATTCCAAAGATCTCAAACCAGCACTGATCATCTCATGTGATTAGAGTTTGCGGCTACAGAAACCTTTGTGAACCACTGATATTTAATCACAGTATTTTTTTATTTGCACAAGGTGTGCGGTGTAACATGGCAGGATCACATTGTATCAAATTCTATCCGAGTAGGGCTTTTGAAGAAATTTTCCTGTCTTTATATAAATTTTTTTTGTCACATAGACTGGTTAGAGTGTAGAGTGGGTACAACATTTAGAAACCAATAAAGGGTGGAAAATGGGGTGACAAAGGCTTCACTTTTTAAGTGCTGCACATTTTGCATTGCAGTAAATGGAATAATAGACACAGAGGGACATAGTCATACCAGCATTGTATGTCAGTGATCCTTGTTTATATTGTAGTTCCATATTGTTATGTGTAGTAGAATGATAACTACAAACAGCTATGCAGAACACACAAAAATTGGTGTAAAATCACGGATACCGTTTCTCACCAAGTAAATCATACGTAACGCACTTTTGTAGAACACAGTCTGTCCTCATCCAGAACTATCCCTCAAAACCCAGTTACTGGAAGCAGTGGAAAAGTTATTTCTACAATTTCTTTTTGATAATAAATTTATATGATTACCACTTACTGCAAGGAGAAACTCAATAATCTCTGTTTCCTGGGTAACAGTTCCTGAACGTGCAAATCGAACAGTTATATTAAGATTTTGTGAAGCACTTATTTTATCCTGTTTGGACTATAGAGCATTGTTTATGAGTCAACAGCACTGTCCATCTTAGAAAAATTAGACTCTAGAAATATTAGTCTATCTGCTGGGACTTTCTGAACAAACCCATTCAATAGCCTTCTTGTAGAAACAGGTATGCCACCACCGAAAATACAACGCCAACAAAACTTATTTAACTACACAGTCATGGCTAATCAAATGCCAAACACCCCCTAATCCTATTTTGTTTCACAATCCAACATGTTGGTTACTCATTAAATGCCTTAGCACAGGATGACTAGAAGCAGTACAACTGGAAGACCTCTGTCAAGAACTTCAGATTCCTCTAATTACTTGTATGCAGTACCATCAGTTGCACATCTCTCCATTGTATGTTGCCTAACCAGTAGTAAGAAAGGACTGGTGCTATATCAAAGACAATGTACCTCCCAGTTTTTATCATGGTGCATTTTGTTCAGTTATCAAAGAGTATCCATAATCTAGAACAATGCTGTTCACAAAAAGAATGCAGTATTTATACTGTAGAGTCAGTTGGCACACATCTCTCTCTCTCTCTCTCTCTCTCTCTCTCTCTCTCTCTCTGGAAACAATCAAACTAGATATTGCCAGTGCTGACTTAAAAGCACACATTTGATGCCACATTCTGAAGAAATGAGACAACAAATGGCAAGATAGTACAAAATCTGATAATCCATCAAACGCACCACCAAGGGCAGGCAGACTTTGTTACGAAGTTTATGCTGTCTCAGAAGTGGACAAGCCAAAATAATTACCAAGCAAGGTGGCGAAGTGATTAGCCCACTGGACTCACATTCAGGAGGATGACAGTTCAAACCCGTGTCTTGGCATCATGATTTAGGTTTTTCATGATATCCCTAAATTGCTTCAGGCAAATGCCGGGATGGTTCCTTTGAAAGGGCATGTCCAACTTTCTTCCCTAATCTGACGGTATTGATGACCTCACTGTTTGATCCCCTTCCCCAAATCGACCAACCAACCAAAATAATTTGTGAAGTTCTATGAGGGTTGTAACAAAATTAAGGTTCCCACATTTTTTACAAATAGAAAACATTGTTTATTGTTATTAACTTATACATTGTTGAAAAGCTTACACTTTTATTTATTTTTCAACATAGTCTCTCTTTTTTTACACACTTTTGAAGATGGTGCTCCAGCTTTCATATTCCTAAGTCGAAGTAGTCTCCCGCCAACCAGTTGAGGAAGCATGTGACCTCTGCTCGGACTTCATCATTGCTCTTGAAGCGTTTGCCACCTAAGTGTTCCTTTAGCTCGGGGAAGAGGTGATAATCACTGGGGGGTTAAGTCAGGCTGTATGGGGGATGGGGGATAAGAGTCCACCCAAATTTCTTCAAAAGCTCCTGTGTTTGACGAGTGACTTGGAGTCAAGTGTTGTCATGAAGAAACACTACTCCCTCTATCATTTGTCCTCTCTGACGATTCTGGATTGCTCACTGGATTTCGCTCAATGTTTCACAATATCTGTCTTGAGTTTATTATCGTCCCAGGTTGTATTAAATCAATGAGGAGTACCCCCTTCCGATCCCAAAACACGGTCGCCGTAACCTTTTCTTGCTGACTGCATTTGTTTGAATTTCTTTGGTGGCGGTGAACTTGAGTGACACCACTGACGGGATTGTTATTTTGTTTCGGGAGTGTAATGAAACGCCCACGTTTCATCTCTCATGATGATAGACTCCAACAACTTCTCTTTGGTGCCCCCCCGCCCCCTCGCATTGTTGAAGAAACTTGCGAGCACAGTCAAGGCGTTGCTCCTTGTGTCCATCAGTCAGCATCAGGGGGTTCCAGCTAGCACACACCTTGCAATAACCCAACGTTTCTGTTGGAGCTCTTTTAGTTTTGCTGTGGGAAGCTTTACCAATGCGTTCAACAAGTTCACAGACAGTGACCCTCCAATCTTTGAGCAGCTCACAGTTGATCTTCTGGACAATCGCATCTGAAACTAGTGGTCTTCCACTCCGTTGTTCATCGTGAACTTCTGTGCAACACTCGGCTAAAGCTCTGCACCATTTGCAGACGTGCTGAACAGACATCCACTCTTCACCATAAACCTCAGTCAGTTGCCGATGAATCTCGATGAGCAGTAACTTTCTTGCATGGAGAAGCTGGATTACTGCTCAAACCTCACACTTGGCGGGATCGGTGATCAATACTTCCATCTCTGACGGCTACCAAGCCAACACTGCGTGATGTAGTGAATTGCGGATGGGCGGGCTCGAAAATGGGGGAACCACAGCACACGGCACTGTTGTCGCATTTAGCCTAGCACCTTCCCTCGAGGCTGTAGCTCATTGACAACCTTACTTTTGGTACAACCCTCATACTACAACAAGAAGAACCCCCGCAATGCATCCGTGGAGAAACATTAACAGGTCGCCACATCCTTGAGGACCCTGCAGCTGCCCAAGAGCTGCTATGTCAGATGGACTTGGAACACCACTATCAGATATTCTAATGGATGGTGAAACAGCTGTAAGCCGCATGCTACAATATGAAGGAGTGTATATTACAAGTTTTAAAGACAACACCATTGAAAGTTGACCTAGGGGGCAGAGGTGGGAGGGTGGACCTAATGCCGCCGATTTTGACCCGACGCACCACCCCGTCTGTTCTTTGCACCTGAACTTGGACAACAAAATATTTGTATTTTTATCTCTGAACATAAGATGCTAGTTATATGTACAGGTCGCCATTCTAACTTTCGTGCAGTGATCTATTTGACAGTTGAATTTTAGTAGGCTAGCTACCCATTTATGTACCTAGAATGAAAAATATGATATTCTATTACTTTTGAACAAAGGGAGGAAATAACAAGGCTTGTTCCTATGTCTCCAGACGCCAAAAGAGGATCGGAGGATTAATATCGACGTAGATGAGTTCCTTTATGTTTACAATCATGCAACCACCGCCAACATCTTCTTTGATCTGGATTAATGCTAACTTATTTTGTACAACCAGTGGTAATCTTTGTATCAAAATAGCTTTGAGCTCAAAATCCCTTATAACATCATGTAGTTTAGCATCTTTGGAGAAATTCTCTGACTGTGCTGTCATTGTGTGTATAATTATGCAGCATAAGCAAGATTGATTTCACAGCCTGTTGCTGTTAGTGTGACAAACATACATTGGAAAAAGCAATTTCAAAATATTTGAAATTGTTGAAACTGTATGAGAGACCTGTTCCTTATGTATGTGGAAGAGCAGTCACCCAGACCCAACGGTGAGGCTCACCTGCAGTGAATATGAGGGTAGACAAAAATTTTTATATGTGCCTGTTACCAGTGCTATGCATTTTGCCTCGTGAAGTTCAGCATTGACCAGCAGTTCTGCCTCATAGTTCATAAAAATTATCCCATTTCATTGTGACGAGATGTTGTGGTAACCTTGTTATGGCTAATATTAAAAAGGTCTCAGGTTGCCCAGTGTTCTTTATTAATTCGAGAACAACGCATTTCACCCGCGTGGGGCATCATCAGGTTATCTACTGAGCATTGGTGTCAACAGTCATAATAACCCTGGACAAGACCATGCACACAAGCTCTAAATATGGACCCAGACCAAAACAGTGCCAGAGATCTGTCCGCATTCTCGCATTTCCCATGGTAAATCCGGATCTTTTTGAGTGCACTCCATGTCTATAGGACAGGTCAGTTTCCCTTGATTTGTTGTTGACTTGAAGAAAGCTGTGGGGGCTCTGGTGGAGTGCTGTTACACTGTTCGTGTGACTAAGCTTCATGGAGATTAAAATTATGTTCCAACAGGTAGCTACCTGTTCTGAGGGGGAGATTTTCTGAGTCGCGTAGCAGGTTTGTCCTCATGAAATGGCAGCTCTTGGTTGTTTCAGATTTTCTTCTATCCCTTAGAAAGATATTCTTTCTTCTCAGGTTGGGTTGTGGAATGCAGCTCATGACAGGTATTCAAGAGTACTGGAGTGGACTTAATTATACCAGTAACAATCTGCATTTTCTGATTTAGTTGCAGATCTGCTAGCTTCATGTGGCCACTGTTCATCTAGTCACAAATTTTATAACAAAGAAAATAATCAATCATTGACAAAATAATAAAAGATAAAAAAATCTACTCATCAAGCAGCAGCAGAACACATGCTTAAAAGATGGTTGTAATTGCCAAGCTTTTAGAGACTGTGGCTCCTCCTTCAGGCAGAAGGGTTGAAGTGGAAGGAAGAGGGATGAAGGAAAAGGACTGGAGAGGTCTAGGAAAAGGCGTAGATTTTGCGAAAGTCACTCAGAACTGCGGGTTAGAGAAGACATACCGCACAGGATGAGAAGGAAATAAATTTTGTTTCATGCCCCATATTATTGTAGTTTGTTTAATAAATGTTGGTGTGGTACTGGCTTTTAGGATGTCATGTGAAAAAAATGTGAGGTGGCTTTCATGTGAACAATGTTTCTGGAATTCATGCTGGTTGGCATAGAGGAGGTCATTCTATTTGAGACACTTCATTGTTTGAGCTCAGAATGTTTTATTACATTATATAATGGATGGATGCCATTGATATTGGAACAGTAATTTTGTTATCACTTCTTTTACCCTTGGTGTGGACTGGTGTGCCTTGTGCTTTCTTCTAATCATTGGGCAGAGTTTTTGTTTGGGGGATCTATAGTTATTATGGTTAAATTGAGACTTAACTCAACAACCAATTCTGTGTGGAATCTGGCAGGGTTTCCGGCTAATCCAGAAGCCATGCTAAATTTCAGTGATTTCTGCTGTCTCTCAATGCCATTGACATTAATTTGTGCATCATTCATCTTTGCAGTGGTGTGAGAATTTAACTGTGACATTAGTTCCACACTGTTCTTAGTATTAAAAATCATCACTATTGATATTTGTTGCCATGGCAACCAACTTATTAATATGCCAACATATTATGATGAAGTTAGCTGAAAAATGTATCCAGATAACCATGCAAACCAAGCATCTAATGTGCTTAGCAGATTTCAACACCTTCCATGGCATATCAGGCTGGCGTTAGTAGATTATGATGGTAACAGTGTGAATAAAAAAATTCAGCTTAACTCTTCTCTTGATACATAGTTCAGCCAGCTCAATTTTGTTTGCAGGATGACCTGTAAAGAAACTGGATGCTGTAGCTGACTAGGTTTCATCATGTTGGTGAAAGTAATTTTTGATGAGACAATTCCTACTACAGTTCTTTCCATTTGTCTTAATGTCAGTTGAATCTATAAGTCTATAGCCATCACTTCTAGACAAATTAATTAACTAGTGACTGATTTCAGCAGGATTAATCATTTTAAAAATAAAAATGTTCTACGCCAAGAAAGAATGAAATATTTCTTTATTGCAAATAGAAAAACTATGGTGATTTCCCTCCATTTTGTTTACCACTCAGTTATTCATTACAAAAACCAATTAGTTTCTAATAATCTTGGATATTTTTTTCTCTTACAATATTATTTTATACTGTGTTATGTGGATTCAACTTAGTCAATCAATAATTACAATTGATCTCTCAGCAGGTACAGCTTATCCTAGCGATGTGTTAAAAACAAGAGAGTGAGATACAATATGTCTGGTACTGAATAAAATTACATAGGTGCTTTTTTAAAAAGATTAAGTAGTCACACTCAGATAATGATGAATCCTTTGGTGATATAATCCCTTTTTAAACTTTGCGGCTGTTGCCTGTGTATGTTACATACCTGAAATCTGTCATTAGATTACTGGTTGGTTCTTGGCAGTGCTGCAAGTGTGTGCTAATGTTGTGCAAAGATAAAAGTACCACTGTGTCAGTATATGCTCCTACAGTCCATCTCCTATATCCGAAAGTAAATCTGATGTGCTTGTTTTTGGACAGTTGAGCAGCACAATAAAGTCAACAATAAATGACAGAAAAAGATACACACGTAAAAATAGAAATTGCAGGTTGTCATACCAAGTGAGTGGATTATTATGTTACAGTACCATAGAGGATCCCTCCCATGATGATCTGTTCTAGTAGATATCCGTGATCTCGTCCCACAATTCATGACAGTGGCTTTATTCAGGTTTTATGTCAGGATAACCAATTTTTTGAAGTTCCTCTTCAATTTCGGGAACCGACTTTTTGAAAGATTCTTCATGTTATTCCTTGAACTGATCAAATTCTCTAATTTCTCCTTAACTTATGTAGTTTCTCTGATCGATTTATATATGGCATTTTGGAGATTTTTTTCATTTCTTGCAGAAATTGAAATAGCATGCCATTATTAAGTACTAGTAAAACCCCATTAGACAAACGGGTCACAATTGTGATTGTCTAGTGTAGTATTGGCTTTCTGAATTTGCACATTCCAGAAATTTCATTACTATAAATTACAGTATAGCATCTGATTACAAGATTAGTGGTGAACATCCTGAGTGTATCACATCATATGAGTATTTAGAGGCAACTAATGAAAAACTGCTCCAGTTGCTGTTGAGAACTTTATTGAGTCCCCTACCAGTTTTGGCCTTTATATTAGGCCATTTTCAAATAGTTATTATACTTCAGGGAAACAACATCCAAATAGTAAAAGTAAAAGCCAGATGGATTTAAAATGTTACATGCCCAGTGATATTGTGAGGCACACAGTTGTGTCAAGATTACATACTAAAGACATCGCAAAACTAATAATTTATGGGTAATGCTAAGAAGTAATATGAAATGGGACAGTCGTATAAAATCAGTGTTAGGAGAGGTGAATGGAAGACGTAGATTTTTTGGATGGGGGAAAGTTCGGTGCAAGTGTAAAATAAATTGCACACAAGACGCTAGTGTGACCAATCTTTGAAAATTGTTCCAATTGTTGAACTCTGCATGAAGCAAGCACAACGACAGCCATTGAACGAATTTAGAACACGCTGCTAGGACTGTAACAAGTTGGTATAGTGAATGCGAAAGTGTAACAGAATTGCTTGGGAACTGAAATGAGAATCCTTGGAAGAAAGACGACATAGTTCTCGAGAAACCCTACTAGGTAAATTAAAAGAACTTGTGTTCACAGAAGGTTGTGCAGCCCTTATGCTGCCACCAATTTATATCTTGTGCAGAGATCTCTAGAATAAGGTAAGAGATATGTACATAGGCATATAGAGTTATTTTTGTCTTGCTCAGTTCTTGAATTGAATAAAAAATGAAACTGATAATTTTCACTTGATGTACCTTTCACCAAGCACAATATATTTGCTGTGGAGTATTTATGTAGACATAGATTACTGGTGTCAACATTCATAACATTGTCTATAGCTGGTCCAACCTTTTCAGTCACACTCCTTTGTTATCAACCATGTCAAAATAATAGTCACTGAATAATGTCTAAGAAGTTTTGGATCTATCACAATGCTAAAATTCTTCTACACACTTGATTCAGTTCTACATAAAGTGATATTGTAACTACTGCTGAAATATCACCATGTGCTGAAATGCCATCCTGAGCACCTGTTGCCATGTAGCAATTCCATTTATCTTTCTGTTTAATTGTTTTTATACCTGCAGCTAGTGTCACTGTTGTTAAAAAAAATCTTTATGTCCATGCTAATTGATATAAACCAAATCTTGAGTATCCACTGTGAGAAAAACAACACAAATGAGAATACTTTGTGCAATACTATGATTGATTGCTTTCCCCAACTCATGTATGGTATGAAGCCAACACTTTTAAACAATTAAAAACTGATAGTCCTTACAAGTAGGTGAGTGATATTAGTCATACAAAAGCTAGGCTCCAACACTGACTTTCTTGTTCTGTGGCAGTGTGCAGTATTTGCAGCTAGAATTGTTATTTTAAAAACAGCGTTCTTAGTAGTAATTACTGATTGTACTGGTGTGCAGCTGTTATGAAATATTTTGCCTGTATAACATTATCAGGCATACGATAGTAATTTTATAAAAGAAGAAACACACAGATAAACAAATGCTGTTTTCTGCACAGGGTACTCCCGATGAATATGGTGATTACTCCTTACATTGCTCTGAAGAAATGCCCTTAGATATGTGACTAATGTAACTGATTTTAATGTTTGCTTGATTGTGGTATAGTCACATCATATTTTTGCCTTTTACACACATTACACTTCTTTGTGGTCATTACTCATGACACTGCTAATCTGCAGGTCTTCCTACATTTCATAGAATTTTAAAATGATGCAAACTGTTCAGTGAGTTACTAAAATTATGTACCAGGTCTTTTATAAATAGGGTGAATAGTAAAGATCCTGTCATATTTACTGTATGGAGTTAATGCTTCATAAAACAACTTCACCTGTCTCACATCTAGTCTAATACTCCTTAAGCACATATTTTATTGACCAGATGGTATGCTGAACTGTATCAAAGGCTTCCAGAATGTAAAAGATTTGTTATTAATTTGGACCCTAGTATATACAGACATTTTTGGTCTTGTGAGTGTCCTACAGTTGACGTTTGTAACATCTCTGTTTATTCTTGCTGTGGATTTGTTCAGTCTCTGAAAAAGTTGTATGTTATAAGGACATAAGGTTATATAGGGAGCAGAAAGCCTTCTTTTCTCCACTGGGATGTTTATGTTCTTAAGAAATGACATAGGAAAGGAAGGTGAGGCCAAGTGGGAGGTAAGGAATTCCTGGAAAATAACAAGGGGGTAGTTACATGGGAGTTATGAACTGGGAGAGGTAAGACTCAATGTTGGGTTTTGGTTGTAGGGACTGATGGGAGAAAAGGATGATTGAACTTGGCTGTGAGACTGAAGGTGAGAGGCCTTTGGAGAGAGCTCTAACTTCTGTGGGACCGAGGGGGCACTGAGTTGTTTTTGGATAGGACTGAAACACTTGTGGGACTGAGGTTTTCTGGTAGATAGATTGACTGTAATGTTTTGGGTTGTGGGTTTTGTGCATTGTTGGGAGGGCAATTTGGGGACTTGGTGCATGTAAAAGGTCAGCATGGCAAAGTCTGAGCACTGTGAGGGGTTGACAAGGTGGTTCACTGGGGATAGTATAGGTATTTTTGTAACGTGTTGGTTCAGCTTTTGTGAAAAAGGCTTCAACTTTTCAGTCTACAATGTAACTTGCACATTTTTTAATAAATAATGGCTCAACTTTGCTATTGAACTGTCCCTGCTACAATGCATGGCACACACTTATCTACCATTACACCGTACAATACTTCCCATTTTGAGCTAAAAATCACTCCTCCTCAGATCTGAATTTTTTTGCTGTGTTCCATTGTAGAAAATAATTTTGAAGTGCATGCTAAACTGAAATCTTTTCCTTCCTCTTTAAATATTTCATTCAACTCTAAAAATCGTTGATCATCTGACAGTCTTATGGTCACGATTGCATGTTTGTTGCTAGAAAAATCTGACGTGTTATCACTTGTGATTGGGATCTGTAACAAACTTAGCAAGGTAATTAGCAGAAAAGACACACCACAATACCATGTGAATATTTGTCAGCACTAATTATGCTAAGTATATGTGTCCCTCATGTATATTGTTGGCAAATTGAAATAATATCATGCTGTTGCTGTAGCATAAGTTGGGAGTTTACTTGTAGCACACTTCCATCTTAGTTGTAAATTTGCTGTGTGATAGCTGCTACTATTAGTGAGAGTAAGACCCTTTTTTTTATCATATGTCAAGGTTATCAATGGCACATAAATTAGTATTCAGACCTTGTTGATGAGACTAGAACTGAAACAGGAAATTGTAAATAAAAGACAAAATGTTGAATTTGATCTTCAATGTTCTATCACAAATGAAGATCAAAGAATGTTGCTACTATTCTTTTGCTGAACTGCTGTGAAGGCTAGCTGGTGCTGTAAAAAAAAAAAAAAAAAAAAAAAAAAAAAACACACACACACAGTGCCCAATGAAATTCCTGTTAACACTGATACATAGTTTGTGATTTAGTTAGCTTTACTCATGTCCATAATTTTCTGAAGATCCCTTGTGCAGGCAGAAGATCTGATTTACAGAATTATTATCTTGTGTCAATTATCTGTCTATGTAGAAAGGTTTTGTAAAATTGGAATAAAATTATCTCCTTCAAGGCTACCAACATGGATTTCAAAAACTTTGCTAATATGAAACCCAGATATCAATCCATACATGTTTGTAGCTAACTAATTGAGGAATTGGTGTAATAAGTTCATGTCTATGTGAATGTGGATTCTCTGTCATATTTACTGTAAACATAAATTGCACAAAAATTTAGTGCAGGTACTCTGCTGTGAGAGCATCTGCCACACTTTTGATGGGTCTACAGTTCTCTGATAGTGGAAGTCTCATTTGAGATTGTCACAAAACTGATGGAGCCTCTTTTTTATGCTCTCAGCCTGTCTGAAAACCATTTGAGCATGATTATTAAGTTGCATTAAAATTGACTGCTGTTTCAGAAGATTACTTCTTTGTCTTCAGTATGTTAGTACTAACTATATGGAACTGTTACTATAGAATTATAGTGTAAATGCAAAGAATCAGTAAAAGGATAAGGGTTGATTTTATTGTATTTTGTCTCAGTGTGTGAAACAAGAACCTACAGTATGAAACAAGAACCTACAGTAATGTACAAAAGAAAGTGCATGATTAATAGTAGTGCTATAACTTTTAAAATAAAATAAACTGCTTTACACTGTACTCTTTGTTTACAGGCAGTACAACCGACTAGTAAAAAATCTGAAGCCAGATATGGAACACTACAGTCGACAACGTGAAAAACTTGGAGAGGCTTTCTATGGCAGCAGAAACACAATTCTGCATGGCTTGCAGGAAGACACAAAAGAGGGGGTTGACAGAATGGTTGAAGATTTGGAAAAACAGTAACTATTATTTCTCTCATTTCTATAAACAAATTGTTTCCTCTCCTTTGAGTGCCACTTCTATACTAAGAGTATTACAGAATTTAAATTACTTAACATCAATAAATTATAAACTTATGATTTGTGAATGCGAGCCTTTCCAGCGTATACTGTTGGCGAAAAGCTCTTGGGTTTCCTGCCAGATGGCCATGTTAAAATACCACGACATTCCTATGAGTATTATACTTGTCATCGTCTGGCAAAGTGACAAGATATTTGGATGCTGTAATATTCATATCAGCGGTGTGCCCCCGTCCACTTGGCTAAGGGCGACCGTGTGCTGCTGGCCGGTGGTTGGGAAGGGGTGTGAGGCTGCAGTGGTGGAGGTAGTGGGTATGCCATTCACATCTCTGTGTGGGCATTCTGGTCACCCTCTTGTATTGCTCTAATGTGGGATTCAATGTCACACTTCATTGGTATTCATCATCTCTGTTGACCAGATTCTCGTAAACTCGTATTTCAGTAGATTCCTTTAGGACACTGTCCCAATAGTCAGTTGCACAGCAAAGCACCTTAGTGTTCTGAAGGTCAAAGGTGTGTTCTGGATGCTGTGCTCTGCTATTGCTGATTTCTCTGTCTGTCCCATCGCACATGCCTGATGTACTACACAGCTTTTCAATTTGAAGTGCTATGTTTGTCCAACTTGCTGTTCACCACATATGAAGGAGATGCTCTGATTCAATCAGCTGCAGAAAGGATGCAGGTAGAAGGCAAAACTGCTGTGCACATTAGCTTTCCTTCAACCACATCAAGATGAGAACATCCTACCTCAGTTTGCAGAACTACAACATCCACTGAAATCAAAGAAGACCAAACACATCTTACAATGAGCAGGCATGGCCATAGTGAGGGAGCACTTTCACTTACTCAGAAAGAGCTGGACAAGAATGCACGTACCATCCTCGCATGCCACCCGCATATGGCAAAGGCACTACCAGCACACATCAGGTGTGGGCAGACTGTGTAGCTCTTTTGACAACAGTGCGGTATAGAAACTGCGTGCCACTGCAAAACTGATCAGCAAATTTGACCGTCTGTCAGGAGCTCAAACCACCAAAAAGGAGGCAAAAAACATCAGAGTTGTTATCAATTTGACAGATAAAATGTACTGGATTCAGTTAAAATTTCAACCGTAGTGAAAGGGATGGACTTCACACCCACCCCAAGGACCATATTGAAATGGAACATTAGCAGCATGGAGGAAGCAATCCAAGGTGTGCCAAATTAGGAAGCAGAAAAGATCTTGTTGAAAACCTGCAGATTCATCAGCAATCCCGACTTCTGAAAGCAAACATAATTACTGAAGAATGGGAGGCTATCCACTTACAGAGATATGGCACTGACACAGTGACTCTTCCAAAGAAAATGCAATGGTGTTGATGCCCACTGATGATTACAGTCATAATATTGGCTCGCTGCTACAAGACCCAGCCTACAGGAAGCTAAAGAAGGATCCAGCCTCGATGATAACCACAAAAACCATGACTTTGCTGTCAAACTTAGTTCTGTAACCCAGGACACCATCGACAGCATGCCTGTACAGACTGCCAAAAATCCACAGGGAAGGGATGCCCCTTAGGCCAATACTCGATACAGTCAGTTCGCACAATTACTGATAGTGAGACTGAAAATATGTGCTTCAATTACACCTTAATTTTATTATAAACAAGAATGGTTTTGGAAAAATAATTTTCCCATCTTTAGATGTACAAGTGTAGTAATCAGCTATGAGATGGTCACATGCCATGGAGACCGGACTGCACTGTGCAACAGCCCGACATGTTCCACACTGTCATGTCCACCTTTTCCATAGCATGCCACCACCTTGCAGCTGACTGCTAAATTTATACACTGAAGATGACCTTGTGGATGACATCGGAAGTTCACTGAGGCTTTTTGCAGATGATACTGTGGTGTATCGAGAGGTTGTAACAATGGAAAATTGTACTGAAATGCAGGAGGATCTGCAGTGAATTGAAGCATGGTGCAGGGATTGGCAATTCAATCTCAATGTAGACAAATGTAATGTGCTGTGAATACATAGAAAGATAGATCCCTTATCATTTAGCTACAAAATAGCAGGTCAGCAACTGGAAGCAGTTAATTCCATAAAATATCTGGGAGTACGTATTAGGAGTGATTTAAAATGGAATGATCATATAAAGTTGATCGTCGGTAAAGCAGGTGCCAGACTGAGATTCATTGGAAGAATCCTAAGGAAATGCAATCCAAAAACAAAGGAAGTAGGTTACAGTACACTTGTTCGCCCACTGCTTGAATACTGCTCAGCAGTGTGGAATCCGTACCAGATAGGGTTGATAGAAGAGATGGAGAAGATCCAACGGAGAGCAGCGCGCTTCGTTACAGGATCATTTAGTAATCGCAAAAGCGTTACGGAGACGATAGATAAACTCCAGTGGAAGACTCTGCAGGAGAGACGCTCAGTAGCTCGGTACGGGCTTTTGTTAAAGTTTCGAGAACATACCTTCACCGAGGAGTCAAGCAGTATATTGCTCCCTCCTACGTATATCTCGCGAAGAGACCATGAGGATAAAATCAGAGAGATTAGAGCTCGCACAGAAACATACCGACAATCCTTCTTTCCACGAACAATACGAGACTGGAATAGAAGGGAGAACCGATAGAGGTTCTCAGGGTACCCTCCACCACACACCGTCAGGTGGCTTGCGGAGTATGGATGTAGATGTAGATGGGAGTATAATTTTCCCAAAACAGGTCACATTTATAATAAAATAAAGACACAACTGAAGGAGATATTTTCAATCTCATCCTGCAGCTCAGTTGCAGATGTTCTGTAAACAAAATCCTGTGGAATTCTGAATCGGCCAAATACCTGGTAACTCGTCTAAAACCCCTTGTGGGACACTGTAGTTACCATGTTGAGAACTCGTCTGATTTCATGAAAATACTTATGGACATGCACTCATGAGTCTTGATGTTACATTGCTCTGCAAGACTTCTTGGTGCTGCTGTGTCACCATTTCGAGCCACAAACAGTTAAACTCATTAAACATGCACTGACAACTATGTGCTTCAAGTGCAACAGAAAGTTTTATCAATAGAAGTATAGAGTGGCCATAGGTTCTGCTCACTGCAGGGATCACACATCTCTACTTGGTACACTGTGAGGAGATGGCACTTCTTCATTACGTTGATGATACTTTCATGGTATGGGAGCAGGGCAGACAGGCATTGGGTGAGTTTTTTGGCCACCATATCAGCATCCATCAAGACATTGCTTTCGCAATGGAATGATTGTCTTCCTTTTTTGGACGTAATAAGGAAGAAGACAGATGGTACACTAGGCCATTCAGTGTATAGGAAGAAGACATATACAGACCTATTCCTGCATGCAACAAGCAGCCACCTGCTGTCAACCAAAATTGTGAGTCTACTTGAAAAATCCACCATAAAAACGGTCTTCCTACCACCACTAAAGATGAAATAGTGGCTTGACTCTGCAAGAGACCCACTGAAAATGAATGTACATAGCATATACAGCATCACCTGTGAATGTGACCAGCAGTACATTGGGCAAAAGCAGTACTTTATATCGAAACAATGCAAGGAGCATTAAGTGCATGCTACTTGGGTAGGCAGAGAAGTTAGCAATAACAGTGCATAGCATCAAGGAAGACCACACCTTTAACTTTACAAACATCAATATGTTACGCTGTCAGCTTTTGGGACAGCATCATAAAGGAACTGTTGAAATTTGGGTTCACGAGAATCTGGTCACCAGGTATGAAAAATACCTGCAGAGTGCAGCATGGATTTTTTATTTATTTGTTTAATTTTTTTTTTTTTTTTTTTTTTTTTTTTTTTTTTTTTTTTTTTTTTTTTTTTTTTTTTTTTAGTGGCAATAAGACGAATGCACAGCCAGTATTTTCCAATTTGCAAGACTTGGCCAGAATCCCCACACAGAGATTGGACGGCTCATTTACTAGCTCCACCAATGCAGCCTCACTCCCTTCCCCACCAGCTGGCCTGTCAGTACAAGGTTGCCCATAACCAAGTGGAGGTGACCACACCACCAGTGTAAATATTACAGGATCCGCATATCTGGCCACTTCACCAGAAGATGACGAGTATGGCATTTGTGAAGACACCGTGGTGTTGTAACACTACCACCAGATGGGAAACACAAGAGTTTTTCATCAAATTATGATTTGTTTAAGTAATGAAACCTACTGTATTAAACACACAGAAAATGCAGCCATGTGCCGTGAATCACTCCAAAATATTCCCATGTTGACCTTTTTCAACACATAAAGTTCTGGAAATCAACTACTGCCCTCTTCAATTCTCTGAATGGAAACTGTTAAGGAGAGATTCTCCAGGAAGAGGTTAACTTAAATGCTAGAAGCTGATTATCATGGGTGGAATTGGACAGTCAGAAGACCAAAGTTTGACGTAGTTGGAATTAGTGAAGTGAAGAGCAAAGAACACAGATTTTTAAAGCTGTTTGTTGAACATAAGTAAAACAGAGCTTTTCCTTTTGCTGGCAGTGTACTAAAAATTTCATTTCTGAGCACGCCTCAGAGATCAACTCAAACCACTCTTTCCAAACTTTACCGAGGTGCTCTCATGGTATTAACACTCACTGGAGATATTCTGATTACAATGTTAAGTTCCTTTGGACGTGCATTAAATGTATTCACAATCGCGAATAAGGAAAACCATCAGCTGTAGAATGGAATGACGACAATGAAAATTTGTGCCAGACCTGGACTCAAACCCAGATTTCCCTCTTATTGCGAGCGGTCGTCTTATCATTTGGCTATCCACGCACGACTCATGGCCAGACCCAAACTTCCGTATGTTGTCAGTCGTGTGCCTGCGAACTGGGCTAGTACCATTCATTATGTATATTCCTGTACAGGTCAGATGTTGTACTTGAAAGTTGTTTGCCCTCTATTTGCAGAGAAATACGATATTGCAGTGCCTGTGTTATTCTGATTACGATGCAATGTTCCTTTGGACATGCATGCATGCAATGACTGATGAAAGTTGAGGCCTCAACCTTCGTTAGTCATTGTCCTCACCCATCCAGCTTCCCTGTTCCCATTCCAGCACTATACAGCCCTCATTCCACTATCACACCCAGTCTTCTTACTTCTCTCCTATTGTGCTGCACATAGCTGCCGTACCCTCTGTCTACCTCATCCCTGCATGCTCCCCTGCAGCTCTGCACTGTCTGCCAAACCTACCCTACTATCTCTCAACCTTCCTGCTCCATCCTCTTCCTTTCCACCACCCAGTCGCAACTCCCATCATACACTGGTGCTGCTGCTCACAGTGTGGCTACAGTTGCCTGAGACTGCAGTCGTGTGTGTGTGAGTTGTGTTTGCGTGAATGTGTGTATTTCTATCATCCATTTTTGGTGTGTGTTTCTCTCATCTATTTTTATGAATGCCTTATGGGCCGAAAGCTTTATTTGTCACAGTCTTTTTTTGTTATGCCTATCTGTGACTCAAAATGTCCACTGTATGGTGAGTGGCAACTTTCCTTTTCTTAATACAATTAAGTTATTCGATATCCATAATAAATTATCACCCAGGCGCACCTCATATGTTTTCCAACTGCAGTCTCTCTCTCTCTCTCTCTCTCTCTCTCTCTCTCTCTCTCTCTCTCTCTCTCTCTCTAAAACTTGGTTGTTCATCCTTTATTATAGGATTGCCAAACTCATTGTTCATCCTCTTATTATAGGATTGCCAAGAGGGAAAAATACAGCCGCCGCCGCACCCACAATGATGATGCTGATATCGATTACATCAATGAACGTAACATGAATTTCAACAAGAAGTTGGAACGGTTCTATGGTGAACACACAACAGAAATTAAGCAGAATCTTGAGCGAGGAACAGCTGTTTGAGTGATTCTGAAATACTATTTCCATCCAAAACTGTGTCACCTTACTTGGAACTCCTCAGGTGTTTGTTGTCAAAAACTATTTTTTTCGTGAATTCAGATTGGCTGATCGAAGAGTAATTAAGTGGCTCCTTCTTAACCATTTAGGATAAAAGGAGATACTGTAAAAATATATATGTAAAATAGTTATAAGTGATGTACAAATACAAATTCCAGGTGGGAATTTTTATCTGGAAAATAAATGTACATAGTGACACCATGCCGATCCTTATTTCTCTTCCATCTTTTTTTCTCCTGTAACATACAGCATTGGTGTAAATGAGATATTTGTCCTGTTGGGAATTTTTGTAGCTGTTTTAATTAATTCGCTAAAGAACTTGGTTGCAGATTTTGTTTGAAATGACTACTTCTTCGTTGTATTGATTTTTTACATGTTGAAAGAAACAGACAATAATTAACTTAAAATAATACTATTGCTTTCTAACCTCTTGATGATATTTGTGTGGAGTTAGGAGAAATGTATTTTATTTTGCTCAAATCGTTAAAATTTTTTGTAATCTGTTTCAGTGCATATAAAATTTTTGTTCTAGTTAAATAGAGTTATTTCAGAAAATGAATTATATTAGTTTCAGTTAGAAATAAAGTTTATATCCATACCTGAGAAGTCAATGTGTCTGCCTGTGACACAGAGGGTTGGCAGATCACTCTGCCTCGGGACAGTGGAGCAGCAGAAACAGTATTTGCACCATACGCATTTTTCTTCTGTCTATTATGAAGTGCTACCCATTGTGATTTGTATTTATACTTCTCAGAGGGTATCAGCATATTATGAGTTTACTTTCTGTATTTACATTTCACTATGACAAGTTACTGTATTGATGGAAATACATTTATACACTCCTGGAAATTGAAATAAGAACACCGTGAATTCATTGTCCCAGGAAGGGGAAACTTTATTGACACATTCCTGGGGTCAGATACATCACATGATCACACTGACAAAACCACAGGCACATAGACACAGGCAACAGAGCATGCACAATGTCGGCACTAGTACAGTGTATATCCACCTTTCGCAGCAATGCAGGCTGCTATTCTCCCGTGGAGACGATCGTAGAGATGCTGGATGTAGTCCTGTGGAACGGCTTGCCATGCCATTTCCACCTGGCGCCTCAGTTGGACCAGCGTTCGTGCTGGACGTGCAGACCGCGTGAGACGACGCTTCATCCAGTCCCAAACATGCTCAATGGGGGACAGATCCGGAGATCTTGCTGGCCAGGGTTGTTGACTTACACCTTCTAGAGCACGTTGGGTGGCACGGGATACATGCGGACGTGCATTGTCCTGTTGGAACAGCAAGTTCCCTTGCCGGTCTAGGAATGGTAGAACGATGGGTTCGATGACGGTTTGGATGTACCGTGCACTATTCAGTGTCCCCTCGACGATCACCAGTGGTGTACGGCCAGTGTAGGAGATCGCTCCCCACACCATGATGCCAGGTGTTGGCCCTGTGTGCCTCAGTCGTATGCAGTCCTGATTGTGGCGCTCACCTGCACGGTGCCAAACACGCATACGACCATCATTGGCACCAAGGCAGAAGCGACTCTCATCGCTGAAGACGACACGTCTCCATTCGTCCCTCCATTCACGCCTGTCGCAACACTACTGGAGGCGGGCTGCACGATGTTGGGGCGTGAGCGGAAGACGGCCTAACGGTGTGCGGGACCATAGCCCAGCTTCATGGAGACGGTTGCGAATGGTCCTCGCCGATACCCCAGGAGCAACAGTGTCCCTAATTTGCTGGGAAGTGGCGGTGCGGTCCCCTACGGCACTGCGTAGGATCCTACGGTCTTGGCGTGCATCCGTGCATCGCTGCGGTCCGGTCCCAGGTCAACAGGCACGTGCACCTTCCGCCGACCACTGGCGACAACTTCGATGTACTGTGGAGACCTCACGCCCCACGTGTTGCGCAATTCGGCGGTACGTCCACCCGGCCTCCCGCATGCCCACTATACGCCCTCGCTCAAAGTCCGTCAACTGCACATACGGTTCACGTCCACGCTGTCGCGGCATGCTACCAGTGTTAAAGACTGCGATGGAGCTCCGTATGCCACGGCAAACTGGCTGACACTGACGGCGGCGGTGCACAAATGCTGCGCAGCTAGCGCCATTCGACGGCCAACACCGCGGTTCCTGGAGTGTCCGCTGTGCCGTGCGTGTGATCATTGCTTGTACAGCCCTCTCGCAGTGTCCGGAGCAAGTATGGTGGGTCTGACACACCGGTGTCAATGTGTTCTTTTTTCCATTTCCAGGAGTGTATTTACTGACAAATCATGCTGTGCTGAAATTATTTATAATGGTGAAGCAAACTCAGAAAAGATGTGGAACATTGTAATATATCTGTATAGGAAGTATCATTGACATAAATTAGAATTAACAATGCTCAATAATAAATAAAAATCAAGTGTGCAGGACACAATATTTCATGTTGTTACTTTATTTCATTTAAGAACAACAGTGCCAAATAACTGCGTATTGTTACCAGCAAAGAAGAAATCATGTTATTTACAATTAGAAGGAGGTTTCTAAATCAGTATTGAGAGTTTCTGAAACAAATGCTATGTCATATTGCTCTTATTCAAATCTTTTTTGTATCTGTAGCTGTATCTTCCAGTAAAATCATATGTTCCAGTAAAATCCATCTCGGTAGCGAAATTGTCTTTGTGACTATTTGCCTCATAGAGGATCATTGTTCAATTCCCGGTACTTGTCAAAAGTTTTTCCTTTGTGGGATGACAGGAATGGTGGCCACTCTGCCTAGTTAGAATAATTGAGCAACAGGAGAAGTACTATTTGTTAAACTTTCCCTGCTCATTGGGCTTTATAATCCTGAATCTGTAAAATATTTATTGAACACAATGTTATGCTGCCACTCATTTTTAGTTTCTTCAGAATGAGTGATTAAGCACTTACAGATCCATTGCAGGTGCCACTTCTGTCTCTTCACATACACAAAAGCTTTAAGCCATCATTGATTCTATGTATCACCTCTACTTTCATAGGTGCTCAGTAGAATGTACATAGTATCAGTCTGCATGCAGAATGCAAAATTTGTTTGCCTCATATCCATCCACTGTCTGCAGCTCAGCATTGTAATTGGCAAAGTTAGCTTCTCCCACGTCCTCCTATTTCAATTAAGAAATCGACAAATAATAGTGGCTGTGATTCAGCATGGTTCCCTATCTTCTTTACTTGCTTATCTGCTGCTCAACGCCTTAATTATACAATGAATGGTTAGCTTCACTTCTTGTATTATTTGTTAACAAGTTTTTGTTCACTCTCAAATGCCGCTTACATGAAAAAAATGGTATTGTGTTCAAGTTATTTAGGATAAAAAAATAATAAAATGTATGACATCCATCTGGGAAAACCTGAGCTACTATTAGGAAAAAGAATAGCATTGTAATTTTTTATTAATTAAGTACTATTAAATATGTTATTGTGGTCTTCAGTCCAGAGACTGGTTTGATGCAGATTTCCATGCTTCTCTATCCTGTGCAAGCTTCTTCATCTCCGAATAACTACTGAAACCTACATCCTTCTGAATATGATTAATGCATTCATATCTTGGTCTCCATCTACGATTTTTTTTCCTCCACACTTCCCTCCAATACTAAATAGGTGACCCCTTGATGCCTCAGAACGTGTCCTACCAAATGATCCCTTCTTCTAGTCAAGTTGTGCCACAAAATTCTCTTCTCCCCAATTCTATTCAATACCTTCTCATTTGTTACATGATCTACCCACCTAATCTTCAACGTTCTTCTGTAGCACCACATTTTGAAAGCTTCTGTTCTCTTCTTGTCTAAACTATTTATTGTCCATGTTTCACTTCCAGACGTGGCTACACTTCGTGCAAATACTTTCAGAAAGGACTTCCTGGCACTTAAATCTATACTTGATGTTAACAAATCTCTCTTCTTCAGAAACGCTTTCCTTGCCTTTGACAGTCTACATTTTATATCCTCTCTTCTTTGACCATCATCAGTTATTTTGCTTCCCAAATAGCAAAACTCATGTAATACTTTAAGTGCCTCATTTCCTAATCTAATTCCCTCAGCATCACGTGATTTAATTTGACTACATTCCATTATCCTCGTTTTGCTTTTGTTGATATTCATCTTATATCTTCCTTTCAAGACACTGTCCATTCCGTTCCACTGCTCTTCCAGGTCCTTTTGCTGTCTCTGACAGAATTACAATGTCAGCAGCAAACCTCAAAGCTTTTATTTCTTCTCCCTATATCTAATTCCTACTCCAAATGTTTCTTTGGTTTCCTTTACTGATTGCTCAGTATACAGACTGAATAAAATCGGAGACAGGCTACAACCTTGTCTCACTTCCTTCTCAACCAGTGCTTCTCTTTTGTGCCCCTCGACTCTTTATAACTGCCATCTAGTTTCTGTACAAATTGTAAATAGCCTTTCACTCCCTGTGCCACCTTCAGAATTTGAAAGAGAGTATTCCGGTCAACATTGTCAAAAGCTTTATCTAAGTCTACAAATGCTAGAAACATTGGTTTGCATTTCCTTAATCCATCTTCTAAGGTAAGTCGTAGGGTCATTATTGCCTTGTGTGCTTCAACATTTCTACAGAATCCAAACTGATCTTTCCTGAGATCAGCTTCTACCAGTTTTTCCCTTTGTCTGTAAAGAATTTGTGTTAGTATTTTGCAACCGTGACTTATTAAACTGATAGTCCGGTAATTTTCATACCTGTCAGCACCTGCTTTCTTTAAGATTGGAATTATTGTATTCTTCTTGAAGTCTGAGGGTATTTCACCTGTCTCATCTGTCTTGCTCAACAAATGGAAGAGTTTTGTCATGGCTGGCTCTCTCAGGGCTATCAGTAGTTCTAATGGAATGTTGTCTACTCCTGGGGGCCTTTTTTCAACTCAGGTGTTTCAGTGCTCTATCAAATTCTTCACACACTATCATATCTCCCATTTCATCTTAATCTGTGTCCTCTTGCATTTCCATAATATTGCCCTCAAGTACATCTCCCCCGTATAGACCCTCTGTATACTCCTTCAATCTTTCTGCTTTCCCTTCTTTGCTTAGGACTAGTTTTCCATCTGTGCTCTTGATATTCAAACAGGGGGTTCTCTTTTCTCCAAAGGTCTCTTTAATTTTCCTGTAGGCAGTATCTATCTTACACCTAGTGATATATGCCCCTCTCAGGAACCACAAGTGTGCCTGGCCTCTCAACAGATACCCCTCCATTGTGGTTGCACCTACGGTATGGCTATCTGTATTGCTGAGGCATGCAAGCCTCCCCACCAACGGCAAGGTCCATGGTTCATAGGAGGGGTGTCACTATTACAAAATAAAAAAACCTTTCTCGGCTACCACCAAAGCCTATAGTATCTGGTGTGCACCATCTACCTAATTTTGCAGAACATTTAGATAAAAGTAAATCCACCATTTCTCCTGAGAGAAACACACACAGCTGAAAAGCAAAAAGGAGTCCAATACTGTCAGAACAAGGAATCTAGTTTTGTTTAACTCCTTTAATGACCTATGGAAGGAAAAAATCAACAAAATTCAAGCTCATATGGAGCCTTACTGAAAGTCAAGTTTTCCACACACCAGGTAAGGGGGAAATGATGTGATTCCCAAAGTAATCTCCTACACTTCATAAGGTGGCTTGTAGAGTATGAAGGTAGATAATGGGAATCTCTGGTTGGTCAACTCCCCCTCCTCTCTTCAACCATCTGATTACATACAAAAGAGTGAAAAGTTAAAGGGAAAGAAAAAGAAAAGCTCCTTCAGTGAAATGATAACCATGCTGTGTGGGGAACATTCCTGTTACTGTTTTTACAGGAAACCCATTTAAAACATACATAAAACTTTGTAACAAATAGAAGTAACCTCACAAGTGACATCCTCAGCAAGGAGAGGGTAAGGGTGAAGTGGCTAGTTTTTCTCCCTTCTCCTCCTCCTCCTCCTCCCCTCCCCCCCCCCCCCCCAAAGTAAAGAATACGTAGTTCCAAACCTCTGCTTTTTATAACTAACTTGCAAGCCATTAATTTGTCTGTACAGAAGCATAACAGACAACTATATGCTCCCTATAGCTGTCTTTGTATGAGCTATAACTCTCCTAACTCCTCTAAAATATCTTGGATCATCTCTTTGAAGCAGACACTGCAATCCTGACTACAGATGGCTTGCCTGCCACAATAATCATTGCTAAAATGAGTATGCAGCTTGTAGTTGAGGAGCAACATTGTTATACTTTCTGCAAATTGTCTTGTCCTCACATGAAGTATGTAGAGCCCAAAATTGCTGTTATTTAAAATATCTTAAAGGGTTTGATATGTAGGTGTAGACCCTAAGCAGATAAACTCTTGTTTTTCTACATGTTTTAAAGGATTGTTTATAGTACAAATGCTCCTGTTCCCTACGGTTTCCTACAGTTCAAATTTTGTTTTCCATACGAGTGACATGATCAGATAAACATTCTTATTTGACTTCACTCGTTTCCATATCCATATGTCTTTGCTGTAATTGAGCATGTTTTGCTGCTCATCTGAATCGAACCACATATATGGTTGCTGAAATTAAGTAACATAGCCTGATGCGAGTTACCAGCACAGATTTATACTGGATCATCATTATTTTTCTACTCTAGAAGGAAAGGTAGCATTGTAGAGGCAGTCCCTACAACTTCTCTTGTCCTTCCATAACTGTTGTTCATTTATCTCATACCAGTTGGCACTTTGAATTTTGAGATTGTTGGACTGGCCTCTACTCCCTTTCTAACCATGAGTTGAGATGTTAGGAACTACATACTAAATCATACTCAATGTCTTCTTAACAGAGGACAGAGTGCTGGTGTGGCAGTCTTTTGTTATGCTGTCCCACCTTCACATGAGAAATTTCAGTTTTTACTCCAGTGACAATTTTCCAGTTTGGAAACATCTTACAAACAGCAGACTGAAAGAAAACAACCCAAATGAACTGTCTGTGTTTAAACATAATTCAACCTGCTGGACGTATCTGTTGGTTGTGGTCACCCGTATTTAATCTTTCCTATATTTCACTAAATAACGTCTCAGAATGGCTACTTAGACAAGTCCATCCTTTTCCAGATTTGGACTGTATTCTATCTGTAATGACGTAGGATGTTAAACTCTAATCTTCATCCTTTGCTTCTACTGAACAACAAAACAGTGACTGTGAGTGGATGGATCACATCACTACCATGATCCACTGTGCTGTTGATATGTCACTGATACAGTTTTCAGACCAACTCAGAAGACAATGTATCCCTTGCTGGGCAATCGGGACGGTTATGAAACACTGAAAACTCGGAACTATTTCAACCACTAAGAACATTAGTGTTAGGGTGGCACTAATTTGTTGTTGTATGATTAAGGAGATGCATAAGACATATTTTATAGTGGTTCTTAACTACTTTAAATTTGAAACTTCCTGGCAGATTAAAACTGTGTGCCGGACCAAGACTCGAACTCGGGACCTTTGCCTTTCGCAGGCAGGTGCTCTACCATCTGAGCTACCCAAGCACAACTCATGCCCCGTCCTCACAGCTTTACTTCTACCAGTACCTCGTCTCCTACCTTCCAAACTTTACAGAAGCTCTCCTGCGAACCTTGCAGAACTAGCACTCCTGAAAGAAAGGATACTGCAGAGACATGGCCTAGCCACAGCCTGAGGGATGTTTCCAGAATGAGATTCTCACTCTGCAGCAGAGTGGGCACACAGTTATAATCTGCCAGGAAGTTTCATATCAGTGCCTCTCTCTCTCTCTCTCTCTCTCCCTCTCTCTCTCTCTCTCTCTCTCTCTCTCTCTCTCTCTCTCTCTCCCCCTCTCCCTCTCCCTCCATCCCTCTCCCTCCCTCCCCCCTGTGTTTGTGTTTGTGTGTGTGTGTGTGTGTGTGTGTGTGTGTGTGTGTGTGAGAGAGAGAGAGAACAAAAAGAGGAATATTTTTGTGCAAATTATGCCAAGTAGAGTATTTACCATAATTTTGTACTGGACGTAAGTTCCTTACTACTAGAAAAAATAAATCTGTAGAAAATCCGTAGTGAATATAATTATCTGTTGCTCAGCACTTCTATTGTGTGACTAGTGATGTATGTATTTTAAATAATTATTTATAGGAACATAAAATATGGAAAGAGAGAAAAGCTAACAGAATGTACTGTCCCTTCTAGAATTCACTGAAATTAATTATGTGTCAAACAGGATGATTATGTGTAAACAGCATGCATAATTTTCTTTAATTAAAAAGCTATTATTATTTGCTACTCCAATTTTTAAAGTCAGGGAGTTCCTGATTTCAGATCCATACTAGAAATGGACAGATACGTATTTTAAGATACCCACAACTATTATTTAAAATGTACTGGGTGTTCCACATCAGAACACAATTACTAATTTCAATTTTGTGTTTAAAAATCCACCGTCATATTTATTTGAAAACTTCATAAGATGTCTTTTTTAATGTACATCTGCATTTAGAAAATAACTGTGAAGTGCTTTGGAGAGTATATGTAGTCCTCATAACATGATGATCATAGAAAAAGCAACATTAACTGTCTTCATTGTTGATGACTACTTGCAGAGAGGTCCATGTCACAACAAAGAATATAGCCTGTGCTAAGCATAGCTTACAAAAAAGGTCTAACATTCTATTTTATGGGAATGTAATAAGAAAATTATGACAGTTTGAATGGTTCATGTAATTCATTTTTTGAATTGTCATTAAGGTTTGTATATTGTTTCTTTCTTTATCACTCAAGGTTCTTTTTTTTTTTTGGATTCTAAATATAGATTTATGGATAACAAGGATCATATCACAGTCTTAAGTAAACTCAGTCTTAAAAAAAACTTTGGTTTACTTTGAGTTTTTGTACATACTTGCAACAGCTCCCTCAATATATTTGTATGTACACAGGAAGCAAGAGGAATGCCACTGAACCTACAACTGATCTCTGTTCCAGACAGATACACATAGTATTACAAAAAGGAATTGCCCCCCAGACATCAGCAGCAGGTGACTGTATTTCCAAACCAATGAAGTAAGATGCTTTGTTTTTCAGTCAGCATCATTTCACAGTCAGAAAGCAAGGTTCATTCACGTGGAGCAATTCCCAGCAGACAACTCTTCAGGTGTCTCCTCCTGAAACAAGAATAGATGTCTAAATACCTCACTTCCCATAGAAATAGGAGCTAAATGATGTAGAATGTAAAAAGAAAATCCATGTGTGTTAGGTATCCAACCAATTTTAAAAATTTACACATTTTGAGACAAATGAAAGTTGTCTGCAACCATCTGCTAAAACTGCAAGAACTATAGCAATCTCTATTTCAAACTGCCTCTGTCACCTAAAAATATTCCCATTAGGTTTTTGTGCATTAATTTGCCTTTTTTCTGCCAGTGATGGAACACACTGCAAGTTACAAAAATTTAAATCTACTTTTGTATCTCACAATTCTTGCTGTTTTGGTAAGTAGGTGTTCCTCTTCTCTCACACATTTAAAATTTTGCATTAGTTGGAATTAGCTTCTGTATTCTGAATTTAGTCTAAAGATGTCTCATGAAGAGAATTCTTCATAATTAAATGCTATAGAAGACAATAGGAATTCAAAATTGTTTTGTTCTTAAAACTGGCTGCCTACTGACTTTAAATGAAGAAGAAAGCTCTTTCTGTTCTTTATAACAGTCTCTCTTCTCCTACAAATTGGGGCTTTATGGGTAATAAACCAGTGATCCAGTTATGTGGTCAGATTTTGACAAAGCAGAGAATGATCTGAGCTCAAACAGGTCTGTTGGAGTAGTTGTGATTATGCCAGAGTTACTGAGATCTAGATTAGATTAATACTTGTTCCATAGATCATGAATACGACACTTCGTAATGATGTGGAACGTGTCAGGTTAATAAAAGATGTCTGTACAAGATATTACATTACACAAAATATTGCATGACACTAATGTTTAAGTTTTTTCCCCTTATTTTATATCTAAAAATTCAGCCAATGAGTAGAAGGAGTTGTCATCTAGAAATTCTTTTAATTTATTTTTAAATGTTAGTTGGCTATCTGTCAGGCTTTTGATGCTGTTTGGTAGGTGACCAAAGACTTTTGTGGCAGCATAATTTACCCCTTTCTGTGCCAAAGTCAGATTTAACCCTGCATAGTGAAGCTCATCCTTTCTCCTGGTGTTATAGCTATGCACACTGCTATTACTTTTGAACTGGGCTGGATTATTAACAACAAATTTCATAAGTGTATATATATACTGTGAGTATCCCTAGATCCTTAAATAGATGTCTGCAGGATGACCGTGGGTGGGCTCCAGCAATTATTCTGATTACACGTTTTTGAGCAATGAATACTTTTCTACTCAACGATGAATTACCCCAGAATATGATGCCATACGAAAGCAGTGAATGAAAGTAGGCATAGTAAGCTAATTTACTGAGATTCTTATCACCAAAATTTGCAATAACCCTAATAGCATACGTAGCTGAACTCTGACATTTCAGCAGACCATCAATGTGTTGCTTCCAGTTGAACCTCTCATCAATGGACACACCTAAAAATTTTGAAAATTCTACCTTAGCTACAGACTTCTGTTCAAAGTCTATATTTGTTACTGGAGTTGTGCCATTTACTGTACGGAACTGTATATACTGCGTTTTATTAAAATTTAAAGAGAGTCTGTTTGCTGAGAACCACTGAATAATTTTGTAAAAAACATTATTTACAATTACATCACTTAGTTCTTGGTTTTTGGATGTTATTACTATACTTGTATCATCAGCAAAAAGAACTAACTTTGCATCTTCATCAATGTGGAATGGTAAGTCATTAATCTATATCAAGAACAGTAAAGGACCTAAGACCGAACCCTGCGGGACCCCGTACTTGATAGCCCCCCAGTTTGAGGAATCAGCCGATGTTTTAACATTACATGAACCACTTATTTCAACTTTCTGCATTCTTCCGGTTAAGTATGAATTAAACCATTTGTGCACTGCCCCCTCAAACCATAACGACTTACCTTATCTAAAAGAATTCCATAATTTACACAATCAAAGGCCTTTGAGAGACCACAAAAAATACCATTGGGTGATGTCCGGTTATTCAGAGCATTTAATATTTGATCCGTGAAAGTGTATATAGCATTTTCTGTTGAAAAGCCTTTCTGAAAACCAAACTGACATTTTGTTAGTACTTTATTTTTACAAATATGGGAGGCTACTCTTGAATACATTACTTTCTCAAAAATTTTTGATAGAGCTGTCAGAAGAGAGATTGGGCGGCAGTTGTTGACATCCGACGTATCCCCCTTTTTATGCAATGGTTTTACAGTGGCATATTTCAGTGTATCGGGGAAAACACCCTGCTCCAAAGAGCTATTACATACGTGGCTGAGAATCCTACTTATCTGTGGGGAACAAGCTTTAAGTACCTTGCTGGGAATGCCATCAATTCCGTAAGAGCTTTTACTTTTCAGTGAGTTTATTATTTTACTGATTTCAGAGGGAGAGGTTGGTGGAATTACAGTTGTTTCAAACTGAACAGGTATGGCCTCTTCTATTAGTAGCCTTGCCTCTTCTAGTGAAGATCTAGATCCTATTTTCTCCACAACATTAAAAAATGATTATTGAAAATATTTTCAATTTCTGTTTGTTTGTTAGTACACTTGTCATTCAGTTTTATGGCACTAAAGTCTTCCTGTGCTCTTGGTTGCCCTGTTTCCCTTTCAATAATATTCCAAATTACTATATGAAATGTAGGAGATTATTTGAGTTGGTCATAAAATTCTATGGATCCGGTGACTTACTGCCTTATTTGCAGAGAAGCATTGTCATCACAATATGAAAGAAGGCCCTGCATGAACCATGGGCCATTGGTGGGGAGGCTTGCGTGTCTCAGCGATACAGATATCTGTTAAAGGTTTCAGGAATTACTGCAACCAATCGCCGTATCTGTACCGCAGGTGCAACCATAACATAGGGATATCTGTTGAGAGACCAAACAAATGTGTGGTTCATAAAGAGGGGCAGCAGTGTTTTCAGTAGTTGCATTGGCAACAGTCCAGATGGTCGACTTATCTGGCTTTATAAGGTCAGCCAAAACAGTTTTGCTGTGCTGGTGCTACAAACGGCTGAAAGCAAGGGGAAACTACAGCCTTAATTTTTCCTGAGGGTGGGCATGCAGGTCTACTATGTGGTTAAATGATGGTGGCATCCTCTTGTTAAAATATTCTGGGAGTAAAATAGTCCCCCCATTCAGATCACCAGCAGGGCTACTCAGGAGGATGTTGTTATCAGGAGAAACAAAAGTGGCATCCTATGGATTTGAGGATTGAATGGAAGATCCCTTATTTGGGCAGGTAGGTTAGAAAACTTAAGAAGGGAATGGAAGTTAGATATAGTGGGAACTAGTGAAGTTCGGTGGCAGTAGGAACAGGACTTCTGCTCAAGTGAATACAGTGCTGTAAATACAAAATCAAATGGGGGTAATGCAGTAGTGGGTTTAATAATAAATAAGAAAACGGGAACACAGGTAAGCTACCTGGGTAGTGAACACATTATTATAGCCAAGACAGAGTTGAGGTTCACACCCTCCACAGTAGTACATGTTCATATGCCAACTAGCTCCACAGATGATGCAGATATTGCAGAAATGTATGAGTAGATCAAAGAAACTATTCAGATAATGAAGGAAGGCGAAAATTTAATAGTCGTAGGAAGACGAAGATTTCGGAACCAGATTTTAAATTGTAACACATTTCCAGGGGCAGATGTGGATTCTGACCACAGTTTATTGGTTATGAACTGTAGATTAAAACTGAAGAAACTGCAAAAAGGAAGGAAATTAAAGAGATGGGATCTGGATAAGTTTAAAGAACTAGAGCTTTTGGAGAGTTTCAGAGAGAGCATTAGGCAACAATTGATAAGAACAGGAGAAAGGAATATAGTAGAAGAGAAACATGAAGCTTTGAAGGTTGAAATAGTGAGGGCAGAAGATGATCAAATGGGTAGAAAGACAAGGGCTAGTAGCAGTCCTTGGGTAACACGGGAAATACTGAATTTAACTGATGCAAGGGGAAAACTTAAAAATGCAGTAAATGAAGCAGGGGAAAGGGAATACAAACATAATATAATAGAGGGAAACATTACACGTGGGAAAAATTATATATAAAAACAAAGATGAGGTGACTTACCGAACGAAAGTGCTGGCAGATCGATAGACACACAAACATACACACAAAATTCAAGCTTTCGCAACAAACTGTTGCCTCATCAGGAAAGAGGGAAAGACGAAAGGATGTGGGTTTTAAGGGAGAGGGTAAGGAGTCATTCCAATCCCGGGAGCGGAAAGACTTACCTTAGGGGGAAAAAAGGACAGGTATACACTCGCACACACACACATATATCCATCCACACATACAGACACAAGCAGACATATTTAAAGACAAAGAGTTTGGGCAGAGATGTCAGTCGAGGCGGAAGTGTAGAGGCAAAGAAGTTGTTGAGAGACAGGTGAGGTATGAGTGGCGGCAACTTGAAATTAGCGGAGATTGAGGCCTGGCGGATAACGAGAAGAGAGGATATACTGAACAGCAAGTTCCCATCTCCGGAGTTCGGATAGGTTGGTGTTGGTGGGAACTATCCAGATAACCTGGACGGTGTAACACTGTGCCAAGATGTGCTGGCTGTGCACCAAGGCATGTTTAGCCACAGGGTTATCCTCATTACCAACAAACACTGTCTGCCTGTGTCCATTCATGCGAATGGACAGTTTGTTGCTGGTCATTCCCACATAGAATGCATCACAGTGTAGGCAGGTCAGTTGGTAAATCACCTGGGTGCTTTCACACGTGGCTCTGCCTTTGATCGTGTACACCTTCCGGGTTACAGGACTGGAGTAGGTAGTGGTGGGAGGGTGCATGGGACAGGTTTTGCACCGGGGGCGGTTACAAGGATAGGAGCCAGAGGGTAGGGAAGGTGGTTTGGGGATTTCATAGGGATGAACTAACAGGTTACGAAGGTTAGGTGGACGGCGGAAAGACACTCTTGGCGGAGTGGGGAGGATTTCATGAAGGATGGATCTCATTTCAGGGCAGGATTTGAGGAAGTCGTATCCCACGTGTGAAAGCACCCACGTGATTTACCAACTGACCTGCCTACACTGTGATGCATTCTATGTGGGAATGACCAGCAACAAACTGTCCATTCGCATGAATGGACACAGGCAGACAGTGTTTGTTGGTAATGAGGATCACCCTGTGGCTAAACATGCCTTGGTGCACAGCCAGCACATCTTGGCACAGTGTTACACCGTCCGGGTTATATGGATACTTCCCACCAACACCAACCTATCCGAACTCCGGAGATGGGAACTTGCCGTTCAGTATATCCTCTCTTCTCGTTATCCGCCAGGCCTCAATCTCCGCTAATTTCAAGTTGCCGCCACTCATACCTCACCTGTCTTTCAACAACTTCTTTGCCTCTACACTTCCGCCTCGACTGACATCTCTGCCCAAACTCTTTGTCTTTAAATATGTCTGTTTTTATATATAACATATAAAACATAAGATTGACAGAAAGTGCAAAATGGCTAAGTAGGATTGGCCAGAGGATAAATGTAAGGATGTAGAAGCATGTATCACTAGGGGGACTATAGATACCACCTACACGAAGATTAAACAGGCCTTTTCAGAAAAGAGAAGGAGCTGTATGAAAATCAACAGCTCTGATGGAAAATCAGTACTAAACAAAGAAGGGAAAGGTGGAAGGACTAAATAGTGGGGTCGTTGCAAGGAAGATACATTTGAAGGCTATATTATGAAAATGGAAGAGGACATAGATGATGATGATACTGCAAGGAAAATTTGACAGAACAGTGAAAGACCTAAATCAAAACAAGATCCCAGGAGCAGACAACATTCCATGAGACCTATTGATATCCTTGGAGAGTCAGCCATGACAAAACTCTTCCATCTGGTGTGCAAGATGTTTGAGACTGATGATGTACTCACAGATTTCAAGAGGAATATCATAATCCCAATTCCAAATAAAGCAGGATCTGACAAGTGTGAATATTACCAAACTATCAGTTTAATAAGACATAGTTGCATAACTTAATCATAGCTAACACTTGGTTCAAGAATCATAAATCTTCGTCAGGAAGTGCAAACTGGATAAGCAGGGATGGCTGGAGGACAAATGTAAGGATGTAGAGGCATATCTCACTAGGGGTAAGATAGATACTGCCTACAGGAAAATTAAAGAGACCTTTGGAGAAAAGAGAACCACTTGTATGAATATCAAGAGCTCAGATGTACTTGAGGACAATATTATGGAAATGGAAGAGAATGTAGATGAAGATGAAATGGGAGATACGATACTGCGTGAAGACTGCACTGAAAGACCTGAGTCGAAACAAGGCCCTGGGAGTAGACAACATTCCATTAAAACTACTGACGGCCTTGGGAGAGCCAGTCCTGAAAAAACTCTACCATCTGGTGAGCGAGATGTATGAGACAGGCAAAATACCCTCAGACTTCAAGAAGAATATAATAATTCCAATCCCAAAGAAAGCAGGTGTTGACAGATGGGAAAATTACCAAACTATCAGTTTAATAAGTCACAGATGCAAAATTCTAACATGAATTCTTTAGAGACGAATGGAAAATCTGGTAGAAGCTGACCTCGGGGAAGATCAGTTTGGATTCCGTAGAAATATTGGAACACGTGAGGCAATACTGACCTTATGACTTATCTTAGAAGAAAGATTAAGGAAAGGCAACCCTACATTTCTAGCATTTGTAGACTTAGAGAAAACTTTTGACAATGTTGACTGGAATACTCTCTTTCAAATTCTAAAGGTGACAGGGGTAAAATACAGGGAGCGAAAGGCTATTTACAATTTGTACAGAAACCAGATGGCAGTTATAAGAGTCGAGGGGCACGAAAGGGAAGCAGTGGTTGGGAAGGGAGTGAGACAGGGTTGTAGCCTCTCCCCGATGTTATTCAATCTGTGTATTGAGCAAGCAGTAAAGGAAACAAAAGAAAAATTCAGAATAGGTATTAAAATCCATGGAGAAGAAATAAAAACTTTGAGGTTTGCTGATGACATTCTAATTTTGTCAGAGACAGCAAAGGACTTGGAAGAGCAGTTGAACAGAATGAAAAGTGTCTTGAAAGGAGGATATAAGATGAACATCAACAAAAGCAAAATGAGGATAATGGAATGTAGTCGAATTAAGTTGGGTGATGCTGAGGGAATTAGATTACGAAATGAGACACTTAAAGTAGTAAAGGAGTTTTGCTATTTGGGGAGCAAAATAACTGATGATGGTTGAAGTAGAGAAGATGTAAAACGTAGACTGGCAATGGCAAGGAAAGTGTTTCTGAAGAAGAGAAATTTGTTAACTCTGAGTATAGATTTAAGTGTCAGAAAGTCGTTTCTGAAAGTATTTGTGTGGAGTGTAGCCATGTATGGAAGTAAAACATGGCCAATAAATAGTTTGGACAAGAAGAGAATAGAAGCTTTTTAAATCTGGTTCTACAGAAGAATGCTGAAGATTAGATGGGTAGATCACATAACTAATGAGGATGTATTGAATAGAATTGGGGAGAAGATGAGTTTGTGGCACAACTTGAAAGGAGAAGGGACGGGTTGGTAGGACATGTTCTGAGGCATCAAGGGATCACAAATTTAGCATTGGAGGGCAGTGTGGAGGGTAAAAATTGTAGAGGGAGCAGATTCAGAAGGATGTAGGTTGCATTAAGTACTGATAGATGAAGAAGTTTGCACAGGATAGGGTAGGATGGGAGCTGCATCAAACCAGTCTCAGGACTGAAGACCACAACAACAACAAGACATAGTTGCAAAATACTAACATATATTCTTTACAGGCCAGCCGAAGTGGCCGTGCGGTTCCAGGCGCTGCAGTCTGGAACCGCGAGACCGCTACGGTCGCAGGTTTGAATCCTGCCTCGGGCAAGGATGTTTGTGATGTCCTTAGGTTAGTTAGGTTTAATTAGTTCTAAGTTCTAGGGGACTTATGACCTGAGAAGTTGAGTCCCATAGTGCTCAGAGCCATATATTCTTTACAGCAGAATGGAAAAACTGGTAGAAGCATACCATGGGGAAGAACAGTTTGGATTTCGGAGAAATGTAGGAACACACGAGACAATACTGACCCTATGACTTCTCTTACAAGATAGGTTAAGAAAGGTAAATCTACATTTATAGCATTTGTAGACTTAGAGAAAGCTTTTGACAGTGTTGAGTGGAATGCTCTCTTAGAAATTCTGAAGATAGCAGGGCAAAATAGGGAGCAAAAGGCTATTTACAACTTGTGCAGAAACCAGACGACAATTATAAGAATCAAGAGGTATGACAAAGAGGCAGTGGTTAAGAAGGGAGAGAGACATGATTGTAGCTCATCATAGAGGTTATTCATTCTATACAATGAGCAAGCATTAAAGAAACAAAAGAACAATCTGGAACAGGAATTAAAGGCCAGGGAGAAGAAATAAAAACTTTGAGGTTTGTCAATGACATTGTAATTCTGTCAGAGACAGAAAAGGACGGAAGAGCATTTGAGCGGAATGGACATTGTCGTAAAATGATGGTATAAGATGAACATCAACAAAAGCAAAACAAGGATAATGTAATTCTGTCAATTTAAATCAGATGATGCTGAAAGAATTACATTAGGCAACAAGACACAGTAATAGATGAGTATTGCTATTTGGGTAGAAAAAAACTGATGATGGCCAAAGTAGTGAGGATATAAAATGTAGACTGGCAATGGCAAGAAAAGCATTTCTGAAGAAGAGAAATGTGTTAACGTTGAACACAGATTTAAATGTTAGAAAGTCTTTTTTGAAAGTGTTTTTTGGAGTGTAGCTACATACGGAAGTGAAACATAGGCGATAAACACTTTAGACAAAAGGAGACTAGAAGCCTTTGAAATGTGATGCTACAGAAGGGAAGGATAGGTTACATAACTGATGAGAAGGTACTGAATCAATTGGATAGAAAAGAAATTTGTGGCACAACCTGACAAGAAGAATGGATCTGTTGATAGGACACATAAGACATCAAGGGATCACCAATGTAGTATTGGAGGGAAGTGTTGGATACAAAAATCATAGAGGTATACCAAGAGATGACTACAGTAAGCAGACTTATAAGGATGTAAGTTGCAGTAGATGTAAGTTTCAGTAGTTATTCAGAGATGAATAGGGTTGCACAGTATAGAGTACCATGGAGAGCTACATCAAACCAGTCTTTGGACTGAAGACGACAACAACAACAACAACAACAACAACAACAATGAAAGAAGGTATAAACAGATAAATATGAAAGTTTCAGACAATTAATCTGGTAAGTCATGCTTATAAACTGCTGGCCAAACTAATATACAGAAGAAAAGAAAGAAAAATTGATCATATACTACAGGAAGCTCAGTTGGGTTTCAGGAAGGGAAAATTTACCAGAGATACAGTCAGTCCCTGGTAATGGAAAGAAAATTGAAAATATCAGGACGCCTTCCTGACATTAATGGACCTAGAGAAAATGTTAGAGAATGTAAAGTGGAACAAAATGTTCACTTTCATTAAAAGATTGGGGCTAAAGTATAGGGACAGAAAAAAATTTACAATATCTACAAAACCCTTGGTCACAAAAGACAGGTTTGCACTCTGAGGTGTGTGAGGCAGGGTTGCAGTTTGTTTTGAAAATAGTTTAATTCTTTATTTTCCAGCACAACCACACACAATGTCAATAAGACACTACTGATTTCAGTTGCCACCAGCCATCTTCAGATGTAAAATGTGTGCAGCAGTTCACTCCAACCACTGTGAGAACCACATTGTCAATGTGGTTGGAGTCAACTATTGCATCCACTTTTTTTAGTATTGGAGGATGGCTAAAACCGGTAATTTCTTGTAGAAATTGTAGAAATTATGTATGATAGTGCCAGAAAATAAACTTATTTGAACACTCACTGACACCTTTAGTATGACCAAAATATTGTTCTTTCCCAAAAGGGTTGCAGTTTATTGTTATTTTTGTTCAGCTTGTTTGGAATGAAGCAGTAAAGAAAGTGAAAGAAAATTTCAGAAGATAAATATAGGCACAAGGAGAACAGATATTACTGCAAATATCTGCAGATGACATAGCACTTCTGGTTGTTTGTAAGGAAGATTTAGAAAACCTGGTGAAAAACATGGACAACATATTTAGCTCACAATGTGGGTTAAGGACAAATGGAGCAAAGACAAGGGTGACAAATAGTAGTACAAAGCAGAATAATGCCTTCCTTGGCATTGGCAGCTACACATTAGTGGAGGAAGTGAATGAATTCTCTTATCTCGGAAGGAAAACTTCACAGACTAGCTGCCGCAAGAAAGATAATCAGAAGTTGTCTGGCACAATCAGAGAAAGCTTTCTTCAATAGAAGAGCTTTACTCATATCAGAATATGGAGCCAAGGCAGTACTTTCTGAGAGTTTACATCTGGAGCACAACATTGTGTGGACCATTGGAAGTTTGCAAAGGAAGAAACTGGAAGTATGTGACGCTGTCAAAGGATGCTAAATTTTAAGTGAATACATAAAATTAAAAAGCACTGTAAGTATAACTGAAGGTTATGGAAGACATGCACTAGAAGAAGGAAAATCTGCTGTGGCATCCACAAATAATTAACTGGAAGGAGCAGTTAAGGGGGAAAATAGTATAGATAAATCAAGAGTGGAATATCTACAGCTGACTATAGAGGATGTTTGGTGCTAGTTATGAAGCGATTAGCACGAGACAGGAAAAGACTAAAGACTTAAAAGTGAGACAAAGAGAGAATCTAAATCGTTACCAGTTGCATTAAAACAACTGGCACCCATCCATCTTGATCTTCTTGAGAAATAAGTCATTTATAGTGAGAAGATGAAGGATGTCTCTCAAGGTTTGTTGAAAGTTTCACTGATGCTTATGGCTTGGCAAAGTTTGCTTAGAAAGGTGTAAAGACATTTTTTGGAAAAGCAGCAATTTGCACTACTTTCTCAACATATAACATTTCATGTTTTTATTACTGTTACAATCTTTCCTGGATATATCACAATTAATGCAGTTAGTTTAATTCTATTGACTCTTATATTTTGGCAACGAATTTTACTGCTTAAGTGGAAAGCATAATAGGAATTAGAAAATTCATTCAATCCCATAAGTGGTTTGAACCTGTATTAGCTTATAGAGGGAACCATGCAAAACAATATACATATAAAACTGAATTTAATATATGAAAATCATCCAAAGCAGTCACTGAGTGTAGAAACTGAATAATAAGGATGTGCAAGTCAAATCTGAGGTTAATGTATGTAACAGTGATGCGCAGTAAAATTTCTCAGGAGTATTAGAGGATTGCAACATTCACTGACAATTTAATTTTAGATCCAATAAACCACAGTGATTTAGCTGTCAAACTAATAGTGATTGGTTTACCTGACTGTGATGGTCAAATGTTTGCAATAAGTTATACTCACTGTAGATCACAGAAAAAAAGCAGAAATCTAAATAATGACTCATGTAGTCAGAAATTACAGGAAGAGCATTGGGGTGGGATGGAGGGAGATATATTAAGCAAATAATGTAGATGGAAATCTAACTCTTTCTTAAACATGTTGCTATGGTAATCTTTGACTTTTGTTTTCTCTTAAAACAAACTGAAATTAAAGTATCTTATGATAGTAAGACAGAGCTTTACTTAATTCAGAGGACAAATTGTAGTCAAGAGTTGAAACAATATCACCACAAACATTAAAAAAGCAAAACACACACACACTATGCTAAAAAAATAAAGCACACAGGGATTATGGGAAAACATTTTGGAAGATTGTTAAAGCAGAAATAAAAAATAGCAAGCCAAATGAAATTGAGGTCCCAGAAATAGCTGTGATAGAAATGGTGACATATTAAAATCGTCAGCAGTCAAATTCAATGATGCTTCCTCACAATGATGCCAAACACTGTTTCCACCAATAAACAACCAAATCCCCATACTTTAGATTTACTTGTGCAGACACTGCAAGCACCATCAACAATATTAGTTTAAAAAATACAACCCCTAAGGAGATTAAAATTTATCAGGTAACTAAAAGGTAGTAATTTTGGTGCTCAATGACTATATTTCTAGCAGAACATTAAAATCCTTTGCTGACTTTATGCAGCTACCCTTCAATTATCTTTGTAATCAATCAATGACTCAGGGCATATTTCACATGGATTTAGCAACACCTATGTATAAAACTGGAGACAAATGAACAATTTCTAATTAAAGACCTATTTCACTCTTTCCAGGACCAGGAAGTGAGAGGAGCAGAGAGGGGAAAATACTGGTGGGTGCAATGTCAGAAAGTGATGCACAATGAGAGTGTGGGGATATGAACTGGGTGGAGGGATAGTACAGAGGGGGTGGAAGCTGTCGGGTGAAGGGTGTGGGGTCAGTGCATTACTGTGAGTTGAGGCTGGGATAATTTCAGGAACAGAGAATATGTTGTAAGGATTGGTGCCACCTGCAGAGTTCAGAAAAACTGGTGGTGGAGGGGAGGATCCAGATGGCCCTTGTTGTGAAGGAGCTATTGAAATCAAGCATGTTATTTTCAGCTGCATGTTGTACCAAAGGGTGGTCCACTTTGCTCTTGACCACAGTTTGGCAGTGGCCATTCTTTCTGGTTGATAGCCAGTTGGTAGTCTCACCAATATAAAAATTGCACACTTTTTTATATTGGTATGACTATGGCTACCAACCAGCTGACCACCATGATGAATGACCACTTCTGAAATTATTCTGCTCTCAACCTATGATAACTCATTGTCCTCACAATCTCCATCTATTGTTTCTGTTTCCTATGTCTTATCAACTCCTCCCAACTCATGTGCCCTCACTCTCGTTGTGTGCTGCTCTCTGCCAACACACCCACCAGTTCTTGCCCCTCTCTGATCGTCAGCTTTCCCATTCCCCATATCCCTCTCCCCCTTCCACACAGCTTCCTGGTGCCACATGCTGCATCTGGCAGGCTTTCCCTGTCACCTTCTAGTCCCTGCATGCTCCACCAGACAATACTCTTCTTTTCCCTACCTTATATCCATCCCCCTTGCCTCCCCAGTCCAGATTGCTGCTTTCGTTCAATGCAAAAGCATCAGAATGGCCAGAGATAGTGGTCATGTGTGCATGAGATGTACCTGCTTGTGTGAATGTGTGTTTTTTTTCCTTTTTTCTGAGGAAAGCTTTGGCTAAAAGTTCAGTGTGTAACAGTCTTTTCATTGTTCCTGTCTGCAACTTAATGTGTCATCTTTACAGTGAGTAGCAATCTACCCTTTTCATAATTGTTGCTATTCCTACCAGGACTTTCCATTGTTTAAAGACTTATGTGATATCCAACTAGCAAAAATGACTTGCTACCACCAGAAGTAAGCATTAATCAAGAAGCTCATATCAGTATGTTATGCCCTTAGAAGCATGTCTTATTGTCTTATGGAAGTAGCTTCTGGAGCAGCACACCTAATGTAAATGTGCAAACCACTATGAACTTCATGGCAGAGGATATGTCCCATTGTACCAGTTATAACAGTTTCTTCAAAATCTCTATGGGACACTGTCCTCTGACATTACCTTTCTTTATAGAAATAGCCGATGCCAGGAATATTTTCAAATCTTGTATAAGTGAACATTATCTCAGCTGTTCCACAGATGCCTCTGATGAAATTGGACATGTTTTTAATTTTGGCAATAACAATGTGAATTTGTGCTCTAAAGTGGAAATTGTAAAGACAGCGTGGCATAGAAGAATGGGTAAAATAAAAAAATCATAGAAACAGAAATTTCTTCATCAGTTATCACGTCAACTGGAACCCACAAAGTCAAAATTGCAGCCTCAAGAATCTTCCCCTAGACGTACTGCAACCAACAATGAGAAAATGAAGATAAGTAAAAAAGTTTTTTTTGTATATCTTACACCTCTCGAAGCTTTTGAAACTAATGAACAGACTAAAAATTTTCTGGTGATGTGTGGGAGGGTAAGATTACAATTGTGGGCATCATCTGGGATCAGTTGACTGGTAATGAAGTCTTGTCTGTTGCAGAAGAAGAAAGAACAGTGATTTGTGTCAATTGCAGTTTATTTGAAACTCCAATCACTCGAAGAAAGAAGATTGAGAGGTGCCCAACAAAGTTGTATCAACAGTGACAAGATACTATCAACAATGATGGACTGGATGAATTGAAAGAGGATTTTAAAACTATGATGAGGGACATCAATAAGAAAAAAGATAAGTACAAACTATTTGTGAATATCTTTTTTTTTGTTTTTTTTTTTTTTTTTTTTTGTGGGCTCATGTGATTACTAGGAAAATGAATAGAGGCAAGCGCAGTGGTGATGAAGTGAAAGCTGCAGGACCCAGCCAAGACATGTTTGAATCAAGAGAAAGTGTAATCAGCAAAGAAACAGTTAAAACCGATATTTTGCAGTTGATTTTGGCAAAATTAGAACTGAAAACAATAATAACATGGATAGGGTACAATACCAAATATACCAACTTAGTAATCAGGTTTCAGAACTAAAAAATGGGTTGTCAGAGGGATTAAAAATGTGACTGAAAAAGTCGGTGTCCTAGAAAATAAATTTATGGTTTTGGAAAATGAGTTAGTTGCCCAATCTGCACAACAGACAAAGAATGTTAATGATGTCAGAGTTGAACAGAAGGCTGTTGTGGTAAAAATGGAACAGAACTTTACGAGTTTAGATCAAAAATTTTAGTATGCTAACTAATGTAAATGTTTTAGATCAAAAAATTTCAGCAGTTCAGGAAAATTGTATCCCAAAAATCTAGTGTTGCATGGTCCAACACTCCAATCAAAAGCTTCTGATCAGACAATTTACATCCAGTGGATTTTCTGCACCACTGTAGAGATAGTTTTGTGTCAGGCATGAGGGACAATCAAAAACTAAATTTTTTAAATGATATCTCGTAGGCTTGGGTAAATCTAAATTTAAGTCACTGGAAAACATATCAAAGTTTCAAAAAGAGCTCTTTAAATAAATTTTGGTCGGAAGCTGAACAGGGGAGAATTAAAAGTGAATTTCTGAATGGTCCTAGTTATAGGAATAGGAACAGTACTCTGAAAGAGTTTTGTAAGAATCAACCTAAGAAACTAACACACCTTGACAAACCATTTGACAAAATGACTTTGATTGACGCACTCAAAAGGAGATTACCAGAGTGGTTGCAGTGGGATTTAGTGCACAGACCAGACAATCGTCTTGAACAGTTTTTATGATATGTTGACAGGCTGGATAGGGCAGTAAAAAGGAACATGTACCATAACAATCAACATGATAGAGATCACAATGATAACAACTACAGAAACAGAGATAATGGTAACTTCTATCAGGGTCAAAATGTTAATAGAGACAGAAATTTTGAACATCAATAGAATAGGAATAATGGGGATAATCATGGGAAATTTAATAGGAGAAACAATCATAGAGGTAACTACTTGGGAAACAGCAGTTCGCCTCAATGAAGGTCCACAGTTTTAGGGTGAGGAAACACAACAACCACAGGACCTCCAATTTACACTTGAAATAGACAATAATAACAGTGTTAATAATGTGGCACAGGTATCTGAAGTTGAACAGAAGGAACATCAGATTTCTCATTTATGTTTTGAAGCAAGATTTGAAATACTATGTTTAATTATAGTGATGTAGGTACTAATCACAAACCAAAATGTGAGAGAAATGAGAATTTTGATGTAGTGTGTACTAACGATTTCTTCTCTTGGTCAGAAAACAGTGTTATTGATGTATGTGAAACAGGTGATGATGGAATTAGATCTGAATTAGGTGGTATTTTTGATGTAGATGTGAATTAGTGCTGTGAAATGACTGAAGGTGGTAAGTCTGAGACTAGTAGCTTATTGCAAATGAATGTAGGTGAGGTGTGTGACTTTGATGGGGATGAGACTTGTGTTGTTAATGATGTTGTTGATGAAGTAATTTTGGAAGAATATGATGATGCTAGTGATGATGATGAGTATCATCATGTCTGGTGTACAAAAATATAATAATCTCATATATGTATAAGGATGGCAGAGTTAATATTTTAAGTTTTCTAAATAATGGTCGACATGGTTCTTTGTGATTTGCAGTGCACATATTTCGCAAGATTTTTTTCTGTATTTTTAGTATCCACACTATGTCAAGTTACCCCAAAAATCAATACCATACCTAATAATGGATTCGAAGTAGCCTGTATGTGCTACTTTTCATGTGTCGATGTCAGTTGCAATTGATAATATTTGCAATGCGAATGCAAAGCTGCTCAGTTTGTTTGCCAGGCATTCAATGTGTGCCTGCCAGCTCAAACTTTTATCTACATTTAAACCTAAGAATTTTACTGAGTCAACTTCTTCTATACCTTTGTCATGTACAATCTTAATCTGCTCACATTTTGACTGTTTGGTTTTGACCTGCATCACGTGAGTCTTAGATATGCTTGGATTCAACCCATTTAGCTGAAACCAAGTTTCTAAGGTACTGAGGATACTGATCACAGATTTGGGAATTTTTTCTGAGTCCTGATCTTCGACTAAGACAGAAGTTTCATCTGTGATCAGAACTGATGGGGACCTGATATTTAATGGTAAGTCATTAACATAAAAGAGAAATAGGACTGGGCCTAATATGCAGCCTTGTGGAACACCCTGATATATATATATATATATATATATATATATTTTCCCAGTCAGAAAAATAATATGTGCCATCTGAAGAAATGCTAACTCTTTGCTTTCTGTTGGATAAGAAGGATTTAAGCCATTGTAGGGCACTGCTGCTAATGTCATACTTTTCAATTTTGTAAATAAGTAATTCATGGTTTACAGAATCAAACACCTTTGTGAGATCACAGAAAATTCCTGCCACCTTTTTCTCTTGTCTAATGATGTACTTATTTTCTCAATGAAACTGTTTACTGCATCTATGGTGTTTTCCCCTGCTGAAAACCAAATTGATTGTTTAGAATAACAGAATATTTTGCAATGAAGTTTTGGATTCGTGCAACAGCAAATTTTTCAAATATTTTAGATAGGACTGGGATAGTCGAGATAGGATGATAATTTCCCATGATCACTCTTGATCCCTTCTTGAAGAGTGGTTTGATTTCAGAATATTTCAGTTCTTCTGCGAAACAGCCCTCTTCAAAACATTAATTTATTATTTGAGCTAGTGGGTTTGCAATTCTATTGTGTACCACTTTAATAACTTTGGTGGGTATTCCATCCCACCCTGCAGACTTTTTGTTTATTAATGTTAGAATATCATTTTCTGCATCCTCCACAGAAACTTTTAAGAAGTTTGTAAAGTTTTCAGAGTTTTCACCTAGGCCAAAGTGATTTACTTTGTTGTGAAAATCTGTTACATCTACATCAGAGCGCTGAAGACCTTGCTGTCGTGCGCCCACAAAACCCCTCTTCTACTACTACTACTACTACATCAGACTTTTCTACATTTATAAAGAATTCATTAAAGTAATCTGGTATTTGAGTTGGATGTACAATAGTACTTCCTTCAATGTCAATTTTTGGAATTTCTTGGTTACAGGCTTTAACACCTAACTCAGATTTAATGACTGACCACATAGCCTTTGTCTTATTTTTATTATTTAATATTAGCCTGTTATTTGCCAGTTGTTTCGCTGCCCTGACAACTCTTTTAAATATGGTTGTATAGAGTCTTACATGTTTAATGAAATCAATATCTTTGTTATACTTCAGTACTTTGTACAATTGCCTTTTCCGTACACTGGAAATTTTTATGCCCTGGGTAATCCACTTTACTTTATTTATTATTTTATTGCTGCAGAGTCTAGGTGGAAATCACTTGAGTTACAATGATCAAAAGGCCATGTTTTCTCTTTTAGCTTCTCACTAAATGTTAGCAAGTTTTCTTTGCTAAAGTTCTTGCTCATATGGGTTCTCATATGTCTAATAACAAAGATGATGATTCAGATTTTGGATGTCCTTACATTAAGATTAAGATTGATCAATGGGAAGAGAACTGCTTGATTGATTTGTGGTATATCCGAACAATTTAAAGACAAGATCCAGTTTAGTAAGAATTTTGTGGAAATGTCCATTACACATGTAAAGATAAGAGGAGCTACAGGTAAGCAAAGCAAGTATGTAAAATGTCAAGTACTGTTAACATTTAGTACATAGAGGACAAGACCTATGAACATGAATGCACACTGATACCTATTCTAGAAGAAAATATACACTATGTTAGTAAATTTATAAGACTATATAACTGTATTTTGTTTGTCTGGAATTTAGTATGTAAGATCATGTGATTTCTACAGTTCTGTCTTATCTATTGATTGAGTTAAAATCTCTGATACAGTATATAATTATGTGCTGTAATATATTTGTGCTTTAGAATTTGATACATATATGCCATGAGGAAAAATGAATAGATGCTTTTGCAATTTTGAAATGGGACAATGTTCATAATCTGTACTGCAGAAACTAGGAATAGTATCGTAGTATAATCTGTCTGTATCACTTTGTTAGTTAATTTTCTTCTTTCATTTCACTTAACTCTGTTTTTTTAATCATTTCTGATATAAATCCCCCTAACTGACTTTGAAAAATGAATAGGGAGAGCATATTTCATGTGATGTGAAAAAGGTATTGAACAGCTTATTTGGTACACAAAACAATGTTTCAAGATTTGATGTGGATGCTAGACAGGAAGTTATTTATCCATTGGAGCATGTGATATGAACTCTAAGGAGAAAAATGAGAGATGTGGGCGGATCCACTCCCCACACTGCAGTATGTATGTACTCTGCTGAACCAGTCAGCTTGCTAGACGTCATGGGTGCTGGGTGATGTACTCAGGCATCTGTCAATTACATCAGTGTTGTATATTTGTGATTTGTTAGCCAAGACTGCTAAAGACAGTGTTATTTCACATAAATGCATGTTTTTTCAAGTAGCGGTATTGACTTTCCAATACATTATGTAACTTTAAATCTGCATGTATTTTTTTTATCAATTGTAAATGAATCTTCTAGGGTTTTATTTATGTAGGTTAGTTTGTATGGACAACTAGCAAATAGTGCGGAAGACATTTACTAGTATAGACAATATAACAAGATGAATACATGTCTGCTTTTATACACTGAGTTTGGTCCTCAAGATACTCGATTATGTCATCATTCAAAGCTAACTATGACTCTATTTACCTGTATTTATCCTGAGTAGTGCAATACTGTATCTGATTGGAACTTGAGTTGTGGGCAGATTCATGCTTAACTCTGCTTTGGTACCCCTGATGTACACCTATTGATTGAGGCTACATGCTTCTTAAAATTACTCTTTGCATATAATTGAACATATTGATATGATTATTCAAACATTATGAATCACCTCGAAGGGAACGATCTATTGATACGTAATCATCATGGTTTCAGAAAACATCGTTCTTGTGCAACGCAGCTAGCTCTTTATTCACACGAAGTAATGGCCACTGTCGACAGGGATCTCAAGTTGATTCCATATTTCTAGATTTCCGGAAAGCTTTTGACACCGTTCCTCACAAGCAACTTCTAATCAAGCTGCAGGCCTATGGGGTATCGTCTCAGTTGTGCAACTGGATTCGTGATTTCCTGTCAGGAAGGTCGCAGTTCGTAGTAATAGACGGCAAATCATTGAGTAAAACTGAAGTGATATCAGGTGTTCCCCAGGGAAGTGTCCTGGGACCTCTGCTGTTCCTGATCTATATAAATGACCTGGGTGACAATCTGAGCAGTTCTCTTAGGTTGTTCACAGATGATGCTGTAATTTACCATCTAGTAAGGTCATCCGAAGACCAGTATCAGTTGCAAAGTGATTTAGAAAAGATTGCTGTATGGTGTGGCAGGTGGCAGTTGACGCTAAGTAACAAAAAGTGTGAGGTGATCCACATGAGTTCTAAAAGAAATCCATTGGAATTTGATTACTCGATAAATAGTACAATTCTCAAGGCTGTCAATTCAACTAACTACCTGGGTGTAAAAATTACAAACAACTTCAGTTGGAACGACCACATAGATAATATTGTGGGGAAGGCAAGCCAAAGGTTGCGTTTCATTGGCAGGACACTTAGAAGATGCAACAAGTCCACTAAAGAGACAGCTTACACTACACTCGTTCGTCCTCTGTTAGAATATTGCTGCGCGGTGTGGGATCCTTACCAGGTGGGATTGACGGAGGACATCAAAAGGGTGCAAAAAAGGGCAGTTCATTTTGTATTAACACATAATAGGGGAGAGAATGTGGCAGATATGACATGCGAGTTGGGATGGAAGTCATTAAAGCAAAGACATTTTTTGTCGCGGCGAGATCTACTTATGAAATTTCAGTCACCAACTTTCTCTTCTGAATGCGAAAATATTTTGTTGAGCCCAACCTACATGGGTAGGAATGATCATCAAAATAAAATAAGAGAAATCAGAGCTTGAACAGAAAGGTTTAGGTGTTCATTTTTCCCGCGCTGTTCGGGAGTGGAATGGTAGGGAGATAGTATGATTGTGGTTCGATGAACCCTCTGCCAAGCACTTAAATGTGAATTGCAGAGTAATCATGTAGATGTAGATGTAGATGTAGATTATGAACTTTTTTTCATTTTATAGTGTCGAAACATTTTTTGCCGGTTTGTACTCGGTTTGGATTCATGGGTCAGTCACCACATCGTAAACTTAGGCCCTAATACAAGGTGAACAACTTTGCTTCCGCCGTTTGCCGATAGGTGGCAACAAAAGTAAGTAGAGTTTGAAAGAAACAAATCACAGACATCAGGCAGTTAGCTTGGACCTCAGTCAACATAAACTCATTTAAACATTAGTCAATTTTTGTCTGCATCATGAAGTTGTTCTTGATTGAAAATATCAGTTTACAAGCCTAATTCTTGTCATTTGTTGGAGGTGTTACTCTTATGTTTTAATATGAAGAAAACAGCAGCTGAGTCTCATCGAATGCTCTCAAGTACATATGGTAAGGATGCTATTAGTGAAAGAACGTGTCATGAGTGGTTTCAACGCTTCAAGAACGGTGATTTTAACATAATAGACTGGCATAGTGGTGGAAGAGAGAATGTTTTTGAAGATGTAGAATTGGAGACATTGCTGAGTGAAGACTCACATCAAACTCAAGAAGAATTGGCATGATTAGTGGGAGTGACACAGCAAGCCATTTCAAAATGTCTCAAGGCTATGGGTATGATTCAGAAAGATGGAACTTTGGGTCCTGTGTGAGATGAAACCAAGAGACATTGAACGGCATTTGTGTGTTTGTGAACAGTTGCTTCAGAGGCAAAAACGGAAGGGATTTCTGCATCACACTGTGACCGAGGACAAAAAATGGGTCCATTACGATAACCCAAAATGCAAAAAATCATTAGGATATCCCAGCTATGCTTCCACATCGACAGCCAAACCGATTATTCATGGCTCCAAGATTATGTTCTGCATTTGGTGGGACCAGCTCAGTGTTGTGTACTATGAGGTGTTAAAACCAAGTGAAACAATCACAGGTGCTCGTTATTGAATGCAATTAATGCATTTGAGCAGAGCATTAAAAGACATTGCTCCCTCTGACTATCACCTGATTAGATCAATGGCACATGGCCTGGCTCACCAACACTTCCAATCTCATGAAGAAGTCACAAATTGGATCAATTCGTGGATCGCTTCAAAGATGAACAATTTTTTCAATGCGGGATTCGTACACTGCCCGAAAGATTGGAGATAGTAGTGGCCAGTGATGGAAAAAACTTTGAATGATACATGTGTAACCAATTTGTTTCATTAAAGCCTCAAAAGTTAGGGAAAAAATGGCAGAAGCATGAGTCAACAAATCCTCAAATACTCTGGTTTATGTGGCTGATTGATTTTGTGTTATATGCCTACTCATGGTTGAGCATATTCTTCTGGTCTGTACCTGTCATTGTGAGTTTTTCGAGTCGGCTCACTCATAGTACACTTAGGCTCTGAAATTTTTCTCTTCTCTTTTAAAGACTTTATGGATGTAAACTTACAATTTGTAATTCTAACAATTTACCATATCTCTGTATTTATTTGTATAGTTTAGAGTTGCAATGTTGTAGTATTGACCTTGTATCAATTGTCTTGTGACTTGTTCCACAGATCTGAATACCATATCCTGATATAGGTATAGATTGTGACTGGTATAATAGATATTTTTCTTGTGTTCTATGTAATATGTTATGTATCAGATACTTCTATACGTCTGTAATCTATCTCTAGGGATAATTTTTTGCACTGTTTGGCAAGCCTTGTAGTCTGCCACAATTACCTTCCCTTATAGAAATAGCCGATACCAGGGATATTTTCAAATTTTGTATAGGTGAACATTATCTTGGCTGTTTCACTGAAAGAGTTTCATGTGATTTTGTATAAGATGTGTTGTGTTTCAGGCTGATGTGTATAAAAAGAAATTAATTTGTTACAATCAATAGTTAAAGGCTCTGTTTGTATAGCTTGAATTATTCTTCTTTTAGAAATATTTGGGATTACAAAATATCTGGCATACTTAAAATTCATATTATTAATTGCACAATCTAATGCTAATCATTTAATTTATTTCTGGATTCACTTACAAAATAATGATATAACTTGGTGATGATTCTTCTTTTGTCAAGAAAGTTTGTAAACTATTTTGTTTTGTAAACTGTTTGGAATGTGTTAGTACCGCAGAATGAATTTAGTAGTAGTAGTAGTAGTAGTAGTGGGCATGCCTCTGATGAAATTGGACATGTTTTTTAATTTTGGCAATAACAATGTGAATTTGTTTTCGAAAGTGGAGATTGTAAAGACAGTGTGACATAGAAGAATGGGTAAAATAAAAAAGTCATAGAAACAGAAATTTCTTCATCAATTATCTTGTCAACTGGAACTCACAAAGTGAAAATTACAGCCTCAAGAATCTACCCGTAGATGTACTGCAGCCAAGAAAAAGAAAATGAAGATAAGTAAAACAGTTTTTTTGTGTATCTTACGCCTCTCGAAGCTCTTGTAACTAATGAATTGACTGAAAATTTATTGGTGATGTGTGGGAGGGTAAGATTACAAGTGATACATATGGGTAGTAGTATATTTACAAAATCATCAGTTAAAGCCCATTCTTGAAACTTTATTTGTAGACTTTCTCAGGACAGTTTACATCTGTTGTCAGTAGTCTGCCAGTTTAGTTTCTTCAGCATCTCTGTAACACTCTTGCAGAGCACAGTTTCACATTTCTGAACATTTAAAGCAAGTTACTGATGTTTGCACAACTTTGAAATCTTATCAAAATCTGACTGAATATTTAAGCAGTTTATAGATACATGCATCATCTGCAAGATCATTAATGTACAACATGAACAGCAAGGGTCCCAACACACTTCCCTGGGCTGCATCCATAGTTACTTCTGTATCTGACAGTGGCTGTCCATCCAAGAAAACATGCTGAATCCTCTCAACCAAGATGTCCTCAATCCAGTCACAAATTGCACTTGTACCCCATATGATTGAACTTTTGACAACAAGCATAGATGTGATACTGAGTCAAATGCTTTTCAGAATTCAAGAAACACTGCATCTACATGGCTGCCTTCATTCAAAGCTTTCAGTATGTCATGTGAGAAAATTGCAAGTTGAGTTTCTCATGAATGATGTTTTTAGTATCTATGCTGGTTGGGATGGATGCAGTCATTCTGTTCAAGATACCTCATTACATTTGAGCTCAAAATATGTTCTAAGATTCTACAAGTGGATGTTAAGGATATTGGATGGTAGTATTGGGGATCACGTCTATTACCACTGTTGTTAACAGATGTGACTTGTGCTCTCTTCAAACTACTGGTCACAGTTTTTTGTTTGAGGGATCTATGATGGATTGTAGTTAGGAGAGGGCCACTAATTCAGTACAGAATCTGACATGGATTCCACCGGGCCCTGGAGCTTTGTTCAATTTTAATGATTTCAGATGTTTCCCAACACCACTGACACTAATACCCATTTAATTCATCTGTTTAGTGGTACAAGGATCGAATTGTAGAAATTCTCCTATGGTTTCCTTTGTAAAGGAACACTGGAAAACAGAGATAAGCTGTTCACTTTTGCTTTGCTATCCTCAATTTCAGTTCCTGCTCATTCGCTGGGGACTTGATACTAACTTTGGTGCCACTAACAACCTTTATATATGACCAGTTTTTTTTGGGTTTTGCGAAAGATCATTTGACAATATTCTGCTATGATAATCATAAAAGGCATCACACATTGCTCTCTTGACAGCCAAATGTGTTTCACACAGCTTCTCTCTGTCTACAGTCCTATGCTTTATTTTACACCTATTAAATAAAGTGTTTATTCATCAGAAGTGACCAATGAGAATATTATGTAAAATATGTAATAGCACTTCTCAAATTTTTTACTCACTTCCCAATTTATTAACTCCTTAGTGTATTTTGTTACAAAAAACTCACTTTAAGCTGAACAGTGATGTATATAAACACAACACAAGATACAAAATAATTTCCATGTAGACTTTGTCTCCTTGTGAATAGAATGAAATATGAAAGACTGGGAAATTATGAACTACAGATTGAAAGGAAGGAGAGATGCAAGTTGACAAAGGAAATGATGGACATGAATCCTATGAAGATGGCACAAGCATATGCCTAATCCTTGTACGTAACATGACAATGATGATGGCTTTGCCTCCTTGTCTAGGGTTCAGAGCGGAGGTATGTACTCTGGTGCACAAGTATTTAAGAATCTCCTACACACAAAGAAGAGAACTGACAATCTCAACCTGTTCAAAAGACAACTTAAAACATACATTAGTAGCTACAAAGCTGTGTTCAGTGTACAATTGCACTAAACTAGGCCTACTGTAAATAGGACTTTTTGTTAAAAGATGCATAGTAAGTAACTACTTTCTTTAAAAAATTCCAATGTAATCAAATAAATATTAAGCTCCCTATATGAAATAAACATCAGCCATTTGGTGTAACTGAAGAGGCAACAAAAGCAGAAGTTTTCTTTCTAGTATGCTCAAATAAATGTAGCTAGCAGAAGCACAAATAGTATTATCAGTATAGTTTTAGTTTATTGTTAATAATCACTATGCAGATTAAGTTTCTGTGATTTGCCTCTCTTCTGTTAATGTATATCCTGAAGGTTTTTCCTTCTTAGTGGGGCTGATGGAACGTAATGAACAAATGAATGAAGTATTACAGTCTTCCAGAGCATATTAAGTGCCATGTAGGTAATGACATGGAGTTTATGACTAAGTTTAAGAACCTTTTGTTATGCAGCTCCTTCTATTCCATTGGAGAGTATCTCCGCATAAACTTTTAAAAGTACTGTCTTAAGTTATATTATAAATATCATGTAATACAACAGCCTTTCATAATGTTAAGCTATTTCAGTGTATTACATTGTACTAATTGTACCTCATAAAATGTTCATCATTGACTTCTTTCTACATGCCTGAGACCTCTCTCTGCAGAATCGATAGAATACGACCAATGCAATGTAATAAAATGTAACACTACCTTGAAAATTTCATGTATTGATACTGTATCTTAATGTGTATTATAATTTAATAATAAATATGTCATTATTTCTGAGAAATTAATTTTCATAGCTGTATTGCATTTTTTAACAGGCATCTTAATTTACCAGGCAGTTTTTGTTAATATTTGCATAGACATACCAGTAAGATTGTTGTTTATTAAATACATTCTCACAACAATCAGGGAAATTCAAGGACAGATTAATGCATAAAATAAGAGAAAGGCAACCACTCACCTACAGCAGATCAATGCGTGGAGCACAGAAACACTTAACAGAAAACAGCATTCACACTAGCTTTTGAGCACTACGTCTTTTTCTAACAGAAGTACACACATGCGCGCACACAACTACACAGGTCCCCAAATGTACATTCCTGTGGTCATGAGAAGACTGATTATTGATACTTGATTACTGAAAGCAGTTGCCTGAGCTGGTGGAGGTAGGAAGGGGTAAGGAAGAATTCAAGGAGGGAGTAGTGAGAAAGTGGTAAGTCTGACTCTGTGGCCACACAAAAAGATGAAAAGAGTACAGAGCAAAAAGAGATTTAGGAAGAGGGAGAGGGGGGAAGGGAGGGCAAAAAGGAGATGGGGAAAAAGTGTGAAAAGTGAAGATGAAAAGGGAGAAAGGAAGGGGTGAGAAAAGGGAGAAGTGTTGAAAAGTGGAGAGAGAGAGAGGGGGGGGGGGGTGGAGGAGGGAAGGAGAAAGTCCACAGGGTGGAAGCAGAAGAGGAAGAGTAATGGAAGAAAGCAGTGCAAAATCTGAATGGAGAAGAAGTGGTGTGCACAGAAGGAAGAAAGTTTTGTGCCCTCACAATCCCCCTGGCCTCAACCTCCACTAGCCTGTTCTCACTGCCTGCCTTTAACTTTTCCCTTCTTCTTTCTGTCTTCCCAACTCCTTCTCCATCCAGATTGCACTCTGCCTTCTCCCACCACACTTCCAACCCCCCATGTGGGAATTCTCTCTCTTCTCTCCCACCCCTTTCAACTCCTCTCTCTTCTCTTGGCCCTCTGTTTCTTCATTTTCATCTTCAGCTTTCTGTCTCTTTCCCCTCCACTTTTCCCCTCCCTTCCTTCCCATCTCCCTCTTCCTGTATTTCATTTTTTCTAATCTCTGTACTCTTTTCATATTGTTGTGCAGCTGTGGAATCATCTGTCCAAAGACCTGCCCCTGTCCTGCTACCCCCTCCTTGTGTCCAACTGAACCCCTCCCCACCTCTATCAGCTCAGGCAACTGCCCGCAATTATCAAGTATCAATAATTAGTCTTTCTATGGCCACGAGAGCATATGTTTGAATGTCTGTGTGTGAATGTGTGTACTTCTGGTGGAAAAAGAGCTAGTACTCAAAAGCTGAGATGAATATTGTTTTCTGTGCTTCACACATCAATTTGCAATAGGTGAATGGTTGCCTTTCCCTTGTTTTATATATTAAATATGTTCTTAAGATTCATTTGTTCATTTGCATCATTTGGAAAAAAGCCATTAGACACCAGTAATACTTCCTGTTGATATTTGTTTTATGGGTATTAGGTCATGGTCCAAGGCATATTTCTCTGCCTAATGTTTCGTCCTCCTATGCTGGACCCGTCATCAGAAACTTTAACAACTCAGAAAGCAGTTACGATATCGAACAAGCTCAGCAAGTTCGGTTTGCTGGGTTTGCTTGAGATTGTAACTGCTTTTTGAGCTGTTATAGCCTCCGATAATAACCCCAGTATTGGAAGAGTAGGCAGAGAAATATGCCTTGGACAAAGGCATAATGCCCATAAAACAAATATCACTGAAAAAGCAAATACTGCCAGCGACAGTCTGCACTGTATGATTAGATAGTACTGCCGGATGCACTGTGGAAATTTGATATTTTATTAATAAAAACTATTACCTCTATCATCAAAGTGTGAGAAGTCTATTTGTGGGTTACTACTATGCTCTTGGAGGATAAAACATGCTGGTATAGCTGCAGTACCTTGTGTTAAGTTAGCAGACAAAACAGAAGCGAATAGTACCTTGGGCAGCCTCCACCAAACAAGCTTCAGACAACCCAACTGCGAAGCACTCCTAGAACAAAGAAATTATTTGCAGCCTGCTAACTATTATAATGCCAACAACTATATGTGAAACATGTCAAGCTGTACCTGAATATTAAGATAACTGTTATTAAATCATCATGAAGTACCATTTGTAATGGGAGAAAAGACAGTGCACTACAACAGTTAGAGAATTTCACATTTCTCTTGGATATCTGGAAATGGAAAGTAATGGGGACATGCAACAAGGGCAAGTTCCATTTCCTGTATAACAAGCCAAACTGAAGGAACAAGGTTTAGGGTTTAACATCTATTGACATTGAAGTTCACTGGAATTTGTGGTGGCATATGGTTGGGCACTGAATGTACAACATGTGTGGCCTTTGATTTATGTGTACTGATGAAAAAGAAAAGTTAAAATTCATCCATGTTTTTATGTAACAGTGATTTATTAAGGCTTGCTAGAGAATATGAGCTACTTTCACAATGTTGTTACTTTCCAAAATAGGTTTAAGGTATACAGTACTATGAAAAGGAAAGATGCTACTCACCATATAGTGGAGATGCTGAGTCACAGATAGGCATAACAAAAAAAAACTGTTACAAATAAAGCTTTCAGCCTGTACGGCCTACACACACACACACAAATGCAACTCACGCAAATATGACTGCAGTCTAAGGCAACTGTAGCCACACAAGTGTGGCTACAGTTGCCTTAGACTGCAGTCATGTGTGTGAGATGCGTTTGCGTGAGTGTGTGTGTGTGTGTGTGTGTCTATGTTTTTATGAAGGCCTTATAGGCTGAAACCTTTATTTGTAAGTGTTTTCGTTATGCCTATCTGCAACTCAGCATCTCCACTATATGGTGAGTAGTAACTTTCCTTTTCATAATTCTGGACAATTTACTTCTTCAAAATTGTGTTATATCTTCCTGTAGGTCACATGAGTAATTTAGGAGTAAAGGGGACCACTCACCGAATAGCAGAGATGTTGAGTCATCAACAGGTACACAAAAAAGAATGAAAACTTTGATAGATTTCACACACACACACACACACACACACACACACACACACACACACACACACACACACACCTATGCAGCTACACTGTGCTGGCTGAAGGACTGTAGTTTGGCAAATAGACTAGAATGAGAGATTGTGTCAAGTGGGCTGGGTAGAGGAAGAAAGAGGCAAGAAGCAGGTAGAGGAGTGGAAAGGGATAGCTAATGGTTCGGAGGGAGGTGCTACCAAATAGAGCACGCTGCTGAGCACAACAAGGTCAAGTTCAGTGGCTGCTTCACAACCCGTGCATCTGGATCTGTCCTCCTAGTACCAGCTTTCTGAGTTACACAGATGGGAGTTATCCTTGCAACATTTCCTTTGCTCCCATAATCCCCTTGATCTCAATCTCTACTAGCTATGGCATCCACACCCTCTGCCCTACAGTCTCTACTACCTCTGCCCAGCACCCCCTCCCAATCCATGCTTCCACATCACTGTCATCGTGCACCACACAAACCCAGCAGTTCTGGTGTCAGTATGTTTCATTCCCATCTCGTGCAGGTACATCATCTCCTTCCCACTTTCCTATCCTGCACACCTGGTGCCTCCCTGCAAGCGATCAGCTACCCCTCCCCATCTCCTCCTGCCACTTCCAGCCTCTTTCTTCCTTTGCCCAACCCACCTGATACTAATCTTCACGCCACTCTACCTGCTGAAGTGCAGGCCCAGCACTGTGGGTTCAACCAGCACAAGGTAGATGCACGTTTGTGTGTGTGAGCTAGCAAAGTTCAATTCTTTTCTTGTGTGCCTCTACTGTTCAAATATTCAGTGAGTGATCTCCATTACTTTTAAATTATTTATATTCTGCCAGAACCATCCTTGGCATATTTTTGTAGGTTACAGAAGACTTTCTGTCAATGGTCTCTTTCCCATTTCTTCATGCCTCTCTCATCTATCAGAGTTCATTTCTAAATAACATGTACAGCTGACTACCTGTCTCATTTCTCATTCTTTTTGTTTGTATATTTTCTTCTTTCATCAGTAAACTGATTTCTTTCCTGAGATTGCGCTGCTTTCTGGTTCACACTTTCATTGAACTTTAGGTGCCTTTCCTACCTAAATTATTTCCTTCTGTATTGTATCTACACCTTTTTTTACTGAACTGCTCATGAGCCATTGTCCAGGAGAGCTTCTACATTGCCCAATTCTACCCTGAATGTTCAATATTCCACTTCATCATACAGTCCTATTTCTTTAATCTTTTGAATGTTAGCTCCCATTCCACCCTAAATTTTAAATTTCCATTGCATTCTCCCTTTTTTATTGTTTTTAATTCTATTCTGCTTTTCACCACTAGTAGTCTACAAGCTAAGTCTATGTATATATCTGGTTATCCAGTTCAGCTCAACAATTCATTCCAAAGATTTTTCTGACCATTCTGTATCCTGCTGATATTTTCCTGTGACCTCACATCTTTTCTAAGTACTTACAGTTTATTACAAGTTCCATCACAGTTGCATATAATTGTTTTTTATCTGTAACTAGTTTCAAACACCTGTGCTGAGTTTCAGATCAACACCAACATTAGAAGGTGCAGTTTTAATTTAAAAAAAGACACAAAATGTTAAAATACATAATAATTTTCAATATTTAGTATGCACAGTGTATAAACAATATGCAACACATCTATTACAACACACCTGCTTCTCTAATGTTTGGCTGTATGTAACTTCAATGGAATATTCAAAAGATTTGTTCATACAATAAACCAATATAATTAATGTGTTTTAATTGCAATATAATTCTGATGGCACATTTTGTTTCTCTTGTGAGTTTTGAACAGTGTATATGTTACAACACGTTGGAAACTACTGCAGAATTTTAAAAGCTACCTCTTACTTCTCCAACTCTTCCTCCCCCCCCCCCCCCTTCCCCTCCCCCCCCCCCTCCTTCCCCACTCCCACCCAAAAAGATATGTAGTTCAGTAAATCTGATTTTCATTCCCTCCACTTCTAGTAAATTGACTGATACAATTGAACATTTTCATTGCCCTTCATTTTATGAGTTCTGCAATTTTCTCAAATATTCTTTCTGTTTTCTCATCACAAGCATTCCACGCTTTGGTTTGTAAAATGTTATCCTGGTACCTCTTCCTGCTGGTAACCAACTCCAAGGCAAAACTCACCTGAAGATATGAATGGGAGGATACTCTGTAATCTTTCACAAAGGAAGCTATTGAATATTGTTGTCTTTGGCATGAAAATTCTGACTAACACCGATGCTAATATTAAAATTATTTAAAATTTCCACTGTATAGATAGCTGATAGTGTTCTCTAAAATCAGTGAAGTTAAATAAACATTTAGCATGAAGTAGTAGATGCACATGTAGGGGCACAAGCTCTATGGACTTCTGTCCCCAAGAATATTGCTGCAAAAAACAGTATCTCTGGACCTTCGGCAGTTTGTTGAGACGCCAAGTGTTTAAGTTATATCTGTCCACATAATGTGTGTAAATAAATAGTGTGTATGTGAATTGGTAACACTGACAGTCATTACACATCATGAACATTGTGTTTGTTACACAAATCCTACACACACAACAGCTGAGTGATGTAAGTAAAAAACAGAGTAGTGTCTAATTTCAAAGGTGCTACTGTTCTTATAAAACGTATAAGGTAATCTAGATGTGGGTAGCAATCTATCCTAATCCATACTGTTATTTCATTTTGGATTTACCATTGTTTGTTCATGGTTAAGGTAATAAAAAAATAATGAGAGCCAAACCTCCGGTTCGCAGATATTACACATAGTCTCACTGATCAACGTCTCTTTGATTTTTCAATTATTCAGTAATGAGATGGAGAATGCAGTAATAGGAAACTAAACCACATAGGCTCTGTGACAAAACCATTGTGGAGTATAAACCTCACATAGCACAAATGTAGAAGTAGTTGAAGGAAGAACCATGGGCTTAATCTTTCCTGGTAGTGATGAATCAATTTTTTTTTTCTCCTGCCTCAATGATTGATGATTTTATTCTTTGTTTATCTCCTCCAAAATGGAATCATATGTATTTTACTTCTTTACTCAATTAAAATCTTTGTGTGAGTATGGACCAAAGCACCAAATAAAGGTAGTGATCTGATGAAGGAATTTGAAAGTCAGTTTTTCATCCTTTCTATGTTTCAGTCTGCTGCCTAGCTCTAGCTCTATTTAGTGGATAGTGATCTGTCATCCTACACAACATTGTTCTACAAGCTACATGGAACTGAAGGAAAGAAGGGCTCTTCATACCAGTGAGTAAAATTTAATAAAGAGCATCAGTATTTTAGTGTCAGCTCAGCAAATGAGAGGCAGGGAATATATTTAATAAAACTTCTGTCCAAAAATGAGGTTGGATACTGCATACATCAACTCTTAAATCTTAATTTTTAATTACTGTCTGACGTGACAGCAAATTTTCTTAACTGTTTTATCACATAAATTCTTCTATTTTCTTTGAAATAAATGTTTCAGTGTCTTTTCATTCAAGAAATGTTGTTCCCATACCAGATTTTTTAAACAAAACTGGGGTTTATCACCATCAGTTTCATGAAAGAATTCTTTCTTTTCTATTCTCTCCTGATAATGGCTTAAATATTTTCAGATTTCTATTACTGTTTTTGGGAAATAGACTAAAATAAGAATTCTGATTCCAGACAGCATTTTTTGCTGTGGTCTATAAATTATTCTTTGTGGTGATTAACAAAAATCTATATATCTTGTGATAAAATACTGTTCTCTATTGTTTTCTTTTAATCACATATGTTTAAATTAATCTGTCTAGACTTCATTAGTGATTTCTGATTTATCAGTGGTTAGTATCATTAAATCTCATTTCATGCAGAAGAAGCCCCATTCCAACCATATTCTGGATGGGTGAGTGTTGGGTAATCTTTTTGTCTCTTACAACAGTTAATAGCAATTTATAATCCTATTTCATTTGCAAATAGGTCAGTTTCTTTCAGTTAGATGATGTAAGTAACTGAAACTGGTATTTAAAATGTTTGCAAACACTTCCAGTAACTACCAGGATAAAAGACACTGCTGAGGATTATAGGCAAAATACAAAGCCACTTACCCAATAGGTAAAGAGTGCAGCCATTAGCAGGATACCCATCTCTCAGTAGTACAACAAACCTGAAGAGAAAGTGCCTACAGTCTGTCATATAGTTTCAGAAGATAATGATTTTACCACAGCAAGTAATTGAGACAGTTCTCTACTTCTGTGTGAGTTCATTAATGGTGTCTTTTTGTACTGTACTGCCTATTTTGCAAACTCAGCAGTGTATGGACTTTCTTCAGACTATCACGTCTTTGAAAATCATCCCATTTCCTGTATCAACTCATTATGATTCAACTGATTGTTACAGAACACTATTCACACTCTTATTGGTTTTGTGTGAGGTATGCAGATTTCCTGCATGACATGTCCGAAAAACACTGTGCAAGCCAAAAAATGGAAAATGGAAGTGGTGTTTTACAACATGTATTGTTTAGCTTGTTTAAATCCCTGAAATATCTGCCATTTAGAAATAGAATTATATGCATATACAGTTTGTCTATAGTAGACACAATATTATACAAGGTCTGACATACAAATTGATCTGGCTTGCTGTTTTTGTATTACTTAACTGGATGCTGGACTGATCCATCATTTTATGTGCAATGTGTACTTATTGACTTTCCACTGGAAATATTTAAATCTTACAGGGGAAAGCAGTAAGATTAGATTTAAAAATTCAGATGATGACAATGTCATAAGAAATGGAACTTAACTCTAAATGGGCAATTATGGGGAAAGCTCTTGGTCATTTCCTTTTCAAACCAATTAAGCAATTATCCTGCTATCTGCTTGAAGCAGTTTAGGGAAAAGTACAGAAAATATGACTCAGGGTGGCCAGAAGAGGATCTGAACACTGCACCTCCTACGTGTGATCATAATGCCTTAATCACTATACCACCTCACTCTGGAAGATATTTTACATCAACTATTTCATTGCAGCATTTCAAAATTAAAATAGTCAAGGTACTGGTTACCAAAATACATAACAGCGGTTTCAATCTTTAATTTCATGCTGACAACACAAACCGAACTATACATGAACTGAAACTTCCTGGCAGATTAAAACTGTGTGCCCGACCGAGACTCGAACTCGGGACCTTTGCCTTTCGCGGGCAAGTGCTCTACCAACTGAGCTACCGAAGCACGACTCACGCCCGGTACTCACAGCTTTACTTCTGCCAGTACCTCGTCTCCTACCTTCCAAACCGGGCGTGAGTCGTGCTTCGGTAGCTCAGTTGGTAGAGCACTTGCCCGCGAAAGGCAAAGGTCCCGAGTTCGAGTCTCGGTCGGGCACACAGTTTTAATCTGCCAGGAAGTTTCATATCAGCGCACACTCCGCTGCAGAGTGAAAATCTCATTCTGGTATACATGAACTGTTGCATATGGACATGTATGATTTCAGGTGAAATTCTCATACTAAAATGCTTAGATTTACAAGACATATGTGGTTATACATAAATTTATAGATTCTGTCTGCAAGTATATGGTGATTTAACACTATGCTTAAACAACTGAGTAGTCTGTTTCTGTCTAGAATAACTGAACACAACAATTTCTCAGAATAGTAGCAGCAAACAGTAACAGCCATACGCTTTCTGGACCACAACCACTGTAATGAAACTACATTACAAAAACAAACATCTGCTATTATCATTTGTGTTAAATTGCTTTCATATTTAGGTTCAAAACACAAACCTAGCAACAGTCCTAGCTCTATTTACATCTTCTTTGAGTTATGTATCTCAGCTATGTCTGCCATTTAGCTAAAAGAGTTGTATTTTCACTGTGAGGTTGAATTTTTGTCATTTTTGTATTTCCAAGAAAAAATATGCTGGAATTTGTTTTACTCACTTTAAAGGTTGGACTGTGACACAGTCAATAGTAACATGAAAGAAAGAAGTGATGATAAGTTAGAGATTCTTCTCCTGGAGTTTTGTAAGTCTCCCCTCCTATTGAAACAAACTGAGTTTGTGGATTTACCAAAGTTACAATGTTCATCAATTAATTTACCTCAAGTGATTTCTTAGCAATTCACAGTAATTTTTCATTCATTCCCTTGTTTTAGTATATGTTTCTACCTTATTGTTCTAATTACTTACAGAAGAAAGGATATATATTCCAAAAAATCAGCATTATTATTTCAATGAAAATAATTTTTAAAAATATGATGATGTAATTGGATTGATAAAAAGTCTGCAAATCAAGTGCTGGCAGGAAAAAACACATAGCAAGCTTCCAGAGCCAGTGGCTCTTTCTTCTGGCAGAAAGGTGGAAGGGGAAGGAAGAGCGGGGAAGGAAAAGGACTGGTGAAATTTAGGAAACGGGGAGAGTCCAGAAAAGTTGGCCAGAACCCCAGGTCAGGGCAGACTTACCAGATGGGAATAAAAGGGAAGACTGATTGTTACAGACTGCACTGGATGAGATTTGAAAACTTGAGTGCTTGAAGGTGGAAGATAGGGCAATATGCAAGACAGAGATTGGTGGCAAAGAATTGTGCTAAATTTAATAAGAGCAGAAAGCTGAGAGCATTCTATATGGTAGAGTTGGGGGGAAAAGACAGGACAGAAAATAAAAAGATACAGCAAACTGAAAGTGAGTGAAGAAAGGAATAGTTATGGAGAAGAAATGCTGGGGCCAAGATAATTAAAGAAAATAATTAATGCAATTTAAGGCCAGGTGGGTGACAAGAACCAAGGACATGTTGTAACTCCAGTTCCCACCTGTGGAGTTCTGAGAAAATTGCTTCCAGAGGAAGAATCTAGATGGCATATGTGTTGAAACAAGCTCCGAAGTCATGACTGCCATGTTGTAGAAAATGCTCTGCAGCAGGATATTGTATGTTTCCAGTATGTGCCCTCTGCCTATGCCCATCTGTCCTAACTGATAGCTTTGTGGTAGTCAACCAATGTAGAAGGCTGAACAGTGGGTACACAACAGCTGACATACAGCATGTGTTGTTTCACAGGTGGTTCTTCCTTTGGTAGTATATGTTTTGCCAGTGTAAGGACTTGTGTAGCAGATGGTAGTAGGTAGCATAGGGCAAGTCTTACAGTGAGACTGTCACAGGGGTAGGAGCCACAGGGTAGGCAAGTGGGTGCAGAAGGAGCATAGGATCTGACAAGGACATTGCAGAGATCGGGAGGTTGATGAAAAGCTATTTAGGTGTGGTGGGCAAAGTGACAGATGGAATGGACCTCGTTTCAGGGCACAGTTTTAGGAGGTCATAGACTTGTCGAAGTAGCTGATACAAGACCGTGATAATATGGAGTGACAAGAGATGAACTCCTAAGCTGTATTTTGGAGGGATCAGCAGTACCAGAATTGGATGTTATAGCTTGTGAAATATGCTTTTGAGATAGCTTGGTGGGGTAATTACGTCCAGTGCAACCTGAGATGGGAATGGTGGTGCATTGCTGTAAACAGCCTGCATCTGAACAATGTAAGTACTGTTGTTTATTAGTAGACTTAATATGAAGAGAAATGTGTAGCTGAATCCTCAGTGAGTATGTGATCAACATAAAGGAAAGTGACATGGAATTCAGAATAGCAAACACACAAGCACTTTAACTGGCTAAACATATACTACCAAAGGGAGAGCCACCTGCAAAACTACACATGCCATGTGCCAGCTGTTGCGTAACCACTGTTCAGCCTTCTACATTGGCTGACTACCACAAAGTTATCAGTTAGGATGAATGCGCATAGGCAGAGGGCACATACTGGAAACACACAATACCCTGCTGCAGAGCATTTTCTACAACATGGCAGTCATGACTTTGGAGCTTGTTTCACCACATATGCTAACTAGATTCTTCCTCTGGAAACAATTTTCTCAGAACTCCACAGGTGGGAACTGGAGTTACAACACATCCTTGGTTCTTGTCACCCAACTGGCCTTAATTTACTTTAATTGTTTTCTTTAATTTCCTCAGTATCTACCTTTCTTCTCTATAATTATTCCTTTATTCATTTCATTTCAGATTTCTGTTTCTTTTTTTTTCCTTTCTATCCTTCCTCCCCCCTCCTTCTACCTCTATCACTTACAGTGTGCTTAGCTTTCCTGTCTTAATAACTCTCGCTCAATGTTTTGTCTGTAATCTCTATCTTGCATGTTACCCCAGCTTTTGTCTTTATGCTCTCAGGTTTTCAAATCTTGTCTGGTGCAGTCCCCAACAATCAATCTTTCCTTCTCAACCCTTCTGCCAGAAGAAAAAGGCCTCTGGCTCTGAAAGCTTGCAAATTTCAGTACCTTTATATGTGTTTTTCCTGCCAACACTTGGTGAGTACATTTTTTTTATCTATCCAATTACATAATATTATTGTTCCATTATTCATATTATTTTCAACAGTAACAGGACCTGTAGGTTGTACTGTATATAAATATGTTAAGCATGAATTTTTATATAAATGTCTCATATTTTATCCATGGGTTACTTATTACATTAAACCTTTTATTCTCCAACTGAGTTATTTTTTGTTAGTTGTATCATAGCTTTATAATGATGTAAATATATAATCAGACAATGAAGAAAATTTGTTGAAGTTGGTATACTGGATGAGAGACAAAATACAGCTTATTACAAGTAGCAGTTAATTTAGTTATTGCTTACAAGAAAAATATAGTGGAGATTCAAATACTGTTGAGAAAATGTGTGTATGCTGCTGTCCTATGATATGTACTTATATATTATTGGAGAATGAAGTTCTTCCACACTACAGCAAAATGTATGCTGTAATTACTCACTATATAAGGAAGTACAACTTTGATCCCCCAATCAGTTTATTTTCTTTGGAATAGTAATTTTAAATGATAGTTATGAATATTGCTTGAATTTATAATCTTCATAATACTAATACTAATGAAGATATTAATCATCTTTTCACTGTTTTATTTTGAGCTATGATTATGAGGAGCAAAAATGAACAAAAACTCAGCTCCTCAGATTATCTTCTTGAAGTTCAGAACAAGTTGTTTGGTGTACAGTCAGACCAAAGTGTCAAGACAGCGTAGCCTTGTGTATATGTTTGTACCTGTTTGGTATAAAGAAGAATGGAAGTTCATAAGCTGAGTTACCACATTCTAGTTCTTGTTCATAAATCTATTCACTGCTCAGTATCTGCACTATATCGAGAGCACCTGGTTCTGTAGTTAATTTAATGCAAACAAAATGAAAGACGTGAAAACTGTTGAGAAGTTTCCTTGATGATTGGTAGGTAAAAACAACCATGTTATATCATAATGGCCCATTCAATATCAGAAAGATTTTTACCATACAGTCCATATCAACAATATGTGTGACAGAAGAGACACATCTTTCTTTTTATTTTCAATTTTTGCATTTTGAGTAAATAAGTGGATGGTCAGTTCCACATGGTTTCAGTTTTAATTTTCTGAGTAACTATATCCTGGTCCACATGTGGTACAGTATAAAAGTTGTGTTTTCTGTGCAGCATCTGTATTCCAAACAAACAACAATGGCTGAATCTAAATAACAACAGAAATTGGAAACATTCCTTTTTAAAATTCAGAAATCAAATATTTAAAAGAATGAAAAATGTTTTGAAGATTGATAACATTTGAAATTTTTATTTTCCAGTCTTTGTTTGAGATAATGTGTGTAAACAGTTCCAAAATGCATACTTTCCTTGAACAGATGATATCTTCAATTTCTCATGGAAGGAGGGATCATTGTCTTTCCACATTAGTATCACATTGCAATTAAGCATACATGAAAAACTGCTCTTCCAAGCAATATTTTAACTGATCTGCTAACTGCTAAACACAGCTCAATTGGTCTGTGTATCTGATGTCACAGTTCATCTCCAGCAGCAGTCTTTCTGTAATTTAAATTTCCAGTTTTAATGATGTGTTTGTTGACACTGTACAGTTTGAATCCCCTATGCTGTATCCTTCACACCAAAAACTTCTGAGAAACATGACTCAAATACAAGAACGTAATAAAGTTTAAATTAAGAGAAATGATATGTATGTAGGCTAAGTAATTAGCTTTAGTTAAAATTTAAATTAGAAATTTAAAAAATCATCATAATAAAGATTGATGAACAATAGCTTTAACAAAGAAAAATTGTATAGAGGGATGTGGCACAAAGTTTTCTGGTTTTTTGCAGAAATTTTTTCTCTCTCCCTCTAAGAACTTTGCAAGAATAAGATAGTAAGCTGAGTGTGTTTCATTTATAAAAGAAAAATGAAAGCTGATAATATTGCAGTTTCTGTGTGCATGTGCATGCTCTGCTTCTTGTATTGGAGCCTTAAGGAGAGAGATATGTGAAAGTTTTTGGAGATTAAAGCCATGAATTCTTTGTGTCATGACTGCAGCGTGCCCCACGTAAGAAAGTTTAAAAAAGAAGAAGAAGAAGAAGAAGAAGAAGAAGAAAAACTTTAGAACTCAGATTCGAATTTTAATTTATTAATACGCTCCTGAGCTATTGTCATCAACCCTTCAAACATTAATGATATGAATCTAGACAGTTACATAAGGGAGAAATATGGAAATAGAAGAAAAAGACAGAAAAAATCTGTAAGGAAGGGGAGAGGGGTGAAAATGGGAAAAATATACAAGATTTTTTTCTTAAACAAAAAAAAGGCAGGAAATAGCAGGGAGGTACAGGAGAAAGTAAAGAGACAAGAAGGTGAAAAAAGCTAAGTTCAAGGAGTAGAAAGTAGGAGAGGAAACTAGCTCAAGTTAAGATTATCTGAATGGTTAGAGCCTGTTACATTTGAATGACATTTCCAGCATGTAGAGTTGGAAGCACCGATATTGATTCATGCATTCATTTGTTCATTCACTCAAAAATCATGTTCCGTAAGTTACATCATGATGAACTGGCAGATTTAGCTTCCTCACCTCATAGTAGTTACGCATGTGCGCAGACTCATTAAGAAATCACAACAATCAAACACTCTGTAGAGGTGGCACTTCAAACTATCCACTTAAAACCAATGAATTACACTATGTCGACGACACATTTGTAGTGCGAGAGCTTGGCAGACAGGTGCTGGATGAGTTTCTGGATCCTTTAAGGTGGTAGACAAGGGCAGAAATTTTTTAGCCTAATTTTTTTATTGGCTTAAAATGTTCCTTAGAGAGTCTATTTTTAAAATTCATTCATATAAAGTGTGCCATAAATGTTAAAATATGTTAAAACCAAAATTTACTGCATAGGGGTCTGGAGCATCCAAGCACTTGAATGCAACCGATGTAATACTATAATAGTTACTGATGGAATTGAGGTCCTGTTAGTTTCAGATAGTATCGCAGAGGGCATTAGTATCAATTAAAATACTATTTTCAACAAGGTTTCTTTTTGTAACATGATTTGTTTATGGTACACAGTGTGAAATTACATGCTTGTCTTACATCTGCTTAACTTGACATTTCACTTGCTTGTTTCTTAGATGTAGTAATATGTGAGTGCTTGAAAATGACAGAGAAACATATTTATATGGCCAGAAAAGGTTTGAAAAGTAATTCCAACTGTGCAAAAAATGCTGAAATTTGTAAGGGGAAGCCAGTTAATCAATAAATTTTGTCAAGATGAGGCTGTTTCGACACAGGGGGAAGGGGAGGGGAGTGGGGGATGATGGAAGCCAACTGTACAGTACTGCTGATTGTTGAAGGTTTGTTCATTTTCAAAATTAAAAATCACAAGTTTAAAATTTAAACACCTGTTTTTCCAAAACAACATTTTTCAAGTTGGTAGGAGCTATAACTCACAAAATATACATGCAGTTACATTACACCTTTCTGTGGCATGTTTTTTCTACTGTAATTTGTAGGATATTTGTGATATATTTTTATCCCAATTTTTGGCGCATGTTTTTATAATGACTTTTTTGTTCAAAAAATTTACTTTTATTTCAGAGTTCCACTGTTTTCTTAACAACCATTTTTTTATAGATCCCTCTATAACAGGAGAAATTTTACATCCACTCTTGACAGCCATATGGACGAACAAAAAACTAATGAGTGATTGGAACAGAGGTATGCTCATCTAGCTCCCCAAGCAAGCAGACCTATTAGTTTGTGATAATTGGAGAGGCATCACCCTAATGTCAATCCCAAGCAAGATCTTCTCATGAATAATTCTAAACAGGGTAAAAGCTTATGTAGACAAGAAAATAAGAAGAGAACAAGCAGGGTGCAAGGAAGGTCACTCTTGCATTGACCAGATATACACCTTGAAGATAATATCTGAACATTCAAATGAATACCCACGGCTTTACATGCTGTTTGTAGACTTTAAAAAGGCTTTTGAAAGTACAGTTAGAACACAAATATGGAGCTCACTTCTAACTTTTGGAATTCCCAAGAAAATAATTGCTTTTTCAAGTGCATGTATGACAACTACATGTGCCAAGTTCAACATTGAGGTCTGCTTTCCGATCCAATAGCACTGAAAACAGTAGTTAAGCAAGGCTGCTTGCTCTAACTGATACTACAGAGGGGGTCCAAAAAATGTATCAACTGTTTAAAAGTCCATAAATGGCAAACTAACTGATGGAGTTGTCTCATCTTTGGCAGTGTAATAGTTAGTAGTTCCGGCAATCGCCACACAAGCACTGTATTGCGTTGTTTTGTTTTACCAGATGACAGTTGCCAGGTAGTCAGTGTTTTGTTCTTAGTTGCACCTAGTTACTTGAGTGAACATGGCTTGCGCAAGGCTTACATTCGATGAAAGGAAGTCAGTTTTGAAGTGGTATTTTAAGTACGAAAACATTAATGAGGTTCAACGGCAATGGCGAAATGAGTATCAAACAGAGCCACCAACATGTTTAACAATTAGTCGCGTTTGAGACAAATTTGAATCCAAAGGCTGTGTTAAAGATGTACACAAACAACAATCTGGATGACCTGTAACAGTAACAAGTCCAGCTAACTCCTGTTGTGTGTTACAACAATTCACTCGCTCACCACAGAAGTCTGTGAAACAGTGTGCCGATGAAACTGGAGTGAGTCGCTCAAGTGTTCGGCAAAATTTGAAGACAGCAAAGTGGAAGTGCTACATCCCACAATTGCTACACGCAATTAACGAAGACAACCCAGATCATAGAATGGAGTACTGCAAGTGGTTTACTAACATGGTGCGCAACAATGAAGAGTTTGCAGAGATGATTGTGTGGTCTGATGAGTCACAGTTCAAACTCAATGGTACAGTAAATCACCACAGTTGCATCTACTGGACCGCTGAAAATCCGAACATCCACATAGACAAAGTGAAATTGCCAGGAGTAAATGTGTGGTGTGGGTTGTCTCACCAGGGCTTGATTGGGCCATTCTTCTTTGACAGCACAGTTACCGGTGAGGTGTACCTTCAGAATCTTCAGACATCCATTTTACCTGCCATCCGAGACTTATATGGAGATGGAAGAGTTTACTTTCAACAAGATGGTGCCCCAGCCCACTACTAAAATTGTGTCAGGGCATATCTCGACAAAAATCTACCAGGAAGATGGATAGGCTGTAGAGGTGCTGTGGAGTATCCACCACATTCCCCAGACCTAACTCCACTGGACTTTTACCTGTGGGGATCACTAAAGGATGTCATTTATTGACAAAAGCCACACACAGTGGATTAACTTCGAGAGTCCATCGTACATTCATGTGCAAATATCCAACTGAACACATTGCAGTCAGTAGTTTGTGCTGCAGTTTGGCAGCATCGTTTGTATGTGGATGTTAATGGCGACCATTTCGAACACCTATAGTGATATCTTTAAGTTGGACTTTGAGCTACACTTTCACCAAAGTTTGAGACAACTCCGTCAGTTAGTTTGCAAGTTATGGACTTTTAAACAGTGGATACATTTTTTTCGACCCCTCTGTATTTAACACTGTACTGAATCTTGTAATGGCGCAAGCAATGGATAAAGTGAGAGGAATAAAATGGAGCAATGGAACACGTTTAGAAGACCTAGATTTTTCAGATGACGTTTGCCTTCTATCACACAGCCACAACAACATGAAAGAGAAACTAGAAGATCAGAAATCTACAACAAAGAAACTCAGTTTGAAAATTAATAGCCAGAAAACAAAAGATCCACATGCGGGTAAATAATAACAGCACCGCAGAGCTTAAGCTTCGGAGTCAACTAATCGAAAGGGTGGATACGTTTTGCTACCTTGGAAGCATGATTACACCGTATGGTGGTGCAACAGAGGACACTAACAGCCGCATCAATAAAGCCAAAGGCACTTTTACAACTCTCTGCTTTATCTGGAGGTTGAAGGAAATAACATTGAGTACCAAACTGAAAGTAATATGAAATCTGTGCTTCTATAAGGATGTAAAACATGGGAAGTGTCAAAGCGGCTAATCCATAACCTGTATACATTCAACGACGGATGTCTGAGGAACATCCTGGGGGTATGGCGGCCAAATGTCATCTCTAATGAAACACTTTTGGAAAGAACCAGCCAGAAGCCTACTGAGCTGCAAATAAGAAGCAGGAAGTGGAGATGGTTAGGACATACACTTAGGAGACCAAATGAACACATTGCGAAGAAAGCCCTTTATTGGATCCCGCAGGGACAATGGAGACAAGGCAGGCCTAAAATGATGTGGAGATCAGTTGAAGCAGAAGGTCAACAGCAAGGAATAGGATGGGAAGAAGTGAAAATACTTGGAGAACAATATAGGAATCCTTTGTTACAGCGCTATGCTCCACTTAAGGAGTTAAGGGGATTAATAATATATATATATATATATATATATATATATATATATATATAGACACACATATTATTAATCCCCTTAACTCCTTAAGTGGAGCATAGCGCTGTAACAAAGGATTCCTATATTGTTCTCCAAGTATTTTCACTTCTTCCCATCCTATTCCTTGCTGTTGACCTTCTGCTTCAACTGATCTCCACATCATTTTAGGCCTGCCTTGTCTCCATTGTCCCTGCGGGATCCAATAAAGGGCTTTCTTCGCAATGTGTTCATTTGGTCTCCTAAGTGTATGTCCTAACCATCTCCACTTCCTGCTTCTTATTTGCAGCTCAGTAGGCTTCTGGCTGGTTCTTTCCAAAAGTGTTTCATTAGAGATGACATTTGGCCGCCATACCCCCAGGATGTTCCTCAGACATCCGTCGTTGAATGTATACAGGTTATGGATTAGCCGCTTTGACACTTCCCATGTTTTACATCCTTATAGAAGCACAGATTTCATATTACTTTCAGTTTTTGTGTGTCTATCGACCTCCCAGTGCTTTCATTCGGTAAGTCACCTCATCTTTGTTTTTATATATAATTTTTCCCACGTGGAATGTTTCCCTCTATTTTTTTATTTTTATATATATATATATATATATATATATATATATATATATAAAAATAGAGGGAAACATTCCACGTGGGAAAAATTATATATAAAAACAAAGATGAGGTGACTTACCGAATGAAAGCACTGGGAGGTCGATAGACACACAAACATACACATAAAATTCAAGCTTTCACAACAAACTGTTGCCTCATCAGGAAAGAGGGAAGGAGAGGGAAAGACGAAAGGAAGTGGGTTTTAAGGGAGAGGGTAAGGAGTCATTCCAATCCCGGGGAAAAAAGGAGGAAAAAAGGACAGGTATACACTCGCACACACACACATATATCCATCCACACATACAGACACAAGCAGACATATTTAAAGACAAAGAGTTTGGGCAGAGATGTCAGTCGAGGCGGAAGTGTAGAGGCAAAGAAGTTGTTGAAAGACAGGTGAGGTATGAGTGGCGGCAACTTGAAATTAGCGGAGATTGAGGCCCTTGCGGATAACGAGAAGAGAGGATATACTGAAGGGCAAGTTCCCATCTCCAGAGTTCAGATAGGTTGGTGTTGGTGGGAAGTATCCAGATAACCCGGATGGTGTAACACTGTGCCAAGATGTGCTGGCTGTGCACCAAGGCATGTTTAGCCACAGGGTGATCCTCATTACCAACAAACACTGTCTGCCTGTGTCCATTCATGCGAATGGACAGTTTGTTGCTGGTCATTCCCACATAGAATGCATCACAGTGTAGGCAGGTCAGTTGGTAAATCACCTGGGTGCTTTCACACGTGGCTCTGCCTTTGATCGTGTACACCTTCCGGGTTACAGGACTGGAGTAGGTAGTGGTGGGAGGGTGCATGGGACAGGTTTTGCACCGGGGGCGGTTACAAGGATAGGAGCCAGAGGGTAGGGAAGGTGGTTTGGGGATTTCATAGGGATGAACTAACAGGTTACGAAGGTTAGGTGGACGGCGGAAAGACACTCTTGGCGGAGTGGGGAGGATTTCATGAAGGATGGATCTCATTTCAGGGCAGGATTTGAGGAAGTCGTATCCCTGCTGGAGAGCCACATTCAGAGTCTGTTCCAGTCCCGGAAAGTATCCTGTCACAAGTGGGGTACTTTTGTGGTTCTTCTGTGGGGGATTCTGGGTTTGAGGGGATGAGGAAGTGGCTCTGGTTATTTGCTTCTGTACCAGGCCGGGAGGGTAGTTGCGGGATGCGAAAGCTGTTGTCAGGTTGTTGGTGTAATGATTCAGGGATTCCGGACTGGAGCAGATTCGTTTGCCACGAAGACCTAGGCTGTAGGGAAGGGACCGTTTGATGTGGAATGGGTGGCAGCTGTCATAATGGAGGTACTGTTGCTTGTTGGTGGGTCTGATGTGGACGGACGTGTGAAGTTGGCCATTGGACAGGTGGAGGTCAACGTCAAGGAAAGTGGCATGGGATTTGGAGTAGGACCAGGTGAATCTATGTGGGAATGACCAGCAACAAACTGTCCATTCGCATGAATGGACACAGGCAAACAGTGTTTGTTGGTAATGAGGATCACCCTGTGGCTAAACATGCCTTGGTGCACAGCCAGCACATCTTGGCACAGTGTTACACCGTCCGGGTTATCTGGATACTTCCCACCAACACCAACCTATCCAAACTCCGGAGATGGGAACTTGCCCTTCAGTATATCCTCTCTTCTCGTTATCCGCAAGGGCCTCAATCTCCGCTAATTTCAAGTTGCCGCCACTCATACCTCACCTGTCTTTCAACAACTTCTTTGCCTCTACACTTCCGCCTCGACTGACATCTCTGCCCAAACTCTTTGTCTTTAAATATGTCTGCTTGTGTCTGTATGTGTGGATGGATATATGTGTGTGTGTGTGTGCGAGTGTATACCCGTCCTTTTTTCCCCCTAAGGTAAGTCTTTCCGCTCCCGGGATTGGAATGACTCCTTACCCTCTCCCTTAAAACCCACTTCCTTTCGTCTTTCCCTCTCCTTCCCTCTTTCCTGATGAGGCAACAGTTTGTTGCGAAAGCTTGAATTTTGTGTGTATGTTTGTGTTTGTTTGTGTGTCTATCGACCTGCCAGCGCTTTTGTTCAGTAAGTCACCTCATCTTTGTTTTTATATATAATTTTTCCCACGTGGAATGTTTCCCTCTATTATATTGATATCATTAATTTGAATCCAACAATTACGTTTGTTATTGTCACTGTTGCATTTCAAAATCTTTTCTGTCGTCTTATTTTCCTCTTTCTGTTTTTGCCAGTAGTTTCACTTCGTATTCACCTACTCCTTTTTACTGTAATCTGCTACACTATTTTATCCCGCCTATATATACTCAATAATACGTAACCCACTTCCAGACCATAACCAAAAAAAATTTTTTGCCGCTTTCAGCACTACCGCCGCTATAATATCCACCGTTTCTAGTTCACAAACAGTTCCTTTCACCTTTTAAACAACCATTTCGGCCAGTTCTAATAACTTTCGCTTTATTTCCATTTCCGTTTTTCCCACATCACTTATAATTTTTAGCTGCTCCCCACAGGTTTTAACGTCATTATTTCTTCGTCAGACAATTGTTAGCCTCATTTTCATAATCTGCCACCGCAAAACCACTCCTTTTAATATACTACACGCAGTTTTTTCGAAATTTTCCCGAATTTCTCCGTCCTTTAACGTGTTTTGGCGGCAACACAACCACCTACCCTTTATGCACATCGTTGTCTACCAACCCAAGTCCAACATAGCCCAGCTGTAACCAACACCTTTTCGCCTTTTTTCATTCCAGATCTCCAGTTACCTTCCGGTTCACCTTTATCTCTCCCCATATATTTTTAATTTCATTTCACCTCCCACCTTCTAATACCATGTCACCCTCACAACACCCCCACAACGACCCCATTAAGTTTCATTTACATTCCCTCCGCAAACATGCCTTCGCCCTAGCCAGATTACGCTCCCATATTCTATTTTCTCAGGCTTGTCTGACATTTGGCATTACCCCCAAAGGCCTCACACTTAAAGTTCCCATCTCTGGCTGCAACCCTTCCTTCCATCAGTCCCTATACCAGTTTCAAACTGAACAATCCATTGCCCTCACCCACCTAATCCTTCACCTACACATCAACTCAGCCAATGAACACACCCGTCAACTCCTGTCCTTAATAAAAGTCCTTAATCTTTCCTCTCCCACATCCACATTGGCTGTTCAGAGCATCCTCCTACAGGCCAACCGTAAATTAGAACAGTATGCCACCCTCCACCTCAAAAAACTATCCAATCTCCTGGTTTCCCACCTCCGGAAAGGCAACTCACTCACCCTTCACAATCTTTCCAGCAAACCTCAACCTCCTCTCATTGCACACAAACCCAGTCTCTCCCATCTACTCAATCTCCCACTTCCAGCTCCACTCCCTCCAAAACCTCAAAATTCCGATCAACACAATCTGGAACCACAACACCCTAATTCAGTAGTTAACCTTTCCTCCAAACCTCTCTCCCAATCTGAAACCTCTGTCTTATCCAAAGGACTCACCTTCAGCCCCACACCCAGATTCAACCAAACAGCCCTCGTCAAAGATTTACTGTCCTACACTCGTACTCTCTGCTGGAAATATCACTTTGCCACGAAGAAAAATGATCCTAATCCTACTCCTAATGATCCAACTCCCCAAGACACCATCCAAATTGAACCCTGCCTGGAACAGTTCCGTCCTCCGTCACAGCGGGACCCACCTCCTCTTCCTCAAAATCACCCTCTCCAAACCTTCCAGGAATTTCTGACTTCCAGCCTTGCATCTCAATCCTTCTTAAAAAACCTTAATCCTACACCCAACATCACCACTGTTGAAGCCCAGGCTATCCGTGATCTGAAGGCTGACCGATCCATCGTCATTCTTCCGGCGGACAAGGGTTCCACGACCGTGGTACTTGATCGTCGGGAGTATGTGGCTGATGGACTGCGTCAGCTTTCAGACAACACCACATACAAAGTTTGCCAAGGTAACCCCATTCCCGATGTCCAGGCGGAGCTTCAAGGAGTCCTCAGAACCTTAGGCCCCCTGCAAAACCTTTCACCTGACTCCATCAACCTCCTGACCCCACCAACACCCCGCACCCCTACCTTCTACCTTCTTCCTAAAATCCACAAACCCAATCATTCCGGCCGCCCCATTGTAGCTGGTTACCAAGCCCCCACAGAACGTATCTCTGCCTACGTAGATCAACACCTTCAACCCATTACATGCAGTCTCCCATCCTTCATCAAAGACACCAACCACTTCCTTGAACGCCTGGAATCCTTACCCAAACTGTTACCCCCGGAAACCATCCTTGTAACCATTGATGCCACTTCCTTATACACAAATATTCTGCACGTCCAGGGCCTCGCTGCGATGGAGCATTTCCTTTCACGACTATCACCTGCCACCCTACCTAAAACCTCTTTCCTCATTACCTTAGCCAGCTTCATCCTGACCCACAACTTCTTCACTTTTGAAGACCAGACATACCAACAATTAAAGGGAACAGCCATGGGTACCAGGATGGCCCCCTCGTATGCCAACCTATTCATGGGACACTTAGAGGAAGCCTTCTTGGTTACCCAGGTCTGCCAACCCAAAGTTTGGTACAGATTTATTGATGACATCTTCATGATCTGGACTCACAGTGAAGAAGAACTCCAGAATTTCCTCTCCAACCTCAACTCCTTTGGTTCCATCAGATTCACCTGGTCCTACTCCAAATCCCATGCCACTTTCCTTGACGTTGACCTCCACCTGTCCAATGGCCAACTTCACACGTCCGTCCACATCAGACCCACCAACAAGCATCAGTACCTCCATTATGACAGCTGCCACCCATTCCACATCAAACGGTCCCTTCCCTACAGCCTAGGTCTTCGTGGCAAACGAATCTGCTCCAGTCCGGAATCCCTGAATCATTACAACAACAACCTGACAACAGCTTTCGCATCCCGCAACTACCCTCCCGGCCTGGTACAGCAGCAAATAACCAGAGCCACTTCCTCATCCCCTCAAACCCAGAATCCCCCACAGAAGAACCACAAAAGTACCCCACTTGTGACAGGATACTTTCCGGGACTGGACCAGACTCTGAATGTGGCTCTCCAGCAGGGAAACGACTTCCTCAAATCCTGCCCTGAAATGAGATCCATCCTTCATGAAATCCTCCCCACTCCGCCAAGAGTGTCTTTCCGCCGTCCACCTAACCTTCGTAACCTCTTAGTTCATCCCTATGAAATCCCCAAACCACCTTCCCTACCCTCTGGCTCCTACCCTTGTAACCGCCCCCGGTGTAAAACCTGTCCCATGCACCCTCCCACCACCACCTACTCCAGTCCTGTAACCCGGAAGGTGTACACGATCAAAGGCAGAGCCACGTGTGAAAGCACCCATGTGATCTACCAACTGACCTGCCTACACTGTGATGCATTCTATGTGGGAATGACCAGCAACAAACTGTCCATTCGCATGAATGGACACAGGCAGACAGTGTTTGTTGGTAATGAGGATCACCTTGTGGCTAAACATGCCTTGGTGCACGGCCAGCACATCTTGGCACAGTGTTGCACCATCCGGGTTATCTGGATACTTCCCACTAACACCAACCTATCCGAACTCCGGAGATGGGAACTTGCTCTTCAATATATCCTCTCTTCCCGTTATCCACCAGGCCTCAATCTCCGCTAATTTCAAGTTGCCGCCACTCATACCTCACCTGTCATTCAACAACATCTTTGCCTCTGCACTTCTGCCCCGACTGACATCTCTGCCCAAACTCTTTGTCTTTAAATATGTCTGCTTGTGTCTGTATATGTGTGGATGGATATGTGAGTGTGTGTGTGCGAGTGTATACCCGTCCTTTTTTCCCCCTAAGGTAAGTCTTTCCGCTCCCGGGATTGGAGTGACTCCTTACCCTCTCCCTTAAAACCCACATCCTTTCGTCTTTCCCTCTCCTTCCCTCTTTCCTGATGAGGCAACAATTTGTTGCGAAAGCTTGAATTTTGTGTGTATGTTTGTGTTTGTTTGTGTGTCTGTCGACCTGCCAGCACTTTTATTTGGTAAGTCACATCATCTTTGTTTTTTTTATATATATATATATATATATATATATATATATATATATATATATGTATATATATATAATAAAGGGAAACATTCCATGTAGGAAAAATATATCTAAAAACAAAGATGATGTGACTTACCAAATGAAAGTGCTGGCAGGTCGACAGACTCACAAACAAACACAAACATACACACAAAATTCAAGCTTTCGCAACAAACTGTTGCCTCATCAGGAAAGAGGGAAGGAGAGGGAAAGACGAAAGGATGTGGGTTTTAAGGGAGAGGGTAAGGAGTCATTCCAATCCCGGGAGCGGAAAGACTTACCTTAGGGGGAAAAAAGGAAAAAAGGACGGGTATACACTCGCACACACACACATATCCATCCACACATATACAGACACAAGCAGACGTATTTAAAGACAAAGAGTTTGGGCAAAACTTTTTGTCTTTACATACTTTTTGTCTTTAAATACGTCTGCTTGTGTCTGTATATGTGTGGATGGATATGTGTGTGTGTGCGAGTGTATACCCGTCCTTTTTTCCCCCCTAAGGTAAGTCTTTCCGCTCCTGGGATTGGAATGACTCCTTACCCTCTCCCTTAAAACCCACATCCTTTCGTCTTTCCCTCTCCTTCCCTCTTTCCTGATGAGGCAACAGTTTGTTGCGAAAGCTTGAATTTTGTGTGTATGTTTGTGTTTGTTTGTGTGTCTGTCGACCTGCCAGCACTTATATATATATATATCTTTTAAACTATCCCTAAATATTATGTTAAAAAAATATCAGTTTCAAGGCAGCATTTTAAATTTTGTTCTAGGCTGAAAAAATTGTGGCATTCAGAGATTCCACCCCCCCCCCCCCCCCCTCACATTTCACAAAGGCCTTTCATCGATGTTGTTTAGTGTCTTCTGGGTGCAAGTCTTTTACTTTAAAAAATACATAATACATCTTATTGGTGTCAATAGAGATCAAAAGTCAGTTTTGTAATTTGTTAGTTATTTTACTTTTTAAAAAAATCATGAAAATTGGTTCCAAAATCAAGTGACTTCCTGGCTTTGATCTATCCCCTTAAACAGCATCCATCAAAACATTACATTCATGATGGAGCTAGAAGTGAACAGATGTCTTCCTTTCTTTGATATTCTAATAAAAAAGAGGGCTGATGGTACACTAAGTCATACAGTGGACAGGAAAGAAGACCCACACAGACCTATACCTACATGCAGTGGGATAGCTCATGCAAGTCATCTGTGACACAGAAAGTCTCCAGGGCGAACTACATCACCTAAGGAAGTGCACCATCAAAATGAGTATAGTGAAACCTAGATTATAAGCAGTTCAAGGAAAGAACACATGGAGCAAATAAGGAAGAAGAGGAAGGAGACACAAGGTAGATGTAGATGAGGCTGGTTTTCTTCCCTATGCAAGGCTTTTTGGTACATGTGACATTAAAACTATCTTCCAATTACCAATGAAGATCAAAGAGATAATTGGCTCTGCATGGACCCATTGCAAATTTAAATACAAGGGATATACAGTATCCCATGTGAATGTGACCACCAATACAATGCACAAAATGTTACAAAGAACACACAAGGGGTGCATGTTTGGGACACACAGTGAAATCAGCAGTGGTGGAGCACAGCCTAGATAATGAACATACTTTTGATTTTGAGAACACCATATTACTGTGCTGAGCCAGCAGTTACTGGGAAAGCATGACAGAGGGGTGTGTGTAAATAAAGATCAACAAGAACAGACCAGTGGGGATGGTTATCAACTAAATTCAGCATGGAATCCCACATTATTGACTGTATGCCGACAGCACACCTAACAATGGACAGCATATGAGGTGGATCAAGAATGCCCATGAGACATCGAAACACAGCTTCTGACCCATCACCCCCTCCTCTAGCCACATGACACTGCCATCTGCAGCTAGGTTGTGGATGCAACTGGCCTTGAAAATAAATATGGGAACATCCACAATATGACACCCATTGAAACACTATGGCATCTTGACACTGCCACCTGGCTGGAGACCCCAAGAGTTTTGCATCAGTAGTGTATTCTAGATAAGTCTACACACACAGCAATGTTATGTTCACTGTAGATAGGAAACAACTGTAACTGTTAAATTTAGGTCAAATATCACAAATAACATATCTATATCACAGTTTAGTTAATTAAAGCAGTTTCTAACAGCTGCTTCTCTGTGTTAATGTGTACATTGACTTGTTCCACTTCTCTAAAGGTTCTCCTTCACAATGGAATCTATTAAACACAAACAAATGAGCAAATTCAAGAATTCAAATCCTTTGCTAATACAACTGTCATCAATCCCAATATCTTTTTTAAATTGTTGACAACATGGAAGTCACAGGTCCTAAGACTATTTCCTATAATTAGTTACAAAAGAATAGAACTGTCAAGGAATGTATCCTTGCAGGCATTCAAAAAAGAAAAGTAGTAATAATGAAGCATATGAGCTGACACCTTGTCCCTACAACACAATGATACGTAAAAGCAATGCACTGTTACTGTTCTATCATCTATAAAATGTGATTTTATGGAACTATATTTTCAGTTCAGCTTTTTGTAAATGGTAGATATTATGAAAGCTAATAGTGAACACTGTTTACTATCTTTAAAAAATTCTTAAATAGCATGCTGAAAAATTCTACTATCAAAATCTCACAATTGACAAAAATAAAATCATATTTCCTACAGAATGATGTGAAGTTTATGAATGCTAAGGTAGATAAAACTACATTTCAATATCCTGACTTAAAATATAGTCAAACTGCAGTAAAAATCTAAATATAATCATGTTACACATTTGTTTCTCTTTGTTTATGAGGAATAACTAAGCATATAGAACAGACACAAAGGATAATCAACCAGCTTTTCTTTATTTTCTACAGTCATGCAGTGGATAACATGGGACAAGATGAATCTGTGAATATATTATTGTACAGTGTGTGGCTTTATTGCACCATATGTTGCGGCATTCTCCTCTTCCATTTCCAGATGGAGTGTGGGGAGAACATCTGCTTTTATGTGTTTGTGTGAGCTGTTGTTTGAATATTTTTATCTTCTTTCAACAGTGATATGTACAGACCACAAGCAAATTGATTGATTCCGTCCTGAAAATCAGTTCTTGGAATTAACTAAATATATCTTCATGTCATAGGAAATACATTTTCATGTTATAGATGCATTTTTCTTCAGACGATCGCCTATTTGAATTTCTAGCATTTCTATCATTCTTTTGCCAAGAAACTAGACTTTGACCATATATGCTACCCTTCTTTGTATTAAAATGAACCTTCAAATTACTCAAAACTGATGCATGTCCCATAGCTTGAGCAGTATTCCAATGCACAATCTGAGTAAGTGTCTTGCAGGCAATATCTTTTTATATACAAATTGCATCTGCACAGGATCCTATCAACAAAGCAAAGTATGACCTTTGCTTTACTTGCAGTTCAGTCATTATGTTTACTTCACTTCATATCCACACATGATGTTTCTCCTACGAATTTGTATTACATTACTGACTCCAGTTGTGACTCATGAATTATGTTCTCAAAAGTTACAATTTGTGAACTAGACAAATTTAAATCTTTCTCTGTGTTAAGAGCTAGTTATAGCTTTGCACCAGACTGATGCTTAATCAAGATCTGTGAGCCCTTTGTAAAAATTTCCTGTCCCACAGTAACGTCCATTGGCTGGCACAATTTTCCACAGTGTTCAGAAACCACTCCACGCAAAACCTAATTTTCACCCCATCATCAGATTCATCATTCAGTTGTTGATGGCAGCTTATGAGGTGGTGTACCACATATCTGTTGGATTTCTGGTTTGCTTGAGATGGCTGGCCATGTTGAGCAAATGTGTTGTATGAAGTTTTGTCAAAAGGTGGCAATTCTCAATAATAATAATAATAATAAAACAAGATCTGGAAATAATGTTTAAAAACAACAGGAATGGATGAATTGGCTATAAAGTGGTTGGACTTTAGTGAGAAACCTCCAGATATGGCCCTTGCATTACGGGCCTACTGGTTGTTCCCAAAATTCAGTACACTACTGAAGGGATTCCATTCTGAGGGCAGAGAGCAGGTCTTTTGGAATGTGACTGCAAAGCTGCAGAGGAAATGTTCTTCCATAGATGTTTTCAGAAGTGGAAGTGTTGATGTAACCAAATCATACTTTTCCTGGATGAAAGTCAGATAGTTTTTGGACAGATCTCATGTGCAGTTACCAAATTTTTCATTTCCAAAAAGTCTGAGAGATCACTAATACCACTCATTACGTCATACAGAGTGTTAGGTCCCATTACATATTTTGAAATCAAGGGAAGAAGAAAGATTAGAGTTTAATACCCCAGTAATGATGAGGTATTAGAAACAGCACAGAAGAAAGGATTCAATGAGCATGAGGAAGGAAATAAGCCACTTCCTTTTCAACAACATTCTTACATTTACTTTAATCATTTTAGGAAAACTACTGAAAATTTAAACTAGAATGATCTGATGGGGAAGATAATGGAATGTAGTCGAATTAAATTGGGTGATGCTGAGGGAATTAGATTAGGAAATGAGACACTTAAAGTAGTAAAGGAGTTTTGCTATTTGGGGAGTAAAATAACTGATGAAGGTCGAAGTAGAGAGGATATAAAATGTAGACTGGCAATGGCAAGGAAAGTGTTTCTGAAGTAGAGAAATTTGTTAACACTGAGTATAGATTTAAGTGTCAGGAAGTCGTTTCTGAAAGTATTTGTATGGAGTGTAGCCATGTATGGAAGTGAAACATGGACAATAAATAGACAAGAAGAGAATAGAAGCTTTCGAAATGTGGTGCTACGGAAGAATGCTGAATATTAGATGGGTAGATCACATAACTAATGAGGAGGTATTGAATAGAATTGAGGAGAAGAGAAATTTGTGGCACAACTTGACTAGGAGAAGGGATCGCTTGGTAGGACATATTCTGAGGCATCAAGGGATCACCAATTTAGTATTGGGGGGCAGTGTGGAGGGTAAAAATCATAGAGGGAGACCAAGAGATGAATACACTAAACAGATTCACAAGGATGTAGGTTGCAGTAGGTACTGGGAGATGAAGAAGCTTGCACAGGTTAGATTGGCATGGAGAGCATCAAGCCAGTATCTGGACTGGCTCTGAGCACTATGGGACTTAACATCTGAGGTCATCAGCCCCTAGAACTTAGAACTACTTAAATCTAACTAACCTAAGGACATCACACACATCCATGCCAGAGGCAGGATTCGCACCTACAACTGTAGCAGTCGCGTGGTTCCAGACTGAAGCGCCTAGAACTGCTCGGCCACTGCAGCCGGCAGTCTCAAGACTGAAGACTGCAACAATAACAATGATCAGATGGGATTTGAAATTCATTCCTCCTGAATATGATACCACACACACACTGAGACCTTCTAATGGAGGCCAGATGGCATCATTTTGAATAGGTATTCATGTCTGAAAACTGTGGTTACAGGAATAGCGGAACGGAAACAATGCAGAGGCTATCTAACTCAGATATTGGTGATGTAACATGGTGCAGTTATGATGAAATTAAGGCGACCCATTGGTGCTAAATGACAAGACTGGAGAACTGCACCAAACCAACATCAAGGTTGATGGCCACAACAACTTGTGTGGAAACATGCAGTTTCTATGCTATAGGAACAAAAATGTAAAATAATATATCCAGCAGTATCTGCTGAGTGACTGAGCAATAATAATTCTATATGACCTTGATAATTGTTGCATTTGAGACAAAGTATACAATATGTATATGTTAACTAAGTAGCTTTTAGAGTGATCAATAAACTGAAAATATTTCTAATATGGATAGAGAAAGTCTGCTCACCAAGAGGAAGTAGGTGTAAAACTCTAGAAAAGACAGAACATTGCTTACTTTTGGAGAATGGGTTTAAAAAAAAGACTGGTTGGTTTAAGTGTACAGAAGAAGTCACCCAGGGCCTCAGGTCAAAGGAGACTTACCAAACAGGATGAGAAATAAAAATGGACTGTGGGTACTGAAGAAGATTTCCTGAAATTGTAGTTTGTATTGAGATTCTTTCTATCTAGTATTCTTCTCTCAAAATTTACAGTAGGTTTTATGAACATCCCCCCCCCCCCCCATACACACACACACACACACACACACACACACATATATATATATATATATATATATATAAAGATGATGTGACTTACCAAATGAAAGTGCTGGCAGGTCGACAGACACACAAACAAACACAAACATACACACAAAATTCAAGCTTTCGCAACAAACTGTTGCCTCATCAGGAAAGAGGGAAGGAGAGGGAAAGACGAAAGGATGTGGGTTCTAAGGGAGAGGGTAAGGAGTCATTCCAATCCCGGGAGCGGAAAGACTTACCTTAGGGGGAAAAAAGGACGGGTATACACTCGCACACACACACATATCCATCCACACATATACAGACACAAGCAGACATATTGGTCTTTAAATATGTCTGCTTGTGTCTGTATATGTGTGGATGGATATGTGTGTGTGTGCGAGTGTATACCCGTCCTTTTTTCCCCCTAAGGTAAGTCTTTCCGCTCCCGGGATTGGAATGACTCCTTACCCTCTCCCTTAGAACCCACATCCTTTCGTCTTTCCCTCTCCTTCCCTCTTTCCTGATGAGGCAACAGTTTGTTGCGAAAGCTTGAATTTTGTGTGTATGTTTGTGTGTCTGTCGACCTGCCAGCACTTTCATTTGGTAAGTCACATCATCTTTGTTTTTAGATATATATTTCCTACGTGGAATGTTTCCCTCTATTATAACTATATATATATATATATATATATATATATATATATCCAAACCAAATCACCCTATTTAGACACTACACTTCTCTGAATGAACCCACAGCCTTGCCTTGTGGTTCTCATTCCTGTGTAGTGTAGCTCGCCCGGCCAGCCAGCTGAATGACAGTATCTTCTGCAACCCTGGCTGACCAAAAAGTTGAAGCATCCAGATGGGGAGAAGGGAACAAAATGAAACATGAGACTTCCTGGCAGATTAAAACTGTGTACCAGACTGGAGGTCAAATCTCGAACCTTTGCCTTTCCTGAGCATATGCTCTACTGTCTGTGCTATAAGCCATGACTTTCAGCGTGACCTCAAAGCTCGACTTCCACAGTACCTCATCTCCTACTTTCCAAACTTTGCAGAAGTCCTCCTGCAGACCTTTTGGGACTAGTACTCCTGGAAGAAAGCATAAAGCAAAGATGTGGCTCAGCTGCAGCCTAAGGAAATGTTTCCAGAATGAATTTTCACTCTGCAGTGGTGTGTGTGCCGATTCGATTCCCAGTGCGCTACACAATTTTAAACTGTCAGCATGTTTCAAATCAGTGCACAGTTCACTGCAGACTAAAACTTCATTCTGTAAATGAAACTTTACAGGTTGAGATGGTATTTGATGTTATTTCAGCAGTTACAAAGTTGAGTCAAATTTACAAAGAATTTGGTAGTATGAGTACCTTTATCATTATGATGTTGGCCTGTTCACAAGCAATGATTTGGTTGAGAAGGGTGTTGTAAAGCCACTGCATCCTCTCCTGAGACAAGCTGTCCCACGACTGTTGTAACTCATCCCTGACATCCTATGTACTAGCACTGGGCTGGAGTTGATGTCTGAGCTGGTCCCAAACATGTTCTATTGTGAATAAATCTGGGGATCTTGCTGGCCACAGGGGCACCTCAATATGGTGCAGACAGTTTCCAAAGACAAATGCCATGTGTAGTGGAGCATTGCACTGTTGAAAAATGCCATGTCACTGTCGCATGAGAGGTAATGCGTGAGGGTGCAGGATGTCTGCAGCATACCACTGTGCCATCAGTGTTCCCTCAGTCACTACCAGCTGTCACCTGAAGTCATACCTCATGGCTCTCTCCATCATGATGCCAGGATTAACACTACTGCGCCTAATCAAAAGTTTGGAAGAATGAGACTTCTCCTCAGGTTGCTGCCATACTCATCAACGATGGACCTCCGAGACTCATTGCTCAACACAATGCCATGCTATCCATGAGCAGTCCATGCTTCCCAGTCATTGCAACACTCCAAACACAGCTATTTCTGTTGTGGTATTAGCAGCCTATGCACGCAATGGTAACTCTCTAATGTGGCTGTTGCCAGTCCCTGAGAAATAGTGCAGATGCAGGGAGTCCATTACTTGTTCTTGGATGGTATGTGCAGATGTGAAGGTGTTATGTCATGCTTGGTGCATGATATGGCAGTCCTTCCTTGTGATGGTCAGGTGTGATCGACCAGAACTCTGAAGATGAGTATACCTGCTCTCACATTCCCAAGAAGTCGAATGTTGTGACATTGCCACATCCAAATGTCCCACAAAACTGGATTTTGCACCAGTTTACCAAATGGAGTCCAACAATGAGTTCCCTTTCAGGCTATGTTAGATGCTGATAATCCTGACTCCTGTGAGAAAGCAGCACATCCCTATCCTTCAAGATGACCATTTGACATCTGATCTGTACACACTGCTTATATTTCCTACCAGGCCTGGTAACAAAACTAAACACAAACACCACTAATGCTCTCTGGAGACCACACTACTTATCATAGACAACTGCAACTCTAAATCATTTACATACCCGGCAATGGTGTGTACATGTATGAAGTTACATTGACATCCCAACATATCTTCTGGATGCTTCACTTTTTTGTCTGGCAGTGTATTTTGATTGTGTATGCAAATAATGAATGGCTCATTAGAGATGCCTGTTTGTTTACTTCTCAAACTCTATGTAGCTTACTGACCTGTTTTGTTATTATTATTAATTTATTATCTACAGTGTGAACAGTGACAATAAATACGTCCCGTTTGAAAATTTTTATCCATTTGCAAGCACAAATTTAGATGGAAGATATTATGGGTAAGTTTCACAAAACCCTTTTGGAACAAATGGAACATCATTTCAGATGTAAGTTTGTTATCTAGATTAGGAAGCTTAAACACCCCAACCTCAGCCATAAGCCCCAGTCCTGTCACTTGCAAGATCTATTCCATCAGAATGATAGCCATCTTAAAACAAAGCAAGGTGAAAGGAGTAACTGCACTTGTTTTAATTCTACTCCAAATATAGTCCCCTACTACCTTTTTCTTTTATACCCTTTTTTTATACTTAATCCATATTCCATGCACATAAAAAATCTCCAGATTCGTTCCCAAGTTGCATTTTTCTGACGCTTATTACTTGGTGTATTATTCACATTCTGACAATAATGATAGTATGAGTACATTGAACAGAAATATTTTCCTTAAAGAAATATTCAAAATTTACAATTCATGTAAACCACATACACTTTGAAATTCAGCCTCATAAATAATAGTTTGTTTTAGGATTGACATCCGTTATTTAAAAGTCTTCTTTTTAAAAAAACATCTTGCCTTCTCCGAAAATTGTGCAACTCAAAGGTATTCCTATTAACCCTTTGAGTACCAGTGTTTTCTGCCCAAAACCACTCTTTTATTATTGTTGTTAAGTTTCATAAGGAACTACCAATGCTATTACAACATGGACACATGTAGTGGTACATTGAGGTACTTCTACAAATGTAAAGCATTGAACCAATCACTCACAGTGTTCAAAGTAACAGTCAGCATGGAGATGGTGTTATGAAATTCTGAAGAGGTTGTCACACACGTTTTTTTTTTTTTTTTTTTTTTGTGATCATACTGAGAAGGTCATTAACAGTACTAGTAGGTATATATAAAGTTATTGTAACATGAATTTATGTTTGTACTACTGCTTTTACAAGTGGTTTCAAAATGAAACCAGTGCAGCAGAATGTACTTTTGGCATAAATTTATTTTAATCTATTTTTCTTCGTTATCTAGGACTACAATTTGTTTTCGGCATTATGCGTTCACCAAAGTTTTGAGATGTGGTATAGTGTGTACAAAAAAATGTGGAATTGCTTTAAAATATATCTCATGAAATGATGGGTGGTTAGAAATTGTATGAACCAGGATTATTTATTATGGGATTATTTTATTATGGGATATGTAATAACTTTGTACATATCATTTTGCAAAACTCTTTCTTTAAATAGACATTGTGAATAATGCCACAGGCAGACTGTAATGTTTGTACAGTCCACGAACAGCTTCCATTAAGTAATGTTCATAGAGTCAATAATACATAATATCTAACAATGGAAACTCCAGGTAGGAATAACAATAATGTATGAAAAGATAAATCGATACTTACTGTAAAGAAGACACATTAACTTGCAGACGGGCCCAATTAAAAGACACTTACATAAAGCTTTTGGTCGCAGCCTTTGTCAGCAAAAGAGAAACACACACCATTCATTCACACAAGCAAGCACACCTCATGCACACATCACTGCCAACTCTGGCAGCACGGGCTGGAATGCATTCCAGCATTCTGGCCCGAGCTGCTGTTGTTGGCAGTCGTGTGCTTGAGGTGTGCTTGCTTGTATATATGAATGGTGTGTGTTTCACTTTAGGTGATGAAGGCTATACGCGAAAGCTTCTTGTGTCTTTTAATTGTGTCTGTCTGCAACTTAACGTGTCTTCTTTACAGTAAACAGCAATCTATCTTTTCCTACCATTTTGATACATAATATATGCATTTTATAAATTTCCATGAAAGTCACCATTGTGTAAAAAGTCAATCTGTTTTAATTAATTAATGAGCACAGTTTAGTTGAAGTCAGTGCTATGTTCAGGCAATTGTGTAAAGATTTAACTGAACTTTTTGGAGTACCCACCATTAGAAGTAAACGTCTGTTTAATTTAGACTCCTTAATGTCTATGTAGCTTATTGTTACAATTATGAAGTTTATTATATACATTGTGAACAGCTATAATTAATATGTCCCATACGAAAACTAACTTTGATTGGAAAATAAATAAAAAAAAGCCTTTTTAAAAACTACTAAAATGAAATTGTCTAAAGGACACTGAGAAAAACAGGACTTCTGAAGCATCAATCAGGTCATTAAACTTACAGCCTCTGAAACAACTCACGTCAGCTATCCAACTATGTGCAACTGGTATGACAACTATCACATTGCCAATAAGGATGCCGAAAAATAAACGGGGACTGTAGACTGCTAACATTCAGTATCCTATTGATCTGCTACATTATATTTGTAGTTCTGGCACCTTTTATATGACAAAACTATCTGGACTCAGCCTCATGATACCAGATCCTCACAGGTTCATAGATGGTAACTTGCTCATCAACAAGTGATTAGCCGGCCGAAGTGGCCGTGCGGTTAAAGGCGCTGCAGTCTGGAACCGCAAGACCGCTACGGTCGCAGGTTCAAATCCTGCCTCGGGCGTGGATGTTTGTGATGTCCTTAGGTTAGTTAGGTTTAACTAGTTCTAAGTTCTAGGGGACTAATGACCTCAGCAGTTGAGTCCCATAGTGCTCAGAGCCATTTGAACCATTTTTTGAACAAGTGATTAGTTCTTGCTAACAGACAATAATTTTTCCAATTTTCTTCTATTATCAATTTATTTATTTATTTCTCCGGTTCTGTTTTCCCTGCACTTCAGCCCTCCATCTTTAAAGCTCATATATTAAGGATTCAGACTCATTTATGAGTTACCTATCACTTTCTTTGATAATTCCAGGTTTAAAATCATGGCACTTGCCAATGATCTGTTTTTCTCTCTGGTCCTACCATATAGGTCCCCCTTCATGTGGACTCCTGGCTCACTTTTCCTGCACCCTCAAGCATTACCAGCCCTTTTCCATCAAAACCTTCATCTTCTGTCAGAAGAAGGAGACACTTGTCATGAAAGCTAACAACTTTATGTTTTTCTGCATCCTTCCATCTGCCACCACTTGATAAGCAAATTTTCTCCAATGATATTGCAAATACCAGGCATGGTTACAATGCTAAAGGTAGCCTTAGTTGTGGACTGTCAATGGCAGAAAAGATGCTTTGTGTGTAATATGACATGTAGAATTACAGATTTTATTTGACTTCTAATATCAGGTGTGTTATCACATTACATACTAAGTTCCTGTTAAAATAAACATTAGCCATTAATGTACCTTTGGAGGAATGGAATACATTTTGTTACAGATTTGCTCCCACAGCACAAATAAAATGCATTTCTGCACATTTGTTCCTATTCAAAATTATACCAACTTGTTCCACACTACAAGAACTCCAAGTGAGTAATGAGAATTTAGAAACAAGCTATCTTACACGAACCTTCAATAGAATTCTGTAAGTACAAGAGGGAGCACTGCCAGATTGAAGCTTTAAGCTGAATTGTGAGTGTACTGCATACCTCAGTTGGTAAGGAAATCTCTTGCATAAGGTATATGTCAAAGATTATAGTTCTGTTCTGCTACAGAGTTTTAATCTGCCAGAAATCTTCGTGAATAGATAGAGGTACTCAAAGTACCCTCCACCACACACCATCAGGTGGCTTGCGGAGTATGGATGTAGATGTAGAATAGTTGTACCAGTATCACACTTCCACAGAACTATCAAAAAATATATCTGCCTCTGTGAATGGTTCTCTGTTCTCTGTTCACATCAATGTTCTGTATTCTACCTCTCAATAAGTCTTGAATCCATCTGCAAACATCAGTCACACCATAGAAATTTGTATTCTTTGGAAGGTGTAACTGTAATACAGAATCAGATGATTCTCAAAAATCTGCAAATACCAAATTGTTCCTATCAAGTGCTGTGTTATTGTAGTAGTGAATAAGAGTATTTATAATGTTGTCCTTGAGTTTCAATATAATTAGCATTCCTTAGTTTTTATTTGCATTGGTTCAATGAAATCTCTACATTACTGTTACATAGTGTCCTAGTGATTGGGTTAGTTTGTTTTACAATAAAATGTCACAGAAAATATAATTTTTTTTAAATTTCAAGGATGTGTGTTAAAGTTTGCAACAGAATTAATGTTTCCACCACAACAGAATTAATGTTTCCACCACACAGTGCATATAAATGTTACTGTCAGCATGATGGAGGAGACAAAAGTATAATAAGATTTTGTGGGTAACAACTTGCCGCACTAACCACGTGATTTATAACCATATTATTTTGTCTATGGTATCAGTGCATTGTGAGTATCCTATAAAGAAGTTAATTGTTTGTGATATTATTGGTTTAATTCAAACTGTGTAAGTATGCCATTAATATGACATGCCAAAAAGGTGTCAGAATGGGAAATGGAATGATGATGTTTAGCATTCTTTAAATGATAAAACAAGGATGCACTCTGGGGAACAACAGCTGACTTACTTCTTATAGGAAAATTGTGATGATGAGTCACGTGGATATGAATATCTTGCGTTTCCCCACCTGGTAAAGAAAAAAAAGTGCATCAATGAAGAAATTCTAACAAATTAATCTCTATTTGTGTACATTCAGCTGCAAAGAAAATGTTTTTTAGACCAGTATTTTGCAATTGGAATCAGAAACAAGAACTTCTGTTTCAGTCCTCAATATGAACCTATGAATGACTATATTCAAAAAGACAGGCAGCATTGTTCACTCAAGAGTAATGCTAACATGAATACTTATGATGTTCTGAAATAATTCAAGAAAATGAATTGTAGTTTTTGGTAATAGACTAAGAATAGGGTGAGAAATGTAGCATGTGACTGTTATTCATAACAGAATATGTTGAGATGTGACATGATATCCCAAGCAGTGTAATATTGACTTATACCACATACTTTTAAGTAAGAGTTTAGCAATGTTCTTCATGTGATAATGAGAGTAGATTTGTTGATCTGGCACAATTTTTCTCTCATTGATTTGAAGTGAACCTCACATTACAACTCACTGAATTTCATTAAGTAATAATCGGTGCTGCATCACTGGCCAAAGCTAGATTACAATTTGTTGCAAGTGAAAAATGTGTTTCTTTAGTTTAAAAAAATACTTGAAAATACACCCCTGGAAATTGAAATAAGAACACCGTGAATTCATTGTCCCAGGAAGGGGAAACTTTATTGACACATTCCTGGGGTCAGATACATCACATGATCACACTGACAGAACCACAGGCACATAGACACGGGCAACAGAGCATGCACAATGTCAGCACTAGTACAGTGTATATCCACCTTTCGCAGCAATGCAGGCTGCTATTCACCCATGGAGACGATCGTAGAGATGCTGGATGTAGTCCTGTGGAACGGCTTGCCATGCCATTTCCACCTGGCGCCTCAGTTGGACCAGCGTTCGTGCTGGACGTGCAGACCGCGTGAGACGACGCTTCATCCAGTCCCAAACATGCTCAATGGGGGACAGATCCGGAGATCTTGCTGGCCAGGGTAGTTGACTTACACCTTCTAGAGCACGTTGGGTGGCACGGGATACATGCGGACGTGCATTGTCCTGTTGGAACAGCAAGTTCCCTTGCCGGTCTAGGAATGGTAGAACGATGGGTTCGATGACGGTTTGGATGTACCGTGCACTATTCAGTGTTCCCTCGATGATCACCAGTGGTGTACGGCCAGTGTAGGAGATCGCTCCCCACACCATGATGCCGGGTGTTGGCCCTGTGTGCCTCGGTCGTATGCAGTCCTGATTGTGGCGCTCACCTGCACGGCGCCAAACACGCATACGACCATCATTGGCACCAAGGCAGAAGCGACTCTCATCGCTGAAGACGACACGTCTCCATTCGTCCCTCCATTCACGTCTGTCGCGACACCACTGGAGGCGGGCTGCACGATGTTGGGGCGTGAGCGGAAGACGGCCTAACGGTGTGCGGGACCGTAGTCCAGCTTCATGGAGACGGTTGCGAATGGTCCTCGCCGATACCCCAGGAGCAACAGTGTCCCTAATTTGCTGGGAAGTGGCGGTGCGGTCCCCTACGGCACTGCGTAGGATCCTACGGTGTTGGCGTGCATCCGTGCGTCGCTGCGGTCCGGTCCCAGGTCGACGGGCACGTGCACCTTCCGCCGACCACTGGAGACAACATCGATGTACTGTGGAGACCTCACGCCCCACGTGTTGAGCAATTCGGCGGTACGTCTACCCGGCCTCCCGCATGCCCACTATACGCCCTCGCTCAAAGTCCGTCAACTGCACATACAGTTCACGTCCACGCTGTCGCGGCATGCTAACAGTGTTAAAGACTGCGATGGAGCTCCGTATGCCACGGCAAACTGGCTGACACTGACGGCGGCGGTGCACAAATGCTGCGCAGCTAGCGCCATTCGACGGCCAACACCGCGGTTCCTGGTGTGTCCGCTGTGCCGTGCGTGTGATCATTGCTTGTACAGCCCTCTCGCAGTGTCCGGAGCAAGTATGGTGGGTCTGACACACCGGTGTCAATGTGTTCTTTTTTCCATTTCCAGGAGTGTATTACTTTGATCTAGTTCTGCATGACATGTGAATATTATACAGACTAACTATACAGCAAAGGAGTCAGTCATTTACATACTTTTTACATAAAAACATCAGTTTGTTATCCTGAAACCTTCATTAACTGCTGAAAATGTCCTAATTAGCCAGAACACTCTATAAATTATTACTTACTTCTATAATATACAATTAATTTCATATTTCTCTAATAAGACAGCACAATCTAATATGAAATTTTTCCAGGTATATTCATCTCATAACACATATTTACTAAACATATGATTAGAGTACAGGATACATGCAGACATGTATTACACGACTTCATATAAAGGTACAGCTATTGAAAGGTATCAGTATTTTTATATTTTTTACTGACCACTCAATACGTTTAACGATGAACTACATTCTGATCAATGATCAGTGCATTCTTTATTAACTTTTCCACTGAGTAGTGTAGCATGATGGTATACAGAACTCTTTAGTGTTTGTCACCTGATCTACCACAAAACTTAAGGCATTGCCTCTTTAAGAAAAGAAGGAAAGAACATTGGAATTTAACTTCCTGTTGACAGAATATTCATTTGAAGTGAAGTGATTCCTTATTTGGACAAGGATGAGGGAACAAAACTGACCATAATCTACACAAAAAAAAAGATTTCTGGCATTTAGAGATATTGTGGTCATCCATAATCTGTATAGAAAGTTTGAAAAAAAAAAAGGTGGGGGTATTTCTCTTGTATCACACCACCACACTGGTGCATAAAACAACTTCTCATCCCATCTAAAGATTTTCTTAAATCATATTCTTATCTGTGGTTAGATGATTTACGTACCAATAACTGAGCTGTAAAGCATATCCATGTGCACGTACAAATTCTGATCATTACATAGTAGTTATGAATAGCAGGCTAAAATTCATAAGAATAAAAGAGAAGAAAGGAGACCGGACCAAAGATGCAGTTCAGTACTGACAAATAAAGAAATAATTCGAGAAGGTAAAAATTCACTGAGTCAGTGGTTAATGGGCTAAGTGAAAGTACCGATGGTTCTTCTGCAGATGGAATAGAATAAAGAAGAAAATAACCAATAGGCACAACAAAGACATGGATGTAAAAATCATGCAAACTCATAATATCTCTAGCTTACTGTTGAAAGATGAAAGTGTAAGAATGCTGAAGATGTAAAATGCCAACATACAAAATCACAATGAATGAGAATGACTGGTAAATAAGTTTTAAAAAATGTAGGACCATAGGAAGCGTTTATTTGGGTGCGGAAAGATTAAACACAATTTCAGCAAAGCAAAATGTAAGGGTCTAACCTGTTATGATAATGTTCTCTTGGATATTGAAACAGAGCACACAGATGACAGCAGTACATCAAAAATCAGTATTATAGAGTTGTCCCACATGTGATAAAAGAAGGGGAGGCCGAAGTGAGCACAATAGATGATCCAGTACCGTGGGCTGAGCTCAGAAAACTCAAAAAAATCGAATAGATACCTTCAGATTTATTAAAATCACTGGGAGGTTCAGAAACTAAAATGTTATTTTATTTATGAAACAACAGACATGCAAAAGGTTGAGAGAAGCGTTATCATCAAACCAGAGAAGAGGCACATGTGATTTTGATTGAAATATCACAGCTGTAAACTGTTATCCAGAATAATAAAGAAGACAATAGAAAGAAAAGTTGGACATGCACAGGAAAATGATTAGGTCAACAAACTAATTTGGATACTCAATTTTGTTATGGGAGATTATTAATATTATTAATTATTAATAAAAAATATTGATAACAATGGGACATCTTCATAGTATTTTATGATCCTGAGAAAGCCTTTCATGTGGTAAAGTGGAGTAAGATGTTAAAAATGCTGAAAATTAGGTGGATGAAGTACCAAAAAATTACTCAAAATTTCTGATATTTGTTTTATGGGCATATGCCAGTGGTCCAAGGCATAATTCTCTGCCTAATGTTTTGTCCCAGTGCTGGAGACATCATCAGAGACTTTAATGACCACAAAGCAGTTACCATCTCAAACATGTTCAGCAAACCACACTGTTTATGTGTCCACACAACAGTCAGTTTTCTGAGCTTGTTTGAATCTGTAATTGCTTTCTGAGTCATTAAAGCCTCTGATGATATCTCCAGTGGAAGATGAAAAGTTAGGCAGATAATTAAGCCTTGGACCATGTCATTATGCCCATAAAAAAACATCCGCAATAATGCAAGTACTGGCTGTGAACAAAAAATTGACAAGACAGGATGGTGGAAGAAATGTGGTAGTATGTTACAATGCTGAAAATGAAGTGGACAGATAAAGTATAAAATGAAGAGACACTGAATCATGCAGTCAGCAAAGGAAGTCTATGGAAAGCACTTATCTTACTAGCAGAAACAAACAGGTTTCTAGAGCATTTGTTGAGGCACCAGAAGAAGAAAACTGTTAAGGTCACAAAATGGCAGTCCACAAGACTGATGCACCTTTGAATTGTTCAGTACTTTAATGAAAACCACTTACACGTAAACATCAGTAATACATTCCCTCAAAATCCATCGAGGATAGTGGAACAGCAACCAGACATGAAGTACACGAATAACGAAAATTGTATTTCAAATGTTATTTACTCAAAACATGCTACCACTTTCGAAGGAAAAAGCATAATCTTCAGGCCTCTGTATATGAAAACATACATAGTACAGTAGTAACTTGTACATTATTACATACTCCAGCAATACAATATAGCCAAGGGAATCCCATACATTCAATTAATTACACCAGTAAAGCAACAGAAGTCACATACATCCCTAATCGAAACTCTAACAAATACGGCATGGACCAATAATATAATGAAACAACCCAATAACACAGAAGCAAATGGCTGGAGTAAACAAATGCAACAGAACCGTAATGGACAAACGTTCATTGGATAATGCAAACTCACTGAAATAATAAGAGTATATGTGATATTATAGTGATGGACAAAAATTGCAATACCAGGCAGGAGTTTGCAACATAAACAAAAGTTGATACACATGTTACTATATCTGAAAGATGATGTATATTCAAATTTTGTGCCAGTTGCACAAGAATGGCACTAGTAGCACCACTATGAGGATGCAAATCAGGTTTGTTTTAAATACGCACTGTAACGGTTGTGAACATTAATCACCTTTGAGACTGGATGTGATGAGTTGATGTCAGTCAAGAATGACTTTAAGGTGACAAAGATGCCATTATCAACACCTCACTGAGTTTGAACGAGGTCATGTAACAGGGCTATAAGAGGCTGGATGTTCTTTCTGTGATAATGCAGAAAGACTTCGCAGGAATCTAGCCATTGCACATGATTGCTGGCAGCGGTGGTTAAGAGAACGTATGTCGCAAGAAGATCTGGCTCTGGATGGCCACATGGCACTACCAAGAGAGAAGGCCATCATGTTTGGCATATGGCTCTGGCACATCGCACTGCATCTACAGCAGCAATTTGAGCAGAGGGAACCTTAGGGACACAATGAACTGTTACAGATTGGTTACTTCAAGAACAGCTTTGAGCCAGACGCCCTGTAGCATGCATTCTGCTGACCCCAAACCACTGCCATTTGGGACTTCAGTGGTTTCTAGCAAGAGCTCATTGGAGGGCAGAATGAAGGTCTGCTGCATTTTCTGATGATAACTGGTTCTGCCACTTGGTGCCAGTGAAGGCCTTTTGTTGGTTAGGAGGTGGCCAGTGAGAGCCTGTAATCAACCTGTCTGTGGCCTAGGCATACTGAACCTACAGCTGGAGTTAAGGTTTTGGAGTGCAATTTTATATGACAGCAGGAGCACCCTGACTGTGTATGTTAATCTGGTGATTCAAACTTTTGTGATGCCTTTCATGAACAGCACTGTAGGGGTTGTTATCAACATAGTAACAATCACCCACATACCACTTTTGTAACCCAAAATGCTCTACAGAGTTTCGACATGTTGCCTAGGTCTGCTCAATCACCAGATCTGTCCCCAGTAGAGCAGATATCAGACACCACCGGGTGAAAACTCCAGTGTCACTATCAAACAGCATTAAGCGTCCCTGTATTGACCGACCAAGCGCAAAGTTTTCCTGCTTGTATTCAACATTCTGGCAGTTATTAACATACCAGCAGTTCACATTTGCTGTGGGTTATCTGGCACTTACATTAACCTGTGATATTGCAATGCTAATCACTTAAATATATTACCTAGACAAATATAGTCCCAAAATTTCATTACTCCATATTAATTATTTTTTGGTGTTGTGATTTTTTTCTGTCAGTGTATTTCGGTGAGTGTGTGTTATTCAATGAATGTTTGTTCATTAGGTTTTTGTTTCATTTGTTTACTCCAGCTGTTTGGCTTTATGTTATTACGTTGTTTTGAATTATTATTGGTACACCCTATGTTCAAAGGTGTTCCGATTAGTGACAGACATGACTTCAGTTGCTTGGTGGTGTAATCCATTGTATGTGTGGGCTCCCCTTGGGTACATTAAATTGATGGAGTATGCAATTACTGTAAAATAGCTAAGCAATATAAATTAGATGTTGGGTTTTGTTTTTTCAGGTACCGATAGTATATCTTTATTTTGCAGTTTTATGTTATGATTTATCCCCATTTTAATCACCAGCTGTGATTTTTGTTGTAAGTACTCTCATTGTACTTTATTATCATGCTATGTATGTTTCCATACACTAGGGTCTGAAGATGCCAATTTTTCGCAGACTGGTAACATGTTTTGAATAAATGAAATCAGAATGACAATACAGCAGTTGGTTTCAACTTTCATTATTCAAAAACTTAAGCAATACATGTTTCATGGAGGGCATAACAATAGACTCATGATGAAATGTTGATTCTACAAAAAGAGGGTATAAGAATCATCTGTGGAGCTAAATATATGGAACTGTGTCATGGCCTGTGTCCAAAAACTGGTGTGCTGACCATAATACACACGTATATTCTAAAAGTTGTTGCTTGTTAAAAGCGTGCACACCATCATATTTTCATCAGTGCAATACTAGAAATAAAGAAAAAAATTCATAGGCAGCCAATGAACAGCCCTCTATGGAAAGGGTCCACAAAATGCACGAATGAAATTAGCCAACGCACTGCCCAGTATAATTAAGTTTTATTCTATGGCCAATTTTGGTGTTATTTTCTGACAATTTTTGGGTTTTTTCTGCCAAATTTTGTATTAGTTTCTGACAGTTTATTTGTGAAGCACCACTCATTCCTTCTTTTTGTTTAGGTTATTACTTCTTCATGACACGTTGAAAATTAAATAAAACTTCAAAGTTCACTTCTGAGACATAATGCCACCCCACCCACCAACGCTTCACTCTAGGGTGAAAATAGCCATCCAGGAAATAAAACTGAACACACAACACAAACTGCCTTCAGTGCAACATCAGACATTTACAATATCCACATATCCTGCTGGCATTGAAAGTTGCTTTTTCACTAAATTATGAAAATATTTGTATACCTTCAGGATATCATAAGCATTCCAGATTTGCTATTCTAGGACGTTTAACAGACTCTTTGCCACATCAGCATTAATAAAGCTCATTATCATCCCATGGTTGAAAGAAGATTTGTCAATATAGGTTACATGGGTCTATGGCCACAAATATTGTTAGTCTACATTGAAGGTGCAACCCAGCACTTATCAATGTTTCTTTCACCTCTGTATGAAGTATCTGTCCCTTAATGTTTTTCTGAAGCTTGTTAGTTTAGTCACTAAATACTTATTTTCCCACAAAAATGAAGTAATCTTCACTTTTAACTTGGAATACAGGTAACGGTTCTACTGAGAAATGTCAGATTTCCTGATATTTTTGTACATCAAACTGTACCACAAAGGATGTGGAGGTCTTAAAAGCAGTGAATCACTAAACTGCACATTCTTTTGTAGTATGTAAATATAAATACAAAAATCACCAAACACAAATCGACATGGCACCCACTCCATTTGCTTCTACCAGCCATACAGAGCATCGGACAAGTGATGTGATGCAAACTTGTTTCTGGTGGTACAACAGAACAATTGGAGTGTTTATTTCACTGTTTGTTAAATTATTATTTTTACTATTTTGTGAATGGGGTTTGTGGTGACAGTGTGCTGTTGAGTAGGCCAGGGCATAGGCTAACTTTAAATGGCTTCAGAAGCCATGCTGATTTACATGCTTTTTTATATTTATACCAGCTACAAAAATATGTAGGTTACAGAATGATTTTTTAATTTTGCTGCAGAGTCTGTGCTGATACAAATCTTCCTGACAGATTAAAACTGTGTGCCAGACCGAGACTCAAACTTGGGCAGGTGCTCTACCAAATAAGCTACCCAAGCATGACTCTCGACCTGTACTCACAGCTTTACTTCTGCCAGTGCCTTAAACAACTACCTACTAAACTGCCTACCTTCCATATGCAGTTTTGTTTGAGGTCACATCTAGAACTATAGTTCATTACAACAGAAATCAGTTGTCATATATACAATAATTCTCAGCAATGATTATACACAATTGTCATTGTTGAGAAAAAAGGTTGAAGGCCAATGTCATCATTCAATAACTATCAGTCACCAACATTAGTAAACTGCTACCCTCAGAGTTACAATATTTTGACCCAGGAAAAGGGAAACTGCTGAATTTCACAAATTTCTGTAAAAACTGCTGTATTCACATTACGATGCTAAAAATCATAGATTTCACATTATTTTCTGCTTTATCATTTACACAAAATATTCCTGTCCCTGAGACTCTCATCACAGTGAAGTTTAAGTTTCATCTAACGAAATTACGTCAACAAAACTCTTTCTGCAAAACATGTAAACAGCAGCAGACCATTTTTTGGTAATCTTATCAGATGTTTATTCAGAAGAATGTATTATTGTGTTGTTTATCTAGAACTGTAACCTTAAGTTATTTTTAAACATATGCAATGAATCATTTGATGTTGAATAAAGTATCATTATTATTAAGGAAGTAGACGAGATACTCTCTCTCTCTCTCTCTCCCCCCCCCCCTCCCCCCCCTTCCAACTACTTATAGATCAACATAATTAACATAGAATAATGTGAAACCTATTTAATTGTATAGTCAAAAAGCAAAATCTGTGTTCAGTTTTTGGCGTAAGCAAGTTATTATTATTATTATTTCTCTTTCTTCTCTCAGACGTTATGTATGGTTAAAAATGGAAAGCGATGTGGACCTTGATCAAGCGTAACTTCCTTTTAACTGTACGGTATATGTTACATTGCATTTAGGAACTTTCGGGTAATTGAACATGTATCAATAATTACAGATTTCTGTAGTTGTATATATAAGTTTGGATGTAGCTGTATTGCGTTGATGTACTGGTGGATATTGTGTGGTATGACTCCTGTAGTTGATAGTATAATTGGTATAATGTCAACTTTATCCTGATGCCACATGTCCTTGACTTCCTCAGCCAGTTGGATGTATTTTTCAATTTTTTCTCCTGTTTTCTTCTGTATATTTGTTGTATTGGGTATGGATATTTCGATTAGTTGTGTTAATTTCTTCTTTTTATTGGTGAGTATGATGTCAGGTTTGTTATGTGGTGTTGTTTTATCTGTTATAATGGTTCTGTTCCAGTATCATTTGTATTCATCACTCTCCAGTACATTTTGTGGTGCATACTTGTATGTGGGAACGTGCTGTTTTATTAGTTTATGTTGTATGGCAAGTTGTTGATCTATTATTTTTGCTACATTGCCACGTCTTCTGGGGTATTCTGTATTTGCTAGTATTGTACATCCGCTTATGATGTGATTATTATTATTATTGTTTTTCTCAGACGTTATGTCTGGTCAAAAATGGAAAGTGACGAGGACCTTGATCAAGCGTGACTTCCTTTTAACTGTACGGTATATGTTACATTGCATTTAGGAACTTTCGGGTAATTGAACATGTATCAATAATTACAGATTTCTGTAGTTGTATATATATGTTTGGATGTAGCTGTATTGCATTGATGTACTTGTGGATATTGTATGGCATGACTCCTGTAGTTGATAGTATAATTGGTATAATGTCAACTTTATCCTGATGCCACATGTCCTTTACCTCCTCAGCCAGTTGGATGTATTTTTCAATTTTTTCTCCTGTTTTCTTCTGTATATTTGTTGTATTGGGTATGGATATTTCGATTAGTTGTGTTAATTTCTTCTTTTTATTGGTGAGTATGATGTCAGGTTTGTTATGTGGTGTTGTTTTATCTGTTATAATGGTTATGTTCCAGTATAATTTGTATTCATCATTCTCCAGCACATTTTGTGGTGCATACTTGTATGTGGGAACGTGTTGTTTTATTAGTTTATGTTGTATGGCAAGTTGTTGATGTATTATTTTTGCTACATTGTCATGTCTTCTGGGGTATTCTGTATTTGCTAATATAGTACATCAGCTTGTGATGTGATCTACTGTTTCTATTTGTTGTTTGCAAAGTCTGCATTTATCTGTTGTAGTATTGGGATCTTTAATAATATGCTTGCTGTAATATCTGGTGTTTATTGTTTGATCCTGTATTGCAATCATGAATCCTTCCGTCTCACTGTATATATTGCCTTTTCTTAGCCGTGTGTTGGATGCGTCTTGATCGATGTGTGGCTGTGTTAGATGATACGTGTGCTTGCCATGTAGTGTTTTTTTTTCCAATTTACTTTCTTCGTATCTGTTGATGTTATGTGATCTAAAGGGTTGTAGAAGTGGTTATGAAATTGCAGTGGTGTAGCCGATGTATTTATATGAGTGATTGCTTTGTGTATTTTGCTAGTTTCTGGTTGTCCTAGAAAGAATTTTCTTAAATTGTCTACCTGTCCATAATGTAGGTTTTTTATGTCGATAAATCCCCTTCCTCCTTCCTTCCTGCTTAATGTGAATCTTTCTGTTGCTGAATGTATGTGATGTATTCTATATTTGTGGTATTGTGATCGTGTAAGTGTATTGAGTGCTTCTAGGTCTGTGTTACTCCATTTCACTACTCCAATATTGGTATAGCATAAGTATTTATAGCTTTTGTCTTGTTTCTTGCTGTCAATTTTGTTTTCAGTATTTTTGTTAGTCTTTGTCTATATTTTTCTTTTAGTTCTTCTTTAATATTTGTATTATCTATTCCTATTTTTTGTCTGTATCCTAGATATTTATAGGCATCTGTTTTTTCCATCGCTTCTATGCAGTCGCTGTGGTTATCCAATGTGTAATCTTCTTGTTTAGTGTGTTTTCCCTTGACTACGCTATTTTTCTTACATTTGTCTGTTCCAAAAGCCATATTTATATCATTGCTGAATACTTCTGTTATCTTTAGTAATTGGTTGAGTTGTTGATTTGTTGCTGCCAGTAGTTTTAGATCATCCATGTATAGCAAATGTGTGATTTTGTGTGGGTATGTTCCAGTAATATTGTATCCATAATTTGTATTATTTAGCATGTTGGATAGTGGGTTCAGAGCAAGGCAGAACCAGAAAGGACTTAATGAGTCTCCTTGGTATATTCCACGCTTAAGCTGTATTGGCTGTGATGTGATATTATTTGAATTTGTTTGGATGTTTATTATGGTTTTCCAATTTTTCATTACCATGTTTAGGAACTGTATCAATTTAGGATCTACTTTGTATATTTCCAATATTTGTAGTAACCATGAGTGGGGTACACTATCAAAAGCTTTTTGGTAATCAATGTATGCGTAGTGTAGCGACCTTTGTTTAGTTTTAGCTTGATATGTCACCTCTACATTTATTATCAGTTGCTCTTTATATCCTCGTGCTCCTTTGCAACAGCCTTTTTGTTCTTCATTTATAATTTTGTTGTGTGTTGTATGTGTCATTAATTTCTGTGTAATGACTGAAGTTAATATTTTGTATATTGTTGGTAGGCATGTTATGGGGCGATATTTAGCTGGGTTTGCTGTGTCTGCTTGATCTTTAGGTTTCAGATAAGTTATTCCATGTGTAAGTGTATCAGGGAATGTGTATGGGTCTGCAATGTAACTGTTAAATACCCATACACATTCCCTGATATGCTTATTATTATTATTATTATTATTATTATTACTGTTACTATTACTTATACACAAAATTGTATCTATCCTGTCCTCACTGCACATACTCATCCGTGATGCAATATCTGCACTGACTGCTAGGTTCTGCAAAGAAGAAATAGACCTGATCGAAATGATTGAATCAATCCGTATCACTACCTGAAATATTGGGTGTTCAGTGGGAAGATGGCAGTTGACAGAATGTGGTAGTATACTTGTGGGATATTTGTATAGAAGGATATGGCATCAATAATCGAAAAGAAATGAATGAAAGTGGCAACCAAATATTACACATTTGTAAACTGGTTAGTATTAACTATTGTCTATGTGTTATAAACTGTTGGAAATTCTGAATCTGATTTCTTAGAAATCAATGGTGTTTCCAGTTTATTTGACGGTTACTGTTGCCCTTGCATTTATGCACCACTACATTCTTAAGACACAGTGTGCTGTCATTCAGGATTTCCTGGAATTATCAGCTCCCCCAGGAGATAAAAATCATACATTAGTTTTAAGAGGATGAATATTGATGATGTGTTTCTGGTTTCTAACAAAATCAACTGTTTAGTTTTACACATGTTACTTAGATGACTGACCAAGTTGTCATCCCCAGTTGTCCTGAGTGTGGGTCTCACATGTGTGATCACCACCTGCAATCCCAACAGACTGTTTGGTATTGAGATAAATGATTGTAGCTTCATCATAAGTTGCAGTGGTATTTGTATTGCCTATGTCACATTCTTTGGTTGGTTGGTTGGTTTTGGGGAAGGAGACCAGACAGCGTGGTCATCGGTCTCATCGGATTAGGGAAGGATGGGGAAGGAAGTCGGCCGTGCCCTTTCAGAGGAACCATCCCGGCATATGCCTGGAGTGATTTAGGGAAATCACGGAAAACCTAAATCAGGATGGCCGGACGCGGGATTGAACCGTCGTCCTTCCGAATGCGAGTCCAGTGTCTAACCACTGCGCCACCTCGCTCGGTGTGTCACATTCTTTCTTACATTTAGTAGTCACTACTTGCTTGCCTAAATTAGAGCACTGCCTCTGTCAAGTTTGATGCTATGACAATTTTGAAGTGGTCTTTCTCTTTATAGTCCTACTTTTGGAATCCTTAGAACAAACTGATGAAATGTTGTGATAGCTTCACTTAATTCTTCATGCTTCTGTCCCATTTGATGGAAAGTATTATGAACAGAACAGTCAAGTGAAAATTTATAGCTATTTATTACTGATAGTTAAGTACAACCTGCCCAGGTAGCCTTGTGTGTTAATGTGATCACTTCTGGTATGGGGAGGTATGCCTATCACGGATCGAATCTGCCTAACAGATTAATGATGACGAGTCATTGTGCTGGCCAGCATGGATGTGATTTTTAGGCAGTTTTCCACATCCCACTACATGAATACCAGACTAGCTCCCATGTTCTGCCTCAGATACATGCTCCGCAAACATTTAGAATACCTTCTCACACTTGGACGTAGAATTTATTCTATATGCAGACAGAATGGGTACACTGCTTCTGGCCTGGGAGGTGAATAGGAGACTGATGACTGTTTGGTCTCCTTAACCACTTACTCAGCATCACCAGTAAATACATAGGACATTTTGAGGTGAAAGCTGTAGAATGTGCTAAATTCAGGCCAAAATGTTTCCTTTGATTCATTGATCACACATTTGTGGCATGGCCACACAGAATGAAAAAACTCCAGGACTTCCTGAACACCTGAAATACCATATAAAATTAACTACAGAATTTGGAAAAGGGAGCAGCAACATTTAGTTCACGTATTAGTTATGAGAAAATTAGAGATGCTGAGTCACAGATAGGCACAACAAAGAGACTCTCAGAACGTACATTCCACCTTGGATTTTCCATTGTTTGATTATGAGAAAATCGACCGTATCTCTTAGCCATGTGTATAGAAAATCCACACGGAAGGACCCCTATCTCCGAAGCTCCAGTCACCATTATCCATCGCAAGAAATGCCATGCTGAAGACTATTGTAAATAAAGCTTTGTAATATTAATGGCCTCCAAAATTCAGGCATATTTCACATTTGTGGTAATATGGCATGTCATATGTGAATATATTAGGTCTGCATATCAACTGTTCCCAAACACTGTTTTCAGTTTAGGAGTGAAATAAGACCAGTATTGTGGTGCATACTCCACTTCAAATTGTTAAGACAACTTTAATTAAGAGATGGAAGCTTCAATTTAAGCTCTGGGACCTGACATTTAGTTTAAAAAGAGTTTTGTTTGTCTTCTCATCTGCCACAGGCAGTACATACAGAGACATCTGCAGTTCATGGAAAAATGACCTTGACTTAAGAAAACAAATGTGCACTAAGGGTCCAGCAGGCACCAGATGTTAAACTTAGCTACAAACAGTACCACAGAACTAAACACTATGCCACAGTCTGGATGGAGACCTGGCAGTGAGCTACATGTGAGACCCACGCTTGGAGCATCTGAAGAAGGTGGCTAACCTAGCCAAAAATATTGTGTGCAAAATACCATCAACAAATCAGACAGAAAAAACCACATAAACAGCAGTCTTTCTAATGGAATTAATGGAATGACATGATCAATATTCCTCTTCTATAATAAAAATAAAATCTGATAATGAAGTTTTCTTAACTTCAGAACAGTTGGTTTAATCATTTGGTAAAAGCAGATACAAAAAATGAGAATATTAATGTGTCACTGGGCTCAATGTACTCATCTTGATTGGGGCACAAATGAGGTTATATTGTAACATTGAAGACAATGCAAGCAATTGTGGATTACAAACAAGTAGTACTTGTTCTGAATTGTACTTTGTGTGTCCAATGTCTATTTATGAATAACAATAAATGTTTTGGAAAAAAGAATTCTGCCTTAAACAAATACAATTTTTTTCTTGTGCTTGTTCAATGCACACTCCTTTTCCCTAAAATTTATTTATTTGAAAGCAAACACAGACCAAAAAATGAGCTTGAACCTCAAGCTGAACATCCATCAATGTTACCAAAAAATTTAAAAAACTGAATGCAGATTGTCTTGAACAGACATGATCCCATAGAAATTCTATGGAAGCATTTTATGCTTCCCACATAAATTCCTCACATTCAACAGTAAACACATGTTTTAGAATAAGGAAGACTGAGCATCTGCCTACCTATCTGTGTTTGCAGCTACTATGAGCTCTTCTTTGAGCTTAATCTCCAAGCATTTTTTGATTCCACTTCCCTTATGTCTTTATGACTAATAAAAAGCTACATTCAACTTGGAAAGTCCTATTAATAATACCGTTTTGATGGTCACTACTGATAAAATGTTCATTTTGGAGGAGAAGCACAATCATAAGATGCATCGAATACATTATAATAATAAGCTGCAAGCTGATGAAGTTTTAATTTTTTGTCATATGGTGCAACACATACTTTAATCAGTATGCTTAATATATTATAAATGTTTACAAATAAAAGAATGGAATTTGTAAATCGGCTCCTCTGTTGTACACCTATAATACAAAAAAGTCTCCAACAAATGTAGACCATAAGAGACCCATTAAGTAAGAGTTTGTTATGTAAATTTACTTGTTAACAGAGTTAACACAAAACTACAAGCCTGGTTTTTGCAGCTCCTTTTGTTATAAACTGTTTGCCAAGTTCTTATAAAAATATCAATGTGCTTTTGTGAGCGCACACATAGAATTTGAGAAAGAAATCAGCATGCACACAAAAGACACTAAAATGTTTACTATTTCTGCATGATTGTAATTTTTATTATTCATGGTATCTGAGCAGTAAAATACTTGCAAACCATTTTAAAATATTGTAGATCAAGAAGTAAAATTAAAAATATAAAATTACCTTCACATAATGAAAATGCATGGGATTCCACATAAGCAACACATTACAATTCCAGAGTAAAGGAATTAAATCAGTCTATTCAACAGAACATTTCACAACAAAATGATAATAAATCTACAAGGAATTATGTGAAGTGCACTATTACAGCTTACCACACAATTATGTAGTTAGTTACTTTCACATTACAAAGGTTATGTGGGTTAATTTAATTCTAAAACATACTTGTATGTAATTCACAAGAATACAAATACAGTATACTATCACTTATATATTATTAACCTTAAAACTACAAATGAAATGAGCAATGTTTCTAGTTGTTAGTGTGTTGTCCTGTATGTCCAAAGGCACACGGAACACCTGTTCCCTTACTGGAAGACATTTATCACAAATCTGGCAAACACTAAATCGTACAAGAATAACACACACTGTTTAGGTTGTATTAGTGGAAGCATAAATCACACAGCACATTATGTAACAAGGAAATTTTTAAAAAGTAAATCCTCAGAAATTACTGTGATCTCCACAGGTGTTTTCACACAAAATTCCCAATTATAACTGTTTCAGATTGAATATTAGAATTACCCAATGCTTGTACCCAACTGCAGTAATTAATTTTGATCATACAATCTCTAATCTCTAATATTTCACTGGAAACCAGGCAGAATACGGTGATTACTGAAAGAAGATAGTAACCTCTCATTCATAAATTTGCAAAACTCTTATTATGTTTATAAATGACTGAAAATGTGTATACATTGAATTTATCCTTCTTCTATGGGTTCAACTTGTGCTGTTGCGCACTGTTACCTCCAGTGTTTGCCCCCACTATAAAAATTCAAGGTTAAAAGTCACATTCTGTAATTAAGAAATACTTTCTTCCATAATTACAAAGTAATTGCTTGTCCACATGTCCCAACTGTGGATCAATACTTGTAATATTACAGAAAAAACTGTCCTCCTTTTATACATAACTTACGTCACACACAGTGACAGTATGAACTGTGAAAACCTTTCGTTCCTTTACTTTGAGTCCATTTTAATTTTAACTGACTTCAACATTACACAGACATACTTTGGCATGATTTTTCTGGAGCTGGAGAGGATGTAAAGGTTAGACAGAGTTATCACACTGCTAGGAATATGCAGGTGGGGATGATACAGGCTGTGTGTCTAGGCCCAGCAATCCAAGCTTAGAGCAACACACTGAGAGGCCATCAGTGGTGGTCGGGGTACCTAGCAGGATGCGCGGCATTTCACACTGCTCGCACTTGTCCAGCAAAGGGTGGTTGCGGAATGTACACTCTGAACACATCCAACTGGGTCCGTCAGTGGTTGACTCCCCAGCTGGCGCCGTGGGGGATGGGGCTTGATGCGTGGCTGTAGGATGTGCATGATCATGCCCTGCAACAACAAAAACAAATAATTATCACCTCCACTTTTCTACTTTCTACTCAGACAACACATTTCTCTCTCTGTGTTCATTAATACTATTTAGCAAATGCATGTCATTCACTAACTAGAGACGGAATTTGAACAAATTAATGACATTATTATAGGAGCAGCATTCTAACTGGGAATATCATACTCACTTCTTTCTTGCCACTGTGAAAAAAAAGACAATATTTTAAAGTGACAACTGTCTACACGTTAAGCACGATGTTCATACTGGCTGACTGCCATCGAATTAGTTTATTTTATACTTAATTTTCACAGTATGTTCAGTGGAAAAAAATATGACATAGCAGTCTTAAGAGTCAGTTAAATGAAATACTATGGAGAGCCGCTATGGGTTTTGTACTTGGTGGTGGAGTAGTTCCACTTTTTCAATTTTTTATGAGCTCCGTGGATTCCTAAGAGGAAATTTTTCAGTGATACAGTGTCTCAGAAAGATATTTCAGACAATGCATGTTTAAACTCATCCTGGAATCATTCTCATCACCTCAATAAATTTGCACTGTTTCAAGAATATCATCATGAACTGAGTGATACAAAATGAACTAGTGATTCAACTAGTGAATAATAATTTTCTCCATGTCAGCAACCTTACAAACAACAGATCTATATTTGAGCAGCATTCAGATCTATATTTGAGTGAGGCATGGGTCAGTGTTTGCTAAACCTGAACAGATACATCGTTTGGTATAAACAGGAAGTGATTCAGTGTGAGTGCCTGCTACTCTGAAATACATCTGCCAAATAAATTGCAGAAATTTCTTGCCAATGTCAACATTATGGAATAATAAAATGATCATGGACAAGCTTTCACTGTCTGGAATCATAAAATGGCTCCCAGTCCTAAACAGAGCTAGCAAAAGACGTTCATCCGTCCACAGTTACCATCAGGAAGGAGCCGGCTTGCAAGATGTCTTTCACCTTCATGCCACTTTTTAAGATCTAGGGTACAGAATCTTTGTTTTTCAAATGCATTAATTTATAAATAAACAAGGGCAGAAAAATGGTTGGCCAATAGCGGCTTCACAAGGTGTACTGCTAGTACATACACATAAATTATAAATACTTTGGACCTTCTCATCCTGGGGACTGAACCTCTTTTCTAACTTTCTTCAACCTATTCCTTTTTACTCCCTGATGAAGAAGAAACTAACATTTCCAAACCTGGACTGTGCCCTGTGTGTGTGTGTGTGTGTGTGGGGGGGGGGGGGGGGGGGGGGTGTTTTTATAGCTCCCACAAATGAATTTTCCTTTTGATATAGTTAATGTCATTTACATGTTGGTCTCTTTGTTTTTCAGCCCCCTTTTTCTGCAGCGCCAGATATACAACTTGTATAGGTTAAATGCCATCTTTTGCAACTGTAATGAAAGTCCTAGCACGACTTTCATTAAAATTACAAAAGATGGTGTTTAACCTACACAACTTGTAAAATCATTTATTTTTATCTCATATGACACATGTACTGACACTTACTGATAAAGCCTGAGTGTCAATGAGCTGCAGTTTTTTTATTGGTGCTGCATCTGAGATGGAGTCTGACAATTGAAAATTATGGAGTGAGCAGATTGTTTGGGAATGAACATTACTATAAGCTTGTTCCTTATGCTGTAGCTTTAAGATAGTATATACTACTTTTAACACAGACATTATCTTGGGTAATATGTGCTAGATACAGATAGTGAAGGATAGGTACAGAAGCTGAAACTGTAGCGATAAATTCTCTGTACTGGCTACAATACAAAACCTTTACAACAGGTTACATGTAATTAGCACAGAAAGAAAAAAAGAATCTCTGGGGTAGGACCCAAGCCATGGAATATTCTGGTCAGATGTACAGAAACACAAATAAGGAAGGATAAGATTGTATGGAAGAAAAGTCTCATTCCCCCCCCCCCAAAAAAAAAGACACAACTTCATACACGAAAATACAAAATATCTAACTGGTTTATCTTCTGCCATTGTGTTATTTTGCATGCTCAAAAATCTTGAGTTATGCTCGTTTTTCGCTTCTGCAAACTAACAAACCATGCTATAAAACTACTTACGAAACTGCCGTGATCTGCTATCAGGAGAGAATGGCATTTCCTCTGGAGGCATTACCACACCACGTTGGCCTGTATAGATGTTTTTGTAGAATTCCTCATCTGTTTCACCCAGAGGAACTGCAAATATGGATGCAGAGGCTTTATAGTTTTTAAGCACGTGTGGTATGCCTCCTTAATGTAAAAATATTTCAAGTATATAATACAGAGGTGTAATCTACTGGAGTGGTAATGCTAAAATGTCATCTTCTTTTAAGCAATAACATTGAGGCAATATCTTTCATTTTAGCCTACTCTTCCTCAAATGATGAAACTTTTTGCACAAAAGGATTAAAAGAGAAAAAGAGTCTTCAATACTGGGCCATTTAATATTTTGATTTTTTTCAAAGCATTACTATGAGCAGTCAGACTTACAAACAGTCTGATGATAAAATGACATGCGTAACTACTAGATAATACCAACACAGAGGGAATGATGAGAGCTCACACACCACTTAGTGCCTGATACTTTGAATAATTGCAACTAGGCACATGACTCTCAAAGGTTTCATTGAATACTACAGGGCAATGTCTGACTTGTGAACTGACCCACTCAGTCAGTAATAGGAGGATTACTCATACAAATAAAAATATTATCTATAAATACCACAACAACAAAAAACTGAAGGGCAAAATCAGCACCTTATCAGATTATGTTTAAAATACATTAAATGTAAGTCCAACAAACAGACTTAATACTGACCTCTGGCATCAACACTAAGATCAACCTCCTGGCTCATTTTCTTGCATTCTTCTTGCAACTGATGAATCTCATCCCGCAACCTTTGCACCTTCTGAAGCTGAAAAAAACATTAGTTTTACGTATAGTTACACAATATAAGAGATTTCCATACTAATGATTGATTATGTGAAAAAAAACACAAATTTTGATATTATCCTAACTGTTTACTCATCTGCAATTGATTGTAGGTCACACACACACATAGCCTACATAATAACAACACAGGTGATGCATTCCTAAAGTTTACCAACATCACTTGAAGAAACTTATTTTCAATGCATATAACACTGTACACACTCCCAAATTTTCTCTGACGTAAATGAATGTAGCATACTATGCATAAATAGATTAACTGGTCCATTACTGTTCAATTACGCTATTGGTGACATACCACTGGAAACAGTAACTACCGTAAAATACCTAGGAGTAACTATCCATATTGACCTAAAGTGGTAGGGCCACATCAAAGAAATTGACAACTGAGTTTCAACACTAGTCTAATCAAAAAGTAGAAGACTTAGCATTTGGAGTTCTTGTTGGGTTCAATTCCAGTACGTCAAAATTTTAATTAGTCCAAGAATCATGTAAAAGAATTCTCTAGTTGGTCCTGAAGCCCTAAGGCCACAAGTAAATATGATGATGATGATGACCACCACCACCACCATTCTATTCACAAGGAGACAAAGACTATATAGAAATTATTTTGTATTTTATGTTGCGTTTGTATACATCACCGTTCAGCTTAAAGTGATTTTTTTGTGAGCAACAAAATCCACTAAGGAGTAAATATATTTGCAAAGTGCGTATAAAAATTTTGAGAAGTGTTATTACTTATTTTACATAATATTCTCATTTGTCACTTCTGATGAAGAAACACTTTATTTAATAGGTGTAAAACAAAGCATAAGACTATAGACAGAGAAAAGCAGCATGAAAGGCATTTGGCTGTCAAGAGAGCAATGAGACTGATTGTTTGCATGTCGGCCATCGCTTGCGACACTGTTCTAATTTCAAAGTTAAGTACTGTCAATCTGCTTTATTGAAATAAAAACTATTAATGTGATTTGCTGGAGTTGTTGTATAGCTATCTGAGAATGCAGCATCCTTTGGGCACACTACAGGGTGACGAATGGGCAGGACCCCACACTGAACGTGTACTGAGAGGGGCAGCACAGATGGTCACTGGTCTGAACTGTGGGAAAGTGTCAAAGAGATGCTGAAGGAACTGAACTGGAATACTCTTGAAGATACACAAATTATCCTGAGGAAGTCTATTAACAAAGTTTCATGAACTGGCTTTAAATGGTGTTTCAAGGATTATACTACAATCCCCTATGTATCACTCACATAGGGATTGTGAGGATAAGATTAGAAGAATACTACATGCACAGAGGCATTCAAATAATTGTTCTCCCTGCACTGTGACCGGGACAGGAAGAAACCCTAATAACCGGTACAGTGAGATGTACCCTCTGCCATGTACCTCACGGTGGTTTGGAAAGTATAGATGTGGATGTAGAAGTATCATAGCTGGAAGCAGTTCGTATTCATCAGTGAGGCCACAAACAATGAAGTCACCACTGAAAGACACTTACAAATACATGCGCTAGTGACCAGAAAATCATCCCAATCTCAGTTGCTTCTTCGTCGCGGACAATGGTGGCCGAGCGCATTCTCGAGTGACATTTGGCGATAATGTGACAAGCGGTCCCGCTCGGGCGCCTGGCACCAAGGCAGGTGGCGCGTGTGGGAGGGAAGGAGAGAGGGAGGAGCTGGGAGGGGGCGAGGCGTGGAGGGGCAGTAAACAAGGCGGGGAGTAGTGAAGCAGGGAGGGGGGCGCAGCAGGTGGGCGGCGGAGGGGCGGCGTGGGCGGCGCGCTATTCTGGGCGCAAGGTCGCGCCGCTTCCTACAAAAACAAAGCAGCCGCGCCGCGCCGCAGCCAGCGCCCACACAGCTGATCGCGGACCGGACACCTGCGGATGGCAGCGCGCCACTCGCCGAGGGGTGACCACGGCGGGGTGCACAAGCGCACGAAAGCCGCGGCGGGACGATGTGCCGCTTTGTCCACTGGCTCCGCCGACCACGTGGATCAACCGCCCACTGGGCATGGCGATTGTCCCAATTCGATGAAAAGTTCTGTCAGGCTGGAACTAAAGTGGAAGGAATAAAAGAAGGTTAAGGTTTAACGCCCCGGCGACCACGAAGTCATTAGAGACGGAGCACACGCTCAGACTCGGGAAGGAAATTGGCTGCATCCTTTTCTAAGGAAATTCCTTGTGTTTCCTTTAAGCAATTTAGGTAATCCATGGGAACTGACTCCTCCTGAACGCTAGTCCAATGTCTTGCCAATGCACTGCCTCCCTGAAGAGTTTAGTGCGTTAAATAATTATCTTAGAAATAAAGTAGTGATTGCTCCTCACGCACATATGCATACAGCATGCCAGAGATGGTTTCGCCAAACGTGTTCTTCGTTTGACTTCCTAAAACCGACAAACTTATCTTTTGCCACCCAGCTTAACTTTATCGCTTCCGAAAAGAGTACATTTTTAACTAGTAGTAACTCACGGCTTCACAGATGTCTGCGCATTACCGCATTTTAGCGCGTGCAAGTGCTTGAATGTATATACACAGTCTCTCCTAACACTCGTCTGGCGTACTTTCTCTGACTGGCAGATATTTGCAATTTTGTCTTTGCAGTCTGTAGCTGGCCCTTACGACCTGCTACCGTCATGAAGGAGCTCTTCTTGGTCGCGGCCGGGGTACTGGTTATTCTTCGGGTTCTACTGTCCCTGCTAATACATATCGATAAAACAAATATCAAACTACACTAATTTGGGGTCGCTATATCGAATGGACATGTGGAATTCAGCTATAAAAATCATTTTGTTTGTAATGGGAAATAAATCGACACTTTTCGTCGACACTGGGCACCTATGAAAGGCGTGATGAGCAGCAATTCTCTGGGCTGACTCAAACTACATGTTGTTGTGGTTTCAGTCCCGAAGACTGGTTTTTTCACTTCTATGTGCTTGTCTATCCTGTGCAGGCCTCTTCATCTTCGAATAATAACTGTAACTCACATCCTTCTGAATCCGCTTACTGTATTCATCTCCAATTTTTAACCCCTACACTTCCCTCCAATACTAACTTGGTGATCTCTTGATGTCTCAGAATGTGTGCTATCAACCAATCGCTTCTTGTAGTCAGTTTGTGTCACAACATTTTTCTCTCTCCAATTCTATTTCAGAACCTTTTCATTACTTCTATGATCTACCCATCTAACCTTCAGCATTCTTCTGTGGCACCACATTTCAGGAGCTTCCATTCTCTTCTTGTCTAAACTGTTTATCATCCACGTGCCACTTCCACACATGGCTACACACACGACAAATGCTTGCAGAAAAGACACCAACTCTGTCTCACTCCCTTCTCACCCCTGCTTCCCTTTCATACCCCTCGATTTTTATAGCTTTTGTCTGGTTTCTGAACAAGTTGTACATAGCCTTTGGCTACACACTGAAAATACGAAAGTACACCTGACGACTCTTAGGAGGGGCTCCCTACATATACACGTGCTAGTAAAATTCATCATGAATATTCCATTGTAAATTGAGAAGAATAGTAATGTTCACAGCTGTAAGGGGCAATCAAGTAAAAACGCGACAGAATCAAAAACGCAAGTAAACTGTCTATTATTTCAAAAGTAATCCCTCTGATAGTTAATGCATGCATCCCACTGTGAGACAAGACAGTCAATGCCTTCACACAAAAGTGCTTGCGGTTTGCCCAGGAACCATGATTGTACTCAGGCGTACACCTCTTCGTCGCAAACAAATCGACAACCACGAATATCTTTCTTCTGAGCTGCAAAAATATGGAAATAGCAAGGGGAGCGATCGGGGCTGTAAGGACGATGTGTAAGGGCTTCCGAGCGAAACTGGGCGTGCCCTGTTGTTACCAAGGTTATTTTCGACCGCGCTGCAGAAGTTTCACTGGGAAGCCCTTACACATCATCCATTCAGTCGCGACCTCTCGCCATGCCATTTTCAGATTTCTGGAACTCAGAAGAAAGACATTCGTGGGCTTCGATTTGCTTCGGACGAAGAGGTGCACGCCTGGACACAATCGTGGTTCCGTTGGCAACAGCAAACATGAAGGCACTGACAGTCTTCTCTCACAGTGGGATAAATGCATAATACAGTTATGGCGATTACTTTTGAACTAATAAACAGTTTACTTACTTTTCCCATCTTTGTTTCCACCTGACTGCTCCTTATACAACAATACAACTTCAGTCAGAGGTAGAATCAAGTACGGAGGCATGGCGTGGGAGTTTGTTGGGACTCTAGCTGTCCGAGTTGTTATGTTAATGACCTGGTAGACAATAGTAATCTCAGATTTTTGACAGAGAACGCAATTATCTGTAATGAAGTACTGTCTGAAAAAAAAGATGCGCAAATATTCAATCAGATCCTTACAATATTTCAAAGTGGTGTAGAGATTGGCAGGTCGCTTTACATGTTTAAAAATGTGAAAGTGCGCGCTTCACAGAACTTAAACGCTTAGTATCCTATGATCACAGTATCAAGAACCACAAATGGAATCAGTCAACTCGTAAGAATACCTGAGTGTAATCATTTGTAGGTATATGAAATGGCATGATCACGTATGCTGAGTCGTCGGTGGAGGTGGTAACAGGACCTCGATTCATTGACATGATACGGGGAAATTAGCAACAGGGAAAGGAGACTGCCTACATAACAAATGTGTGATCCATCCTAGAATGCCGGCCGGTGTGGCCGAGCGGTTCTAGGCGCTTCAGTCCTCAACCGCGCGACCGCTACAGTCGCAGGTTCGAATTCTGCCTCGGGCATGGATGTGTGTGATGTCCTTAGGTTAGTTAGGTTTAAGTAGTTCTAAGTTCTAGGGGACTGATGACCTCAGACGTTAAGTCCCATAGTGCTCAGAACCATTTGAACCATTTTTGAACCATCCTAGAATATTGTCAGGTGTATGGAATGAACACTAAATAGGACCAACAGGAAATATTGGACGAATGCAAAGAAGATAAGTTGTAGTATGCCCAGGGAGAGCGCACGGAGACGCGGCAAAATCTGGACTTAAAAGACAGGTTGAAATTATCCTGAGAAAGCCTACTTACAAAGTTTAAAAAATCAGCAACCCCCAATGACAAGATTACAGTGCTTACAGTATGCACAGAAGCAATTAAACTATCATTATTCCCACGCTCCTCATACGAATGGAACGGAAGAAATCTTAGTTAAATGGTATCGTGTAATGGGAAGTATCGTCTCCCAAACATTTCACAGTGGTCTGCTGAATACAGATGCAGATGCATTCGTTATTAAAGCAGTAGCCATACAAGAACTTCAGTGTGCAGCAATCATTTGTTTAATAATATTACAATGTCACATAGGTAGCAAGATAAATTTTAATTCTAATTGAAGATTCGTCTAAGAATATAAGAAATCAGACAGAAGAAATGATTCCTAGATCGAACACAGTAGTCACATTCGTTTACTTCATTGTTAAATTTGTGTTTCAGCGTTGACATGAATAATGACATTGAATACTATGTTCGTTGTTATTAACCTTAAGCCACTTCGCTGTTTAGTAATTTGTAAGTGGCAAGCATGCAGCCTTACACACAAAATAAATCATACGCATAGCCTGCTGTAATGTTTTTACTGATACGGAATTTCTTTAAGTCGGATATCTGTTTGTTTATTACTCATGGCATGGGATTCAGATTTATCATAGTAGATTCCATTTTTAAGTAACAGTTGCGTCAAAAACGCTTGTGCGTGTATTTCTCCCACATCCATACCACCCAATACTTTTTTAACTTCTTTTCTGACCTAAAGACAAAATTATAATGTGTTCGCAATTTTCCGGCCGTGGTGGCCGTGCGGTTCTAGGCGCTACAGTCTGGATCCGAGCGACCGCTACGGTCGCAGGTTCGAATCCTGCCTCGGGCATGGATGTGTGTGCTGTCCTTAGGTTAGTTAGGTTTAATTAGTTCTAAGTTCTAGGCGACTGATGACCTCAGAAGTCGCTTAGTGCTCAGAGCCATTTTTTTTTGTTCACAATTTGTCAATTTCATTTACATAATCTGAACAGATACTGTTAACATACAAACATCATTTATTTCGAAAGATTAATTTTTCTTAACGCTCGCTTTCCATCTTTGGCCTGTATAATCACTGGGTGTTGTGTGATGTCCTTAGGTTAGTTAGGTTTAAGTAGTTCTAAGTTCTAGGGGACTGATGACCATAGATGTTAAGTCCCATAGTGCTCAGAGCCATTTGAACCTGTATAATCTGTAAAGTACGCCACGAATGGTAGTTAGCTGGAGTTAAAGAGCGGATAGCGTTTGTGAGCTAGGTCAGAGATGGTGTGGTGTTGTCGAAGTAATTTCGGTAACGATTTAAAAAAAGAAAATTAGTGCACCTGCCGAGATTGGAACCTAAAACCTCTTTCATGTGGGCGCTGTTACCCTATCCATTACACCACGCGAACAGAATATACAGTGCAACATTTTTAACGCCATTGTGTGTCATACAAAATTCTGAATTTTTCGTCAATTACTCGCAAACAAGGCCCCACCTGAGTGAATGGCTGCAGTGTGTGATACCTGGGATCTTAACCTGCATCACCGTATTGATAGTTGCGAGAAGCCGATCGCACTGCTGGTGACACCTCCTTGTGCGTCCCAAAGCACGCTGAATGCCAACAACACGCTTACCTTTCTCATAGCTATCGACAACTTCTAACTTTGTTTCTAATGAATACGACATTCTTCATACACGCTTCTTTCCCTCGACAGGCACCTTTCCTTCCTTTTACCCCGCACTGTAAACACAGCCCCTGTCAAATGCACCTTGACAGCTCTACTGTCCTAAACTGACGATTACTGTTTCGACAAACACAACAGAACAAATGTTAACAGATGGAAGCACTGGACAGATAACTAAAATCGCATATATGCGAAAACACTGAAAGGTGGCTACACTGAGCCACAGCGCCAGAGAGTTTTGTTTCGCCGCCTCCACTGGCAGTGATTATTGAGAAGTAGCGGAGGGCAGTGCTTGTTGAGAACTCGTAGTAGTCAGTGCTTGCTGAGATGTCGTAGAGAAGAGTGCTTGTCGAGATGTGGCAGTAGGCAGTTCTTGTTGAGATGTGGTAGTAGCGAGTCGGTGTGGAGATATTGTAAGGATTAGAGTGATTTTCATCAATATAAATGAGGTAACAAACTCCTTTTCTTTTTTTCTCATTATTTCAATATCCTGAATAATGCGTCATTACAGGTTCAGTCAACAAAGCATCTGGCTTGGGTTCTTGTATTAGAGTGTAATTCTGGTTTTCTTGCGCAATTATAGTATTTCTATTTTTTTTTAAATTACTTCAGTATAAATGGTATTTAAAATTTCTTGTCTTGTTGAAGAAGAACCGTGCCAGATGTGTACGTTGAGTCATACTTCCACACACAGAACAGTTATACTTGTGCTTTGGTTTCGTAGGTTTTGTAGTTGCTGGGGACTTAATTAATTAATTAATTGTATTAACGGAAATTTTCATTTCATTCTTTGTTGTTGTTCTATACAGTCAGATTGCGTACAAAAACTAGTCAGGGCCAACCGTTTAAGTGACTTCGTAATCGGACATACAGCTACTAAAAATTTAAAAAGAATTTGCTTTTCATATTTATATAAATATATAAAGAAATTTTAAATACCATTTATACTGAAGTAATTTAAAAAAAATAGAAATACTATAATTGCGCAAGAAAACCAGAATTACACTCTAATACAAGAACACAAGCCAGATGCTTTGTTGACTGAACCTGTAATGGCGCATTATTCAGGACATTGAAATAATGAGAAAAAAAGAAAAGGAGTTTGTTACCTCATTTATATTGATGAAAATCACTCTAATCCTTACAATATCTCCACACCGACTCGCTACTACCACATCTCAACAAGAACTGCCTACTGCCACATCTCGACAAGCACTCTTCACTACGACATCTCAGCAAGCACTGACTACTACGAGTTCTCAACAAGCACTGCCCTCCGCTACTTCTCAATAATCACTGCCAGTGGAGGCGGCGAAACAAAACTCTCTGGCGCTGTGGCTCAGTGTAGCCACCTTTCAACACGAATAACAAATCCGCGTATAACGGAGTCCGCATATAGTTTGAATATAAAGCGTGGATTTTGCGAAAAGCACTCCACAGACCACTTCGGTTGGAAATGAGACGCATGTATTGGCGAAAAGCGCAAAGTGTGTAAAATTATACGATCCTACAGAGTACAGTTACGCATTTTGCAGCTGCCCAGTTTGCATGCAGGTCTCTCCAGAAGTGAAGTGTACAGCACTCCCGTTGATAAAGTTGAAGAACTGGAGCAACGATTTGTAGTCTTGTGGAGATTCACGAGATAATATGGGGGTGTTTCACGTAATTCGTTCAAAAGTTCACTTGTGTGTGAATTCCTAAAGAGCCAAACTGCTGAGGTCATCGGTCCCTAGGTTTACACACTACTTAAATTAACTTATGCTAAGGACAAGAGACACACCCATGTCCGAGGAATGACTCGAACCTCCAGCGGGAGGGGTCGCGCAGTCCGTTACATGGCGCCTCTAACCGCGCAGCTATAATTCTTAACTCGCTACACAGACGAGACCAGATTTGCATTCAACTGCGAGGACGACATGTTTAATCAGGTACGAGTGTATAACAAATTGTGATATGTAACGTGCCGAAGCAGTATTATAATTATTTTTTGCGCTAAACCATGGGTGAAATTTGAGCCCAATTGAATTGTTACTTATCGAGAAGTTTACATTTCAAATCCATTTGTACTAACCAGGACAATTTTCATACTGAAGTCGGTGACCGCTGACAACCACACATTCGCAATAACTTTGCAAACGGTTTGTTCGTGGATGCATCTTTACTGGAACATCTTTACTTCTGCCGCCTCTGAATCACAGGGTCCGGGGTTCGCTTCCCGGCCGGGTTGGGGATTTTCTCTGACTGGGGACTGAGTATTTGTGTTGTCCTCCTCCTCCTCCTCCTCCTCCTCCTCCTCCTCCTCATCATCATCATCATCATCATCATCATCATCATCATCATCCGAAAAATGGAACTTTGGACGGGCGCTGATAACCGCACGGTTGAGCGCCTCACAAACCAAACATCATCATCATCTTTACTTCTATTCTTCGCCGGTGTCAGTTTTCACTGTTAATTGTGATACACCCTAGTGACAGACAAGGAAGATATGTTGGGGAGGGGGGGGGGGCGATGGAAGAAGAGTGAAGTAGTGACAAACCGAAGCTCTGAGGCAAACCGTATGTTGGCATCGGGCGGCTCAATTGAAGAGTAATGACTGATGAAGCGTTGGCCTATTTTCGTACTTTACCCTGCCTAAAACATTTAACCCATAGAAAATGGCGGCCGTGTCTAGACTTTTTCAGAAACAATACGAATCTTCGCGAATTAAAACATTTGATTTCTCTTTCCCAAAAACCATGAAAAATAATTCGAAGGGAAAACTGACCGACATTTAGGGCGACAGGCTGACAATGGTGACACGTGAAGGACACACGCGGTTCAGTCACAGAGCAAGTTGCCAGGACTGATATGGGTCGTTCATGATAAACTTTATCTTTCAGAGTGCAATGTCTGATAACGACAGTACTAAAAGTACCTTCCGGGAGAAGATTCAAGACAGCGCGCCACTGCGTCAAGAGTGTTGTTCTAGAGCCGGCCGTCCTAGCCGAGCGGTTCTAGGCGCTCCAATCTGGAACCGCGCGACCGCTACGGTCGCAGGTTCGAATCCTGCCTCGGGCATGGATGTGTGTGATGTCCTTAGGTTAGTTAGGTTTAAGTAGTTCTAAGTTCTAGGGGACTGATGACCTTAGATGTCCCATAGTGCTCAGAGCCATTTTGTTGTTCTAGTTGCTGTACTACACAGGTGGCCATTAGAACTGCAACACCACGAAAGCGCCATGCAACAAACGTCCAACTGGCATGAAGAGCACTACATGCTCGGTTACGTAAATGATAGCATTGGAGCGCGACCAAAGGAAATCTGTATATAAGAAAGATTACGCAGCGTGTTTCTCATTCACAAATCGCATTTGAATGCTGTTTGTTCGTGAGACTGTACTGTCTGCTTGGTGGTGCAGCTCCATATGTACCTTGAGTCAGATACGAGCTTGTTTTCGAAAAGAAAAGCATCCATTTCTGGAGCAACACGGACTGTCAGCACGGTGGCCATTGTTGCGGCTTCCTCTGACACAGCACCGGGCGCCGGAGCCCGAAATTGGTGCGGCCAAGAGCAACACTGAACACTGGCGACAACCAGTTCTTCGTACAGTATCTCGAAGGACGTATACATGTGTGCTGTCTATGACGAGAACAAACTTTGCTAGATTGTATTCGTCATAGTCATATGGCACCAGCACCTAGCTTGAGTGTGTAAGGTGCCCTTGGGTACTTACCACGATCACCTCTGGTTTGCATAGTTGTTAACTTGGACAACAGGAGTTAAATTTCTGACGTGTTAAGGCCGATGTCTTTGCCCTATATCTGAAGTCTCCATAACATTATCATTCAACAAGACAAGGCAGGATTGCATGTTGCCCATGCTGTCCCGACCTACCACGATATGAGCACGTTTGTATGATGCCCTGGCCAGCAAGTTCCCTAGATATTTCCTATCCTTCCTAGTGCTGCAGTTTCAATGACCAGCAACCAGTATACCTGCTTTTTCGTGAGACAAATTAGGCAGATGTAAACCAAATTTTAGTCATATGATCTCCAAGACAATCGCTGTTCGTACACTGCTAATTTCACTTCTAGTCATCGATACTCTACAGTACATTTTACATAGCTTCGTTTAGCGAATCATTCCCATAATGTCACCTAATTACTTGGAACGAATTAATTTACAAGTTTTTTAAAGTCATCGGTAAATATGGCTACATAACAGAAACATTTAAAATGCACCCTAAGAAAAGAAAAAAAAGACGCGCCACGAAGGAATTATTCAAATGGAACGGAAATCGGTAGATGTGGTGTGCATCTACAGACAAACAAATGATTAAAATTTCAGAAAAATTGGATGATTTAGTGAAGAGAAAGAGCTTCACAAATCCGGCAAGACAATAACGCGTTGGTCCTCCTCTGGCCCTTACGCAAGCAGTTATTTCGTTTGGAATTGACTGATCGACTTGTTGGATGACTCCTTAGGGATGTCGTGGCAAATTCTGTCGAACTGGCGCGATAGATCGTCAAAATCTCGAACTAGTTAGAGGGCCCTGCCCATAATGCTCCACACGTTCTCAATCTGGGAGAGATCGGGCAACCTTACTGGCCAAGGTGGGTTTGGCAAGCACGAAGATAAGCTGTAGAAACTCTCGCCGTATGCGGGCTGAAATGTAAGCCTAGGATGGCTCGCCATGAAGGGCAACAAAACGAGGCGTAGAATATCTTCGACGTACCGCTGTACTGTATGGGTGCCGCGAATAACAACCAAAGAGATCCCGCTATGAAAAGCAGTGCCACCCATGGCCCTCCCTGGCTACGCCTGTTTCCAACCACAAATTTATTTACAAGTGGAAATAGGTGGAACGTAGAGGGGTGCCAACAGGGTGGATATTGAAACAATTCGTACTTCTAATTTATCAGTTATATTGTTACCAAAGCACCTTTATGGGTAAGTGCATTGGTCTAATGGATACCGGTCACGACCCAACATTTCTCTCACAATTTCACTTTTACCAATACCTCTTACCCGCTGTATATACTTCACAGAAGCTGCTCTGTGTACCTTGCTTGAATAGGACGCCTGCAAGAAAGGATATTTTGGAGAAAATGATTTAGCTACAGACTAGGAGTTGTTTCCAGAACAATGTTTACAGTGGCGACAAACTTTCGAAACCGCGCAACACGCTGGAGAGTTAAAGATTCATTCCGGGCTTTCATACGCAGTATTCATCAGTTGGTACTTTACGTTTTGCGAGACGTCAGCAAAAAGTATTCCTTTTGCATCCCAGGACACAGGCCTTAACCCGTTACGGTTAAGGAGATCAACTTCTCCTTTCTTGGCGCAAAGTTAGTGATTTCCTCTACCCTTAGCTCGATAAGGCTGTTCGCTGATGACGATGCTTTACAGGGTGTAAACAAAGTCTATCGTATTCCTGCAGGACATAGTAATGATCAAAATTACGGGAAAAGGTCCTGTAAACGAATCCACGGAAACAAATAACGGGTTAAGGGCCACCTTACTAGTGTCGAGAGCGGGCGGTATTCAATGTAGGCCATCTTCCGGTTGATACACATTGCTCATTTTTATTGGTGTAATTGTCCTCTGTGATGCAGTTGTCAGACAAAATACTTACAACTGTCCCCTACACCAAGCATTCGGTTCGTATCGTTCTGAGTTTCTGCTGGCATCGGAACAAGATTAATGATTTCACCGAGTGTGAAATGTAATAGTGAAATGGGGTGCTGTCGCTCCACGCGGGACCTACAAACATGGTACTCGGTCTGTATGCTGCACAACATCCTCAACGCCCCGTTCCATCAAGGACGACGGTTCGCTGTGGACATCGCACACTTAGCACGCCCAATATAGAGTGCCGAGCGTGGCTACGAGTTGAAACTGATCCTGCAAATGTACATAGAACTGAACCTGCTGCAGGCATTAACTACTCTCTTTGGTGGCCACGAGTAGTTATTCCATCCACATAGCTTACAGGCTGCGCAGGCTCTGAGGCGCTCAGTCGCTTGGCACCCGTTGAGAATGGAGCTCCCGTTGGATGCTACCGCCAAGTGCGGATTGCGCGCAGTTATTCGGTTTTTGAACGCAAAGGGCACTGCGCTGACTGAAATCCATCGCCAATTGACGGAAGTGTATGGTGAGTCGTGCATGGATGTCAAAAACGTTCGTAAGTAGTGTAGAGAGTTTGCAGCTGGTCGGACCGAAATTCACGATGAACAAAGGAGCGGGAGACCGTCAATATCTGAGGAGACAGTGTTGAAGTTTGAGCAAAGCATGCGTGAAGATCGGTGGATCACCCTGGATGATCTCTGCACGTTGATTTCTGAGGTTTCCCGTAGCACCGCACACACAATTTTAACGGAAACATTGAACTACCGGAAGGTGTGCGCAAGATGGGTTCCACGCATTCTGACTGAAGACCATGCAGCAACGAGTTGATGCTTCCCGCGCATTTCTTTACCGCCTTGCAGCCGAAGAGGACAACTTTCTGGACTGGTTAAAAGAACATTTGGCCGGAAAGCGATTCAGCTCCGACGGCGAAGTGAAAGAAGAGGTTCATAACTTTCTGAACAGCATGGCGGAGAGCTGATATGACATGGGCATACAAAAACTGCCACAGCGTCTACAAAAATTGATCGACAGAAATGGTGGTTACGTCGAAAAATAGCTAAATGTTCACGCTGTAAACTGATGTAAACCACTATAGAAATAGACAGGTCTATGTGCTTATAAAAAAATTGGAGACTTTACTTTCGGGATTACCCTCGTAGCTGCTCCAGACAGTTTTCGGAAAATATGTTCAGAATTAGCTCACGAGACTGTCTGCCCGTACCGTCTGCCATGAATCCGTAGACGTCCTAGTCTACACACGTTAGGTTACAGTCGACTCCAACTAATAGTATATGATCGCAGTACTCCGCGCTACCGAGCGTAGACTTTCTTTGAATGATTCTATAACTGTTACAGTGGAGTCGGGTGGCCGCTAGAAACATCAGATAATTAACTTGAGTAGGCTGACCAGGCGTTTCCGTTTTACCGGTAGAGTCCTGGTTTTCACACAAACGTCCTGCTAGTCCGAGGAAATCACTCGGGACAATTAATTGTCGATTTTTAACCATTTCTCCTAACGGGACTGCAGCCACATGAAAGTTAATTTTGTAAAGGAAGTGAGCATTGCACTGTTAGCACTGTTAAGTGAATATTGTTTGGCATGTATACACGTTTACCCCAACAGCCTGCAGTCACACGGAATCTTAAATTTTAATATGAAATATATAATATGTATCTGGTTACTGATTCATATTACACAGCTTTTACGACTAGCAAATTGTACCTAAATACGTAAATAAGTGATAAACACTTAGTAAAATGAAATTTTCACTCTGTAGCGGAGTGTGTGCTGATATGAAACTTCCTGGCAAATTAAAATTGTGTGCCAGACCGAGGCTCGAAGTCGGGACCTTTGCCTTTCGCGGGCAAGAGCATTTGCCCGCGAAAGCAAAAGGTCCAGAGTTCGAGCCTCGGTCCGGCACACAATTTTAATCTGCCAGGAAGTTTCATTTCACAAAATATATCCCGGCTGTTACAAGCGCTTTTCGTTCCGTTGCAAATCTGCATTTTATATTCTGTCCACTTCGTCCATCACCAGGTACTCCACTCTCCAATAGGAAAACTTGTCGACTACTTGCAGTGTCTCGTTTCCTAGTGTAATTGCCTCAGCAACGCCTGATTTAAATCCATTTCCGTTTTTTACTTTTGTTGTTGTTCCTCTTATAAATTCTGATAGTTAATTTTCCTCCGAAAAAATACGCAGTGAAGTTGCAGGGTTCCTGACAGTTAGGGGCTTGTGGCATGTGCTGTATCGATGTAGAGTGCAGGAGCATACCGACAGGATGCGAGATATGATTCCACCGAGGTAGCAGGCAGACAAGGACACACAATCAGAAAAAAAGATGGTTTAATTACCGATCGGCAGCGGTACTTCTGTTCCCGTACCCATCGCGTCCCTATCTTATGAATAAGCTATGAGAAGAAGCCCTTTTCGCCTAATCGCGACTGTAGACGCACGCTCTTGTCACAGTGTAATTTCGTCCAAGAAGCATCATAAAGGAAACAACTACTACCAAACAGAAGTCTATCACTAACAATGTTTATGTTGTAATTGTGTGCTAGGTTGACAGAGCTTCCGCCGACATAGCTCGAGCATGTTCAACAGTGCATTTCTTTCTGCTACTCCGGTTAAGGTAAAACGAGAAGTTGCTGAAGAAAATACGAGTACGCTATATGGCCAAAGGCTTCTGATTCTTGCCGACTTACGTAGAGTGAGGGCGAGAGTGTGGTGCGATGGTGGAGGAAGCAAGGAAAAAATATGGAAGGAATATGTACTTTCACTTACCCCTTCAACCAGTACTTCAGCTGTTCCCAAGTTTCGGGTGGTACGATTTGCCACGTTAAAAAAAAGACAGAGACAGAGAGGGAGGTATGCCTTATTCGCTGCATTGCTCAAGCATCTGGTGGCATAGGTCCACTGGAAGTAGGCCTTACTTATGTATCGGGTAATGCACTGCTATTGAGTGTAGTGGTTCCCAGCATGCAGATAACTACCCGCTGAGGGGTAAAATGTAATTCTCTAAGGGGAAAAACAGAAGGGTTCTATTGCCTTTTGGCAATGAAATAAAATTAATTTAAAACATCATTACTATTATCGCTATTTCATAAAACTGTAGTCTTGATGACACAGATAACCAACAAGTACATTTCTTTTCAAGTACTAGGTTTAGCGTGGTGGAGGTAATAGCTTGTGACACGAATGCACGAACAATACGTTGTTCATATAGTCCACCCACTACACACATAGTTTGTACCACTATCTGTGGCAGTAAAACGGACACACATGCATCACATATGCTTGAATATCGCATAAAAACGCCTTCTCCGGGTTGTAGGAAATTGAGACAATAGACCAGCAATTACGAAATTATTCACCTCGCAACAATAAACCAACCAATTGACAGCGTAACACAACAACAACTTGTAATGGCTGCTCCTCCGTTTTAGGGCCTACACTGTATTATTATCATTATTATTATTATCATTAGTCGCAGCGGTCAGGCAAAAAACACTGGCATTCTAAGGTCTTCCAATTTCTGCTAGTTCAGATGTACGAAGTCCAACAATCACATGATTTACAAACAGCAGATCTAAGTAAAGTGCATCCATTTTAATTTAGTTGCTTTGAAATTGGGGTGTAAGGCGTGGCTGAAACAACTGTCGCTAGAGAAGAGTGGTGCAGAGGAAGAAAGTTTTGTGACAAGTTTCTACTCTTAATGTGGATATTTAGCGTTCTTTTCTGAGAATGAGTTTTACGTAGCACTCGTGATGCACTCAGCATCGATTCATCAGTACATAAAAAAAAGATTGTTAGGAATAATCAGTGGTTTAGTAAAACAAATGCAAAAACTAAATGCAGTTTACCTTTCGACATTTTAAAAACGGAAGTATTCAAAGAAGATTCTTTTCAACTGTAAAATTTAGTTAGGTGCTAATGATTGGGAGGGGATTACTAGCTAATACGAGGTTTTTTAGGAAAGTATCCGACCTCCCCCCCCCCCCCTACTTTCTTTGCGAACATGGATTTGAATCTAGCGCGCTTGCATGAGCCAACCTTCGTGCGCATATGTGATTTTTTTTCCCGCCTGTCGATAGCGTCAATAGCTGGCAAGCAGCAGTTGAGTGAAGTAGTGTGTAGTGCTCGCATCGGTTTTTCGTTGCAAGGGAAGTGGTGGAACGATGGAGTAGCGCTACTGCGTCAAATTTTACCACAACTAGGCGATCGCCAGGTGGGAACCATTCGGAAGATTCAGACGGCTTTCGATGAGGATGCTATAGGCATAACACAGATTGAGGAGTGGTACAACCGTGTTAAAGACGGCTGCACATCGGTCACAAACATGCCGAAATGAGCACATCACTGCCAAAGAGAACACTGTGGTGATGCGGGGCCGTTGTGGGACTATCAGAGAAATTGCGGAAGAGGTGAGCTTCAGCACTTTTTCGGGACGTTCCATTGTGGCCGAAGGTTTAACCATGAAGAGAGTGTCGGCGAACTACGTGCCGAAGATGCGGACGGAGGAGCAGAAGCAACTTCGTTTGAAGTCTCAAAGGACACGCTGGACTCCACGAATAGTGAATCCCACTTCGTGAACACAATAATTACTAGTGACGAGTCCACGGTGTACACGTACGTGCTGGAAACCAAATCGCCCTCGTCACAGTGGAAGCGTTCCTCGTCACCAAGACCACACAAGATGATGATGGCTTGTGGGGCGGTTATCAGCGCCCGAAACACCACACAAGCCCCGCCAAATGCGCAGCTACGTCGAAGTGATGCTGACTGCTTTCTTTGACTCCCACCATGTGGTACACCACGAGTACACACCGCAGGGTCAAACAATTACCAAAGGTTACTACAGGGATGTCCTCCGTCGCTTACGTGACGCTGTGCGGCGCGAGACACCAGATTTACGGCCAACAGGAAACTGGCACCTCCATCACGACAATGCTCCAGCACATTCTTCGCACTTGATTCAGACCTTTTTTTTTGGCGAAAATCTAGAATTTGTTCTTCAGCAGGCTCTTTACTCTCCTGATATGGGGGTTGGGACAGTTGTGAGGAGCGACAGATGTGAGGAGCGTGATTTGTGAGGAGACCCGGCCGAACAGGTAGCGGGCGGTCTACAAGGGCACCAAACAGGTAGCACACCGCAGTTCAGCACTGCTGTGGATGTAGCAGAATATACCAACACTGAAGGTGTGAGTTATTGGCGGTGCGTAAACGTAAACAAGAAGTGTAAAGAAAGACTATCTACCAGAAACAACTTAGTTTTAGGTGAAGGCAGCCATACATGTATTCCGGACGTCGCGGTTAATGAAGTGCGAAAACACGTGGCAAACGCCCAAAGGCCTGCAAAAGAAACGGACACTTCAGTTTCTTCTGTTTACGCCGAAGAAGTAGGGCCGCTGTTCAATCAAGGATACGACATCGTCACATCACTGCCGTCACGCAGGAGTGCAAAACGATCGCTGCAAAGCATGAGGCAAAAAAACATGGGATCTACACAAGATCCGACCGATGCTGCAGGAATATTTCTGCAAGAACATCATTTGCTAATGAATGATGGGAGCAAATTTTTACTTGCAGATGACAACATAGTACCAAATGATAGGATATTGGTGTTCGCCAGCGAAAGGGGAAAATCCTGTTTAACAGACTGCAATTCGTTCTTTGTCCATGGAACGTTCAAAAGCTCCAGCAAGCAGTTTGGACAGTTATTTATTATTCATGCTGATATTCCTAGTTCTGAGGAGGAAACAAACACAGTTCCAACAGTGTACGCCTTGCTGCCCAACAAAAAGCGAGAAACGTACGATCGCTTTTTCACAGCTGTTAAGAGCAACGTACCTGGATGGAATCAGACAACTATCACGATGGATTTTGAAGCTGCAGTCATCCAATCAGTAACACATTTGTTTCCTGATGCAAAGATTAATGGCTGCAACTACCATTTCAACTGGTGCTTGTGGAGGCAAGTGCAGAATTGCGGTCTTGTTGCTGCCTACAGGGAAAACGAAGAAATTCGTTTTCACATAAGATTGTGTTCCGCTCTGGCTCACATTCCACTGAACATGTTAGATGGTGGATGGCTATGGATTCAGGAGAGCGCGCCAGATAATGAAAAACTGCAGGATTTTTGCGACTATTTTGTTGAACAATGGATGGATAATGAAGACATGCCAAAGGGATATATGGAACTGCGCAGGAAGGCGTCACCGCACCAACAATGTTTCAGAAGGATGGAATCGGAGGATAAATACATTAATTTCGAAGGTTCATCCAAATTTTTACTCCTTAGTAAAAATTCTCAGAGAGGACACAGAATAGACTATCATGGGCTCCAATTTGACCGACTAGTTTTAAATCTAGTCGGGAAAAGAAGAAAGAAGTCCGCAATTAAGACAGATGAGATAGTTTCTAAGGCCCTTACAAGACTCCAAGTTGACGGCAATATAAAATCATTTCTTACTTGCGTGGCCTATGCACAGAAATTACAATGAAAAGGAAATGGCTGAAGCTACAGCAATACTTGTAAATATTGAAAAGGGGTTCAGTTCATGCCGATCGCCCTATTGTAAAAATTGTAAATAAATAATCATCCTGTAAATATTGGAAATACATATAATGGGGGACGAAGAGAGGCTACCTCCTCGTGGTGTTCCCTGGACACGACACAAAGTCGGTTAAATGTCTCTTGCAAATTGTAGAAGATTCACTAATGAAGTTTCTAACAATCACAATCAGCATTTTTGTGTAGAGAATTTTAGAAACAATGTCTGGACGATGAATACATCTTGTTTCAATACATAAATTGCACTCCTCAACGCTAATTGATAGCAGGACTCACATTAGTCCTCAGTACACTTCCCTGCGTAGTACGGGAAAATTGAGGTTTATTTCGAAATAATTAAAGAAAAAAGTTTCTACTAAGAACCAAATTCTTAAGTTGGCTCCGCTTAACATATGGTAAAAAGGTTGCCACTCCTGTCATATCAAATTTTGGGTAAGGGGTTGAAAGATGGAAAACATTTTCCGTTTCTACAGTTTCTGTAAAATGCATCGTTAAGTATGAGGTTGAGCGAAAATTATGCCCTATGTAACAGTAATCAGTACAAAAACTCCAATGGAAAAGGTCTTACGCATAACTGTGCTGCAACTAATGGTTGACATGATATCGTGCGGGCAAAATCAGCTCCGATTTCTAATCTGACTAAGGCCACTCTTCCTTGCCCAAGACAATTCTGAAATAATGTAACCTGGCTGCACTGTAGGAGTGTGAATGTACCTCGGCAGTTGCCCGGGCCGGCACAAGCCGAGCGCTCAGTCACACCAAGCGCCAGCAGGTAGTGGCCGAGCAGGTAGTGGCGCAGCATTTTCGACACACCCTGTGCCGGTCCCTCAGTATCCCGGATTTCTCACAAGTGTCGCCACATTCGAGTTTCTCACAAGTGTCTACAACTCCCTGATATGGCTCCCTGCGAGTTCTGGCTGTCCCCCAAACTCTAGAGCCCACTGAAAGGAACGTGATTTCAGACAAGAGACAACATTTATGGCAGCAACGACAGCCGGGTTAAGCTCTATTCCGAAAGAGGCTTTTTCAGGCTTTTTTGGTATGCCTCCAACAATGGCGGCAACACTGGGAGAAGTGTGTGGAGTCCCTAGGGAACTACTTTGAGAGTGATTACGTGTCCAACGCTCAAAGTAAGCGAGTTTTTTCCGGCTAAAGCTCGGATACTTTTCTAACAGGCCTCGTATGTTACTGCACTCAGGAGTGACGGTCTAGGAACCACTGTTCTAGTACAGATGTACCTATGATACATCTTGAAGGAATGAAAGTCTTTACTTTACATGCTCATCACCATGCTAAAAATTTAACCCACGTAGTTCTCGTATCAAATCTCACTGCACAGTCACTTTCGCTGGGCTTCATTTAATTGAACCTTTTACAAAATATGCTAGAGTTACGCAGAAATAACTGTAGAAAGGGAGTTACATGAGTGTGTGTGGGGAGGGGGAGGGGGGGCGTTGTGTGCAGGAAATGAGCGCGCTACAGTGTAGTGTGGAGTGGTACTCACGACGGAGGAGACGGGGCAGAGGCAGGGCTGGTGCGCGCGCCGCCGTGCCAGGTCGGCCTCCATGGCGCGCTTCTCTTCTTGCATGCGGCGCAGCTTCTCCTGCTCGCGGCGCAGCGCGCGCTCCAGCCGGTTCTTCCGGTCCAGCTGGCGCGCCAGCAGCTCTGCAACACACACCGCAAACACGGGGCTGTAGCTGCAACAGCGATGCGACGTCGCTCAAGTAGTGCGGAAGCGGGAGGGTGGGGGGTGAGCGGCTGGGAGAGACTGGCTGCAGACAACAATCAGGTTCAACCGGCAGCAGCACTAATACTCTCTCACACTTCCTGCAGATGAGGCAGTTAAATATAATCAAGTACTATCTGAAATTAAAAGGATGCACAAGCGTCCAATAACCTCTCGGTAAAGACATCAAGAAATACACTCCTGGAAATTGAAATAAGAACACCGTGAATTCATTGTCCCAGGAAGGGGAAACTTTATTGACACATTCCTGGGGTCAGATACATCACATGATCACACTGACAGAACCACAGGCACATAGACACAGGCAACAGAGCATGCACAATGTCGGCACTAGTACAGTGTATATCCACCTTTCGCAGCAATGCAGGCTGCTATTCTCCCATGGAGACGATCGTAGAGATGCTGGATGTAGTCCTGTGGAACGGCTTGCCATGCCATTTCCACCTGGCGCCTCAGTTGGACCAGCGTTCGTGCTGGACGTGCAGACCGCGTGAGACGACGCTTCATCCAGTCCCAAACATGCTCAATGGGGGACAGATCCGGAGATCTTGCTGGCCAGGGTAGTTGACTTACACCTTCTAGAGCACGTTGGGTGGCACGGGATACATGCGGACGTGCATTGTCCTGTTGGAACAGCAAGTTCCCTTGCCGGTCTAGGAATGGTAGAACGATGGGTTCGATGACGGTTTGGATGTACCATGCACTATTCAGTGTCCCCTCGACGATCACCAGTGGTGTACGGCCAGTGTAGGAGATCGCTCCCCACACCATGATGCCGGGTGTTGGCCCTGTGTGCCTCGGTCGTATGCAGTCCTGATTGTGGCGCTCACCTGCACGGCGCCAAACACGCATACGACCATCATTGGCACCAAGGCAGAAGCGACTCTCACCGCTGAAGACGACACGTCTCCATTCGTCCCTCCATTCACGCCTGTCGCGACACCACTGGAGGCGGGCTGCACGATGTTGGGGCGTGAGCGGAAGACGGCCTAACGGTGTGCGGGACCGTAGCCCAGCTTCATGGAGACGGTTGCGAATGGTCCTCGCCGATACCCCAGGAGCAACAGTGTCCCTAATTTGCTGGGAAGTGGCGGTGCGGTCCCCTACGGCACGTCGTAGGATCCTACGGTCCGTCAACTGCACATACGGTTCACGTCCACGCTGTCGCAGCATGCTAACAGTGTTAAAGACTGCGATGGAGCTCCGTATGCCACGGCAAACTGGCTGACACTGACGGCGGCGGTGCACAAATGCTGCGCAGCTAGCGCCATTCGACGGCCAACACCGCGGTTCCTGGTGTGTCCGCTGTGCCGTGCGTGTGATCATTGCTTGTACAGCCCTCTCGCAGTGTCCGGAGCAAGTATGGTGGGTCTGACAGACCGGTGTCAATGTGTTCTTTTTTCCATTTCCAGGAGTGTACAAAGACTGGTAACTTGTTTTAAATATTCAGAATGGTAAAATACACATCTCAAAACGAAATCAACGATATGAGATATGACATGCATTGATCAGCCAGAATACTATAACGACCTACCTAATAGCCGGTATGTCCACCTTTGGTTTGGGTAACACCGGCGACGCATTACGGCATGGAAGTAATGAGGCCTTGGTAGCTCGCTGGATGCCGTTGGCACCGCATCTGCACACGTAAGTCACCTAATTTCCGTAAATTCCGGGGAGGGGGGGGGGGGCGATAAGCTCTGACGCCCCGTTCAATCACACCCCAGACTTGTTCGATCAGGTTAAGATCTGGTTAGCTGGAGGGCCAGCACATCAATTGGAACTCGCCATTGTATTCCTCGAACCACTCCATCACACTCCTGGTCTTGTAACTTGGCGCATTATCTTGCTGAAAATTGTCGCTGCTGTAGGGAACCGTGACCGTTATGAAGGGGTGTAGGTGGTCTGCAGCCAGTGTACGATACATCTTGGCTGCCATGGTGCCATTCACGAGGTCCACTGGATCCATGGATGCCTACTTTAATGTTCCCTAGAGCATAATGGAGCCGTCGCCAGCTTCTCTCCGTCCCACAGTACAATGTCAAGGAGATGTTCCCCTAGAAGACGACGGTTTCACTCCATCCCATCGGCACGATGAAGACATCGGGATTCGTCAGACCATGCAACGTTCTGCCACTGCACCAACGTCCAGTGCCGATGGTCATGTGCCCATTTCAGTCTTAGTTGCAAATGTCGTGTTGTTAACATTGGCACACGCATGGGTTGTTGGCTGCGGAGGCATCGTTAGGAGGTTCGGTGCACTGTGTGACGATACACACTTGTACTCTCCCCACCAGTGGCCACCCAATCCAACGAAGTGTGGACGTGGTTTCACCACGTGTTGAAGACACTTACCACAGCACTCCTTGAACAGCAAACAAGTCGTCCAGTTTCTGAAATGCTGGTGCTGAGCCTTGAGTCCATCACAATCTGCCCTCGGTCAAACTCCTATAGAAAGCGCGCCTTCCCCATTATACACAAGAAAAGAATATTCACTGAGACTACATGCACCGTGCATGTGTCTGACTAGCAATCATTTGTCGACAGGTGGCGCTGCTATCACCTCGACGGGTTTATATCGATAGTAGGTCGGTGGTCATAACGTTCTGGCTGATCAGTGTGTAACTACAATATTAAAGAGTGACAACTAGAATCTGAAACTTATTCAAATGCCTGAGTGTAACATTCTGTACGGATACGAAATGCAGTGAAAACATGAGCGGTATCGCATGTACGACAGTCGGTGGACTTCGGTTCATTGGCAGGATAACGCGAAAACACAGCCATATTTGGGAGATCACTGTTTACAAATAGCTTGTGCGTCTCACGTTAGAGTATTGTTCGAGCAGTCGGGCCTGATGGCCTAGCTGTAAATCGCGTGTATGGAAACGGAATCCCGGCTGGACCACGGAAATTTCAGTCTCCTTTCGACCTAGCCTTCGCCTCTCTCTGATATGAAGACCAACCACAAAGGACACATGGTTCGGATTCCACGATAAACTGTTTATCCACTTGCCCCGGTATGATTACAGGATTACGTTAAGAGATACACTCCTGGAAATTGAAATAAGAACACCGTGAATTCATTGTCCCAAGAAGGGGAAACTTTATTGACACATTCCTGGGGTCAGATACATCACATGATCACACTGACAGAACCACAGGCACATAGACACAGGCAACAGAGCATGCACAATGTCGGCACTAGTACAGTGTATATCCACCTTTCGCAGCAATGCAGGCTGCTATTCACCCATGGAGACGATTGTAGAGATGCTGGATGTAGTCCTGTGGAACGGCTTGCCATGCCATTTCCACCTGGCGCCTCAGTTGGACCAGCATTCGTGCTGGACGTGCAGACCGCGTGAGACGACGCTTCATCCAGTCCCAAACATGCTCAATGGGGGACAGATCCGAGGATCTTGCTGGCCAGGGTAGTTGACTTACACCTTCTAGAGCACGTTGGGTGGCACGGGATACATGCGGACGTGCATTGTCCTGTTGGAACAGCAAGTTCCCTTGCCGGTCTAGGAATGGTAGAACGATGGGTTCGATGACGGTTTGGATGTACCGTGCACTATTCAGTGTCCCCTCGACGATCACCAGTGGTGTACGGCCAGTGTAGGAGATCGCTCCCCACACCATGATGCTGGGTGTTGGCCCTGTGTGCCTCGGTCGTATGCAGTCCTGATTGTGGCGCTCTCCTGCACGGCGCCAAACACGCATACGACCATCATTGGCACCAAGGCAGAAGCGACTCTCATCGCTGAAGACGACACGTCTCCATTCGTCCCTCCATTCACGCCTGTCGCGACACCACTGGAGGCGGGCTGCACGATGTTGGGGTGTGAGCGGAAGACGGCCTAACGGTGTGCGGGACCGTAGCCCAGCTTCATGGAGACGGTTGCGAATGGTCCTCGCCGATACCCCAGGAGCAACAGTGTCCCTAATTTGCTGGGAAGTGGCGGTGCGGTCCCCTACGGCACTACGTAGGATCCTACGGTCTTGGCGTGCATCCGTGCGTCGCTGCGGTCCGGTCCCAGGTCGACGGGCACGTGCACCTTCCGCCGACCACTGGCGACAACATCGATGTACTGTGGAGACCTCACGCCCCACGTGTTGAGCAATTCGGCGGTACGTCCACCCGGCCTCCCGCATGCCCAATATACGCCCTCGCTCAAAGTCCGTCAACTGCACATACGGTTCACGTCCACGCTGTCGCGGCATGCTACCAGTGTTAAAGACTGCGATGGAGCTCCGTATGCCACGGCAAACTGGCTGACACTGACGGCGGCGGTGCACAAATGCTGCGCAGCTAGCGCCATTCGACGGCCAACACCGCGGTTCCTGGTGTGTCCGCTGTGCCGTGCGTGTGATCATTGCTTGTACAGCCCTCTCGCAGTGTCCGGAGCAAGTATGGTGGGTCTGACACACAAGTGTCAATGTGTTCTTTTTTCCATTTCCAGGAGTGTACATAAGTTAACGAAGTAGCATCCAGTTGAAAGACTTGCAAACAGGCCGTTACGCTACAAGACGACATCGAACGCTGTGCAAAAGAAAGGCGGCACGAATATTTTGAGTCACGGGAGAGTATCGCGGGAATGTTGAAAATATGAATTGGCAGACTCTTGGAAATAGACGACATGTATCCCACGACAGCCCTCTGTTTCGAGAACTAGTGTCAACTGAGGAAACTAGAAATTACTACAGACTCGTATATAACGTTTCTATAGGGACCACAAAGGCAAGATTAGATTACTTACAGTACGTACAGACACTTAAGTACTCATTCTTCTCACGCCCCATACGCTGCTGAAACGAGAAGAAACCCTAACACGAAGTCCCTGCTAAGTACATTCTGCTGCGCACTTAACAGTCGTTTGCAGAGTAACTACGTAGATGTACTCGCCCACTCCTTGGACGCACTCGGCGGGTGGCTGGGGGGGGGGGGGGGGGGGTTAGGTGAAATGACGCAAAGCACAGGTGTTCGACCGGCACTGACAGCTTTTCGCAGCTGTCAACGTGGCCTCATTTCGTGTCTGCTTTCTGCATGTGAAAGTAGACGTGATACGAGTAATTGACATCCGAAATAAAATTCAGCACAACAAGGACAATACAGTTGTTTGCTTTGCTACTAAACAAGTGAACATCGGTCCAGACCTTGCGACTTTTATCGATTCTCCTACTCTCATCAGCCACCGCGCTCAGAGTATGCTTACGCTGCCCGAACAGTACAGGACCGTTAAAGTTGATGTAATGCTGCAGTCTACAGGAGAGGTTTACCCACGGCCAAGGGATCCACACGAGCTACGCTTCCAAGACTTCCCGCGGTTACTAAACGCAGCGGATCAGTGATCCCTACCTAAACTGAATGTCAGACAGTTGTTTGAGCTTGGCGACCCACGATACACGAACTTCACTTCTGGTCGAACTACATCATGACGACCACGAAATGTCCGGTTTAAATCAGTCGGCATCTGACAGAGGACTGCTCCCGCCAGCAACACAGCAATGGGAGCTGCAATGGCACTGCTGGCTCCCACTGCATTGCCACTTTCACTTCACTAAGCGTTGTGCCTGTCGGTTTTCAAGCAGGAAACTGTACATCTGTTTCAAGGGGAAAAACGTAACTTCGATCGTAATTAAAATTAAGAACACATTTTGTGTCTGCTTAGAGCCACTAGAGAGACCAATAACACAAGTAAATGTTACATACAATGTAAACTGAAACATACATTACCTCGTGTAATGTCACGTTCAATAAATGTTATTGCGTGTTGTTTGACAGATAAAGTTGGCAGCGGATGGAAACAAAACAACGTCCAGCCCGATATCTATCGATTCAAAACTGGAAAGCTCGGACGCCAAGATAAAGTGTACGCGTAGTTGAGAATCACTGTGCACCCTTCCCCCCCCCCCCCCCCCCCCCAATTCACTTCATTTATTTCGTGTCAAGAACGCATAAAAGTATAACATGTATACTGGCATAGTTATAAAAATCAGGTAGACACATACCGCTAACAAACAGATTTCTTAAAAAAAAAAAATTAGACAGTTGCAGCGATCTGCGTAACATACATTTCCGTGCCCAGCTAATAGGTCACTATAACCATAAAAATATAAAAATGTAACGTGCTGTGCATAAATAGGCAGAAATCCCATTACTGTTTGATTATACGATTGCCGAAGAGTCATCAGAAGCAGCCACATCCACTAAATATCAGAGTATGCGTACGGGGAAATGATCGCAAAACCAATCGGACCCAAAGCAGATGCCAGACTGAGGTTTATATACACGTGGTGTGTGCGCTTTCGGCCATGCCCGAAAGAAATGACACCATTTTGATCTTACAGCCACTATGAATCAAGACACAAAGGATTTAAAGACATTAGCTGCCAGTGGACAGTGATTTGTATCTTTAATTACTTTGTGTCTTGATTTACAGAAACTGCAATATGAAAACGGTATGTGTTCTTTCGTACATGCCTGAAAGAACAGACACCACACATATTAACTAAGACGATGACGGCCAATGATCCCTTCAGTGCAGATGCATACCAAACTCGAAATCTTACGGAAACTGGCGAGATGCCGCGAGTAATGAGGGAAATGAAAAGGGGCAACTACGTCAGCAGTGTTTGGTATAAGGTGAGAATTTCGGTCTGATGGGAGGCGCGCTATGGTAGTCCATGCAGTTACGGTGATCACTGTGTCCAGATGGCGTAGCGGTCAGCGGATCTGTCTAACTGTATGCAGGGCACCTGGATTCGAATACTGGTCTAGCCCAAATTTTCAACTTGCCCCACTGATATAAATCAATGCCCACTGGTAGCTTATGTCTTTAATTCCTTTGTGTTTACGCTGAGACTTATTGGAAGAGTCCTCCAGGAATATAGTCCACCCAAGAAGGAGGCAGTTTATAAAATTCTTGTTGCACCGATACTTGAATATTGCTCGTCAGTCAGGGATCGTACCACATAGGGCTGATAGTGTAAATACAGCAGATCCAAAGAAGGGCAGCATGTTTCGTCACAGGCTCGTTTAGAGAGGGCGACAACTTTACGGTGATGCTCTCGTGACTGGAACAAGAAAGAGGGGAAGTGAGAGTGGTACACACAGTACTCTCGGCCGCACACCGTAAGGCAGAACAGAACATCGTGAGAGATGCGCTGTAGTTTTAATTTCGCCGCAATCACACACACTGCTGCTATCACACACATTGCTGCTATCATTTGGAAGGAACCCCCATTTTATTCATTATCTTAAATTCTCGCCAGTCTCGGCGGATGGATCTCCACTTCTTTGAGATCAGATCCACCGTTGTGGGTCGTTCAAATGCGCAATTCATTTTTGCTCCCGTGTTGCTTTGGGTGCGGTGGCGATTTCACCGGCGGTATTTAGAAAGCTCTTCTATAGTTCCAGGTCGCTGCCTTGCTGGTTGTGTCCCGTAGAGCAAATAGTTTAAGTTTTGTCATGATTTTGCATGGACGTGTGCTGCTACCTGTCCGCGGATATCTGGCGGTCCTACTCCAATCGCGATCCGACGGGAGTGGTTCGTAGGCAGCCTATAAAGATGCGACTGGTGGGATTCAAACTGCCGTTAGGCACTTGTGAAAAAAGGAATTTCGGCATGACTATTTCATTCTTGCCTCGAAACAACTGTCAGACGGCGTGTATCCATCAGAGAGGATACCGTGAAAAGGACTAACGCAACAAATGTCCGCGAAACATATCATTAACAGCGAATTAGCAGAAAGCAACAGGGAACTGATAAATAATCTGCCTTTGCGCGTCCATCAGCGGAACACAGTGTTGACATACATTCGTGAAAGCCCACTTCACTGTCCGCAGCGATAAGATAACTACCTCCATTGCATGCAAGCCGTGCACGGAAATTGCTCTCAGCTGACGAGTGTCGGCGTTGAGCGACAAGTTTGCGACTACACTATGTGGATAAAAATCTCGGTGCAACCGTAAAGGCTCATTTCAAAGATTCCATCCATGCAATCAGCGGCGTGTACGATCTAATTTCGCGGGTAACGCATGTTTTATTTGGCAGTGACGACTTCCCAACACATTACGATACAATGAAGCTGATTTTTTTTCTTTTTTGCAGCATGGCGATGGCTAACGTCTGGTTGAGCTCAGGCCTCTGACAACGGCAAGGCCTGTTAACCGAAAACTGTGCGTCATATCTACCGCGACTGTTGTGGACATCAATTGAAATACACAAATAACTGTAACCATATATTTCGTTCATCTTCCCACAACCCTTTACGGAAGAACAGGAACTGTGGCGCAACGTTCTGTCGACGCAAGGTCATTAAAGACGGAGTTGGGGCGCAGATTAGGGAAGTATGGGGAAGGAAATTAGCCGTGTCCTTTTTAAAAATAACTAGCTTTGCATTCACCTTAGGTGTTTTAGGGAAACAATGGAAAACTTATTTGTGTGATCAGGCTGGGGGATTCCATCAGCCGTTCTCTAGAATGGCAGTATTTCTCATTTCTGTGCCGCGTCGCTTGATGATACGATTTAGGTGATGAAAGTGACTGATTCGTCAGTTGTAGTGTTGGTTTGCAGGCAGAGAGCCTTATTGCTAATAGGGAAGTAAACTTGCTTATCCCACTCTAATCAGTGTACAACTGGCCATTTAGTCGGAAACAATTTTGAATTATACAACAGTGTTATGACTATTTGTCTCCTGCATAAAGCTATGCCAGGGATAAAAGTAGTATTAGGTGTGAAACTTCACGGCAGATAATATCCGAGAACCGGATTGAGTTTAACATCCAGAAATCTCACATCCACTGACCAAACTGGACACGTTTCATGGGAAGGCTACCTGGGCTCGGCCATTCGTGTGATCTTCTTTGTTAGCTGGCAGGGTAGAAAACAACTGGCGGAATGTTGGGTCTTGAATATGGGCGAAGCGTGTCAAATGGCTAAGTTGGTAAGAGAGGAGTAGACGAAAGCCAAAGATCTCGCTCCGAGACACACTAATTTATCAAAAGACTTCACTGGCCTACTTACAATGAAAACAATGAGGAACCGTGCATGCAATCCATCTTTACAAGTGCGGACTGATCTCCTTTTATCAAAGACATCCTGTCATCGAGCGAAGCAGCACAGTGCCTACGTAGATAGGCCTGCTGGATAGTCGAGAGTCCTGCGGTTCAAAACCGCGTTCGGCAATCCAGATTTAAGTTTTCCGTGGTTACGCTACATCGCTGAAGGCAAATGCTGGGACGGTTCCTTCGAAATGGACACAGGCGATTTCTTTACACATCCTTCCCGAAGTCGATATTTTGCACAATCTCTAAGGCCCGCTTTACGCGAATGACTTTCTGGTCAAAATCGACCACTCTTTGTGGGAGTGCGTCACGTGCTTGCATGTGAATCAGCAGCCAGCCACGCAGGGTGCGAGACAACGGGCGCCAATGATCAAAGGACTGTGCCGAGTGTGGAATCCTAAAACATTGAGAAACAGGAGAGCGTAGCCTCATCTGCTAACCAGGAAGTTAACGTATTCTTGCAGAGTCTGCTCTTATCACATTAATAGATTTTGTGCTTCTTAATCTTTGTTTTTTTTTTGTTTTCTTTCTTTTCGTGACACATAGCAAACGTTGTACAAAGGCCTCGTATTTTTTACAGTAGAGAGCCGAAATATATGAAAGCGAAAATATATTTATTTACGTTTTACCAACATCTGGACAAAGAAAAAATGAGAACGAAAATATACAAAAGTTTTTAATGAAAATTGAGTCAACAGTCTGCCCGCCGGGACACTGAAAAGAAGTATACTGACAAAAATCATGGGATAGCGATATGCACATATACAGATGGCGGTAGTACCGTGTACTCATGGTATAAAAGGGCAGTGCATTGGCGGAGCTGTCATCTGCGGGAATTAACAGACTTTGAACGCGCAATTGTAGTTGGAGCTAGACGCATGGGACATTCTATTTCGGAAATCGTTACGGAATTCAATATTCCGAGATTCACAGTGTCAAAAATGTGCCGAGAATGCCAGATTTCAGGCATTGTCTTCCACCACCGACAACCCAGTGACCGATGGCCTTCACTTAACGAGCGAGAGCAGCCGCGTTTGCACGGAGTTGTCAGTGCTAACAGGCAAGAAACGCAGAGTGAAATAACCGCAACAATTAATGTGGGACGTGCGACGAACGTATCCGTTAGGACAGTGCGGCAAGATGTGGTGTTAATGGGCTACGGGAGCAGACAACCGATCTAGTGAGTTCGATAACAGCAGAGCATTGGCTGCAGCGTCTCTCTTGGGCTCATGACCATGTAGGCTGGGCAATAGACGACCGAAAACCGTGGCCTGGTCAGATAAGTCCCGATTTCAGTTGGTAAGAGCTCATCATACGGTTCGAGAGTTGCGCAGACACCACGATGCAATGGATCCAAGATGTCAACAAGGCACTGTGCAAACTGGTGGTGGCCGCATAATGGTGTTTACATGGAATCGACTGGGTCCTTTGGTTCGACTGAACCAATCATTGACTGGAAATGGTTATGTTCGGTTGCTTGGACACTATTTGCAGCCCAAACGATGGAATTTTTATGGATGACAATGCGCAATTGTCACCGTGCCACAACTGTTCGCAATTTGTTTGAAGAACACTCTGGACAATTCGAGCGAATGGTTTGGCCATCCCGATCGCCCGACATGAGTCCCATCGAACATTTATGGGACAAAATCGAGAGGCCAGTTGGTGCACAAAATACTGCACTGGCAACAATTCCGCAATTACGGACACCTATATAGGCAGCATGGCTCAGTATTTCTGCAGGGAACTTCCAATGACTTGTTGAGTCCATGCCAAGTCTAGTTGCTGCAGTAGACTGGGCAGGAGGTGGTCCACACGATATTACGAGGTATACCATGACTTTTGTCAGCTCAGTGTAGTCTGAAAGGAGCGGACGGCGGACTTCCCTGTTTTAGTTTTGGCGCTAGAATTCCTGCGGCTGGCCGGTCAGGTGTCAGCGCGCGTGATTTATAACGGGACACTGCAGCAACGGCCGCGCCGCGCGCGATGCTATTTATAGCAGGCGCTGGCATTCCAGGAGAGATCTCGATCTCAGGGCGGCCAGACAGCTGACACTTCCTACGCGACAAGGTAGCGAACCGACATCCTGCACCGCAGTGCGCGCTCGCCGCTAGCCGGTTAAGCGCCAACAACGCGAGGGGGCACACAGTTTGCAACAGAGCGGCGTAAGGGGAAGGGCCGCCACTGTCGCATTCAAATTGTAATAAATCAAAAAGTTGCGAAAGACAATAAGAATAAGATGATCCACTGCGGGTGCCGTGTTCCGCAGGGCTGCTAATTTTGGATGCAGGCCAATGAGTTTACACCTATAAAGCATGTCATCGGGTGGGCATTGTTTCGCTCCCAACAGCATTTTTCTTTTTGCCAATTCGCATAAATCTTGGAGAACGAATTTTTCTGGAACAACAATTTTCTGTAAACTCAATTGGTAGTTTTGCTTTCCTATCTGCAAGTCCAATGGTACGGGGCTGTGTCAGTGCGAACAAACTAGTGACACACACATATGCTCTTCATTGCACTGCGATACTTAACTGAAGTTGTACGGAAATCGTTGGATGTGCTTGCGGACAGATACAAGTAAGCAGTGGTCTGTCAAGGTATGCGTTACTGAATACAATTTCAACAAAACTATGTCCGTCCTACGCTCCATACTGTCAAACTGTAGTAAACACTTGTCCCTATAGGCGATTCCACTTTTAGACTAAATCTCGCAGACTGATCTCTCACTACGAACTGCAGTCGTGGAACTCCGTACTAGAACTGTTGCTCGCCAACGCCGAACAGAACTGTCCTTTACTGCCTTTGGCCGCCGCCGCTTATCACAACGCATAAGTCCATGTCATTGGCGGCAGCGTGGAGGTTGCCGATTGGGCCGCGTTTGTGGTTGGCGGCAAAGCGCTGCCCGTGGCACCAGACGGAAATTGTCTCAACGCGCCAACACCGATTCCGTCTATTGGCGAGGACACAACAATGTGCCAATAATGCTAAGGAGGAGCACGTTTATGATTTCATGTTAAGCTCTGAGTTTCCCCATAAGCGACAGTGATACAGTCTCCAGCTCAAAGGACAGCAAGGCCACACCGCTTCCAATACAGTGTGCCTAGTATTCACATGCAACTGAGTTAGGGCCAGCTTCTAGAGAGGGCGCCTCTCAGCAAGGACTATTTTATGTATCTGCGATACGTCACTCAAATAGTTTCCAAGTGGGCATCAATCTGCCAAATGCAGACACCGGCCCCTTTCAGTTAATATCAACAGTGTCGCACAGTATCTGCCAAACCTCAAGGCAGGAGCAGGGCCGCGTCCACGGTCGCCAACAAGAAGAGCCAAACTGGACGTTCTACCATTCCTCGTAGTTCTTATTCACTGGACGCACAACTATACCACAGTTAAAAATAATCACTGCAAATGATTCTGAACCATTGCCATACACTATCTTCATACTATATAAGGTGTTTCAAGAAGGACTTAACAACTTTGAAAATTCGTATAAATTAATGCATTGTACCTACAGAGGTGACTGTAGTGTCAATTTGTAAGGAAACACATCAAGTTTTGTCTCGCGTAGTTCACTAGTGTCGAATCGCACCGTAAGGAGCGCTAGCGCCAGTTGCGTTAAAGATGGCTGCCTTCACTGGACCCAACGAGTTAAAATTTCAGTGTGTGGCTATAGGTCCGCCATGTTTGAAGCAAATTGAAGTTCTGGCCGCCATGTTTTCTTTAGTCAAGGCATTCGTCTGCTGTGTCCCGCCCCCTTGTAACTGCGTTTGACTTACTTGAAATAGCCCATACTAGCTTTATTTTTTCTAAAACAAGCAATAGACAGCAGTGATTTCAGTGTACACTGACAGCAAAAAGGGATGTTTTTGTCGAAATACGGCTAAACTTTTCGATGTAGATAACACTACAAGACAATTCAAATAAGTCTGTCCATCCAATATAACGTTACTTGTTGCCCATAAATTAATGCAATTAGAGCAGGTACCATCAGAATATTACAGTGAAACTTCTAAACATGCTGTGGTTAACTGTTAGAAACAGTAACGGGTGCAGAAATGCGATATTTTTGTCGCTATTTCAAAGTAAACAGTCAAAGCCTCAAAAACCAGTACACTGTGAACGAGAATTTATTTGAAATATGTGTGACAAGTAGTTAACACAAGCATAGTAATTCAATAACAAAGTCGAAGCGTTCTTGGGTGGGGTAATTTCACAAATTTTCGTAAGTAGCTGTATGCCTTGGCAGAATAAAAGTGTAGGGTCAGGGCAAATTTCCTTATTTGCTGAGAATAATGGCATACTTTAACACTGCACTGAAGTTCCAATAGCTCCTTCAACAAACCAACTACATGTTCACTGTTTAACATATCAGAAACTGAACTACATAGCCTTCTTCTCAAACCAGCACCGAGCGAGGTGGCGCAGTGGTTAGCACACTGGACTCGCATTCAGAAGGACGACGGTTCAATCCCGCGTCCGGCCATCCTGATTTAGGTTTTCCGTGATTTCCCTAAATCGCTCCAGGCAAATGCCGGGATGGTTCCTTTCAAAGGGCACGGCCGACTTCCTTCCCTAATCCGATGAGACCGATGACCTCGCTGTCTGGTCTCCTTCCCCCCAAAAACAACCAACAACCAAACCAGCAACTAAAGTCTGTAACTGCAATATTCTTCTTTTGTGTCGTACACTAAGTTGCTTCATTTGCTTTATCCGCTTCTTTAGTCGCACATTCTCTGCTTGTACTCTGTTATATTGTGTTTTCAACTTCTTAGGGCTTGGTAGACAGTAATTGTGGTCAGCAGAAACAGATGTGGGTCCGACAGGCACTGAAAGAATGTAGTTACATCATAAGTTTATAACAGAGTTACACCATAAGATTATAATAGAAAGTATGTAATTCAAAGTAATAAGAACACGGAGTAAAATTAAATTATTGACTTACTTTGTGCTAATGATGTCACTGTAATAGCACTATATTGCAAATTGTCGAAAGATCGCTTTCTGGGTTGTGGTCGTAATACTTTATCTTGCTTTTGTAAATGTGGTGGAAAGTTAAAGATAGTAGGTACTGGTTTTGACAAAAGGCGCCTCTGGACATTTGTCTGGTACATATATTTCTCTTCAAAATGAGCTGAACAGAGGTAACTGGCTGTAGTAGGAAACCAGTTTTCTCGCTTCATATTTATAACCCAACTTTTTGTAATTTCCTTATCTTTTAAAGGAAATCTGTAATCAACGATAAATAAATTACTTCCTGCATTTGTCTTAAGCATAATTACAGTTCCAATGCAAATGACTCTTTAATAAACATTAAAAAACGTGTGTCGTATTTCGGTACTAATATACTTACTTATAATATGAAATATTTGTTGTTTTATCGCTGCGATTTGTGCAGTTGAACGCTGAACACACTGCAGGCATGTTGACTTTATATTTTGTAACAAAAAAGTCAACTAGAAAAGTTAAATATTGCAGTGATATCACAACAGCTGACACACTTCCAACACAAACAACAGTAACGCTTTCCTAATGTTTTGACCAAGGAGAACATGGCGGCCGAGTTAGCGTTGGTTGCCGCTAGGAGCGCTGTAACTAGTATCTCAGCCACTCTATGAAATGACTGGACCCGAGTACGCCAGCTGTGTGTTTTGGTTTGTTTGAAGAATGGAAGTCGGCGACAACAGTTTAGCGTAATTTCCGTACCAAGTACGCTTAAGATCCTCCTAGTAGGCCTAAAATTTATGAGTGGTATAAATATTTTGCAGAAACAGGGTGCTTGGTAAGACATGTGAAATCACCAGGTCGTCCAAGCATATCTGACGAAGTCGTTGAGCGAGTGAGACAACGTTGCGTCAACAGCCCTACGAAATCGACCCGGCGTGCCTCTCACGGGCTGTAGATCCCACATTCGACTGTTTGGCGTGTGTTGAGAAATCTTTTGCATTTGAAACCGTACAGACTGACGATCGTGTAAGCAATAAAAGACACTGATAAAATTGCTCGCAAGAACTTCTGTGCGAATTTGTTAAATCGATTTGAACAAAATAATCTTTTCTGACGAGTTGACTTTTCACTTAAGATGCAAGATTAACAGACATAACTGTAGTATTTGGGGCAGTGAAAATCCATATCAAACATTGCATCATGTTCGTGATAGCTCTAAACTGAACTTTTTTGTGCGCTGAGCAAGAACAAAGTGCAAGGCTCCTTTTTTTTCGTGAGAGAACCATCAACGGGATACCTAGATATTTTACGGCAATTTTTGATACCACAGATCGATGAGGATGACCAAGAACGATGGTGCACCACCCCACTACCTGGCTGACGTCCTGGATTTTCTCAGTGACCACTTTCCAGGTCAATGGATTGGCCGAGATCGCCAACTGCATGGCCCCCATGTTCCCCAGTCTTGACACCACTCGATTTTTTTGTACCTCCTGTGCCGGTTTCTCTACCTGAACTTAGAGCAAGGATTTAGCCACCACAGGGCACGTTACACCTGCAATGCTACAGCGAGTTTGGGAAGAAATTTACTTCCGATGGGATGTGTGCAGGATAACCAACGGAAGCTACGTACAACATCTTTTGTTTAAGGTAAAAAAAACTTGATGTGTTTCCCTACAAATAACACTAAACCCAGCTCTACATCTTCTTCAATAGGTTTACATGAATTTTTAAAGTTGTTAAGTGCTTTTTCAAACAGCCTGTAATTACTAAATACTTGTAAGGTTTATATAAGTAAATTACTGTAAATTGCTGCTAATCTTCGTTTCCACCATTTTGCCGTAGCTGTGGCCTAACCCCGTTTGGCCCTGTAACGTTCATGTGTAGTTAGTTGTTGCGTGCAAGGAAGCCACCTCATAACAGCAACTCCTTTCGGTGGTAGTGGATTTTCTTCCAGCCTTTGAATCCACGAAAAACTGATGACTACAGCAAAAAGGAAAAAGGCACACCCTCGACTTCCAACAAAACCCGTTAGGAAAGCACTATAGTGTTCAAACAACATAAGGGTTGACAGTACTTTACTTTTTCTCCTACGAGAGCCGCCTTATAAATTTTTACTAACAATCAGCACATTGTGCTACTGCTGTGACATTACCACTGTTTAAAAACTTGTGACTTCTTACTGCCAAAACAGTGGCAGCTCGGAAACGGGCCAAGTAGTTTGTTTATAGCGAGCATTCACGGGGCCAGTTTCAGCAGTTATTGTTTTGAGAATAAGAAATTCGATGAAACAGCGATGTGAAGAAAGTGGAAACCTCAAGCGAAAGTTTTCGTTCGATGATTTTATAAGATTTTCGTACAGGCCAAGTCAACAACAATGCAGCGAATCGCTTCGTTCAACTTTTGGTAACTAATCACCCTCATTTCGCTTCCTAAGCTGAGACGTCAGCACGTCTGACTGCCATGCAGCGGGCCCTCGTTCGGTTTCCGACCGGGTCGGAGATTTGCTTCATTCAGTACCTAAGTGTTGTGTTGTCATCATCATCGACACGCAAGTCGTCCAGTGTGGCGTCAGCCGAAATGATTTGCAACTCGGCGGCCGAACTTCCCCAGGTGGAGACTCACGGACATCAATGCTACACGATCATTTCATTCCATTTCACCCTCAGATAAGAGTGTTTATAATTGTTTTGCAGAATTTCGTCGTGGTTGTGTTTCAGAGAGCGATGAATTTTCGTGGAGATCGACCAAAATCGGCTGTTGTTAAGAAACTGCCATGTGCAATATGTTTGAAGAGTTCCATGTTACTTACGGTAAGAATAGGCATCCTTAAGTATAATGAAGAGTGCACTCCATTTGATTTTGCATGAGCATTTAGCTGCGAAAACGATTGTGTCAAATGAGGAGCATCGTTTCAAAACGTATTAAATGCAGCCAACTAGGTCAAAATACATTTTGATGCGTTTTCACCCCAATAGTGGTATGCTCTTTAACACTGTAAGTTAGATCTGGTCATTTTACATTCTTCCCTATAGTAATTTAGTGCTGAATAATATGAATCGTATCACATCGTATTATGTACACCGCAGCCGACGGTTCGAAACGTTTTATATTCAGGATATACTTCCTAGCCTTCTTTATTTCGCCTGCTCTTTTGTTGACTGTGCCCGCTATTTTCATCTTGCAGCTCACGGTGTGGTGCTGACTGCATGACTGTGCACTTTCGATAACCATGGAGGGCTATTTATCCATGGGAGAGCGATCGAAAGGAAGCAGAATGAGAATTAGAGTTGCGAAAACTGAAAGACAGCGTGAAAAGGAAGCTCATTAGGTAATAGCACCTAACTTCAGCGTAATTCGTAATGCCGATGCATCGCTGTGTTATTCGTATGGGGAAGACTGCATAAACGCGTGTTTTTATACTTTGATTGAGCTCTGCTATCTGCAGTTATGACGTGAAGAGACGTAATTCGTTTTACGTATTTCAACTGATATCCACAATTAAGTAATTTTGAGCCACCTTGTAATCACGAAGAAGGCACACATCCCAGTATTCTATCTGGCGAAAGCAAAAAATAACCTATACAACGACCGAACAAAGTGGAACAAAATCGCAGACACAGTTAAATGTGGATTCGCTGCATTGCCTGTTCACGTAGCATATTAGATGTTTCTGATCGCCTTCTACCTCCGCACTGCTTTCCACTTCAGCTACGGTCGCACTCCGGGTCCAAATTTGTCGATTCTGTGCTTCGCTTTAACCTTGTGTTATTGAGGCTTTCCACTATGTGACTAAAGCGGCTTTCGCTGTTTTCAGATAATCTGAAGATGCGAAAACCGCGCAAAACGCGTCACTAGCAATAAAGCGTTTTGCAAACAAAATGTCCTTTACTTTCTTTTTGGAACGTGCTAACAACTTTATTTGTTTACGTGATAGGCTGTGTCCAACAGCACAATTTAAAAATTGTATAGGGAAATTATTTCAATCATGTCTGATTCGAGTGTTCCATTCATCTTTGTTTTAATTTTCTGACTGAGTTCGTCGATCACGTTTGTTTCGTGTCCATTTTCAACAGTTAATTGTTTGACTTCCTGAAACATCGAAACATCAAATAAATATTATTTTATCCATGACGGATCTCTCTTATGGATTGTTGATGAATAACGCAACCCGCCACAAATACTTTTGAAACGCTTTATTTCAATGTTATAAGCGATTCCTATCTATCTTTAGGTGGCTAAAACTGCAAATGTTCTTGTCTGTGCAGGAGCCAGCGAAATGCTGCTGACGAAAACAGTAACGTAGACCGAAACTTTAGCCAGCTGATGATGGGCACGATAGCACGGAACAGCTTATTTTACTGAAATAAATCATTATAAAATTACTTGTTGCTGGTGGCATTATTCACCAACAACATTTTTTTATGAATGACTAGTATTCGCCTAATTTTTCACCTAAGGACTTCTTTTTGTTCCTTTATGTCAAACAAAAAATCGGCGGATAACTAATTTCATCACCTCAAGAGGAACCGAAACTGCTGTGGAAAAATGTAACAAGAATAGGTTGTAAGCGTGCAATAGTGTACAAAATTTAAATTAGAATATTTTGTACTAAAGAATGTTCGTAGCTACTCAGGTAGTAGAGCGCAGTATTTGTTTGCATACCTCTGCAGGCGATGTTATGACAGTTGTCTTCGAGGTCGACAAAACGACACACTTTGCTTAAAAAAGGTGAAAATATCGTAATGTTCTCAATACAGTATAAGTTCTCCAGGCCGTCAAAGAAATTTTACGTAGTAAATTCTGCAATAACTGGCGGAGTTCCCGGACTAGGTCACGAATACGTTGTTAGACTACAATCAGAATAAGGTCAACTAGATTGACGACTTCGACAGTCTGTTGATTAGCCTAACAAAGTTGTATGAGTAGAAGTTAGACGAGTGCTTCGTGTATAGTATTTTATCATTGGTTGACACAGTGGATCGCGGTTCAGTTAACACTCACGTTCAGTACGGGTATTAGTACTATGTAATTATGTGCAAGTTCCTCGTAAACTGTGTTCTTACTTAGTAATTATGAGTTCGCACTTGTTAACTTGCCCGTGAGTTTAATGAACTCTGAAGAAACTATGTTATGAAGAAAAGGAGAAAATGCTACTGTCACCATGGCGAATAGAATAGTTGATGCGTTATCAGGTCTTGTACTGACAGGAGCAGCATGGGATAGATGCAACCTTTTAGCGGACTGGATCACGGTCACGTCGCTGCAGGCAGAGGGCTCCTACCGCGTTACCGTGTCAAGGCTGAATCATCCAGGGGTCGTCGTTGACTGTCGTGGCCTGTAGCTACATTGCAGAAATCGCTCAGAAATTCAGCTCTCGACATAAACAACTTGCGAGCAGCCGTACCACTAGAACCCTTTACCCGTTATGAGTTACAGAACTACCTGCCCCACGCAAATTCACCTGCTCATTGCATCACCGGGCACAGATTAGCCTGAGTCCTGGAACCCCGCCATTTGGCACTCCAAGGATGGAAGAAGGTCGCCTGGACTGATAAGTCGCAGTACCCATTGGCATACGCTCACGGCATGGTACGGATACGTGGAAAACAACACAAATCATTGCATTCTGCTTGCCAACAGGTCACTGTTCAGGGAGATGTTACAGGTATTACCAATTGAGGGCCCCTCTAAACATACACATAATATAGGACAATCATTTGGAAAAATAGCTCAAAATTTCAAAGTACTCCACCGACTAAATAAAGGGCATAAAATGGATCTGTTAGAAGAAATGGAGATATATTCACATTACAGAAAATATGAAGACAAAATGTTAAACGAAAAACTTGAAAGTGAATAAGTGAAATTCTGATGCTTCGACAATATACTTAAAAAATAATAACACGTACATATAAGCACCATTGTCAAATAGATATAAGCAAATTATGATCCATATTGTTAAGATAAATACCATCTGTACAAAAGCAAATCATACTCTCTGGAAGCCTGTAACATTATCACTATCAACTAAATCTAATAACACATTTGTAACTGTTGGTCTATATAAGTTATTTCGATGTATACTGTGCACTTAAAGTTGGGTGTGATGTTTAACATGTTTGAGACACTGTACAAATGGACCACAAGAAAGCTATAAGTACAAGTTCTTCCAAATTTCGTCACTAACTACATATAAACACCAATAACTAACCAAAAATTGCGCCTTTTTATACATTGTAGTAAAGTCAACAAAACAAAGCAGAACCTCAAACAACGAAAGCATTATGTAAAAATGGCACAGTACAAAGAGAAAACACACTTGAAAATGGGAATGATTTCTCGAAGAGCGTCGTGTAAAATATGTATAAAACAAAATCGTGACTTGTAGCAGTAACCTATTCTTTTCACAGTCGCAGACTTTCAGAAAATCATTTATAATGGACAAAATCAGAAAAACACAGACAATTTTGATTATGGGAATTTACTTGATCACGAATAAATAGTTCGAATTACAACTATTATGTTCAATCAAATATGCGAAAGAGACGCTTCCGTTTGTTTGCCTACAACACTACGTACCCTCAAGCAAGGAAATGCACCGCGTCATCGCTCCCAATTTCTGTCCAAACGTATAATTCTGCACTCAGTTCTGCATCGAGTAAACACGATCTTCTTCTTCAACACCGATAAATGTTTCGACGATGTTCCACCGTCGTCAGTGGATTCATTTGATTTGCTGTTGAATAACATCTAAAAATTTAGCGCAATAATATACAAACTTTTGGGATTATGGTATTTATACTACTACTTATTTATAACACTACTGACACAGTATATACTTTAATATCCCATACTCCTAATCGCGCAGCTGTACAGCTCATATTTTACTCTAGTTTGCCAAGCGCAACTAATCACGAATTGGTAATAGTATGTTACATAAACACTGACGGGAAAAAGATCGCAACACCAGCGAAGTGTTGCTAGGCGCGTTTCTACATATGATGTCTATTCAAATTTTGCGCCAGTCGCATAAGAGTTGCGTTAGTAGAGCCACTTTGAGGATGCAAATCAGGTTTGCTTTAAATACACGCTGTAACGGTCGTGAACGTTCACTTTCCTTTGAGACTGGACGTGGTGAGTTGATGTTAGTCAAGAATGCCTTTAAGGCGACAAAGACGCGATTATCAATACCTCACTGAGTTTGAATTGTGTCATGTAATAGGGCTACGAGAATCTCGATGTTCCTTCCGCGGTATTGCAGAAAGGCTTGGCAGCAGTGTGGCCACTGTACATAAATGCTGGCAGTGATGGTTACGGGAACGTGTGGTCGCAAGAAAACCGGGCTCCGGACGGCCACGTGGCATTACCGAGAGGGAAGACCATCGTGCTCGGTATATGGCTCTGGCGCTTCGTAATCCATCTGCAGCAGCAATTTGAGCAGCAGTTGGCACCACAGTGACAACAAACTGTAACAAATCGGTTACTTTAAAGACAGCTCCGAGCCAAACGACCTGTAGCGAGCGTTTTACTGACCCCAAACCACCGCAATTTGCAACTTCAGTAGTGTCAGACGAGAGCTCATTGGAGGGCAGAGTGGAAGTCTGTCGTGTTTTCTGGTGGAAGCCGGTTCTGCCTCGGTGCAAGTGATGTAAGTGCGTTGGTTAGAAGGGGGTCAGTTGAGGGCCTGACCAACATGTCTGCAAGCTAGACACACTTGACCTACACCTGGAGTTATGTCGTGGGCTGCGATTTCGTATGACAGCAAGAGCACTCTCCGCACCCTGCTTGCAAATTTGTACGTTAATCTGGTGATTCGACCTGTTGTGCAGCCATTCATAAACAGCATTCCAGGTGATGTGCTGTTCCAACAGGATAATTCTCGCCCACACAGTGCCAGTGAAACTCAACGTGCCCTGCAAAACGTACAGCAACTTCCCTGGCCAGCATGATTTCCAGACTTATCTCCAATCGAGCACGTGCGGCTTACGATGGGACAAGAAGTGACTCGTCCGACTCGTCAATCAACAACTGTTACAGAATACGTGAACAGATCAAGCAAGCGTCGCGTAATGCATCCCAGGGCATTGTTCGCCACCTGTACGATCGACTGGGTTCCAGAGTCAGTACCTGCACTTCCCTATGTGGACGCTACACCACGTCCTACTAGGGGTGTTTCACCACTGGTCGATACCTGGTACCCCAGAATCGCTTGTGCTGTGTTGTAAATGTAATCATTTCATGTACGCCATAAGCACTGTCGCAACAATAAATCTTGAGTGAATTGGGAAGGGTGTACCTCTTTTTTCGGCAGTGCATCTGGGCACTAATGAGCACTACAGGCGACATAGTGATTGCAACCTAGACTGATGACTCTGCAGGGCTACAAGTCTACGCTCTCCTCCACCTGATTAACTGCTCATTGTTCTTTTCCAGAAATTTCATTTAAATCGGAGGGCAATCATTATACATTTTGTTTCCTTCCATGACTTTTCACAAAGCATTTTACGCCTTGTTGACTTGTGGTAAAGTCATTACTAAGGACTAGTTTCGTCTGACATACCTACGCTTGCGTGATGGGTTTTCCTCAGTTAGCGCGACGTGACTGGAATGGATGTCCGCTGTGAAATTCCAGTTTTTCACTGCCCTACCAACGGGGCGTCATTGTTCTCAAGTGACAGTGTGTGTGACTTGCACGCGAGATGCGTTTAGTCACGAACAACCCCAGCAACACAATACCAATTGAAATCTCTTTTACAGCACTTAAGGGATATCACCTTAAGCCATTACTTAGATCTGCATTCATGTATTAGGTGCAACAAGTAATAGAATGTGTACAGAAACTTACAACTATTCTGGTGTAAAAAAGGTAGTTTACTAACGTAAACGCCAAAATTTTGGAATTTCCTCGGTGTAGCAAAGCAGCTTAAATCAATAAATACAAGGCCTCCAGCCCAGACTGTATACCAATTATGTTCTTTTCAGAGTACTCTGATACAATAGCTTTAAACCTGACAGTCTTACACAACTGCTCGCTCGACGAAAGATCCGTACGTAAAGAGTGGAAAATTGCATAGGTCACGCCAATATTCAGGAAAGGAAACAGTTTCAAATGGCTCTAAGCACTATGGGACTTAACATCTGAGGTCATCAGTCCCCTAGACTTAAAACTACTTAAACCTAACTAACATAAGGACATCACACACATCCATGCCCGAGACAACATTCGAACCCGCGACCGTAGAGCGGCCGGAAACATGGAAGAGAAAGAGTGAAAAAAAAGCAGCGATAATACTGAAAAAGGAGTAATGAAGATCTGTAGAAGAAAAATGAACAACTAAATGTGACAATAAGAAAAATTAGAATGACATTTTACAGTCATCTGGTTTGGATGATTGGAAACAGGATACGGAAAAGAAATTTGGAAAAGGTCCACTGCAAAAGATCTCCCTGGTGCAAGTGGCTCCAAGAAATCAGAAATAATCTGAAACAGATGAAGATTGAAGAATATGGAATTCTGAACAAGGATAAGTATCGAAAGAACGTTTTAGATTCCCACATCTAAAGTAAGCCAAACTGGTCAAAAGTTCGGAAACAGCAGCACTCCGATTGAATAAAAACCTGGAGTTGAACAATAAGTAGTGATTTGCGTGATCCACGGGGGGCAAAAGTTGAAAGAAGAGAAAAATACAGGGAAATATATATTATTGTTTACTAAAAGTGACAGGAAAACGAAGAAAAAGGATCAAGGAACAAAGCTGAGTGGTAGACGTAATTCTGACTGTAACGAAAATGTAGCCAAGTTAGTGAGTTGTAGGTGGAGTGGTAGAGTGGGCTGTAGGTCGACCAAGGAAGACGTTGGAAAACGTATCGGAACTTCATGGATGGATGTAGCTGAAGATGGTAAAACATGGAAGAGGTCTTTATTCGGCAGTGAATGTCAAATGGCTGATGGTGATCGAGAATTTACTAGTTGTAAGAGATACAGCAGACGTCCTGAAAACGTTATTCGACTCAAATGAGAGAAACACGCAGAACGCTGGTTACATTAAACAGGAGACTAGTAGGATGGTGGTAGAGACTTACGAAACATCGCTGGCAAAGTTTCAGAAATATCTTCAAAAAGAGTGGGCGAAAATATTTTCCCTTACAATGACATAGATTTCAAAGATATACACACATAAAAAAAAAACACCCGGACAGAAACATGCACCTTCGTAAATCAGTTATGTCACGGTTTTTTTATCACATTTATTGGGCACAATAAACTGTTAGGAACAAAAGAAAACAAAAAATTACTGCGATGCTAGAAACATACAACAAAACCAAGTGCTCTGTCTAGAATATCAGACCAACCGTGTGACAGGATTGAAGAGCTTCTCGCAGACAAAACACTGCATGTTATACTCAACGGAGAAGAAGTCTTCAGACATAAAAGTAACTTCGGGCATGCCCCAAGAGTGTGTTCTAGGACCACGTTTCACACTATGTATCAGTAACTTAGTGGATAACGCCGGAAGTTCCATAAGGCTTTCCGCGGAAGGTGTTCTATACAGAGAAGTCGCAATGCTAGAAAACTGTAGCGAAATGCTGGAAGAGCTGTAGAGGTTCGACGCTTGTTGGGTATTGCGAATACATAAGGACTGTTTACTGTAAGATTATACGATTGCAGAACAATCACTGAAAGTAGTTACTTCCATAAAATATCTAAGAGTATGCGTACAGAGCATAAAATTAATCGCAGGTAAGACACATGCCAGACTGAGATTCACTGAGACAATCCTCTGGAAAAGTAGCCCGTAAACACAGTAAGTAGCTTAAAGAATACCCGTTCGACCAATACTTGAAACAGTGGAAAAATGCTCCTATCGGAGCACAAACAAACAAACATGTCCCTGTTTCTTTAAAAAGTGTGACTGATAAGTGGGGTACCTTACATTTTGGCATGCGAACATATTCGCGCTCTTTCTAACATGCAACCAATCCTCTCATTTCATGTCAGATAATGTAATCCAAGGTTTTTTGACTAAACCGAAAGAGCGCGAACCATAAATTCGATTTTGAGCATTTACGCAAGTTACCGTCAAAAGCTTCATAAATATAGAGTTAAATGAAAGGACCACGTGAAAGGCACGTCAAAGCGCCGATTATCACTGTCATGAAATATGTACTATATGGAAGAAGTGGTCTAACCCACAAAGACGGAACATGCGTCACGCCTGAACTCGGGCAGTGATGATGATGATGATGATGATGATGATGATGAAGCTGTATCGTCCATCACTGCCAATCACAAAGGTCTTACAGCTCAGTCGGTGCATAGACGTACTTATCGCGTGACTGCGACGTCGACAAACAGCTGAACGCGGCACGGATCCTCCACGAACCTCAACGAGAATTTGATGCTCGCGAAGTTCTCGGTGCGTTCGAGACCCCGCGCCCCTTCTCGTCTTTCAGTTACTATGTACGATGATCGATCCCCGGAGATGTAGACGCTGCAGCAACAGGTGCAGTGCAGGCCAGCTGCATTTTGGCCTGACCAGAGCGGAGCGGCCAATCAGACAGAAATAGCGGAAACTCGCGTCACGCCGTGACGACACACCTGCCCGCGCCAAGGACAGCTGCGGCCGGCCGGCGCGTGCGTCCCAAGGAAGGAGTTGGGGAGGGGGTGGGGGGGGGGAGGAGGAAAGAGGAGGGGGACGGGAGAGGGGAGAAAGAGAGGGAGAGAATTCACAAAGGTTTTGTCGTTTTAATCCGCATTACGTCTGTAACACGTTGGGAGTGAATGCCTGGCCCCAGATACGAAGGGGCCAGCCGAATGGTTCTAGGCGCTTCAGTCTGGAACCGAGCGACCGCTACGGTCGCAGGTTCGAATCCTGCCTCGGGCATGGATGTGTGTGATGTCCTTACGTTAGTTAGGCTTAAGTATTTCTAAGTTCTAGGGGATTGATGACCTCACATGTTAAGTCCCATAGTGCTTAGAGCCATTTGAACCATTTTTGAACCAAATACGAACGTATGCCTTTGGTCATCAGAGTAAACTACAGCTTCACCTCTCACGCTTTCTCGGCCTTATTTATTAAATATGTCCTTTCGGGTGTTCACAACAAAACAGCCCGCAGCATCCGAAGAAAACGACTGGGTCAGTCGTCGAAAAACTCTGCACGAAACTGATGAACACGCGATAGCACACTATTAACTGAACTAGGATCTTCTCTTTCAGTTATCGCTTCTCTCATCTCTTCAAACACTTTTACACTGCGTACAGTGTATGTGTATTTCCATAAAACCACATTCAATTGCAGAGTTCCTAATAACTGCCTACGTAGTCGGCCTGAGTGGCCGTGCGGTTCTAGGCGCTACAGTCTGGAACCGAGCGACCGTTACGGTCGCAGGTTCGAATCCTGCCTCGGGCATGGATGCGTGTGATGTCCTTAGGTTAGTTAAGTTTAATTAGTTCTAAGTTCTAGGCGACTGATGACCTCAGAAGTTAAGTCGCATAGTGCTCAGAGCCATTTGAACAATTTTTGAAACTGGCTACGTAAGCAAGTTCACATTTACGCGCACATCACTCGCATCAGGACCATACCTGGTGACGTAGTGTGATGTTGAAACCAGCCTATGAGAAGAAGACAAAAAATTACTTTACTTGCATTTGTTATACAGTGAAGCGATACCTCGGCTTCTAATCTTTGTCATTAATCCAGTGGTTTGGTTTGCAATCGCTTGTTCGTCCAAAGATTTTTTGTCAGTACTTACTAATGGATTGGTGGAGACGAATTTCACGTTACACGATAAATACGAAGCCGTACCATGATCTGGATCCACGATTAAATCTACCCTCACTCACACCCTTACCCTGAGGTCTGTGCACATGTTAACATTTGCGTATATATTAGCAGCAACGGTTTTGAGACATAGGTTGCATCCTGTCTCTCAAGATTGGATAGCCACCAGCCTATGGCAGTATATGCTTCTTGGTCTCACATCGAAAAGCCGAAACTGACCAGTCGTCACGTGCCAATAAATTTTAATTTGTGTCAAAAAGTTTACAGCCGTGGCAAAACCATGCAAAGTTCTCTGCGCTTATGGAATCTAACGTCAACAGGTTTAGTCGAGAGGAAAAAAACCAACAGTATCGTCTAAAATACAAAACGAAGGCAACCGACTGTTGCTCTGGCGCTCCAGAAGTGCAAACACGACGATACAGAGTCAAAAAGCGGACTTGTAAATGCATGAAATTCCCAGAGTAAAATTTAATTACGTACTACAAATGTGGAAGTGCCAAAAAATTTCTTCATTAGGACATAGCAACTGTCGTCTCCAGTCGGTGTTCTACGTGTCATAAGTTACAATACCAGCAGATTAGTTCGCCACCTGAAGTTGCGCTTTTACGCAAGATTCCGATTATTTTGTTGCTTCTCATCGCCAAGAGATATTTCCAGATATTCATACTTTACATAGAAAGACAGTGCCTACGCTAATGTATGGGCCAGAGTACAGTGTTCATGGGAATAACGGCCCTAGCAAATTCAAACACAGAAATGAAATACATCGTTTTACTAAAGAGTTACCAGTAACGATTTGGAGACACAGGCTGCATCCCCACTCCCAAGACAATGACAATCGACGTATTTGCTAGCTTCGCGGTGTCACGTCAAAAGGCCGAAACTGACCAGTCGCCATGTAGAAATAAGTTTTAATTTTTTCCAAAAAGCTCACAGTCCTGGGAGAAATGCAACTTATAGAAAATATTCAGAATATAAATGCGATACAAGAATTACCGGTATATTTGGCATTAGTTTTGGAACATCTTGCAAGAGCCTCTTCTAAAAATTTGTATTTTAACAACTTTCAGGAGACATACAGAGATCAATGTCCTTGTAATTATCAACATCTCTCTTTCCTTAAAAAAATTATGCCACACTTGAATGTAGTACTGGAACCAACAACACCCTTACAAAGATTTCAGTGGTAAAGCATTATCACAAATGGAGTCAAATGAGTACTACACAGATATTCAGTAGCCTGCCAGATCATATTAAACGCCTTGCGAGTATTTTAGCTGGGTTTAAAAATTAACTGAAATGTTTCTGATAGCCAATTCATTTCTCATAATTTGAAGTATCTTCACAGACCCTTTTAAAATATTTATATCAAGTAACTATATAGTTTACATTTGCACGTAACATCATAATGTTCCATAAAATTATATCATTTCATAGCAGTGCACTTAAAAGAACTGTACGTCCTTGACATATTTGTACCTCTCCAGAAACCTCACTTCGTGTGATTCATGCAATAACATTTCAGTTATGAAATGAAGTTCTTCATATCTGTATAGCGTTGGAACTCAGTTGATAAAGCCACATATGGCCATTCATGGAGTCAACTAAGTGTGCAACGAGTACCAGAAAAAAAATAAACCGTAAAATCAAACGGAAAGAACGTATTTTGCGAATACCAAAGTCAAGGATTCAGAAGGAAATCCTGCGCTAGGGTTATTTAGGAAGGCGTTCTGTAGTATGGCAGAGGGCAAGATAGCGAGACCGAAATACAATGTCCAAGCCTAATCAAGTCAGAACAGAGGACAATTATGTGGCGACGTAAAGTCAATGAAGATCATTATATAAGTCTCGTTGCTGCCTAAGATTTCCTCTGCATCAACGCTGTTACTAATCAAGAGGCGATGCTGATGTATCAGTTTCGGGACTTAACAATAGCCGGCCGCTCATCCGATGCTGGCGAAACGATTTACGCTTATTTCAGTATCTCGGAACAGACATGACCAAAAGCAAACAATGTATCTATTGTAACCCGTTACATTCACTTCCTGTTTCTACGTCCATTCTACATTTGTCACACGCGGGACGGCACGACTGGACTTCCTCCCCCCCCCCCTCTCTCTCTCTCTCTCTCTCCCTCTCTCTCTCCCTCTCCCCCCCCCCCCCCCCCCCCACATGCGTGCACAGACATCGATAACTAAAGTTGACGCCACAGAAAATTTGCGAGAGAAAAGAGCGCCTGGACGCGGTTGACTGTACCTCAATGCCCTTCCGGACGCCCGCGCGTGACGTCACGAGCCTGCCGCAGCCAGCTACTCACCGGCTCCCATGTTCGCACCGCGGAGGTCGCACACGGAATGAGCAGACCAGTGACTGGCCCACCGCCCAGACAAAAGTCCCCCGCCCTGGTGTAGCTGACGCAGCACACCAGAGCAGTCCACCCGCCAGAGTGTTCTTACTTGCCGCAAACAGCCGGTCCGCAGTAACTCATTGCCGCCAGCCCCTTCTCGTATGCTACTGCATTCCAACACCTGCCTCCAACAGCAGCTAATACAGTGACTTGCCCTGTGTTTTCAAATGAAACGAGCGAATCTGTTTGCGTGTCCACATTTAAGGAACAACGGGATACAGAGTACAACGTTTCGCAACCTGTATACCTCATCACCGTTAGCTGTACTGCGCAACTAGTTCCTCGATATGGGACGGGTACCACTATCTCGTTGTGAGTAGAGCAGAAACCTCTGTTCTCGAGAAACAAATGGAATAGAACCACAATCGACAAGTATTGGGGAGTATAGCTTAGCTGCTACTCTTCACCCACACAGACTGATGTATGTCTATGTATCGTGGCTGTGTCCATTTACTTGTTTCTATTTTATTTTTATTTATTTATTTAAGCTAGTCTGGCTAGATATCAGACCAGGGGTTACACATGTAGTACCTTATTTACACCCTAGTACCTAAGAAATAACGATTTTAATGTGACAATAATATTAAAATCAAACTTCCTGGCAATTTAAAACTTGATGCTGGACCGAGACCCCAACACAGAAGTTGTTCTGCGAAACTTGCACGACTTGCAGTCCTGGAAGAAAGGGTATTGCGGAGACATGTCATAGCTGAGGGCTCCTTCTAGAATGAAGTTTCCACTCTGCAGCAGCATGTCTGCTAATATGGAACTTCCTGGAAGATTACAACTTTGTGATGGACCGAGATTCGAACTCGGCACCTTTGCCTTTCGCGGCCGAGTGCTCATATGCCCGCAAAACCTGCAAAGATCCCGAGTTCGAGTCTCAGTCCGGCACAAGTTTTAATCAGCCAGGAAGTTTCATATCAGCGCACACACCGCTGCAGAATGAAAATTTCATTCGGGAGTATTAAAATGATTTGAGCGTATGAGGTGGCAATGTGAATAAATTAGACTCACTATGAATGAACAACATAAAGTAAATACTGGCATTTCCTGTAGTACTGCAGCTGATGCCACTTAATAATAATAATAATAATAATAATAATAATAATAATAATAATAAATCAGCAACTCAGCCAATTACTAAAGATAACAGAAGTATTCAGCAATGATATAAATATGGCTTTTGGAACAGACAAATGTAAGAAAAATAGCATAGTCAAGGGAAAACACACTAAACAAGAAGATTACATATTGGATAACCACAGCGACTGCATAGAAGCGATGGAAAAAACAGATGCCTATAAATATCTAGGATACAGACAAAAAATAGGAATAGATAATACAAATATTAAAGAAGAACTAAAAGAAAAATATAGACAAAGACTAACAAAAATACTGAAAACAGAATTGACAGCAAGAAACAAGACAAAAGCTATAAATACTTATGCTATACCAATATTGACCTACTCATTTGGAGTAGTGAAATGGAGTAACACAGACCTAGAAGCACTCAATACACTTACACGATCACAATACCACAAATATAGAATACATCACATACATTCAGCAACAGAAAGATTCACATTAAGCAGGAAGGAAGGAGGAAGGGGATTTATCGACATAAAAAACCTACATTATGGACAGGTAGACAATTTAAGAAAATTCTTTCTAGAACGACCAGAAACTAGCAAAATACACAAAGCAATCACTCATGTAAATACATCGGTTACACCATTGCAATTTCATAACCACTTCTACAACCCTTTAGATCACATAACATCAACAGATACGAAGGAAGTAAATTGGAAAAAGAAAACACTACATGGCAAGCACACGTATCATCTAACACAGCCACACATCGATCAAGACGCATCCAACACACGGCTAAGAAAAGGCAATATATACAGTGAGACGGAAGGATTAATGATTGCAATACAGGATCAAACAATAAACACCAGATATTACAGCAAGCATATTATTAAAGATCCCAATACCACAACAGATAAATGCAGATTTTGCAAACAACAAATAGAAACAGTAGACCACATCACAAGCGGATGTACAATACTAGCAAATACAGAATACCCCAGAAGACATGACAATGTAGCAAAAATAATACATCAACAACTTGCCATACAACATAAACTAATAAAGCAACAAGTTCCCACATAAAAGAATGCACCACAAAATGTACTGGAGAATGATGAATACAAACTATACTGGAACAGAACCATTATAACAGATAAAACAACACTACATAACAAACCTGACATCATACTCACCAATAAAAAGAAGAAATTAACACAACTAATCGAAATATCCATACCCAATACAACAAATATACAGAAGAAAACAGGAGAAAAAAATTGAAAAATACATCCAACTGGCTGAGGAAGTCAAGGACATGTGGCATCAGGATAAAGTTGACATTATACCAATTATACTATCAACTACAGGAGTCATACCACACAATATCCACCAGTACATCAACGCAATACATCTACATCCAAACGTATATATACAACTACAGAATTCTGTAATTATTGATACATGTTCAATTACCCGAAAGTTCCTAAATGCAATATAGCATATACCGAACAGTTAAAAGGAAGTCACGCTTGATCAAGGTCCGCGTCACTTTCCATTTTTGACCAGACATAACGTCTGAGAAGAGAAAGAAGAAATAATAATAATAATGTATTCTCAGCGTGCCTACCCCAAAGGGCACGGAGCCAACTGGAACATAAGACCGGCGAGTACTTGTGCAGAACAAATCTTCAGTCTGAAAACTACCTTGAAAACCAAAGCCCTCAGGAACCGTCCAGTAATATGCACCTTCGTTGACTTCAAGAAGGCATATGACTCAATCGACCGCCAGACATTGTTCAACATTCTACATGAACAAGGTTTGGACGGCAAGACACTGCGACTGATCAGACTGCCACTGACAGACACGACTTCTAAGGTGAAGTTCAAGGGGGAAATCTCCGAACCCTTTGAGATCAAGACAGGAGTTCGCCAAGATGACGGACTCTCACCGCTCCTCTTCACCCTAGTGCTGAATAAGGTCATCAAGGAATGGGAGAAAGAGCTGCAGCCGGCCGGTGTGGCCGAGCGGTTCTAGGCGCTTCAGTCTGGGACTGCGCAACCGCTACGGTCGCAGGTTCGAATCCTGCCTCGGGCATGGATGTGTGTGATGTCCTTAGGTTAGTTAGCTTTAAGTAGTTCTCAGTTCTAGAGGACTGATGACCCCACATGTTAAGTCACATAGTGCTCAGAGCCATTTGAACCAAAGAGCTGCAAATACAAAGCCACTGGAAGCCAGTGCGACTTGGACGACCCAAGGACAAGCTGCAGGACGGCTGTCTAGCCTTCGCCAATTATTTAGTCTCACCCGAGTGCTTCGGTAGTTAGGTTTTTGAATCTCTGCGTATTAATCTAATTTATTAGACACAGTTCCTGCGTTTTTGTCAGGGTCTACAGTAGAGTTCCGCAGCACGTGCCGATAGTCCGTTTATCTGTATAGTTTAGTTTTCCACCGTCTTTAGTATGGTCAGGGACTGCGATTGTTGTGTGCGGATGCGAGCCGAGTTGGTGACACTTCGCTCTCAGCTTCAGGCTGTGATGGCTTCGGTTACACAGCTTGAGGCTGCAGTGGATGGGCACCACTGTTGTTGGCCGGCCGTGGTGATCCAAAGGACGTCCAGCCCGTCCGAGTCCTCCGATCGGTCCTCGCCGCTGGCCAAACCAGTTACTGCTCGCACTGAGGCTGACCCCTCACCTGTGGTCGAACGGGAAGTCGCCCCGGGGCGTAGCAGGCGGAAAGACTTCCCAGGCGGCCGCACGTAAGGCATCTCCGGTTTGTCTAACAAACAGGATCCAGGTGCTGTCTGTGGCTAACACTGTCGCTGAGCCAGATGCTGTAGCCTGTCCTGTTTCAGCCTGCAAGTTCCGGATAATCACAGAGGGTGGGATTATTGATAGTTGGGAGCTCCAACGTTAGGTACGTTATAGGGCCCCTTAGGGACATAGCACCCAAGAAGGGAAAGAAAAATTCCAGATGTGGAACGGGTCCCCCTGGATGCCATGAAGAGCACAGGGTGCAGCCAACTGCAGTGGTTGCTCACGTCCGTACCAATAATGTGTGTCACTTTGGATAAGAAGAAATTCTCTCTGGTTTCGAGCGACTAAAGGAAGTGGTAAAGACTGCCAGTCTTGCTTTCAAGATGTAAGCTGAGTAGACCATTTGCAGCTTAGTCGACAGGATCGATTGCCGACCTCTGGGACAGAGCCGAGTGGAGAGTCTGATTCTGAGGCTCAGACAGTTCTGCGACCGTGTAGGATGATTCTGAGGCTCAGACAGTTCTGCGACCGTGTAGGATGCAGATTCCTCGACTTGCGCCAAAGGGTGGATGGGTTTCGGGTTTTGCTGAATAGGTGAGGTGTCCATACCCGCAGGAAGCGGCTACACGGGTAGCAGGGGCTGTGTGGCGTGGACTGGGCGGTTTTTTAGGTTAGAGGGTCTCCGGAAAACACAAGAAGGGCTTCAGTTCTGCGACCGTGTAGGATGCAGATTCCTCGACTTGCGCCAAAGGGTGGATGGGTTTCGGGTTTTGCTGAATAGGTGAGGTGTCCATACCCGCAGGAAGCGGCTACACGGGTAGCAGGGGCTGTGTGGCGTGGACTGGGCGGTTTTTTAGGTTAGAGGGTCTCCGGAAAACACAAGAAGGGCTTCAGTCACAAAGGGTGCAGGCCAAACACAGGAAGAACGTAGATACAGCAACCATTGGCATAAGAGTTGTAAATTGTCGTAGCTGTGTTGGGAAAGTACCAGAGCTCCAAGCGCTAAAAGAAAGCACTGATGCTCAAATCGTTATAGGCACTGAAAGCTGGCTAAAGCCGGAGATAAGTTCAGCTGAAATTTTTGCGAAGAACTTAACGGTGTTCCGAAAAATAGGCTACACACGGTTGGCGGTGGCGTGTTTTTTGCTGTCAGAAGCAGTTTATCTTGTCGCGAAATTGAAGTAGATAGTTCCTGTGAGTTAGTATGGGCAGAGGTCATTGTTGACAACCGGAATATAATAATTGTATCCTTTTACCGACCTCCCAATTCAGATGATGCAGTTGCTGAAAGGTTTAAAGAAACCTTGAGTTTGATTTCAAACACGTACCCGACTCATACGATTATAGTTGGTGGTGACTTTAACTTACCCTCGATATGTTGACGGAAATACATGTATAATTCCGGACGTACGCATAAAACATTCGAATTCTATGAAAATTATTTCGAGCAGTTAGTTCATGAGCCCACGTGAAGAGTAAACGGCTGTGAAATCACACTTGGCCTCTTAGCAACAAATAATCCTGAGTTAATAACGATCATCAAAACCGATTCAGGGATTAGTGAACGCAGGGTTGTCGCAGCGAGATTGAATGCTGTAACCACCAAATCCTCCAAAAATAAACGAAAAATATACCTATTCAAAAAAGGAAACAAAAATTCACTTGACGCCTTCCTGAGAGACAATCTCCACTCCTACCAAATTAATAAGTGTAGACCACATGTGGCTTGAATTCAAATAAATAGTATCCGCAGCAATTGAGAGATTTAGACCAAATAAATTAACAAACGACGGAGCTGATCCTCCTTGGTACATAAAACGGGTCAGAGCACTGTTGCATAAACAACGAAACAAACATGGCAAATTTAAACAGACGCAAAATCCCCAAGATTGGCGATCTTTTACAGAAGCTCGAAATTTAGCACAGACTTCAATGGGAAATGCTTGTAACAGTTTCCACAACGAAACTTTGTCTCGAAACCTGGCAGAAAGTCTAAAGAGATTCTGGTCGTATGTGAAGTATATTAGCGGCTACAAGCAATCAATGCCTTCTCTGTGCGATAGCAATGGAGATACTATCGAAGACAGTGCTGCCAAAGCATAGTTACTGAACACAGTCTTCCGAAATGCCTTCACAAAAGAAGAGGAAGTAAATATTCCAGAATTCTAATCAAGAACAGCTACCAATATGAGTAACGTAGAACTAAATATCCTCGGAGTAGTGAAGCAACTAAAATCACTTAATAAAAGCAAGTCTTATGGTCCAGACTGTATAACAATTCGGTTCCTTTCAGAGTATGATGATGCATTACCTACATACTAACAATCATACAACCTTTCGCTCGACGAAAGATCCGTACCCAAATCCTGGAAAGTTGCACAGGTCACACCAATATTCAAGAAAGGCAGTAGGAGTAATCCACTTAATTACAGGCCCATGTCATTAACGTCGATATGCAGCAGGATTCTGGAACATATATTCTGTTCCAACATTATGAATTACCTAGAAGAAAATGGTCTATTGACACACATTCAACATGGGTTTAGGAAACATCGTTCTTGTGAAACACAACTAGCTCTTTATTCGCATGAAGTGTTGAGTGCTATTGACGAGGGATTTCAGATAGATTCCGTATTTCTGGATTTCCGGAAGGCTTTTGACACTGTACCACACAAGCGGCTTGTAGTGACTTTACGTGCTTATGGAATATCGTCTCGGTTATGTGACTGGATTTGTGATTTCCTGTCAGAGAGGTCACAGTTCGTAGTAATTGACGGAAAGTTATCGAGTAAAACAGAAGTGATTTCTGGCGTTCCCCAAGGTAGTGTCAGAGGCCCTTTGCTGTCCTTTATCTATATAAACGATCTGGGGAAACAATCTGAGCAGCCGTCTTAGGTTGTTTGCAGATGATTTTGCCCCTAAATAACGAAAAAAGTGAGGTCGTCCACATGAGTGCTAAAAGGAATTCGTTAAACTTTGGTTACACGAGTTATCAGTCAAATTTAAAGGCCGTAAATTCAACTAAATGTTTAGAAATTACAATTACGAACAACTTAAATTGGAAGGAACACACAGAAAATGTTGTGGGGAAAGCTAACCAAAGACTGCATTTTATTGGCGTGACACTTAGAAAATGTAACAGATCTAATAAGGAGACTGCCTACACTACGCTTGTCCGTCCTCTTTTAGAATACTGCTGCGCGGTGTGGGATCCTTACCAGATAGGACTGACGGAGTACATCGAAAAAGTTCAAAGAGGAGCAGCACGTTTTGTATTATCTCGAAAAATGGGAGAGAGTATCACTCAAACGATACATGATTTGGGCTGGACACCATTTTTTTCGCGTTTTTTGTTGCGACGGAATCTTCTAAGGAAATTCCAATCAACTTTCTCCTCTGAATGCGAAAATATTTTGTTGACACCGACCTAGATAGAGAGAAACGATCACCACGATAAAATAAGGGAAATCAGAGCTCGTACGGAAAGATACAGGTGTTCGTTCTTTCCGCGCGCTATACGAGATTGGAATAATAGAGAATTGTGAAGGTGGTTCAATGAAGCCTCTGCCAGGCACATAAATATGATTTGCTGAGTATCCAAGTTGATTTAGATGTAGATCACACATTTTAAGTACCTGGGTGAGGTGCTCGAACCGACAGGAAAGGAGACAATTGCCCAGAAGACTAGGTTATTGAAACAACATATTTACAACAAGAAATGTCTATCCGCCTGCACCAAAATTCGTCACTACAACACTGTAATCAAACCTGAGGGGATATACGCCAGTGAGATACTGATGTTACACACAAAGGCCGACCCTGAGAACATTCTCACACAGGAAAGAAAAATCATTAGGAAAATTATTGGACCAAAACTCACGGACGAAGGATATAGGCTTCACTCCAAGGGCACCACAGAGAAGTTCTCCAACATCGCAGCGACCATTAGAAAGAGGCAACTAAAATTTTATGGACACATCAGCGGACTCCCACAGACCAGACTCACCAACAGAATCCTCAGGTACATCCAGGGACTAAAGAGCAAAAAACGGCTCTGAGCACTATGGAACTTTACATCTGAGGTAATCAGTCCTCTAGACTTCGAACTAGTTAAACCTAACTAACCTAAGGACATCACACACATCCATGCCAGAGGCAGGATTCGAACGTGCGACCGTAGCGGTCTCCCGGTTCGAGACTGAAGCATCTAGAACCGCTCGGCCACCACTGCCGGCCGGACTCAAGACCACTACACCGTGGATGACACAAGTCAAAATTGATCTGGAAAGAGCTCAGATAGATTCAGCGAACGTCATGCACAAAGGCGTCTATAGACACAAGGTGTACAGGTGGGAAGTGATGTCAGAGAAAACAGCACCTAAACCCCAAAGGCCAAAGTGGACTGAAGAAAGGAAGAGAGCCTTTTGTGAACGAATGAAGGAGTACTGGAAGAACAAGAAGAACAAATAGTTATGAATTTTTCACGTGGTCTCATAAAAAGGCCTGTAACGTGAATAACAATAATAATAATAATAATGACATACAGTGGCAGATATAGAAGAATTTATAGGTGTACAAAATAGATGTTTTCTGATGTAGCGAGTTATGGGGAAGGGAAATTTAAGGAGATGTACCAGCTACGAATACTGGGTAGTGAGGAAGATCGCCGGCCGGAGTGGCCGAGCGGTTCTAGGCGCTTCAGTTTGGAACCGCGCGACTGCTACGGTCGCAGGTTCGAATCCTGCCTCTGGCATGGATGTGTCTGATGTCCTTAGGTTAGTTAGGTTTAAGTAGTTCTAAGTTCTAGGGGACTGATGACCTCCGATGTTAAGTCCCATAGTGCTCAGAGCCATTTGAACCATTTTGAGGAAGATCAGGTTGGAAAGAGGGATGTACAAGGATAATGAGCGCGTACAGGGACAATAGTAATCCTTATTGTTGCTTTAGTAGATACGCCATTAACAGTGTTCTGAAGCTGGAGGTGTTATTCAGTCCTCTAATATAATGCGAGAGGTTATTCCAGAGTCGGGTTCCTGCTACTGAGGACCGCCAGAAAGTGGCTGAATGCTACTAGAGTGGGACGGAAAGGATTTTGCTCTGATGGGAGAGGATGTTTCTGCCGTGTTGTTCAGACAACAAGGCCGTTAAGGTCGAGGAGACACATGAGGGGGAGTGTACGTTGATATCGCAGTAAAGAAAACAGAAGGTATGGAAATCTGTGTGCTTGTGTACACGCAGTCGCGACAGCTGTGCATATGATGATGAAATGTGATTAAAGAGTCAAACATAACCGATATAACGGAGACACAGGCATTCATAACCAGTCCATGGCGCCATGAGCTTTCCTCAGAGCCGTCTTGCAGGATAACATCGCAGTAATCAATAACTGGAACTGCAAGTGTTTGTACAAGTTTCTCTTTCAGATCAAGAGGGAAGAGCATTTAACAGTTTTGTACGGCATGGACAGATGCTGATGCCTTCTTGCTCATTGGAGTTACGTGCTCAGTCCAATTTAGATTTTCATCTGTTATTACTCTTAGACTCTTTGCTGAACGAGAGAAGCTGATATTTATCCAATTTAAGGTTAAAGACTGCAGGGATTCCTCTTATTTCGGGCTAATGAGCCTAAAATGACCAACCAGCACCGCTTGGGTTTTGGATGGGTTCAGCTTCAACCCTGTAGAGAAATAACAGCAAGTTGATTTAGTGTGTGCAACACACAACGTAACACTAAAATCAAGCCGGCCGGGGTGGCCGAGCGGTTTTAGGCGCTATAGTCTGGAACCGCGCGACCGCTACGGTCGCAGGTTCGAATCCTGCCTCGGGCATGGATGTGTGTCATGTCCTTAGGTTAGTTAGGTTTAAGTAGTTCTAAGTTCTAGGGGGACTGATAACCTCAAAAGTTAAGTCCCTTAGTGCTCAGAGCCATTTGAACCATTTTGAACTAAAATCAAAACACAACAACTAAAATGACAAATAAACCACTTCACTATTTTTATCATCACGTTTGAAAATTAATGGGGCAATTGTTAAGTGAATTTCTATGGCGTCATGTTAATGCAAATACACTGAAGCGCCAAAGAATCTGGTGTAGGCATGCATATTCAAATACAGAGACATATAAACAGCCAGAATACGGCGCTGCAGTCGGCAACAGCCATATAAGACAACAAGTGTCTGGCGCAGTTGTTAGATCGGTTACAATGACAAGTTATAAGGATTTACGTGAGTCTGAACGTGGGGTTATAGTCGGCGTACGAGTGATGGGACACAGCATCTCCGAGGTAGCGATGAAGTGCGGATTTTCCCGTACGACCATTTCACGAGTGTACCATGAATATCGGGAATCTGGTAAAACATCAAATCTCCGACATCCTGGACCCTGCATGTCAGCAGGAGATGGTTCAAGCTGGTGGAGGCTCTGTAAAGGTGTGGGGCGTGTGCAGTTGGAATGATGTGGGCCTCTGATACAGCTAGATAAGACTCTGACAGGTGACATGTACGTAAGCATCCTGTCTGATCACCTGCATCCATTCATATTCATTGTGCATTCTGAAGGACTTGGGCAATTCCAGCAGGACAATGCGACACCCCACACATCCAGAATTGCTACAGAGCTGCTCCAGGAACACTCTTCTGAGTTTAAATACTTCCGATGGCCACCAGATTCCCCAGACATGAACATTATTGATCATACCTGGGATGCCTTGGAACACGCTGTTCAGAAGAGATCTCCACGCCCTCGTACTCCTACGAATTTATGGACAGCCCTGTGGGATTCATAGCATCAATTGCCTCCAGCACTACTTCAGGCATTAGTCGAGTCCATGCCACGTCGTGTTGCGGCATTTATGCGTGCTCGCGGGGGCCCTATGCAATTTTTTACTTTCTGCGTAGGAACCAATATCACAGAAGGTAGGTCAAGAAAATCGTTGCGCCATTTAGCAGTTCACACTGTGTTATAATTATAACCATTATTTTGGGCTACAGATTCAAGTATTTCTTTAGATGCATCATCTTCACTGATAAGGGCAAATACATAAATATTTACATGGTAAATATTCCATTCGATTTGTTTATCTTTTGTATAACTTTTAACCCATAGTACGTTTATACTGCCAATATAAAAACACTCCTGTAGAAAGCAAAGTTTACTTAAATTTAATTTCTGCACTAATAATATTTGCAGTGTCATACTATGTATCTCATGCCAAAGACCATGAGTAGCAAAGTGTAATATCTATCATATCCATATATTTTGAAAAAAAACATCCAGTGTTTACTCTGTGAATCGGTGTAAAACCAAGTGCAGCTAAATACCGTGTATAGTTGTGTACATAGCTTGATAATGTACATTATAGGAACAGATTTGATAAGGACACCACACCCGACAGTGCGCTGCAAGTACCTAAAACATAACAAACTTTCGGTTTCATACACGTGTAGTCACCGATTACTAAATTACCGTAATTTCCGCTCTCTGCACTAGCACAACGTTTTGCTACACTTACTCCACAGCATAATGTTCTTGTAACAACTCCATCCGATGATGAGCCTGCTGTGGCTCGAAAACGTCTTTTTGGTTGAATAAATCGTATCAAAACACTAAAAAAGCGACTGGTTGCATATTTATTACCACATAAATCTCCAATAATGAATTACCTTGAAGAAAACGATCTATTGACACTTAGTCACAACGGATTCTGAAAATATTATTATTGTGGAACACAACTAGCTCTTCATTCGCACGAAGTAATAATTGCTATTGGCAGGGGATATCAAATTGATTTCATATTTCTAGATGTCCAGAAGATTTTTGATGCCGTTCCTCATAAGCAACTACGTGCTGATGGATTTTCGTCTCAGTTGTGCTACTGGATTCGCGATTTCCTGTTAGAAAGGTCACAGGTCGTAGTAACTGACGGAAAGGCATCGTGAAAAACAAGTGATTTCTGGCGTTCTCAGAGAAAGTATTACAGGCCCTCTGCTGTTCCTGATCTATATAAACGATTTACAATACAATCCGAGTAGCCTTCCTGGATATTTTACCGGTGATGCTGTCATTTTACATCTAGTAAAGTCATTAGCAGATCAAAACCAGTTGCAAAATGATTCAGACACGACATCTGTTTGGTGCGAAAAGCGGCAATTGACTCTAAACAAGGAAAAGTGTGAAGTCAAATGGTTCAAATGGCTCTGAGCACTATGGGACTTAACTGCTGTGGTCATCAGTCCCCTAGAACTTAGAACTACTTAAACCTAACTAACCTAAGGACATCACACACATCCATGCCAGAGGCAGGATTCGAACCTGCGACCGTAGCGGTCTCGCGGCTCCAGACTGTAGCGCCTAGAACCGCTCGGCCACTGCGGCTGGCCAGTGTGAAGTCATCCACATGGATACTAAAAGGGATCCGTTAAATTTCGCTTACACGATCAGTCGAAAACGGCTACAAGTTCAACTAAATAACTAGGAATTACAATTACAAATAACTTTAACTTGGACGATCACATAGAAGATGTGGAAAAGATGAACGAAAGACTGCGATTTAGTGACAGAGCACATTGAAGATGCAACAGCTCTACGAAAGAGACTGCCGACGCTACGCTTGTCCGTCCTCTTCTGGACTACTGCTGAGCGGTGTGGGGTCTCCGTCAGAAAGGATTGACGGAGGATATAGCAAAAGTTCAAAGAAGAGCAGCTCGTTTTGTTTTATAGCGAAGCAGGGGAGAGGGTTTCACGGACATGACACGCGAGTTGGTGTGGCAATTATTAAAAAAACCGACATTTTTCGTTGCGGCGAGATCTTTTCACGAAATTTCAATCACCGACTTTCTCCTCTGGATGCGAAAATATTTTATTGGCGCCTTCAGGAAGAAATTATCGTCATAATAAGAGAAATCAGAAATAATACGGAAAGATAAGAGTTCATTTTTCTCACGTGCTGTTCGAGAGTAGAATAGTAGAGAAAGAGTGGTTCGACGAACTCTACGCCAGGCACTTAAGTTCGAACTGCAAAGCAGTCATGTAGATGTCGATATACAGGGTGTTACAAAAAGCTACGGCCAAACTTTCAGGAAACATTCCTCACACACAAAGAAAGAAAATGTTGTGTGGACATGTGTCTGGAAACACTTACTTTCCATGTTAGAGCTCATTTTATTACTTCTCTTCAAATCACATTAATCACGGAATGGAAACACATAGCAACAGAACGTACCAGCGTGACTTCAATCACTTTGTGACAGGAAATGTTCAAAATGTCCCCCGTTAGCGAGGATACATGCATCCACCCTCCGTCGCATGGAATCCCTGATGGGCTGATGCAGCCCTGGAGAATGGCGTATTGTATCACAGCCGTCCACAATACGAGCACGAAGAGTCTCTACATTTGGTACCGGGGTTGCGTAGACAAGAGCTTTCAAATGCCCCCATAAATGAAAGTCAAGAGGGTTGAGGTCAGGAGAGCGTGGAGGCCATGGAATTGGTCCGCCTCTACCAATTCATCGGTCACCGAACCTGTTGTTGAGAAGTGTACGAACACTTCGACTGAAATGCGCAGGAGCTCCATCGCGCATGAACCACATGTTGTGTCGTACTTGTAAAGGCACATGTTCTAGCAGCACAGGTAGTGTATCCCGTATGAAATCATGATAACGTGCTCCATTGAGCGTAGGTGGAAGAACATGGGGCCCAATCAAGACATCACCAACAATGCCTGCCCAAACGTTCACAGAAAATCTGCGCTGATGACGTGAAGTCAACATTACCTTCCTTCAATTGGGCCAACTGGCGGTGAATCGAGGAAGTACAGTACAAACTGACGAAACTAAAATGAGCTCTAACATGGAAATTAAGCGTTTCCGGACACATGTACACATAACATCTTTTCTTTATTTGTGTGTGAGGAATGTTTCCTGAAAGTTTGGCCGTACCTTTTTGTAACACCCTGTATATGAGTTACGAGCGGCTTTAGAAAGAATACGAACATATGTTTTCTTCATTATGAAGATGAAGCGATGGTTCGTTCACTTTCGCTGTGCTGATGGTAATTCGCATTAAATATTGCACGCGGTACACGTATGACATGGCAAAATAGGTTTTACTCATTGTACATCGACGCATCTAACATGACACCAACACGATGTTCTCTCCTCTACATCCACATCTCTAGCGCTTCTAATATTTTGCTTTCCCCTCTCCCTGCTGCTCAGCTTTCACAATCACAGATTAAAACATTCAAAATACATTTAACTTTATCCATATTTTGCAGCTGTCAGCGTAGCTGTATTCAATACACGGGAGGTACGAATTAAAAAACTCCTTCAGTCACCCTGTGGGTCCATCATCAGATGTAAATCGTCTTAAAACATGATTTATTTTTGCTCTTGAATGAGGCAAAATGCATATTCCTGTCTTGAAAATGTTTGATGTTAGGTTATGAATTTCTTAAGTCAAATGCGGAAAAAATGTGCGAAACAGTGGAATAACAAACTTACCACGCAACACACGAAAAGCATTTTTGATTTTCTAAAACTATCATACATTGGTTTCTCCGTCCCGTTCATCCATATCACTGCACTCAAGACGAACATTTGTTTGCACATTTTCGTAAACACTTCACAGATTTTGTTAAACATGGTGTGATCGAAGATGAATTTATTCGCAGTGCCAGAGATCTAATTATTAAACAACTAACATATGCAGGAATACCTTTAGAATAGGTCTTTAAAATTAATAAAATAACTGCGGCTTGCGGAATCTGTCTGTTGATTTAACACAGATTCTGGTTTTTTGATTTTATGGAGGTGTATCTCCAGCTGTTCCAACAGATTTAGGGTTTTATCATTGGCTTGACTGTGCAGTACTACCAAATTGTTCGCTACACTGTTGATGATATGTTTCGTTTCCACCATATGTTGTGCTATGACAGATTTTTCGAAGTGGTTGAGAGTGAAAACATTTGTGTGGTTTTGAATACGGTTTTTGAAGTTTTTGCCTGTTTTTCCTACATAGTAACCACGACAACTGGAGCACGATGCTTTGTACGCCCCATTGATGTTTAATTTTTGGCAGAAACTTCAAAACCATTTTTCACGTACACATAATGCTTTCACGCTCAACCACTTAGAAAAATCTGTTGTAGCACAACATATGTTGGAAACGAAACATGTCATCAACAGTCTAGCAAACAATTTGGTAGTACTGGACAGTAAAACCAATGGCAAGACCCTTAATCTGTTGGAACAACAGAAGATATACCTCCATAAAATCAAAAAACCAGAATCTGTGTTAAATGAACATACAGCTTTCGCAAGCCACTGTTATTTTAGTAATTTTAAGACCTATTCTAAAGTTATTCCCTGCTGGTGTCATTTGCTTAATACTTTGATCTCGGACACTGCGAATAAATTCGTCTTTGATCGCACCATGTTGAACAACATCTATGAAGTGTTTACGAAAATATGTATTCAAAGGTGCGTCTTGAGTGAAGTGACAAGCGCGAACTGGATGGAGAAATGTGTGATGGTGTTAAAAAGTTAAAAACACATTTCTTAGGTTGTGTGGTAAGTTTACACTTCTTTTTTATCCACTGTTTCGCACATTTTTTCCGCATCTGACTTAATAAATTCATAACATTTTCATGACAGGAACATGCATTCCACCGAATTCAAGAGCAAAAATAAATCATGTGTTAAGGCGGTTTATACTTGATGATGAACCCACAGGGTCCTAAATGCATCGTGTACTTACTAAAACATGAAAATTTGTGACTAAAGGAGTTTTTTTTAATTCGTACTCTCAGGGTACTAAAAAGCTGTGTATTTTTCCTTGATCCGAAGTTGTTGTTTATTGACAAATTACATTTATTTCTGAAGGCTTTTTGAATCATTATGGACCTTACTTTAATGCCCATTAGAATTCTGTTGTCACCAATGACTGCACTAGCCCAGTTTCAGCATTCATTTAATTGCTTTAGAGTTAGTTCCTGTCTTAATGCTTCTTGTCACTTGCCTCTACAGTTTCTCAATCACGGTCGGTAAACGTAAGGTCAACGAATAAAAACGAAGAATGATAGATAAAGATGTAATGCGCGCATCGTCTCGTATTTCGTTCTCTTAAACGCACCGCTGTACCGCTGTCCTTCCAGACAGAAAGTTTGCGGGCTCCACACACGAGCGTACATACCAGTTGCTAACTTCAGCTGTCAACTGCTTGCAGCTCGGGTGATTAGGAACAGGTTGCTAACGGCCCTCGCACATGGGGAAAGTGAAATACGCGACAGCTTGTCAACTGCACTAAACATTACATGCAGCAAAGTGAATTCCATTACCGCCGACGGAAGGAAGATTAGACATAAGCGTGCCACCGACGACGAGGCCATTACAGAAAGTACTCAACAGCAGACTGTCAGCTAAGGATGAAGAACGAAATCGTCCGTGTCTTCTTCGAAGGAACTGTCCCGGAATTCGCATTAATCGATTTAGAGAAACCACTGAAAACATAAAACTGGATGGCTGCACAGCAATTGGAAGAATGCGACTACAGTGTCTTAACCATTGTAACACTTCAGTCTGTTCCAATTACCACCTCATCAAAAATTTTCATTGTATATTCTTTCCAATCAATTATGATTCTTATAAATACTTATGGTCAAGTTATACTGCATAAAGTAACATCTTCATTAGTGAATTGTTACAGTTGAGTATAAGAAATTACTGCTACGTAGAAAATTTTCAGTGACATGAATGGTTTACACCACCTGCTTTGGGCGCACAGGGGAGCAGGTTTTCAGAATTCAATGAAGAAATTAATAACAAATAAATTTCATAATTCGCTGAATATAACTTACTGTGCTAACGGTGACTGCAGATTTTAGCTGCAGTAGTATTTATTTTTCACGTTATGAACAAAAAAGTGAAAAGTTAAGCGCGTTGCACAAAATAAATATCAACATACATAGCATTACATACATGCTGGGCACGCGTAATAATTGTTTCAGGTGCGCAATAGTGTTGGGTCAAATAAGAAACCCACTGGCTAGTTGCGAGACATGGACCTGAGCTGCTTTTTCCCGTATGCTGCGGTGAATACGACGGCCGACTAGTCATCGTGATTAAATCATTAGTGTGATGACGGCAACGAGTCCGCTTCGTTCATGGAACAGAAACTCCATGGCACAGTGGCAGATTACAACAAAGCAATTTCATTCGGTTGCAATTTCACGAACACTGAGCATAAACAGTTTTCGTCATCCTCTCAAAGAGCGATGTTGCATTTACTTTAATGTTACACACCGCGGCAAATGAATAAGGTTCATTAAAACTATTACGGAGTCATCCACAACCCTTATTTATAGAACAAAGATTTTTCGCACTGCCTATCGCTGTTCCATTATCTCACAATGCACGGTTTCGGGCAGATTTGCGCATCTTCGGAACTGTTAAAAATAGAAATAAATAAGGAAAATGACCACTGAGTTCTAATCCTAAGTTTACGATGTTACAGAGCTGTTTACAGTAGATCGTTGTATGAGAGATCATTTCTCGTAGTTACAGAGCAACGGTAACACTGCCAGTTTCACTTTGATATACTAAAGCGAAACTTATATTCAGTCGCTTTATATTAAAATTAAAAAGAAATGTCATTAGTGCAAATAGATGTAATGTTACAGAGTACCCTACACACGTACTAACGCATTTGAAAATACGATATTCTTTATTTTATAGTAAGAAGTATGGGAGAAGTTAACTTTTCTACACAGCCGCTGCGTTTGAAACACTTTTTCCCAGCAAATAGGTAACTTTGAAATCCGTCCTCGTACAATGAAGTCTGTTATATCTGGTGCCAATTGCGCACATAAATGTCAACCCCAGCGTCATCGATGGACCTCCGACGCCCCAGAGCTGATCTGAGTGGACGAAATACATAAAAGTTGCAGGGAGCTATTTTTGGGCTGCAGGGAGGCTGTTGGGGATGTTGGGAGTCTTGGAGAAGAACCATTTCTCTCATCGTAAGTCACCTCCTCTGCGGCGACATCCCTTTCTACCCTTGCTCAAAATGTCGCTGCGTTTATTGTCCAACGTCAGTGCAAAATCGATGTGTAACAAACCACGCCTGTCGAAACCCACTATTCCCTGATTACTTCTTTTGATTCAGGGGTGTAATAAAGCACCCATTGTTCTCTCTCTCTGAAATTTAACGAAGAGACGCTAACATATCTGTAAACGGCTCGATTTTTCGTCAGTCGTCAAAAGGGGAGGAAACCACCTAGCACACATTTTCCTGTCATTCGTCTGCGATATTAGTAAAAGTGCTGCCACAACTTATCTCGAACCCGATCTCAGCGATCATCACACGCCTGCCATCCTCAAGAAGTTGAGGAACACGGCGACTGTTATCTGTGATACTGGTGTGGACCTTCGAGTCGGAGATCAGGCCGTTCATTCTCAATGGGCTCGCCACCATCCACGAACAGCTTGTGCCAAGCAAACACACGATGTCTTGACGAAGTCTCCTCCTTTAATTATTCAATCAATCTCCCGAGGATTTCACCTCCTTTTACGCCTTACCTAGCGAGAAACTTCACAGCAACGCGTTACGCAGCAGTAACAGATACCTCTTGCTCAGAATTCGTGATAATGAATAACGACAGAAGCGAGAGGCTTTCGCCACACCTCACACTTTCGTACAACACCTACAGGAGTTGGAACCGTCACATGTCAATACTGCACGTTTATATTTGTTTCTCTCTCATACAATCTTGAAACAATCTCGATATACACTGAAGCGTCAAAGACACTGGTACAGGCAAGCGTATTCAAGTACAGTGATACAGGCAGAATATGGCGCTGCGGTCGGCATCGCCTATAGAAGACAACAAGTGTCTGGCGCAGCTGTTACATCGGTTGCTACTGCTACTATGAGACAAGCTATCAAGATTTAAGTGAGTTTGAACGTGGTGTTATAGTCGGCGCACGAGCAATAGGACACAACATCTCCGAGGTAGCGATGAAGTTGGTATTTTCCCGTTCGACCATTTCACGAGTGTACCCTGAATGTCAGCAATCCGGTAAAGCATCAAATCTCCGACATCGCTGCGGCCGGAAAAAGATCCTGCAGAAACGGGACTAACGACGACTGAAGAGACAGAAGTGCAACCCTTCCACAGATTGCTGCACATTTCAATGCTGGGCTATCAACAAGTGTCAGCATGCTAATCATTCAACGAAACATCACCGATGTGGGCTTTCGGAGCCGAAGGTCCACTCGTCTATCCTTGATGACTGCACGACACAAAACTTTTCTGCGTAAATTCTAGAACCACTCAGCCTTCTACCGTCTCGAACACACCATATTTTACAAGTGAGTGTGGGATGATAGAATCCTACCTACTGCGCGTCACATGTTTGTGTGTGCAGGTTTGAAATTCACTCGCGAGAAGAATGTAGACGCGGCGATCGAACGGCAACGACAAGTACTTGTCGGGCGATCCACGGAAGTTTTAGTGAAAGTGTACGGAAGAACCACGGAGCTTCTATGTTATTCTGTGCTAATTGTGTCAGTGACCATTATTATAATAACGAGAACAGCTGAGAAGGTAGTCTTGAGAAAAACTCTTGTCTTAGCCTTGTTGAAGGGAAGATGTGTATTATGGTTCATGTTGAGACTGGACATGGTGTTTAAGCCAACTTCCTCTTACATGTAAATTAGTTTGTTTCTAACGTTTGGACACACAAGAGGCTTACTAAACAGTATATATTTATACTGAAAGTGCGAATTTGTTATTGCGCATGGAGTCCAAATATAGCGAAGGTGTTGCCGAAAGAGCACAATTTTTGAAGAGAAGGCCTAGTAAAAAAGTCGTCACAAAGCGTTAGAACGTGTCGACCAGTGAGAAAGGACTGAAAAACTGCAATTCTAAGACCAAAAAACGAGGAAAGAAGCTGTTGTATGTTGCAATAGCAACTAAACCAAATACGACAAAGGATTTACTCCGAGGCAACGGAACATGCTCAAGTATTTAAAGGAGCCAAATTTTGAATTGAGAAATAAAGAAGAAGATTCCAGTGTGTTTCTCTAAGAAGAAATACGCTTAGAACTTCGATTCAGAAGAACCGGTGCGGGGAGTGTAGAGCTCTCACACACACATCGGGGAAACCAACGTCCGACGCCGCCGGCACCAGCAGCTGTTCACCGGTGCTGACCTGCCTCCACATCCGCTCACCGACGCAGCGCAGATTCTCCACCGGGTGAGCGTTAAACATGACTTTATTGTTTTAATACAAAGTGGTACAAACTGTTCAGTAAACTTTACTAGGGTAGTTACCATACTTAAAGTTAGCTAAACTCTTACAAGATCTGAAGCTTGCAAGAATACGGATAACATACGACAAGCCGAGGTAACAACGGCTATGAAAGTTAGTAAAGAAGTGCCTGACTGGTCTGAGTTAGTAAATTTAATCAAAACTCAAAGTGCGACTCTAAGTGAAAAACTAGTATCAGCAAATTCTCAATTAAACGCCCGAACAACAAATTTTAGTAATCGATGCGAAGGCATGGATGCTTTAAAGACAGAATTTGACGCCTTAAATTGTAAAGTACAAAATTTGAAATTAGATTTAAAGAATGAATTGACTAGTTCCTTGACTATTCATGTAAATCAAATGTTTACTGCCTTCAGCCAGAAACAGAATGATAATTTTTAGAATTTGACAAGAAGGTTAAAATTGAATATTGAAGACAAATGTAATAGTGTAGAATCAGAGCTTAATGAAAAGTTAGGGTACTTTGAAAATGTGTGCAATGTCCAATTTAATGCTGTAAAGCAAGGGTTGAGTACTTTGAAAGAGAGTGTCGATAAGCAGGATAATTTAATGCCAATAATTCAGTCGCAAATTACAGGTGTTTATACACGAGTAGATAATGTGGAAAGGAACTTCAAAGAGAAATTTGCGAATTCTGATATCATCAATATAAGCAGTTTGGAGGAACAGGTTGAAGAAATTATAGATCGAAAAGTTAGCGAGAGAGTAACATCCGGAAACGTATCTCCTATTATATCTTCTGAACTTTGATGCCAGGAAAGGTCTAGATGATCTGTGGAAAGAATTCAAGCTTATCCAGGATAAAGTAGACAAAAGGGTAACTTCACTTAATGTGGTATTAACTGGTGAAGTGATGACTGATCTGCAATGTGGGGCTAATTCTGGGTTATCCAGACAATTCCCCAAATTTAAGCTCGATGGAGATGTACATCCGACACATTTCTTGAAGAGGTTTAACCAAGCTTTGTCTCCTTCAGGATGACAATGCACAGACCACACACGAGCGCTGCATCTACAATAATCCGACACCTTGGGTTCTCTGTAATCTTCCGTAAACTTCCGACTTGGCCCCATCCGATTTTCATCTGTTTCTAAAACTTAAAAAATACTCTCAAAGAACTTTACTTTGACAGCGATGAAGCGGGCAAGCGGAGGTGAGGTTGCGGCTCCGTCAACAAAGTCAAACATTCTACAGTGACGCTATCAACGAAATGGTCTCTCGTTGGGATAAATGTGTTCGTCGTCTGGATGACTGTTTGCGGAATCAGTATGTAGACATGACGAATAAAGAAGTAGAATTTTAATACGTTTGTTTTACTGAAAAGGGTTTATGACTTTTCACACAAAAACTTCGGAGGCATTACTTTTGAGCACGTCCCCGTCCTTAGAAGATAACCATTTATAATCTCGATATAGACAGTCCTAAGACAACTAAACACGTGCAGCCCTAACAGGTGTATTGCTTTTGTCAGCAGATGCCAGTCTTCACTCTGAATCTCCTCACATTCTTAATAAAACTGTTCCCTGTCGTCTGCAAACCATATGAGGCAGAAACATTTCGTTCTACTTCTTATTAACAACTTTAATCAAATTCTTGAAAACCAGTTTGACAATTAGAATAGGTTACTGACGAAAGTGAAGAATTCGCACTTTTCAAAATACTACATTGTTCAGTTTTCATTTGCTTTAAGTGTTACTTTGGAAAAAATAAAAACTCTTCATCACTGTTCAACACAAATATTTTCGTCTTTTGTTGATTCATTGTTTTAGCACCCGTACTGTAACATAAAATTTTCCAAACATGCGTCAGCGTCAGTATTACTCATTTGCCAGTACCAAGTCCGTCTGATGAAACCAAATTTATCCTGCTACCATTTCTTTTCTACCTCTTGAGCACTAGGAAATAAGCTGAGCAGTCAATAATGGTTGTAGCACACGCGATGAACCTCATTGGGATCTGTCGTCCACGCAGAAATATTCCCTTGATACTTCCCCCAACGGTGATAGAATACATTCAATTTCCATCACAGTCTCAGTACCCGGACGACAGCCACAGCACACGCTTCGACAACATAACGGGACGCCCGTAGTTTATGTTTTCAGCTGCTATGTTGGTGACACACACACACACACACACACACACACACACACACACGAGCGTATCGGCTTTTGACATAATTCATCACTTTTGATGGTTTTTTTATCGATTGATGATGGTTTATCAATTGAGGAGGACTGAGAACTTCGCCTGGCTACGCCAATCATACTCTGTGGGTTTCTGTAACCACTCCCCACACCATATGACATAGTATTTACGTTCACCAGAAGATGCAAGTTAAAAGTTGCGAAACAGGTTGCGTGGGTCAGTAATCGACTTGAATAAATACAGCGACAGCAGTTTTATATTTAACAGTTTTAACACCTGTATTTAAACAACTGTCTACTGTATGAATTGTCAATCACTCATGGTAGAATAGAAAATCTCTAATCTGGGCAGTCGTGTGCAGTCCTTGCTCTGTGTATATTCCTGTCAGCCGTTGCTTATAGAATTGTACTACATTCCATTAGTCATACTTCTTTCTCTTGTCGCGCCGTTTTGTTTCTTACGTAGTCTGTCCTAAACAATCTCTTATTTTTCTCAGAAATTTCATTTCTACGCTATATACTTCCTCTAAAGTACTTCCTGTAGCTGCAAAGTACTCACTCCATTGAAGAAGTGCCAAAGAGTTATTGTTTTATACAGTTTTACAGTAGTTGCCTGTCTGGTCGTATTTCTAATATGTTACGGATTATGCCACATACATTTCCAAATCTCAGGCAGTTTTACAATCAGACATTTATTACCGAACACGCCAGTTTGATAGCCCAAATAGCAAAAAGAATATGCTTGTCACGAAGTTATGTTGAGCACAGTGATTTTCGCTTGGAGAGTAGCTCTCTCCCACATAGCCATGATTTTACTCTTAATTTTAGGGGTCTCAGATTTATCTCGTTTACACAGACGATACAAATGGAGAAGTGAACCTTATACGCCACATTTTTCTTACAGTATTAATGCAGCTTTTGCATAAAGAAAATATCTAATACGCTATTTTTTTATGTATCTGTTAGCAGATTTGTACAGAGTGGGCGAAATAAAACTGGCCCACAAAATATTTACAATAAGACTCGAATAATGTTTTCTGGAGTTCGAACTTGCTACAGAGCCTATTTTGGCGTCATTTTCCCACTAAGTTTTGCATTGAAGCTTTTGCTGAAGCTTTTGCCAAAACACTTCCAGTCTTCAGCTCTTGCGCAAACAGTTCCGCACATGTTTCCAACGAATTGCATTTCGCGTAACAGTTGACAATGTACAGTCGCTGTTTTATCGTGAGTACCATTTTGTGTCGCATTCAACTGGTGACTAAAGACGTCTTCGCCTCTCACTCACTCACTCGAACGTAATGACACAGCGAGGTATTAGGGATAGAGCATGCGGTAAATTCGTGTGAGCAGGCACATGCCAGCAACCGACTGATGCATCGAAATCACGGTTTCGAACATTTTCTGTGGATCGTCAATTTACCTGTTCGTCTACGAGGGTCATTTTCGCGTGAACCTTACAAATATTACCGGATCAATTTCATTTTGCCCACACTGTACACTACCAGTAAACAAGGTATCAGAAAGGATAGGCGATATTGGAAATCCCGCGTCGTGCTTCTATGTTAATTAAAGTTTAGTCGTTAAAATTTGTGAAGCTCTTTCTCTCGAAAAAAAAAAAAATCATCCGATTTAACCTACATTTATAACATTTCTCTAATTACTCAATAAGTTAATAATGGCTTTTATTAAATTGCTGGATTATTCGTTATTTTCCATTTTGAGTCCGACGGTTATTGTCGTTTAGATTGCCAGTTATTTTTACAGCGTCTAACTGATGTAGTCACAATAGGTACATTAGCTCAACTGGACCCGTTGACAAAAGTTGTGACATCTTCGAAACATCAGCTCCAGCATGTGAAAGAAATGATGGCCGCCCGTCAACACATTGAAAACAATCGACAACAAGTCATATGGTCGCTTACTGCTTTCCGTGACCACAATGTGGCTGAACATTGCGTTGACCAGATCAAAATACACTCTAAGACGACAAAAACGATGCACCAAGATATAATTATCCAAATGCGAAGGGAAATCGGTAAAAGTAATTTATATGTACAGACAAACAAACGATTACAGTTTCAGAAAGCTGGGAAGACTTAGTCAAGAGAAAGAAAATTTTGGAAATATGTGGTAAGTTCCTATGGGACCAAACTGCTGAAGTCATCGGTCCCTAGGTTTACACGCGACTTAATCTAACTTACACTAACTTACGCTAAGGACAACACACACACCCATGCTCGAGGGAGGACTCGAACCTCCGACGGGGGGGAGCCGCGCGAACCGTGGCAAGGCGCCCCAAACCGCGGGCTACCCCGTGCGGCTCAAACTGAGCAAGTCAGTAACGTACTGGTCCACCTTTGGTCCTTATGCAAACAGTTTCCATTGATTGACAAGGGTTGTTGGACGTCCTCCTGAGGGACATCGTGCCAAATTCTGTCCTACTGGCGTATTAGATCGTCAAAATCCCGAGCTGGTGGGAAGAACTGCCCATAACGCTGGAAACGTTCTCAGCTGGGGAGTGATCCAATGACCTCGTTGACCCAGGCAGGGCTTGGCAAGCACGAAGACAAGCAGTACAAACTCTCGTCGTGTACGGGCGGTAATTATCTTGCTGGAAGGTAAGCCCAGGATGGCTTGCCTTGAAGGGCAACAAAACGAGGCGTAAAATATCGTCGACGTAGCGCTGTACTCTAAGGCTTTCGCGGATTACAACCAAAGGAGTCCTACTATGAAATGAGAACGATACCTCAGACCATCACTTCTGTTTGCGGGTCGAATGGCGAGCAATAGTCAGGTTGGTATCACACCGTCGTCCGATTCGCTGGTCATCAGGGCTAAATTCGAAACGCGACTCATCAGTGAAAACAATTCTACTCAAATCAATGGAATTCCATGTCACGTCAAAGACGTGACTGAAGACGCCCCAGAGAGTGATGGGATACCAGCCTCAATGTCGCCCGACATACGGCCCGACAAACAGGAACGATGGTCTGGAGCACCATTCCATTTTTTAAATGTTGTAGAGAAAATAGGATCTAAATGTTCATTAGAAGAGGCATGGCAGTTAATGGGAGAGGCCTTACCCACACTTTTGATACAATTAAAATTCCACCCACCTCTCCTTCTGAAATTAGGAAGATAATAAACTCTCTCAAGAATAAAAGCTCACATGGAATTGATAGCATTTCCAGCAGGATATTAAAAGCTTGTCCCCAAGAGATAAGTGGGATTCTTAGCCACATATGTAATAGCTCTCTGAAGCAGGGTATTTTCCCAGACAGACTGAAGTATGCCATTGTTATACCACTGCATAAAAAAGGGGATACGTCTGATGTCAACAACTACCGCCCAGTCCCTCTTCTGACTGCCTTATCCAAAATTCTTGAAAAAGTAATGTATTGTAGAGTAGCTTGACACCTTTTGTAAAAATAAAGTTTTAACAAAATGGTAGTTTGTTTTCCATAAAGGTTGATCAACGGAAAATGCTATATATACTTTCACTAATGAAATATTAAATGCTCTGAGTAACCGGAAGTCACCCGTTGGGATTTTTTGTGATCTCTCAAAGGCTTTTAATTGTGTAAATCATGGAATACTCATAGATAAGCTCAAGTACTGTGGTATGAATGCGTCAGCGCTCAAATGGAGTAAATCATACCTAACTGGAAGAGTGCAGGAAGTTGAAATATGCAGTTCACATAATATACAAAAAACTGGTTATTTTTCAAACTGGGGAACAATCAAGAATGGGGTGCCGAAAGGTTCGGTCTTCGCTCCTCTGCTGTTCTTAATATATATTAATGACTTGCCATTCTATATTCACGAAGATGCAAAGCTGGTACATTTTACCGATGATACAAGTATAGCTATCACACTCAACAGACAAGAATTAACTGGTGAAATCGTAAACGATGTTGTTCAGAAAATCATTAAGTGGTTCTCTGCAAATGGGCTCTCATTAAACTTTGACAAAACACAGCACATCCAGTTCCACACAGTAAATGGAATGACACCATTAATAAATATAGACTTCGATCAGAAATCGATAGCTAAGGTAGAATATTCAAAATTTCTAAGTGTATGCATTGATGAGGGGTTGAACTGGAAAAAACACACTGAAGATCTGCTGAAACGTTTGAGTTCAGCTACTTATGCTATTAGGGTCACTGCAAATTTTGGCGATATACATCTGAGTAAATTAGCTTACCACGCCTATTTCCATTCTCTCATTTCGTATGGCATCATATTCTGAGGTAATTCATCATTGAGTAAAAGAGTGTTCATTGCACAAAAGCTTGTAATCAGAATAATTGCTGGAGCTCATCCAAGATCATCCTGCAGACACTTATTTAAGGAGCTAGAGATCTTCACTGTAGCCTCACAATATATATATTCACTTATGAAATTTGTTATTAACAATCCGAACGAATTCAGAAGTAATAGCCGTGTACATGGCTACAACACTAGGAGAAAGGATGATCTTCACTACTCAAGGTTAAATGTAACTTTGGCACAGAAGGGGGTAAATTATGCTGCCACAAAAGTCTTTGGTCACTTACCTAATAGCATCAAAAGTCTGACAGATAGCCATATAGCATTTAAAAGGAAATTAAAAGAATTTCATATTGGCAACTCCTTCTGCTCATTAGATGAATTTTTGGATATAGTAAGTGGGTAATTTCCCCAACCACCACAAAAAAAATTTAAAATTTTAAGTGTCATGTAATATTTTGTGTAATGTAATATCATGTATGGACACCTTTTATTAACCTGACACGTTCCACATCATTACGAAGTGTCGTATTCATGATCTATGGAACAAGTACTAATCTAATCTTATTTCATTTCATTGCAGCACCCATTTGGTCGTTATCCGTGGCGCCCTTAAAGCCCATCGGTATATCGACTATATTCTACGCCTAGTTCTGTTGCTGGTAAGGGCAGGTTACGAGAGCAACACATTTTACTGTTTTCAAAACTGCATACAGGCGATCGCGTGGACGAACTGAACAGAGGAGACAGGATAGCTTTAATTAAGGTATGAAGATCGTTATAGATTAAAAAAAATGGTGTTTCAACGTCCAAAGAACTAAGAAAACAAGTAGGAATTTGCTAGGACGATAAAGCTAAAGAACATGAGAGACACCTAAAAAATGTTGCTGCGTGTTAATTATACCTTAATGAACCCCAGTGAGTATGTACAGTCCCTACGGAGTAACCTTCTTTATTGGAAAGATGGTAGGCAAGTCAGTGATAAATGAGCCACCTAGGTAAGTGTGATTGTACATGAAATATAAGTTCACTTTAAACAAAAATGAGAAAGAAGGGGTACAGCCTCCCTCGGTCGATGAATTTGAAAGGAGCCGTAATATGAATACCTACGGTTCACGCAGTCGTAGTGGGGAGCTGCTTTTTTGAAAGAAAATATAGGTGATTTATGCGCTCAAATTAGTGAATATTATACAGGAATCGTTTTGAGTAGATATCATGGTAAACAAAATGTGTTACCTAAGTCGAGCCAGGGGCATTGCTGGGACAAGCTGCAGCGCTCAGCAGGTTCTCGGAGTCGCTCAGAGAGGGACCTTGAGTATGGTCTCTGCTGAGTGGACGCAGCGGAGCTGGATGGCACCAAGTTGGGCAGCGCAGTCAGCAAGTGGCCTAGGATTACAAAATTTGTACCATATGGATTACAGAGTGGCGGTCAGCACTGGAGGAAGCTGCCAAGCATTCACATACGAAAGTCATACGACTTAGGCATGAAGGACTTCGTGGAACCTGGCTGTGTAGCGAAAATGGAAGTTGCAGGGTTTTTTTTTTCTTCTTCACATAAATAAAATAAAATGTACGAGGCAGAAAGGCAAGTATCAGCGCTAAATACAATAATGTTTGAGAAGCCTACAGTAACACAAAAATATTGGTGCAATTTGAGATGATGAGAGAATTTTATACAAGAACAATCAGTTGAATTACTCACATATTATCCCTATCACTATATGAAAATTGAAGGTGGAGGGGAGGAGGAAAGGAAGGAAAGGGATTACTGATGTCAGCTGCATCGGGAAATTACATGGAATCAGCGGCGACGAGCGAAAATATGTACCGGACCGGCATTCGCACGTGGGATCTCCTGCTTACCTTTTTTTTTTTTTTTTTTTTTTTTTTTTTTTAATCTTAGTTTGTTCGTTGCATTTGTTCGGGGCAGACGTCCCATGACACCCGTTTAAATTCATTGTTCATCCATTTTCTCGGGTTTTTTTATTACACAGGGCAACTAACCCTCTGACAGAACACGATGAGCTACCGTGCCGGCTACTTATTAGGCAGGTGCGTTAACCACTACGCCATCCGGGATAGTATTTATCGCAACTGCGCGGACTACCTCGGCACGCCCCACGGCCGACCGGCACTCCCACCGAGCGGCACCTGTCCGTAGTCCCTGTCCATTTCGCCCATGCTCGCTACTCTCAGATTCCCGCAGGAATTCGGACGTACTTGTGCATCGGCACTGCAGAAGGTGGAACCATTGCCCGTCTATGCGAATCAGTTATATGAATGCGTAATCGACAACTACGATACATGTATCACAACTACGGATTCTGCATGGTGTCTGTTCTTTCGGACTTATGGTTCAAATGGCTCTAAGCACTATGGGACTTAACATCTGAGGTCATCAGTCCCCTAGACTTAGAACCAAGTAAACCTAACTAACCTAAGGACATCACACACATCCATGCCCGAGACAGCATTCGAACCTGCGACCGTAGCAGCCGCATGGTTTTCCAGACTGAAGCGCCTAGAACCGCCCGGCCTGTCGGACTTATCCCTATCAGTATTTGTTCTTAAGCATGCAGTGAGGCGCTACTTAGTCATATTAATGTTTTTGCGGTGTACTCCTTAAAGATATTCTTTGTACGTCCAGTTGCTTCACTTTTATAATTGCTCCACTTTCTTCGACGCCAAGCCACCCAATATTTTACATATTCAAACATTTCAACCATAGTGTAGTTATATTAGCTGCGAACTGTTTCTCGATCACGTAAACAGTGTTCCTGTGTCAAGTTATTTCAACGTGATGTTTCGTTTTATATGACAGTACAGAGTAGTGAGCAATTCAATTGTTTCACAAAGTAAATCTTTCCTCTACACGAAATTGTGGCGTAACATATGCAGTAATTTACATACGAAAATTCTCTACACCATAACAACGAGGTCTGGATTGTTCTTGATTAGCCATCACTGAATATAAATCTGCGTCTGCTCTGCGTGGCTGTAATTATTTCAGACGTTTTATGACTCAAGCCCAAATTAAAATAACAGTGCACGTGTTGTACCGTGTGCCGCCAAATAGTTGTATGATGTGAAGTAGCTCAGCTTATTCGGTAATATCGCTAAAAGAGCTTCATGCGCATAACAAGAATCTTCTTTATTAGCTACGAATCTTCAATGCGTCATAGCCATGACGTGAGCCAGTAAGTACTATACGCGCAAACAAAGTTGACACTCGGCGCGGTGGCTGATGGGAGCGACTGTAAAGACATTTCCCACTCGCAGTTGTTCCCATCAGCCAGCGCGCCGAGTGTCACCTTCGTTTGCGCGAGTAATATATCATAATCACTTGCCGAACAACACGTCGAATGCGATCACCGTCCATTACATTAGTTTCGTCTATGGAATGGATTAAACACAAACTAACAGTAACTTTTGCCACTTATCAAATGTTTGCTCTTCCTCGTGAAAACCTTATCCAAACATGTCCAACGTGACGGAGCCTGTCTTCTGATAAAGTACACTCAGATAACTGATTCCTGACGTTGATAGAGCAGAAAGCGTCAGCTACAAAAATAGACTTCCCATGTCCTCCACAGCTGGCCGGAAAGACTGCCTTGCACGCATCATCTCTTCACTATTACTTATTACAATTGTTCCCCTGAAAGTTCATAGTATTCGCAACCTTCAAAGACAGAAAATTACTTCTTAACTAATAATATGAATTTTTTAGTTATTCAGTATTTAATAATTTCACTTTGAATATATATATCGTGTTTTTTATTTAACAGGCGTGACATTAATTTACAGAAATGCTAGATTAGAAAAAATTTATGCAACCAGCAACCGAAAAGACACCTAATGACATTAAAAATTTTTAATACGAGGGGGGAAAGGGATACGTCAAACAAAGGAAATGGCGGGGCCGCAATATGCAACATGCTGTCTCACAGCGAAGGTGGAGAAAACGAACAAGGAATTTAAATGCAATGAATACGCTTATAGTTCCGTCAGACGAGTTTAGCGGTTTGTTAATGGCTAGATGCGTTGCTCTTGTTTAAACGTATACATCCTTGGAGGTTTTTTTTTTTTTAAATTCTGAACTGGTTACAGTCCGCCACACCATAGGTGATATTATCACACCTTAGCTTATATATTCTCGTAACAACATCAAAATTGCCAATGACGGAGCTTTCACAATAAAACTACTTAGTTCTGGGTACTGCAGTTCACATCTAGTCAACTTGCATTTGATGTACAGCCACTGGTTCACAGTAACTTTTCTGAATACTATCGGCCCTACAGTCTCTACCCTCCTCGAAAAACATACGAGGTACATGTCCAAGAAATGATAAGCGCACAAAATCGAATGAGCAATTCACAGACACTCAGCTCTCGTCACTTTCGTCTAAAGTATGAAACAGTTCGTTACACACAACAGATAGGCTATAGGCAGACACGAGAGAGAGAGAGCCCAGGATCGAATTTACTCTGGGTGACCATATTGACGCCGTGTGCACAGAGGGCGATAAGCTGTTAATTAATCTGACTTTCAGAAAGTGCAGATTACGACTGCCCGCTGGGTGATAACGAGGAAGATGGATGAGATGAAGCCACCGTTGGTCACGTGATTCCTTCAGTAGCACCTGTCGAATGTGTGGGTGACGCCGCTAATAGAGGATAAGGCGTCCCAAGCACATGCGTCAGCGATCGGTGTCTTGCCTAATCTGAGCAGTAGACTGGGTAACATTCCGTGCTGTACAAAGAGAAATACAGTTCTAGGGAACGCTCCTAACCCAACGAAGTGCTTACGTTGAGTGCTAAGATTCGCACGAATGTGTACACTGCATGATAGTCGCGCCGGGAAACCTACTTCTCTCAAATGTCCTTGACTTTCTCTCCTTGAATATGTACATCATGTGTACGCGCCTTCAGTTTCTCGACAGATATTATTTGAAGTATTTCCCAGAGCGACGGGTGGATACGTCTGCAGAGCTGTTGTTTGTTACCCTGCGTTGTTCTAACTGGTCATAATCTGACCTGCAACAGGTGGTTATTTACGTAGAAGCGCAGCCCTTGTCCCAGGGCCTTTCCTAGCCGTTACGGACGTGATTTACCGCTTCTATCCTGCAACAGACTTGCCGCCACAAAGGGGGCAGCCTTGCATCTTTTATCTTGGGACTTTCCTCCCTTCCACGGGAGCCCTACTCTTGTTCTTGCCATTATATTGGTGCTCTGAATAAACGAGTCCCAACTTGTTGCTGCTGTGATCTTTAGTCCGAAGTCTGGTTTGATAGCTCTCTTAGCTGCCTGCGTAACTACTGCGCCCCACACCCACTTGAACAAGCCTACAATAGCCAAGCATTGGTCATCCTGTAAAATTTTTACCCTCCACACTTACTTACGTTACCAAATTGACGATTCCTTAATACCTAAGGATGTGCTCTGTCAACAGATCCCTTCTTTTCGTCATGTGTCACAAATTTATTTTCTCCTGAATTACATGCAGTAGCTTCTCATTGGTTATTCGATTTAATAATCCAATCATCAACATCCCACTTTAGATGCTGTTCTCTTCTTGCCTAAACGGTTTATGGCCCATATTTCCCTACCTTATAAGGCTACATACACTCCACGCAAATACCTTCAGAAAAGACTTCCTAACACATTTATCTTCGAAGTTAACAAATTTCTCTTTTCCAAAAAACGCTTTTCTCGCTTCTGGCAGATTGCATTTTATATCCTCCCTGCTTCAGCGACTGTCAGTTATTTTCCAGCCCAAATATCAAAACTCATCTACTATTTCTCGTGTCTCATTTCCCAATGTAGTTCCCTGAGCATCGCCTGTCTTTAATGTTACTCTTATAATCTCTTTTCAATACACTGTCCATTCCGTTCAACTTATCTTTCAATTTCTTTGCCATCTCTGACAATCATGTCCTATGACTCGAGTAGCCGCCTTCCGGTTTCTGTATAAGTTATAGATAACCTTTCGCTCCTTATTTTATCCATGATACGTTCAGAGTTTCGAAAGATGTCCAACAGATTTCACCCATAACTCCACGTGTAGGTCCACTGCAGGCCAATGGCCTCCTAACTAACACATGCTCATCACTGTCACCGAGGCACAACATCAGAAAACACAACAGACCTCCACCCTGCTCTCCAATGACCTCTCCCATGACACAACTGATGTCGCAAATGGCGGTGGTTTGGGGTCAGTGGATGCTCGCTGCAGAGTGTCTGGATCGGAGCCGTCCTTCAAGTAACCGATTTCTAACAGTTCGTTGTGCCACTGTAGTGCCAACTGCTGCTCAAATGGCTGCTGCAGATGCAATACGAGGCGGCACAGCCATATGCCGAAAACGATTTTCTTTACTCTCGGTAGTGCAACATGACCTTCCGGAGCCCTGTCTTCTTGCGACCGTACACTCTTGTCGCTGCCAGCAATCCTGTGCAGTGGCTACATTCCTGCCAAGTCTTTCTGTAATATCGCAGAAAGAACATCCAGCCTCTCGAAGCCCTATTACACAACCTCGTTCAAACTCAGTGAGGTACTGATAATGGCATCTTTGTTGCCTTAAAGGGCATTCTTATCAACTCACCATGTCCAACCTCAAACATAACTAACGGAAGAGCAGAGAGTGCTGCGAGACGACGTCAGCCAATAGTATGCTGACGAACCCCTCTCTAGGACGACACCAAGACAAAGAGCGGCCTCTACACGGCTACCTGCGAGCGGAGAGGAAGACGAGCCGTCATACAAATGCTATAGCTGCGACTTATGAACTGCATTGTTTTTCTTGTATTTAAATTGCATATACCAAAGGACACTGATTATCTGCATGTCGCCATTTGATTGCGACGCATCTTTGTGAATACGCAAAGTTAAGTATTGTCAACTTAACTTCATGTAATAAAGTCCATTAATTCGACTTGCTTGAACTGTTATCTAGCGATCCGGGGAAACGGCTTCCTAGGCACCCTCTATTAGACGAGTGGGCAGAACACAAAATAAACACCCATAGCAACTTTCGTTTATGGTGCACATTTCCTTCTTGGTGTCGAGTTTTTTTTCCGTCAGTCTAGTAGCAGTAAAACCGGATTTCAGGCTGAGATTCATTGGATGAATCTGAAGCCTCGAACAAACCGCGTATACTAACAGTCTCGATACGTTGTGTCGCGGCAGTCTCTACTAAATGTGGCGCATCCATACTTTCGGAGCGAGTTGCAATGCAGAAATCGCCAAATGTTAAAGAAAAAGGTTAAAACTGGGATCAAGGTGCAAAGATCAGATAAACAATAACAATGGCGTTAGAAAATTATCTATTATAACATGTGGTATTAATTTACTGAATATATATAACATAATTTTTAGCCAGAATTTAAAAATGAAACATACCTACACATGTTGTTGTTGTTGTTGTGGTCTTCAGTCCTGAGACTGGTTTGATGCAGCTCTCCATGCTACTCTATCCTGTGCAAGCTTTTTCATCTCCCAGTACCTACTGCAACCTACATCCTTCTGAATCTGCTTAGTGTATTCATCTCTTGGTCTCCCTCTACGATTTTTACCCTCCACGCTGCCCTCCAATACTAAATTGGTGATCCCTTGATGCCTCAGAACATGTCCTACCAACCGATCCCTTCTTCTGGTCAAGTTGCGCCACAAACTTCTCTTCTCCCCAATCCTATCCAATACTTCCTCATTAGTTATGTGATCTACCCATCTAATCTTCAGCATTCTTCTGTAGCACCACATTTCGAAAGCTTCTATTCTCTTCTTGTCCAAACTATTTATCGTCCATGTTTCACTTCCATACATGGCAACACTCCATACAAATACTTTCAGAAATGACTTCCTGACACTTAAATCAATACTGGATGTTAACAAATTTCTCTTCTTCAGAAACGCTTTCCTTGCCATTGACAGCCTACATTTTATATCCTCTCTACTTCGACCATCATCAGTTATTTTGCTCCCCAAATAGCAAAACTCCTTTACTACTTTAAGTGCCTCATTTCCTAATCTAATTCCCTCAGCATCACCCGACTTAATTAGACTACATTCCATTATCCTTGTTTTGCTTTTGTTGATGTTCAACTTATATCCTCCTTTCAAGACACTGTCCATTCCATTCAACTGCTCTTCCAAGTCCTTTGCTGTCTCTGACAGAATTACAATGTCATCGGCGAACCTCAAAGTTTTTGTTTCTTCTCCATGAATTTTAATACCTACTCCGAATTTTTCTTTTGTTTCCTTTACTGCTTGCTCAATATACAGATTGAACAACATCGGGGAGAGGCTACAACCCTGTCTTACTCCCTTCCCAACCACTGCTTCCCTTTCATGCCCCTCCACTCTTATAAATGCCATCTGGTTTCTGTACAAATTGTACACATATGTAAGAAATATGTTTCACTATAGTACAGGCAAAGGTCAGTGTATCGCACTGCACAAATAATGAAATAAAATAAAACGTATTTACTTAATTGAGAGTTGTCTACCTTCATCGCAGTTTGAATGCCGACTTTCCCTGGATTCCATGCCTTCTAATAAAAATTTTAATGGGTGGTAGCAAAAACAATTTGACTTTTTCGGAGAACAACCACTTTTATGACTCGCACAGCTTCTTGCATTGTTTCCTGAATTTTGATTTTAAATTGCGTATTTTTCCACCTCTTGTGACGTATTTTTTGGGCAAGTGCTGCATAGCATTCCTCCTTTTGCTCCCATTTTTGCAACGACATGGAAGGGCCTGAAAATCTTCAGTTACTTTCATACCAGGCCAGTAGAAACTGACTCGGAAAATGTACTGAGTACAGTAAGCCGTGCTTCCACGTTTCGATTGGGAACCTGAGACTTGCAATATATGTGCACTGCAATTGTCGCGAAACAATATAAAAGTGTTGCGGAACAGCGTTGAAACCTGTCCCATGACTCGTGCGCCGCGACTATATCGATAGGTTTGTATAAGGATTTAAAAACTTAATTCATCCGCGAAAGTAGTGACTTAGAAAAGACTCGTTCGAAGGTTTCGTGAGTTTTCCTCATATGCCTGAGATCGTTCTCAAGTTGCAGTGCCGGCCGGAGTGGCCGAGCGGTTCTAGGCGCTTCAGTCTGCAACCGTGCGACCGCTACGGTCGCAGGTTCGGATCCTGCCTCTGGCATGGATGTGTGTGATGTCCTTATATTAGTTAGGTTTAAGTAGTTCTAAGTTCTAGGGGACTGATGACCTCAGATGTTAAGTCCCATAGTGCTCAGAGACATTTGATTTTTGAACCAAGTTGCACTAATAGAGGAGACACGATCAAACGAGAAGAAAATTCACTGTTAGACGCTACAAGAAAGGTGTCGTACATCACAGAGAGGTTTATTCATGAAATTCCGAGACAGTTCGTTCCGGGAGGATGTGGGCAACATATTATTTCATTCACATAATGTTAAAGCTGTCACGAACCTGAAGATTGGTTTGAACACCACAGTGTTTTACAAGGAAAGGTCCTATTAGATGGAGGTGGTACAGTGTTTCTTCCTCCGACCTGTGAAGTGAGGCATTCAGTCAGTTATAGGTGAACTCGCAGTTTTAAGTGGATTCCGAAGCAATGTCCAACTCTGCGTTTATCACATTAACAGACATTCAAGTAGGCAAAATGACGATGACGACAAAGAGAAAATCAGAGAAATTAAAGCTCTTGCTGGCACACTGAAATCATTCTTCTCGCGTACCATTCGCGAATAGAACAGGGAACGCTGGAAATTATGTTGGTGCCAAAAGTTCCTTTGGGCACACACCATAAGGTCGCTTGCAGAGTTTGGATGTAGATCTGAATGAATCTCAACAGAAAGGTTACGCTAGATCCTGCTCGAATAACTGTAGTATAAAGTCTGCTTCCGCACAGATAGCGCGAGAGCTAACTTCTGACCAAACAGGATGTGAAAGAATGTAGTATCAGCGATTTCGTATGACAGCAGGAGCACTCTCATTGTTATCCCACGTACCCTGATTGCAAATTTGTACGCCATTCGGGTGACTCGAGCTGTTGTGCTGTCATTCATGAACAGCATTCCAAGTCGTGTTTTCCAACAGGATAACGCTCCCCCACATGGCGGTATTGTAACGCAACACGCTCTACAGAGTGTTGACATGTAGCCTTGGCCTCCGCGATCACCAGATGTCTCCAATGGGGCACACATGGGACATCACTGGCCAACTCCAGTGTCATCCACAAACATTATTAACCGTCCGTGTATTGATCGACCAAGTGCAACAGACATCGAACTCCATCCCACAAACTGACATCCGCCACCTGTACAACACAATCCATGCACGTTTGCATGCTTGCATTCAAAAAAAAAAAAAAATGGTTCGAATGGCTCTGAGCACTATGGGACTCAACTGCTGTGGTCATAAGTCCCCTAGAACTTAGAACTACTTAAACCTAACTAACCTAAGGACATCACACACATCCATGCCCGAGGCAGGATTCGAACCTGCGACCGTAGCGGCCGCGCGGTTCCAAACTGTAGCGCCTAGAACCGCTCGGCCACTCCGGCCGGCTTGCATTCAACATGCTGGCGATAGCACCGGTTATTAATGTACCAGCATTTCACATTTGTAATGGTTTACCCGCACTTGCATTAATCTGTGAGCTTGGATGTTAATCACTTAACTATGTTATCTAGATAAGGGTATTCCCGAAATTCCATTACTCCACATTAATTACTTTTTGGCGTTCCGATTTTTTCCCGTCACTGTAACTTTCGAAGTCACTGCATTTTCGATATTTTCAGAGGGTTACTCCTTGGTATTTTACGGCAGCTATTGATTCCAGTGGTTAATCGCCAACATAAAAATCGAATAGTAATGGATATCTACGCCTGTTGATGCATTTATTCATGTTCACCGTAAACTACCAGTCCTCGGACCAAATGTCGATTCTAGGCAGGTATTCCTGCATCTTGCCACAGTCGTCTGGCGTTGAATATACAGGGTATTTCTCCTAAGATCGTCAGGGGCCTTTCCTCTGATGTTTCAGCCGACATTTGCAATTTTGTATCTGCAGTGTGTAGCTGGAGTCGGCCCAAACAAACAGTGCTCACAAAGCCTTTCATGCCATGCCCGGTTTCAACGAAAAGCATCCGTCTGTTTCCTGTTACAAATAAAATTATTTTTAAAACGGAATTTTACGTCCTCATTCGATGGAGCGGTCGCAGATTAATCTAGTCTGATAATCTTTTTATCGATATGTATCAACAGGGGCAGTAAAACTCTAAGAATAACCGCAGCGACAGCACTGCCCTGGCCTGAGCTAACTGCTACCACCACACAGCGGCGCTACTGAGTCGCTGCAGGATTGCTGTTTATTCTTCGTGTTTTACTGTCCCTGTTAATTCATAGCGGTAAAACGAATATTACGCTAGACTAATTTGGGATAACTCTGATTTAAAAATAATTTATGTTTAAACTGTGAAACAAACCGACGCTTTCTTTTGAAACTGAGTTTCGCATGAAAAACCTGATGGGCAGTAATTGTTTGGAATGACTCCAGCAACACAGTGCAAAAACGATATCACTAACATCTGCCGAAACACCAGAGAAAATGCGCCTTATGTCTCTTGGGAGAGACACCCAGCATTCTGCAAACAGTAACGGCCCTATAACCCTTTCTTGGGGGCATTCCCGAAACCATTTGTCGGTTTTCGACGCGAGATTCCTACAATGTTAGCAAAGTCGTCCACTTTCATTCTGCGATCTTTCACTGGTATACCGCGAAAAATATCAATCGTTTCCTCGGTAGCTACGTCAATTGCCTAGCCAAATCGCGGTTTCTTTCTCTGCTACTGCGAGTACATATACATTTGTTTCACCAGGAAGAAATTGCATTCGTACAGGGGCAGAATCTTCATGATACCCAAATCGCTTAGGGACTGAGTACCGGTGCAGCACTTCAAGCTAAAGTATTCAATATCCGCACATTTTCTGAAAACCCTCCAGCAAGCAGCTGCGCATTACATTGATTCTAAACTTTCAATAAAAGTTAGCAGGAATCATGCTTACACCACAATCATGATTTTTAGAAAAACTCGCATTTACACGAAGCCCTAGTACGCGGTCGGATTCACCCATCGTTTGCTGGGCCGTGACTGATTTATGCTCCTGTCTTCTGTGACCCTGGTGACCGAGGCGCCTTGCCACGGTTCGCGCGGCTCCCCCAGTCGGAGGTTCGAGTCATCCCCGGGCATGGATGTGTGTGTTGTCCGTAGCGTAAGCTAGTTTAAGTTAGATTAAGTAGTCTGTAAGCCCAGGGACCGATAACCTCAGCTGTTTGGATCCATAGGAACTTACCTCCTGGTGATCGGCCAATGAGTTCTACACTGAAGGCTTCATAGGTAGGCGGGGCGCAGTGCGCTCCAGACGCTGTACACAGCTTCACTTACTATGCGGCTAACCCGAAAAAAGCTTTCTTTTTTATACGCTCTCTATATAGTACTTCTGAACCGCTGGCCATTTCTTTCAGTTGCTCTGGAAGTATACGGGATTACTTGACGTTTATCTCTGGTTTGATGACTGACGAGAAGGCTTTAATAAGTTAAATAAACTTCTCCTAACTGCCTTTGACAACAAGATCCAAGAGTACCAAGAGCCACGACATCGGGAACAACAGTGGACCGGGGTATAAAATGGAACAATCTCGTAGAAGTAAACGATTCACTGGTAGCATGTCTTCTGGAAGGAGTGAAGATTTTGTACAGCCTCTCTACAACACCGCTCGAGAATGCAGAAATCCCATCAGGTAATACAAGCACTTAATATCGGACACAAAAAGGTAAGGGCACTGTGTATAAGACCGAAGTTATCGACCTCTCAAGATATTTGTAAAGCACGTCATTATGTCGCGACGAAGAAGTCTTCAGGTTTCGGCTATCACTGCAAATATCTTCAGGTCACAGCAAAAATAAATAAAATAAATATTGCACATCCAAATTCACGCGACGTCAAGAGTGAACTGAAGATGGTTTCATGGCAACCGAAACAGACAAGAATCATATGATTTTGCTACAAATAAACATTTCTCGAGATACTGCAGTACAAAATGCGAACAGTGTTAACTATAAAACATTCCATTCGCATATCGATATGAATTTCAAAAGGCACGACTATCCATCAAGAAACGAGAAGAGCCCTTTGCTCCTCAAAATGACGCGTCAGATGGAAGAAGAAATCAATTGGGTACTCCGTTTAAAACTATCTCGTTTCAAGGAATGGCCCGAATAACATCCCAAAGTGGGGAGGAGGACAAAAAAAAAAAAAAAAAAAAAAAAAAAAAAAAAAAAAAAAAAAAAAAAACTAGATCATAACTGATGACTAATCGGCCTTGTGTGCAAATTCCACAAGGTAAACATGCTTAGGCGGTCTGAAGGCAGTTAAATATGTAAGTGTGGTACTACATGACAGCTTGAAAGGACGCCAGCGCTTGAGGTGTTTTGCCAGAAAAGCGAACTGACATCTTCGCTTCACGCAGGCAGATTTATAAAGCGAATCTAATCCGACAAAGGAGTAACAGTGGGTCACTAATCAACCCTATTGTTCTTCATCCGGATCAACGAAGTAAATACAGTGTTTTTTCGGTGTAACTCTTCTTTCCTTTCCACCACGCGTTACCGCGTTAAACTTCAAAACTAGCCTCAGTCAGCGAGTGAGAATTAGGGACAACGTGGTACTCCCACATTCCTGCTCTGGACAAAGTCGTGAATGATGCGATTTGCTGTTGCCTGGCTTCTGTCTGTCATGAAGTATTAAGTGTGAATCTGTTATCGTGTCAGTGCAATGGGTGCTTGTGCAGCGGTGTGTTTATGTCGTTACTGGTGAATCTACATCTACATCTACATGATTACTCTGCAATTCACATTCAAGTGCTTGGCAGGTGACTGAAATTTCGTAAATAGATTTCGCCGCGACGAAAAAGTCTTTGCTTTAATGACTTCCATCCCAATACCGAATGAAAGGAAGAGACAGTGTGAAACTACCACCCAGCAGGCGAACGGATCACCCATTAGCAGTTCCACAAGCCAACTCACCGTGAGAAACTGCGGAAAAGGACATTGGAATTGGGTCGAGAGTGGTAGCTGATGATTATAATATGAAAAAGAAACCTAAGGTAATAGTCCGCACAGAACGTGGACATTGATATGTAACTGACTCAGTTAGGAAATGGTGTATTGCTAGATACCAAGGTACACTGGCGTGTTCGATACCGACAGGTGCGTCCACAGCTCGCGGTCGTGCGCTAGCGTTCTCGCTTCCCACGGCCGGGTTCCCCGGTTCGATTCCCGGCGGGGTCAGTGATTTTCTCTGCCTCGTGATGACTGGGTGTTGTGTGATGTCCTTAGGTTAGTTAGATTTAAGTAGTTCTAAGTTCTAGGGGCCTGATGACCATAGATGTTAAGTCCCATAGTGCTCAAAGCCATTTGAACCTTTTGAACCGACAGGTGCAATATCGGAAATAATGTTTTCCTGATATTGTGTGAAGTGATAATGTTATGTCATGTCAAAAAAAAAAAAAAAATAAAATAAAAAAAATAACTTTCTCGATAACAAATGTAGAATAATCAGATTTATAGCCTAATAGCGTGTTTATAGTATTATATCTAATTTTAATTTTAAAACAATAATGTAAGACTGTACATTTGGTCTTTTGAGAAATAATTGTGAAGGGCTTGTACCGAACATGATACAGAATTATTAGAAACACGTGGACAAGTGTTTAAATATAACAGAAAAGGAAACGTATACGAAAGCGAGATACAGCTTAATTGATGTAAAAAAAAAAAACAACATATATTTGTGTCAAAAGCACATGAAATTCATAAAATATTGTAATATTACTGCTTATAACTAGAAAGACGGAGGAACTTGTTGATATGTGGCTGCATTTACAATAATGTAACGTTTTCAGTTGGTAGTTTAAAATGTAAATATGTAAGCAAGAGTGTAGGCTGGGTCTGTCTTTATTTTGTATCACTGTCTCCGTCATGTCTGACTTTTTAGAGTTGACTGAGTTGACCACATGATTTTTGTCTTGTGCTTGTCGTGAACAAAACGAAAAGTTAAAAAAAAAAATTACTATCAAGTTTTACATAGAAACAACCAGGACCACCTGGTCCTGCACCAAAGATAAGTTTTAAACTACACTGAAAAGAAAATTAACATTGCGGTCTTCAACACTGGTATGTAGTGTACAGCTAAGGATCATATACCATAAAAATTACCTGCTAATTGTATTGACGTGATATATTATAGGACGTCAGGATGCAGCATGGCTAAAGTTCAGCTTGGACAAGAGGCTCTCGAAGAGGTGAAACAGTATTGTTAGCTAGGAAGTAGAGTAAGTAATAGAGGAGCATGTAACAACAGGCAGAGTTAATTATTTTTGCAGATGACACTACCAATTTTTATATACATTCAGCAACAGAAGAAATGATAAATGATATTCTTAAATTTTTTTCAGTGGTTTTCTGCAGATAGTCTCACTATCAATTTAGAAAAAGACACAGCGTATTCAGTACTACGCCAATGATAAATGTGCCACATGGCGAGGAAATGATAACTAGGGCGGAAACTTCCAAATTTTTTTATGTCCATACTGATGAGAGTTGGATGCCGGAAAAAAATAAATTGTTGAACTCTTAAAGCAAATCATTTAAGCCACATTTGCGCTACAAATTACTACAAGTGCTGGAGAGAGGCATATCAGTCAGTTACAGTGTGCGTATTTTCATTCAATGATAAAGTATGGTTTAATGTTCCGGAAACAACGCGCTGTAAGAATAATATACGGTGCTCACCCACAATTATCTTGTAGATATCTCTTTACGGAGTCAGACATTTTGACTACGGCTTCACGCTATATATATTTACCCACATAGTTTGCTGTAGGTAGCCACTACAGTTCGAAACGAACAATGACGAACATAATTACAATATCAGAAGAATAAAGTTATATTCATGATTCTATGTGAAGGTTAAAAGAGAACGTGGACAATGCAGCCATCAAAATTTTTGATCATTTTCCAAATGACAAAAGGTTTGACAGATAACAAAGGTAAAATGGAAAAGAAACTGAAAACGTCTCTCCTTGTCAACTCTTTCCATTTGCAAAAAAAGAACTTCTATTTACGCAACATGCACAAGGTGGTGGGTAAGACTTATTCATTTACACCTGTGTGAAAAAAAGCTTGTAGATGAAAGTGTACTATCAATGTAATGTATCGTTCCACAAATTGTCATTAATCGTAGAAATGATGCAAGGAACATGAAACTATCTGACTATAGTAACAAGGGTTGCAAAAGAACAAAAGGGCTTTTATTAAAATAACCAGAAAGAGATCCATGGACAACTACGTTAGGGAAACAGTTCTGCATTGACGTGAAACACGGACGATAGGGAAGACAGAAATACAACGATTAACACCCTTTGAAACATGATGTTGGAGGAGACTTGGAAATGAGATGGAATCAATGAGAACAGATATCTAATAAAGAAGCTAATGAAACGAAGAGAGAGAATGGTTGGACACGTATTATGACATGGAGTCATTGTTGAAAAGTGTAATTGAAGAGATGCTGAAAGAAATAATCGTTAGGGCAGGCCTAGATAATAATGTATAAGGCAGATGCTGTGGGGTGCAATGGGTATGCTGAAACGCATAGGATATATGGCAAACGGCAGAAGTGGTGAAGTGGATCAAGCGAGTCTTAGGGTGGATGACAGCGACGACAACGGACACCCACCTGCATTGGCTAGGGCGTTAGTAAACACTTGTCGTGGCCAGCGTGGGAAGTCTTTGTAACGGCATAGGCTTTTCTACACTCTTCATCATCTTCATCAACTACAAAGACATGCAGATTCCAATGCATATGCATTCATGACAGTCTACACCGTAACCCGCTGAAGTGACGTCAACGACGAACGACGAATATAAGACATCTACTGACCATATCTGATAAATTATATGCCGCATTAACTATAGTTTTGTACCTGGCCATGAGTGACACGAGTCATTGCAATCGGAGATAGAGACAATCGGAGAGGATTTGTACAGCGAACATAGCCCGTTGGTTACACATCGACAGGATGTTAAGAGCTTGTACAGACAGAACAGGACGGTGAACGCCAGAGAAATCGCAGCCACTTTAGTCGTCCATGTGACCGCTTGAGAAATAAACAATCGCTCGCTGGAAGGGGGAGTTCGCGTTCCTCTGGCACGTTTACTGCTGGCACAGGTTCACTGGCGACGTCTCTAGTAGCGCCGGGAGAAAGGTTATTGTGGAACTGAATGGAGGTCGGCGGTGTTCATCGATGACAGTTGTTACCGTCTTGCATAAAGTGGCAATCGTGTCGCAGTTTGCGGACATACTGCAAACCAGGAATACCCACTCCTTTCGTAGCCGGCATTCACAATCTGCAATGACAATTATGATGTGGCAAGCAAGCAGCTACACACACCAACTGCCTCTGCTGTTCATCCAGTACGGTGGCGAATGATCCATATGGAATTACAGTTCGACACGAGTGATACAGACTGACAAACGACGCCACAGAAGACGTTTGGAACTTTCTACAAGAAGGGGAACCAGGAGGCGGAAGCAGCGACCCACAGCAATGATGTACAAAGAACTAATGACTCTTCATCTTCATTTTATAGCTATAAACTTCTAGTTGAAACATTATGATCAACAGTTTAACAGAGAGTTGGTCCATCTTCGGAACGCAGCGATTCTGCGTGGCGTGGATTCGACAGGTCCTTGGTAGGTTTCTGGAGGTGTGTGCCACCACTATCTACGAACAGCTCACGCATTTCCCGTAAGTTACGAGCCAGTGGTTTGTGAGCGCGAAGCTGGCGCCCTGTGAAGTCCCACATGTGTCCCATCGCGTTTAGAGTAGGCGAATTTGGTGGCGAAGACTTCAATGTGAATTCTCTATCAAGCTCCTCAAACTACTGTAGCAAAATTCTGGTCTTGTGACACGGTCAGTTATCCTTCTGGATGACGCCACTGCAGTCGGGGAAGACATAAGGCTTGAAAGGATGCAGGTGGTCGGCACTTAAGTTTCATGCAGTCCACAGCTGTCGTGGTGCAATCGATTACGACCACAGGTCCCATGGAAGCCCAAGTGAATGTCGTCACAGCGTAATACTGCCTCCACTGACATGCGTCCGTGGCGCAGTGCCTTCGAAACAGCCGTTAGCATGGACGACGGCATATACGGACACAACCATGGACTTGGTGGAACAAGAAACGTGATTCGTTCGATCCGGCAACACGTTTCCTTTAGTCCACGGTCCAATTTCGATGATTCCGAACGAATTGCTTCGGTGCTCCATGTCAAAAAACGTATTCTGAATGGTTTACTCCAAAGGACGTGTGTGCACCAGCACTGTATAAGGGGCAATAAAAAAAATTCCGTTCGAAGGCCGTACAGTCCAGAATCGGTATGCTAATCACGTAAAATTGCCGTGAGAAATGATGCAGTCATCCCACCGACGCACCAGACTCAAGATATCTGTTTCGTAAAACACCTTGTTCTGCTTGAAAAGCCCGTAAGTGCTTGCCGCATACCCCTATCCGATGGGAATCGTCTATCCTTCAAGGCATTCTTTAAAGGATCAAAAACGTGATAATCACATGGGGACTATAGGGCGGGTGTCGAATGTTGCGAGTGTCGAGTGTATTGGACGAGGCTGGCCTCCGTGACCGACCGGAGTCTTGTGTGGAATCGCAACCAGCATGGAACTTGGCGCACCAGTCCACAACGGTAGCTTCTGGCAGACATTCTGACCCATACACATTCTTCATTCTTCGATTGGTGTCTACCGGTGTTCGTCCTTCAGCAGCCAAAAAAAGAATAATAGTAAATTGGTCCTGTTTGGACGCATTTGGTAATAACGCCGCCGTACTTCACGTTTCCGGAAAGGAACGAATGCCACACTAATTCCTTGGCTAGATGTCGGTGGTTGTATACCCGCATCGAAGTCACGCTACGTTGCATATACGCTGCAGCAATATACAGCTTCAAACCGGAACTTTTCCATCGTACCTTATACTTTGTCGCCAGCTCTGCCATAGAACGCCTTCTATCCTTATTTACAGAGCGAACAAGTCCCCGACCTTCACGTACTTTGATAAGGTGTTGACATTCTATAACTTGTAGGCCTACTCGTAGTTTCACTGCCCTTCAGCTACTTTCCATAGATGATCGCGACAGTTACATGAGAAAAGCCGACCACCATCGCCGTTCTTGTGATTCTCGTTCCCAGGCGGAGGGCCATAACAGTCTTCCTTTCGTCAAAGTCGCCTGTGTCAGTGGATTTCCCCAAATGCGGTCCGCAAAGTCGCTAGAATGATCCATTCGTCCCTGATCGGCGTGTATACTTTGCTTACCCGAATACGCAACGCCGATAGGCAGCAGTCAAACTCGCGACGGGCAGTAGTCACTGAGCTGTGTAGGCTCGCTTTCCTTTTACTAATTGGCCGCCCCATCCACATCAGTTCGCGGCAGCTGTACAGAATGCGCTGTTCATCTAGGGGGCGTGGTGGTGGTGTCGCGATCGGGGAAGCGGGGCGTTCTTGCGGGGAGCAGTGACTGGGACCGGTGGTGCTTGAATGGCGACGTCCTCTTCTCTCTGTGTCAAGGGGGTCACTTGGCTCGAATTTGTGGCAAGGCTTATTGACTCTGGGCGTTGGGAAGGTTGAGTGTGTACAACGGCTTTCAAGGGTCACGCCCTTTCTTAGTGTAGAGCTCACCCAAGTCTTCCTGAATTGATTGATTTGCCGTGTGGTACGAGTTGCACGTGACAGCTGATTCGTGGCCGCGGAATTAAGCCTCCTTGTTGCTTGTTTACCTAGTGTCAATTTTGGCTTCGAGAAACCCGCTTCTTGTCTGAAAGCGTAGATCGAACTTTCGCAAGTGAGCTTTATTGTTCCGGCCGTATGAGTCTCATGGCCGGGCTGTATTGTTCCCGGTACCTTTGTAAATCGGAGAGGAGCCGAGTTGAGTTGCAAATTTCTGACTATTTAGGTTTCTTAGCCCGTGATCGGCAGTACTTCTAGAATTATTTTTTTATTCTGCCATCTTGTTTTGTAATACCCACAGTGCATGAGTACTATGACACGTTTGCTCAGCTTCAGCCATCTTGCTGAGCGGTGTAACTGCGGCGCTGTCGTGCGTGCTGTGGTGGCTCGGACTTACGAAGCGGCCGCCTTCAGTTTGTTCCAGCGTCAAGGACAATGTGGTATGTCGCCTTATGGGACTCTTCAATGGTAGTGCCTTTGCAGCTGTTGATTCTTTACGCCTCGTCGGCCTGTACCATCTTCGCCGATGAGGTCGCCGCTCGCTAAGTTATATAATTGTAATCTGTTAACTGTTTCATGTAATTGCTGTTTCCCTCATTATGAAGGCCTAAGCAGTCAGGGGAGTTCGCCGTTCGCTAATTTACGTTACTGTAATCTTATAACTCTTCCAGGGAAACAGCAATTACATGAAACAGTTAATAGATTACAATTATATAACTTAGCGAGCGGCGACCTCATTGGCGAAGATGGAGCAGGCCGACGAGGAGTAAAGAATCAACAGCTGCAAAGGCACTACCATTGAAGAGTCCCATGACGTCTGGTGAGGGCAGCAGTGAGAAGGGGTGATGTAAAAACATAAAACAGGGATACCTGGTGTAACTTCAACCAAATTATGTATATAAATGAATCATTTGACTAAGTGTTATTACCTCGCACTCATGTCTGCCTTTTTGTCTGTTCAGTACAAATTTTGCAATTGGTTTTAAACTAACTTCCCGACGAGCTAGAGACTTGAAACTTCCAATACAGCTGAGAACTGGATGACAATGCAGTATTAACTCGCTTTTTTGTGTGCTGTGTGGTGGAGTGTACTTTGTGTCCCTTTGCCATATGTCCCTTTTCCTGTTCCACTCGCGAATGGTTCGCAGGAAGGACAGTTGCTGGTAAACCTTAGTGTGAGCTCGAATCCTTCTAATATTTAACTTTGCGGTCTTTTTGCGAGATATACGCTCCAGGAAGCAATACATTGGTTCCCTCATACGAAAGGAAACTGAAATAAACCTTCAATTTTCCACATATCTCTGTTGCAATCTCAGGTTGTTTGAAATAGATTGAAAAATTTTACACGCAAGACTAAAAGTAGAAAATAATTATTAAATAAAAACAAATTTTTAATATCATAAAATTTTATAGTGAACTAAAAGGTATAAAATAATTTCTCCCAGCCACATACAGATTCTTAACCCCATAAAGATAGTTCTGAAAATACATGATTTTGAATTTTTAATAGCTACGAAAATACTTATAAGATTTATAACGAAAAACGTGGGGCACATGAAATACATAACTGATGCATGAACAGCTCACCTCTTATTGCATGAGCCCCACGTTTCTCGTTACAAATCTTACAAGTATTTTAACAGCTTTAAAAATTCACAATGACAAATTTCAGAACTATCTGTATGGGATTTGGAGATAATATTTTTTTCTTTTTATTCCGACATACAAAGTATTACATTAAAAATCTATTTTTATTTAATAAATTATCTTTCTTTTAGTAGCTAGAGCTACAGCATCATCACTGCCAGCAATTTGTTGTCGTTTTTGTTGTAGTTGTTGCTCTTCTTCTTCTTCTTCTTCTTCTTCTTCTTCTTCTTCTTCTCAGCGTCTTCGATGCCATAATCTTCGCTGCTTCACTGCCCTGCTTTGTTTGTGTCACCAGTTTCTTTCTCCGCAATATTTTCTGGTTTTTCTCGGTTGAGCAAGTAGTGTTCTCTCATTTCAGTGAAGGGTTGTTCAAAACTGTCAGTGCCGCTGGATATACGATAAAAATCCATTAGCTAAGTCAGCAGGCACAGTTATGTCGCGCACCTCAGTTGGTTCATTTGCTTTCCCTCGAGGCCTGTCTTTGTATATATTGGGTCCCTCGGTAGCACTACATTAACTATGAGATGTAGCGTTAATCATAGATCTGTGGCTAAAATGGATACAAAGTCACAGAGAAACGAAATGGAATCTGAAGAGAAAGTAAATAAACGGTCACTTAGGATGCCACTGCCGAAATACGTTTGGGCACAAACAAACATATAAGTGTCTTTTTAATAGAAAGCGAGTCCTGTTAGTCATATTTTGTGTATGCAGACAGGGAGACTGAAAAATCCACAATGAATGAACGAAAATACATACTCTGAGGTGACAAAAGTCATGGGATACCTCCTAATACGAGAGTTGTCCAGAAAGTAAGTTCGGATCGGTCGCGAAATGGAAACCACAGTGAAAACCAGAAACGTTTTATTTGCAACAGTTAGATACACCTGTCAACTACTTCTCTACATAGTCGCCGCTCCAGCTTCGAGTCTTGTTGTAGTGTTGTATCAACTTTCCAATATCCTCGTCATAAAAAGCAGCCGCCTGTGCTTTCGGCCAATTATCTGCACTGGTCTGCAGCTCGCTGTCTGTGGAAAAATTTTGTCTTGAGAGTCTCAGGGGGAGCTAATTACGGACTGTATTGCGGTTGATCAAACACTTCTCATCGGAAACGGTGAAGGAGCGTCTTCGTTGCCCCTGCAGTATGCGGCCGAGAATTGCCGTGAAGAAGGAACTGCTCGACAGTTGTGTTATGTGGGCTCCATGACACAGGCGAAATCTCTAACCAGGCCCTCATATTTGGCGGGAGACGCTACTCCCTACGCATCTTTACGTGCTCACTGTTCACTCAAAACTGAAAAGAGCGACGCGACACGATCGACGGGCATACAAGAGACACTGCCCAACACATCAGTGCAAAGCTTTACCCGATTTTCCCAGTGGTTTCCATTTCGCGACCGATCGGATCGTGTTTTCTGGACAATCCTCGTATTGTGTCAGGCCTCCTTTTGCCCGGCGTAGTGCAGCAACTTGACATGGCATGGTCCCAACAAGTCGATGGAAGTCCCCTGCAGAAATATTGAGTTATGCTGCCCATAGTTACGGATGTGTTGCAGGTGCAGGATTTTGTACTTGAACTGACCTATCGATTACGTCCGATAAATGTTCGATGGGATTCGTGTAGGGGGATCCGGATGGGCAAATCACTCGTTCGAATTGTCCAAAATGTTGTTCAAACTAATAACGAACATCTATGCTCTGGTGACTTGGCGCATTTTCATCCATAAAAATACTATCGTTGTTGGCTGCAAAAGGCCCCAAGTAACCGAACATAAACATTTCCAGACAATTGTCGTTTCAGTTGGACCAGAGGACCCAGTGTATTCCCTGTAAAAACGGCCCACACCATTATGGAGCCGCCACCAGCTCGTAGAGTGCCTTGTTTGAGAATTTGGGTCAATGGCTTCGTAGGGTCTGCGCGATGCTTGAACCCTACAATTAGGTCTTACCAACTGAAATCGGGTCTCATTTGATAAGACCACGGTTTTCCAGCCGTGTAGGGTCTAGCTGATATGGTTACGAGAGGAGGAGCTGCAAGCGATGTAGTGCTGTTAGCAAAGGCACTCGCTTCGATCGTGCCATAGCCCATTAACGCCAGAAGTCGCCACACTATCTTTACGGATACGTTCATCGTATGTCCCGCATTGGTTTCTGTGGTGTTTCACGCTGTGTTGCTTGTCTTTTAGCTCTGACCACTGTACACAAACGCCGCTACTCTCTGTCGTTAAATCAAGGCCGTCGGCCACTGCATTGTCCTTTCAGAGAGGTAATGCCTGAAATTTGGTATTCTCGGCACACTCTTGCTATTGTGGATATCGGAATATTGAGTTCCCTAACGATTTCCGAAATGGAATATCCCAAGCGTCTAGCTCCTACTACCATTCCGCAATTCAAAGTCTGTTAATTCCTGTCGTGCAGCCTTAATCACGTCGGAAACCTTTTCACACGAATCATCTGAGTACAAATGACAGCTCTGCTAACGCACTGCCGTATTATACCGCGTGTACGCTATGCCATGACATTTGTAACCTCAGCGCAATTTCCTTCGTTTTAAGGTTTTCCGTTGAGTCGCCGTATTATTAAGGAGTCTACGACCCAGTTATAGATATTGAGTGTGTAACTGGTCCAGTGTTTTAATCAATATGACCACATCCATTTTCGTAGGGACAGGCAAGATTCCTGCCAATTATTCGTTTATACGCATTGAGAAACAAACGTAGGCGCAACAGCAGGGCGGGGCGGATGCAGAGTTGCACGGTAGACGGCAGTAGGCTAGAGCAGTGGAGACTGGCGACAGTGTGTGTGATGGGAGCAGCGAAGGTGTGGGTGTTCCGGCGAGCGTCACGGGGCGGCTTGCGCAATGGCACGGCACGGCACGCCAGGCAGCCAACTGCGCCAGACACCGACGAGTGCCGAACCGTCTCTAGCCGCTGCGATTGTGCGCCACCGCTGCAACCACTACCACGGCAAGTGCTTCGAAACGAACTTAGCCGTTAATACACTATCTTATCAAAAGCAGCCGGATGCCCTCACGTAAAGCGGAATTTACCACTAGTTGCCACTTAAATAATACACTGACGGAAAGAAAATCACAACCCCCAAAAAAATTATGAATGAAGAGTAATGAAATATCGGGAATACGTTTGTCTAGATAACATACTTAAGTCATTAGTGTTGCAAGACAACAGGTTAATTTTAGCGCGAGATAAGCGACTGCAAATGTGAAATGCTGGTACATTAATAACCGGTGTAACCGCCAGAATGTGGAGTTCCATGCCAGTTGCACTAAGCCGGTCAATATAGGGGTAGTTAATGCTGTTTGTGGATGACGCTGGAGTTTTCGTCCGATTATGTCCCGTAGGTTCAAATGGCTCTGAGCACTATGGGACTTAACATCTATGGTCATCACTCCCCTAGAACTTAGAACTAATTAAACCTAACTAACCTAAGGACAGCACACAACACCCAGTCATCACGAGGCAGAGAAAATCCCTAACCCCGCCAGGAATCGAACCCGGGAATGTCCCGTAGGTGCCCAACTGGAGACAGATCTGGTGATCGAGCAGGGCGAGCCAACATGTCGACACTCGGTAGAGCGTGTTGTGTTAGAACTGCGTTATGTGAGTGATATTATCCTGTTGGAAAACACCCACTGCAACGCTGTTCATTAATGACAGCACAACAATTCGAATCACCAGATTGACGTTCAAATTTGCAGTCAGGGTGCATGGGATAGCCACGCGAGTGCTTCAAATGTCACAAAAATTGCACTCCAGACCATAACTCCAGGTGTAGATCCAGTGTGTCTAGCGCGCAGACAGATTGTTTTACAGGCCCTCAGCTCGCCTCCTTCTAACCAACACACGGCCAACACCGGCACCGAGTCACAACCAGCTTTCATCAGAAAACACAGCACGCCTCCGCCTTGGCCTCCTATATACACTACTGGCCATTAAAATTGCTACACCACGAAGATGACGTGCTACAGACGCGAAATTTAACCGACAGGAAGAAGATGCTGTGATATGCAAATGACAAGCTTTTCAGAGCATTCACACAAGGCTGGCGCCGGTGACGACACCTACAACGTGCTGACATGAGGAAAGTTTCCAACCGATTTCTCATACACAAACAGCAGTTGACCGGCGTTGTCTGGTGAAACGTTGTTGTGATGCCTCGTGTAAGCAGGAGAAATGGGTACCATCACGTTTCCGACTTTGATAAAGGTCGGACTGTAGCCTATCGCGACATTCCTGCTCGCGTTGGTCGAGATCCAATGACTGTTAGGAGAATATGGAATCGGTGGGTACAGGAGGGCTATACGGAACGCCGTGCTGGATCCCAATGGCCTCGTATCACTAGCAATCGAGATGACAGGCATCTTATCCGCGTGGCTGTAGCGGATCGTGCAGCCACGTCTCGATCCCTGAGTCAAGAGATGGGGATGCTTTCAAGACAACAACCATCTGCACGAACAGTTCGAAGACGTTTGCAGCAGCATGGACTATCAGCTCGGAGACCATGGCTGCGGTTACCCTTGACGCTGCATCACAGACAGGAGCGCCTGCGATGATGTACTCAACGACGAACCTGGGTGCACGAATGCCAAAACGTCATTTGGATGAATCCAGGTTCTGTTTACAGCATCATGATGGTCGCATCCGTGTTTGGCGACATGGCGGTGAACGCACATTGGAAGCGTGTATTCGTCATCGCCATACTGGCGTATCACCCGGCGTGATGGTATGGGGTGCCATTGGTTACACGTCTCGGTCACCTCTTGCTCGCATTGACGGCACTTTGAACACTGGACGTTACATTTCAGATGTGTTACGACCCGTGGCTCTACCCTTCATTCGACCCTTGCGAAACCCTACATTTCAGCAGGATAATGCACGACCGCATGTTGCAGGTCCTGTACGGGGCTTTCTCGATACAGAAAATGTTCGAATGCTGCCCTGGCCAGCACATTCTCCAGATCTTTCACCAATTGAAAACCTCTGGTCAATGGTGGGCGAGCAACTGGCTCGTCACAATACGCCAGTCACCACTCTTGATGAACTATGGTATCGTGTTGAAGCTGCATGGGCAGCTGGACCTGTACACGCCATCCAAGCTCTGTTTGACTCAATGCCCAGGCGTGTCAAGGCCGTTATTACGGCCAGAGGTGGTTGTTCTGGGTACTGATTTCTCAGGATCTATGCACCCAAATTGCGTGAAAATGTAATCACATGTTAGTTCTAGTATAATATATTTGTCCAATGAATACCCGTTTATCATCTGCATTTCTTCTTGGTGTAGCAATTTTAATGGCCAGTAGTGTAAGTTCCGCTTGACACCACTGAAGTTAAAAATGGCGGTGATTTGGGATCGGTGGAATGCAAGCTACATGGCGTCTGTCTCGGGGCTGTTCATGAAGTAACCGGATTGTAACAGTTCGTTGTGTGACCATGGTGCCAACAGCTGCTCAAACTGATGATGTATATGTAGTGCGATACGCCAGCACCATGTACCGAAAACGATGCTGTTACCTCTCGGTAGTTCCACGTGGCCGTCCGGAACCCGGTCTTCTTGCGAAGGTACATTCCGGCAATCACCGTTGCCAGCAGTCATGTACATTGGCTAAATTGCTGCCAAGTCTTTCTGCAATATCGCAGAAGAAACATCCAGCTTCTCGTAGTCTTATTAAACTTAGTGAGGCATCTTTGTCGCCTTAAAGGCGTTCTTGACTGACATTAACTCACCACTTCCACTGTCAAGGGTAATTAACTCTGACGACCATTATACCATGTGTTTAAAGCAAACCTGATTTGCATTCTCATTGTGGCGCTGTCGACTGCTCGTAATGCGACTCTTAAAGTGGGAGCGCAAAGGAACAACCAAAACCAGGTGCACCTCATGAACTGACGGATAGGAAACGCCGAGCACTGCGAAGGGTGGTTGTAAAATAACGCCTGAAATCAGCGGGAGGAATCACTCTTTGAGTTGCTTAGTCCTACCAGAAGTCTAGCTAGCACAATACTGCGAGCAAGGAGTTAGAAAAATGGGGTACAACAGTGGAGCAATTCCTCATACGCCACACATTTCTGTAGTCAACGCTAAGCGAGGCATGATGTGGTGTAAAGAGTCATTGGATGACTAAAACGAGTGATTTAGAGTGACGAATCACGCTATACCTGTGGAAATCAGATGGAAGGGTTTGAGTTTGGCGAATGCCTGGAGAATATTATTGGCACCATGTGGAGTACCAAAAATGAGGTTCGTAGTTGATAGTCTTCATTTAAGGGGTATGTTTCGTGATTAGGGTGCACTTAAGAAAAGGCTAAAAGCGGAACGATATCAACATATTTTACAGAATTGTGTGGTGCTTTCAGTACAGGAACAGTTCGGAAATGATGATTATATCTGCATGACAACGAACCCTGTCATTTCTGTAAAGCAATGGTTTGCGGATAATAACGTTCCTGAAAAGCGCTGGCCTGCCCAGTCCTGACCTGAACTCAATGGAAACCTCTGAGATGCGCTGAAACGTCGGCTTCGCTCCAGGCCTCAGCGTCCAATGTCATTGATTCTCTGGTCTTGGCTCTTGAAGAACGGGCTGCCATTCCTCCACAGACACTGAGACACCTCACTGAAAGTGTCCCCATAGAGCTCAAGCAGTTTAGGCGAAGGGTGGACGCACCCCATGTTATTAATGTTCACTAACAGGTGGCCGCATACTTACGATCGGAGAGTGTGCTACTTCTCTGAATCTTAGTGGAGCCGCGGGCGCAGAATGAGGGGGCGCTACGAAGAGGACGATTACACACGGTATTTCGGATAAGCTGTTTTCTCATCATCTTCCAAAGAATAAGTGAAACGAATATCTACTTAGACAGGTAAATGTAAGAAATTTTACTCTTTCTGTAGAAGAATTATGAACATAGGTTATTTGTTATTTTCCAGAGATTTACATCAATGAGCTATAATTTTTAAAACAGAACATTTTCTTTTTTCTATCATGTAGGTGATGTATTCAAATAGGCTGTGTACAAATCAATTTGAATCAAATTTCTGTAAAGGTATATTGATAATTTTCTACTTTTTGGACCCTCTGGTTAGAACTGAATGAAACACAATTTTCGTGCCGTACACGTTTCGCCTTCATTCTCTGCAAGGCATCTTCAGTGGCAGATTGCATGGACGATTTTCTACATATTACGCTTCTGTTCGAATTTTGGTGCCGTTGCTCTTCTCATAAATGCCACATGCAGTTTGTGCGAACACAAACCAAAACATTGCATCAAAACAAGTGTTCAGTTCCTAGTGGTGTGAAATGTGGGAAAAAACCGCAAGTGGCATTTATAAGAAGAGGAACGGCACCAAAAATGGAACAGAAAGGTAATATGTAGAAAATCGTCCACGCAACCTGCCAATGAAGATGCCTTACAGAGAATAAAGACGAAACGCATATGGCCCGAAAATTGTGTTTCATTCAGTTGTAGTCAGACGGTACAAAAGTAAAAATTATCAATATACCGTAATATTACACGCAACTGAGGAAGACAGGAGCACCTAAGTTGAAGATGCAAATTTCTATAAGTTTTAATTACGGGGCTACAAACATTCAGAAAGTTTTAGGGGTGGATGCAACATAATTGGCTGTGTTCAGAAGGATGTACTGTGGTGGGAAGTTAATTTAAGTGAGGTGTTAAAAGAGTGCCTATCGTCCTGAACGCCGTACTTAATTCGCCTTATAAACGACCGGCAAGCTTCCTCAATGCTGTCTGAAGTCATCTGGGGCTGTGGGTTTGCTGTTGTAAGCACAATTCTTTAGGCATCCCCATGAATGTAAATCAACTGGTGTTAAATTGAGCGGCCGTGCTGACCACTGCTGAGGACCACATCGGTCTAACCGTCTTCCAGGAAATTTATTGTTCATTTCTTGCACAACGCCAAGGGCCACACCACACATCAATGGACCACTTCATTTAACGATCGACAGGGCGTATGCATCTATCATTTACAGTGGCACAGTAATAAGTATTACTACGGTTCGCTGCACCATAATTCGTGAACGTCGGTTCGTCAGGAAACTTAACACCTCGTAAGTCGTCCAAGGTGAAATTACTAACGACCCATTCGCAGATCGAAACCGTTCCCATGCAGCTCCTGTGTCAGTAACAGGTGGCACGAGTGAAACTTGTGACTATGTAATATTCGCCACCCAGATGTAACACCGCTACCAGTGGCTGCAGCAACTTCCCGTAAGCTGACGTGAGGATCGTAGTGTATTGCAGCTAGAACAACCAATTCCATGAAACTTTTTTCTCGAGCTTCCAGCATGGTGGCAGAGGACATTCAATCACTTGGACGGCTGGAGGTTCGGGAAAATTTTATTAGTATGTATTGCCATGTACCCACGCATTCGCCTTCTCAAACTACTCGTTTCTCTTATTCGTTGTTCTGCATGTAAAAACGTAATGCCTAATGGGGCTCTTCGACCAGGATATCTCGAGGCATGGATGCTTTATTGGCATCGTGACAGTATTCGCCGAGCATAGATACTTCGCTGGCATCTTGTCGGTATCCGCCGTGTATTAGCAACGTGTCAACGTACTCGTTGGATGCATCTGCCATGTTTATCCTATGTCAATATTCGTGGCAGACCGAACTTCGACGGTTTGTGAATTCAGAGTAACCTTATATGCAACAGGTTAGGAAACTTTCTACAATCTAACCATGACTTCAGGCAGCACTTCGAAGAAGTCGCTCAGTGAAACCAGAAATTTTAATTCTCTCGCTCAAGTTGTTTAGAAGCTTCATCGAGTTGTGCTTTCAGGAAAATGGGCACTCATTTCAACACCTAAATTAAATGAACATTCCGCCACCAGAGCAATCATCTGAACACAGCCTATTAATTATATACAGCATGCTGCATAAACCCTGAAGACTCTGAACGTTTCTAGTTCTCTACACGATTAAATATAGTTCCATTCAGAAAATTATTGCTCGTTGCTACAACTTTCTCAAAAATAATAAATAAACCATGTGCACAAATTCATGTTTGACCATCAGCAGCTTTTTTTTATTTAAAACCCAAATATCGACCGGTTTCAGTCACAGACCATCTTCACGGATTAGGATTAAAACAGTTTAGGCCACATCATCACATCTGTCATTGCTTAAATAATGGCCACGTCTCACAAGTAGAGCACGCCATGAATTCCAGGATAACACACAGGACTTTTAAAGGCAAACATACTAATAACATGCGTAAATAGAGCAGTATTGAAGAGAAAATGAGAGATATAAGTGCTGCAATTGTAGAAAATATTGAGGAGTTGGTCAAAGAGCTTTACAGGACTTCTGATATTCTCTTCAGCACTGCTCTGTTTATGAATGTGTGTTTTACTGGAATTCAAGGCATGCTCTACATGTGAGACGTGGCCATTATTTAAGTAATGACAGATATGATGATGTGTGACGCCATGGCCTATCTTTCTCGTGGGTCTCGTGCCTAGTTCATCACCAAATAAAGCAATATTTACACCCCGCTTCATCTGTGGCCGCTTGAACCTGCCATCACGGACGAACCCTGAGATTGTCACAGGACCACAGTACACCCCTTCCCTTCCACTCCTTCTTCCAGTAAAAAACAAACTACGGTCTCCGCAACCAGTATTCGTATCCTGTCCGGCCACCCAGACAGAGGAACAATTTAGTATTAATTTGAAGAAAGCCAGAACATACAATTGATATCTACATCTACATAGATACTCCGCAAGCCACCGTACGATGCATGGCAGAGGGTACCCTGTAACAATATTAGTCATGCTGTTCGAATCGCCGCCGTCCGGTGTGACCGAGCGGTTCTAGGCGCTTCAGTCTGGAACCGCGCGACCGCCACGGTCGCAGGTTCGAATCCTGCCTCGGGCATGGATGTGTGTGATGTCCTTAGCAACAGCGAGGGAAAAACGACTGTCTGTACGCCTCCGTATGAGCCCTAATTTCACGTATCTTACCTTCGTGGTCCTTACGCCAATGTATGTTGCCGGCAGAAGAATCGTTCGGCAGTCAGCTTCAAATAGCGGCTCTCTAAGTTTTATCAGTTGTGTTTCTCGAAAAGAACGTAGCCTTTCCTCCAGGGATTCCCATTTGAGTTCCTAAAGCATCTCCATAACACTTACTTGTTGTTCGAACCTACTGGTAACAAATCAAGCAACCCGTGTCTCAATTGCTTCGGTGTCTTCCTCTAAACCGAACAGTACTCAAAAATAGGTCACATTAGCGTCCCATATGTGGTCTCCTTTACAGAGGAACCACTCATTTCCAAAATTCTTCCAATAAACCGAGGTCGACCAGTCGCCTTCCTTACCACAATCTACATATTCTCGTTCCATTTCATACTGTTTTGTAACGTTACGCCCAGATATTTAAACGATTTGACTGTGTCAATAAGGACGCTACTAATGCTGTATCCGAACATTACAGACTTGTTTTTCTTACTCCTCCGCATTAACTTACACTTTTCTACATTTAAAGCCTCTGCCCCGTTCATCATACCAACTAGAAATACCGACAAATATATATACAGGGTGTTACAAAAAGGTACGGCCAAAATTTCAGGAAACATTCCTCACACACAAATAAAGAAAAGATGTTATGTGGACATGTGTCCGGAAACGCTTAATTTCCATGTTAGAGCTCATTTTAGTTTCGTCAGTATGTACTGTACTTCCTCGATTCACCGCCAGTTGGCCCAATTGAAGGAAGGTAATGTTGACTTTGGTGCTTGTGTTGACATGCAACTCATTGATCTACAGTACTAGCATCAACCACAGCATTACGTAGCATCAACAGGTTAGTGTTCATCACGAATGTGGTGTTGCAGTCAGTGCAATGTTTACAAATGCGGAGTTGGCAGATGCCCATTTGATGTATGGATTAGCACGGGGCAATAGCCGTGGCGCGGTACGTTTGTATCGAGACAGATTTCTAGAGCGAAGGTGTCCCGACAGGAAGACGTTCGAAGCAATTGATCGGAGTCTTAGGGAGCACGGAACATTCCAGCCTATGGCTCGCGGCTAGGAAAGACCTAGAACGACGAGGACACCTGCAATGGACGAGGCAATTCTTTGTCCAGTTGACGATAACCCTAATGTAAGCGTCAGAGAAGTTGTTGCTGTACAAGGTAACGTTGACCACGTTACCGTATGGAGAGTGCTACGGGAGAACCAGTTGTTTCCGTACCATGTACAGCGTGTGCAGGCACTATCAGCAGCTGATTGGCCTCCACGGGTACAATTCTACGAATGGTTCATCCAACAATGTGTCAATCCTCATTTCAGTGCAAATGTTCTCTTTACGGATGAGGCTTCATTCCAACGTGATCAAATTGTAAATTTTCACAATCAACAGGTGTGGGCTGACGAGAATCCGCACCCAATTGTGCAATCACGTCATCAACACAGATTTTCTGTGAACGTTTGGGCAGGCATTGTTGGTGATGTCTTGATTGGGCCCCATGTTCTTCCACGACACTACATGAGGTTCATGCACGATGGAGCTCCTGCACATTTCAGTCGAAGTGTTCGTACGTTTCTCAACAACAGATTCGGTGACCGATGGATTGGCAGAGGCGGACCAATTCCATGGCCTCCACGCTCTCCTGACCTCATTTGAAAGCTCTTGTCTACGTAACCCCGGTACCAAATGTAGAGACTCTTCATGCTCGTATTGTGGACGGCTGTGATACAATACGCCATTCTCCAGGGCTGCATCAGCGCATCAGGGATTCCATGCGAAGGAGAGTGGATGCATGTATCCTCGCTAACGGAGGACATTTTGAACATTTCCTGTAACAAAGTGTTTGAAGTCACGCTGGTACGTTCTGTTGCTGTGTGTTTCCATTCCATGATTAATGTGATTTGAAGAGAAGTAATAAAATGAGATCTAACATGGAAAGTAAGCGTTGCCGGACACGTGTCCACATAACATATTTTCTTTCTTTGTGTGTATGGAATGTTTCCTGAAAGTTTGGCCGTACCTTTTTGTAACACCCTGTATATATATTTGACAAGATCATGTAAGAGGTGAGTTGACGGGCCTTCTGGCGTAACCCGTGAAACAAATGATGATTCCAACTTTGCAAGGTACGTCTTCGAATCAGCAATACACGTGCAGAAGAATGGCCAACAGAACCAGGAAGTTTGCACCGATCCATTTTACGTCACCTCTGACGTCACCAGAGGGGTCTTATGGAAAGCCGCTTAACAGGCCTGTTGCTCTCGTGCCTTACTACTCGAATCCCATTAGCCTGCACGTCAGAGGGCTACTGGCGGACTTGAACTGAAGGCGAGCGGATCGTCTGTGGTTCATTCTGGTCCTCGCGTTAGCGGATGTTGATACCGCCGCGTGAGGTCAACGGTCGCCGCCCCCCTCTGTAAATCGCGACTCTTTCGAGAAAGCAGTCACAGGAAGCGACAAGTAGCAAGTTTCGGATGCCGGGACGTGGCCGCAGAGAAAAGACGCCGGCTGGCCGCGGGCCAGCGCCGTTTCCATTCATCTCGCTGGCAGATATAGTTCGCCCACATATGCACATAACTGTGGAGAGCGGGCGGCGAAAGGGTGCCCATTCACCGAGCAGGCATCTTTCTCGAAACTGAAATTCTTCCTCAGTGTTGTACCGTCACGTTCAATCTAGCAGCCGACACTAATATGTTAATTCGGTTTCGCTTGGACGGAATTCTTCTGAGAAAGACACAGAAATGTGTGTTCTAATTAAGATAAAAATGAAATGTATTCCTCCTCAAATACTGGGAAATCCATATTTATAAAATGTTACATTTTCTCAATGAATTCATATTATTCTACAGTCAATAATGCTAGGCAGCTGCCGAATGTGAAACCAAGAAGGGCATCAATTTCCGCAGGTTTGAAATGCCTGTGCCCCTACAGTCCTTTCGTTGCGAGTAACGGAACAGATTTTGCAGATTTAAGGGTGGAAAAGCATGAATGAAAGTTGATTCGTTAGGCCGGCCGGGGTGGCCGAGCGGTTCTAGGCACTACAGTCTGGAACCGCGCGACCTCTACGGTCGCAGGTTCGAATCCTGCCTCAGGCATGGATGTGTGTGATGTCCTTAGGTTAGTTAGGTTTCAGTAGTTCTAAGTTCTAGGGGACTGATGACCTCAGAAGTTAAGTCCCACAGTGCTCAGAGCCATTTGATTCGTTAGATGTACCCTTTCTGGATGTCGTTTTAACGTTGCACGATTTTACATACGAGAAAAATCGTTCCGTGTACTCTCGACGGTTCTAGAATGCTTCTACTCCTTAGGTCTGTTATGTAATCAAGGTATACACACTCTTATCAGAGCACGTATACTTACCCGAGTGCCTTGAATAAATATTTGTTTTCAATACATCGTAACGACATTAGTAGTCATGAATCAAATAAAACTCTTAAAATATCTGCTTTCAATACTTAGTAACCAGAAAATTAGCCATGTGAGAACATATATCTCAACAGCCGATCCAATAAAACATAATAACTGCAACAGTTTGTCGGAACTGGTTGACCTGTAATATAAAACACTGAGAAGAGCTAGCCATTGATACGCTAAAACGATTCGTGTCTGCTAGCGACAACCCTCTGCCCAACCTTACAGAACTAGAATCCTAATAGATTAATGTTTGTAAAATACTCTAAAATATGCTACAGAAAGACAGAGTAAAACTGAAAACGTAGATGTACGTGGCTGATGACTAAACAAGTAAGATGAACAACCTCTCTGATATAAAATCTTGCACTTGTTATTATAAGGAGGAGTTCTGACAATTCAAGAAAGGGGTACGCTAATCCTGTCACTGACTAAAATTGGTGGAAAATTCCTATTTACATCAAGGGCCACTCTTTCGTGTAAAACAAAATAAGTCAAAATCTGTTTCACTGTAAGCAATACGCCACAAGTATCACATAAAGACAGCTCCTCACGCCGGAGCAAGAAGCCAAGTGTTAATGGAGTGTGGCCATTGTGTGAACGTGTTAGGACAACTTACTCTCTTCTTCGCAGCTGGCTAGAGTACTTTTTCTGTAGCGTCGCAACTGCCATATCAGAGATGACATACACTGTGAAAGCACACCTTTCGAATGAAAATTGTTCATGAACACGATGCTGTCTCTCCTAATGTTAAATAAATAATTTAGAAACAGCATTCTCATTCTTGGGTCCACAACCGCATTAAATTTCTTGAAAGAAGTGATTACCCTGCGTGAGGCTGCTTTCTATTTGAATTAAACACTATTTCATTTGAAAACAACTCTTTTAGTCCTAGTAACAACTGGCAAGCAACATTTGACAGAAGTAACGTTATATGTCTGCATTCGTCACCACGTCATGATCCACACGGCAGTGTAACGGTGTCTCATGTTTCTGTCGAATGGCATAACATCTTACAGCCTTAGAAGTGAGATTCTAAATCCAGAATTACAAACAAGGATTTAAAAAACTGCAATTCATATACGTGTTTAGTAATCCTTCAGCACACGAAACGCGTTAAAATACATCACCAAACTGGCTCACGCAGGAAAATAACTTCTTTCACGAAATACCACGGAACACGCTCTGTTTGTGCTTTCACTAACACGATCAAGGTAATGAAAGAGGATTAGATTGTACACATGATAATCATTACTGAATGTATGTTTACGTCCAGCAGTCCAATTATCACAGAGCCAAGGAACCAGCCATATACACTTCGCAGTGACGCGTTTTTGCAGAAGCAAGTTTGACGTGTGGACAGAAGAAGGGGTAGCTTCTACAGTCAGGCGAATCACTTGTGACGATGCCTTCTCACTGAGCTCTCGGTGAACGTGGCGTCAGCAGAGGCTATAAATTCGACGCCTTGTGCTTGTACCTTCAGCAAAGCGTGTGTGCCGCCTGCATCTGTGAAGGTGTCCCGGCGACGGCTGGAGAGCCATTCCGGCGCTGGAAGGCGGCCGGCCGCCCTTCCAGTGGTGCTGCGGCGCGCGCGCGGAGTCCGGCCCAGCGGCCAATACGTTGGAGCGCTTCCAGCCACTTGCCGGCCCGAGTAATGAGATTATTTTAGCCGGCCGCGCGCCATTACGTAAGGCGGCGGGCGCTTTCGACACCTCGCCGATGGCAGGCGAAGATCGGAGGGCGGGCAGCGCCAATTTGATAGCCTCCGGCTACTGCGTTAACGAGTCACGGCTGGGAGCGGCCACATAACTCAGATTAACCGGACCTAACAACCACGACAAGACATCGAAATCAGCATATGAGCGCCACGTTCCTATTCGCTGGCTGAATGCTAGGGCGTCACATATTGGCTGAAAGAACATATTCAGAGTTGCAGCTCCATTGGTGCTATGTTTTGCTGATTCTAATCGAAACAGTTTTCAGTAGTTGCAGGGGCAACAGTCTGGATGATTGACTGATCTGGCCTTGTAACACTAACCAAAATGGCCTTGCTGTTCTGGTACTGCGAACAGCTGAAAGCAAGGGGAAAATACAGCCGTAATTTTTCCCGAGGGCATGCAGCGTTACTGTAAGATTAAATGATGATGGCGTCCTCTTGGGTAAAATATTCCGGAGGTAAAATAGTCCCCCATTCGGATTTCCGGGAGGGGACTACTGAAGAGGACGTTGTTATCAGGAGAAAGAAAACTGGCGTTCTACGGGTCGGAGCGTGGAATGTCGAATCCCTTAATCGGGCAGGTATGTTAGAAAATTTAAAACGGGAAATGGATAGGTTAAAGTTAGATATAGTGGGAATTAGTGAAGTTCGGTGGCAGGAGGAACAAGGCTTTTGGTCAGGTGAATACAGGGTTATAAATACAAAATCAAATAGGGATAATGCAGGAATAGGTCTAATAATGAATAAAAAAATAGGAGTACGGGTAAGCTGCTACAAACATTGATGAAATGTCTGATGAGAAAAGAGAAATTATTCAGGTACTGAAGGGAGACGAAAATTTAATAGTCATGGGTGACTGGAATTCAAGAGTAGGAAAAGGGAGAGAAGAAAACATAGTAGGTGAATATGGACTGCGGGTAAGAAATGAAAGAGGAAGCCGTCTGGCAGAATTTTGCACAGAGCATAACTTAATCATAGCTAACACTTGGTTTAAGAATCATAAAAGAAGGTTGTATACATGGAAGAACCCTGGAAATACTAAAAGGTATCAGGTAGATTATATAATGGTAAGACAGAGATTTAGGAACCAGGTTTTAAATTGTAAGACATTTCCAGGGGCAGATGTGGACTCTGACCATAATCTATTCGTTATGAACTGTAGATTAAAACTGAAGAAACTGCAAAAAGGTGGGAATTTAAGGAGATGGGACCTGGATAAACTGAAAGAACCAGAGGTTGTACAGAGTTTTAGGGAGAGCTTAAGGGAACAATTGACACGAATGGAGGAAAGAAATACTGTAGAAGAAGAATGGGTAGCTTTGAGGAATGAAATAGTGAAGGCAGTAGAGGATGAAATAGGTAAAAAGACCAGGGCTAGTAGAAACCCTTGGGTAACAGAAGAAATACTGAATTTAATTGATGAAAGGAGAAAATATAAAAATGCAGTAAATGAAGCAGGCAAAAAGGAATACAAACGTCTCAAAAATGATATCGACAGGAAGTGCGAAATGGCTAAGCAGGGATGGCTAGAGGACAAATGTAAGGATGTAGAGGCTTATCTCACTAGGGGGTAAGATAGATACTGCCTACAGGAAAATTAAAGAGACCTTTGGAGAAAGGAGAGCCACTTGTATGAATATCAAGAGCTCAGATGGAAACCCAGCTCTAAGCAAAGAAGGGAAATAAGAAAGGTGGAAGGAGTATATAGAGGGTCTATACAAGGGCGATGTACTTGAGGACAATATTATGGAAATGGAAGAGGATGTAGACGAACATGAAATGGGAGATATGATACTGCGTGAAGAGTTTGACAGAGCACTGAAAGACCTGAGTCGAAACAAGGCCCCCGGAGTAGACAACATTCTATTAGAACTACTGACAGCCTTGGGAGAGCCGGTCATGACAAAACTCTACCATCTGGTGAGCAAGATGTATGAGACTGGCGAAATACCCTCAGACTTCAAGAAGAATATAATAATTCCAATCCCAAAGAAAGCAGGTGTTGACAGATGTGAAAATTACCGAATTATCAGTTTAATAAGTCACAGCTGCAAAATACTAACGCGGATTCTTTACAGACGAATGGAAAAACTGATAGAAGCCGACCTCGGGGGAGATCAGTTTGGATTCCGTAGAAATGTTGGAACACGTGAGGCAAAACTGGTCCTACGACTTATCTTAGAAGAAAGATTAAGGAAAGGCAAACCTACGTTTCTAGCATTTGTAGTCTTAGAGACAGCTTTTGACAATGTTGATTGGAATACTCTCTTTCAAATTCTGTAGGTGGCAGGGGTAAAATACAGTGAGCGAAAGGCTATTTACAATTTGTACAGAAAGCAGATGGCAGTTGTAAGAGTCGAGGGGCATGAAAGGGAAGCAGTGGTTGGGAAGGGAGTGAGACAGGGTTGTAGTCTATCCCCGATGTTATTCAATCTGTATATTGAGCAAGCAATAAAGGAAACAAAAGAAAATTTTGGAGTAGGTATTAAAATCCATGGAGAAGAAATAAAAACTTTGGAGTTCGCCGATGACATCGTAATTCTGTCAGAGACAGCAAAGGACTTGGAAGAGCAAAAATGGTTCAAATGGCTCTGAGCACTATGGGACTCAACTGCTGAGGTTATTAGTCCCCTAGAACTTAGAACTAGTTAAACCTAACTAACCTAAGGACATCACAAACATCCATGCCCGAGGCAGGATTCGAACCTGCGACCGTAGCGGTCTTGCGGTTCCAGACTGCAGCGCCTTTAACCGCACGGCCACTTCGGCCGGCCTTGGAAGAGCAGTTGAAGGGAATGGACAGTGCCTTGAAAGGAGGGTACAAGATGAACACCAACAAAAGCAAAACGAGAATCATGGAATGTAGTCGAATTAAGTTGGGTGATGCTGAGGGAATTAGATTGGGAAATGAGACACTTAAAGTAGTAAAGGAGTTTTGCTATTTGGGGAGCAAAATAACTGATGATGGTCGAAGTAGAGAGGGTATAAAATGTAGACTGGCAATGGCAAGGAAAGCTTTTCTGAAGAAGAGAAATTTGTTAACATCAAGTATAGATTTAAGTGTCAGGAAGTTATTTCTGAAAGTATTTGTATGGAGTGTTGCCATGTATGGAAGTGAAACATGGACGATAAATAGTGTGGACAAGAAGAGAATAGAAGCTTTCGAAATGTGGTGCTACAGAAGAATGCTGAAGATTAGATGGGTAGATGACTTTAATAAAGAGGAGGTTCTGAACAGAATTGGGGAGAAGAGGAGCTTGTGGCAAAACATGACTAGAAGAAGGGATCGGTTGGTAGGACATGTTCTGAGACATCGAGGGATGACCAATTTAGTATTGGAGGGCGTCGTGGAGGGTAAAAATCGTAGAGGGAGACCAAGAAATGAATACACTAAGCAGATTCATAAGAATCTAGGCTGCAGTAGGTACTGGGAGATGAAGAAGCTTGCACAGGATAGAGTAGCATGGAGAGCTGCATCAAACCAGTCTCAGGACTGAAGACCACAACAACAACAACAACAACAACAACAATCGAAACAGTTTGCGCTGTGGCGATGGTATATAGCTAATGGATGGTTTACGGGAAGAATTCGCTTCGTACGAAACCTGACTCTGTTGTCTTAAACGAAATAGTCTCTTACCAATGTATTCTGGGAAAAAGGTTTCCTTTGAAAAGATAATAGTTCGTATCATTTACTTCGATTACTGGTTTCGCAAGTAAATGCACTGGCTAGATGCAACCATACACTTAAATTTAGTTCCACCATCACACTGCTGTTCTCCACAGCTGTACTGCTATTCCAGATTAAATTATCATACTGTACCCTTACTAGCCCGCCAACGTATGCCACTGGCTACCAGTGACGATATCGAATTGTTCCGTGTGTAATTACGCGCACCGTAGGCGAATAAACCAATTGTCACTGATGCCCTACGATTCGACGGGAAGCTTCCAGACTCATGTTTTATCAACATCTGCGAACCGTTGATAAATTTTCGGTGCGACTAGACAGTGTACGACTGTTCCACGTGAAACCTGAACAACGACTGGCTTCACCTTGCTCAAAGGCACAAGAATGTCACCGTTTGTGCAGTGTTGAAAGAAACAGCAAGACAGCGGCTCCTGCCAGAAAAGGCTCGCTGATGTTAGACTGTTCCACAGAACCAGCATTGCTTAAGGGCTGCGACTGACTACATCGTACCACTAGCGGCAGTAATACCCCACACAGGGTATCCACACTTTTGGTCGAAGTTTTGTAGACGGTAGAGGATTATAAAGTGAGTCTTTCAGGTAAGAAATTGAAACTTCCTGGCAGATTAAAACTGTGTTCCGGGCCGAGACTCGAACTCGGGACCTATTGCCTTTCGCGGGCAAGTGCTCTACCAACTGAGCTACCCAAGCACGACTCGCGCCCCGCCCTCACAGCTTTACTTCTGCCAGTACCTCTCATTCTGGAGGTAAGAAATTAATTATCGGTAATGTATATTTGGTTTATTATTGACATAAACATCTTATACCTTTAGCAACGAGTTAACCTAAAAGCAAATGTTATAAGTGATGGCTGCCTATGTGACTGCATGCATTACAAAAGCGAATTAACTTTTACTGTCTTCTCAAATATCCAGATAGCCTGTCGTACAATGAGACATACAGCTTGGGAACCCAACGAAAAAGTTCACCCTTCAGAGTCTAGGGTGCTTAACGTACTAACGACTTCATTTATCTCACAGGAAAAAAAAAAAGCGAAATTTGGCGATCGCGCAGCTCATGTGACAGAACCTCCTCTTCCAATCAAGTGACGAGTGTATCTGCCTGTTCAGGTGTTCACGGACATTTATAGAGAAGTCAGCCGTCGCTCTGAAACCACATCATGTCGCGGACAACATAAGGTGGTTCTCGAACGAACACGAGTAACATGGATCATTCAAACGGGGTTGCAGCAAACAAAGCGGTATTGGTTGATCTTGTACAGCTACTGCTCACAAGTTAATAGAGAATTGTCAATAGTGATCTGAGTCGCACGTGGCGTATGGTTTTTCATTTCACCACTCGAGACATGGCTGCTACGGCGGTTGACAACGCCATCACGACTGAAAAACGCATCATTCATGTACAAGACAAAACAAGACTCTGGGCGCTGCAGTGCTGTGTTGAAAAATCCAGTGGCAGAATTGAACCCCTGGTTCAAAACCATTTGGCCCTTTTGCCTGCACGCGTTCTTTGTGTTAGGGGTGTGGAGCTAACTACTGTTCCACCAGTACTCCACATATTCTACCTTTTTTGAAGAGTGCGTACTAAGGCCAATTTGACCTGTCCACGATGCAACACCGAATTCTGAAATTCTACAGTGCGATCAAATCTTTTCCAACAACTTTGGCCAGTTCTCTGTGGCATGAACGACGCAGTTTCTCGTAAAGTCTTTACACAGGGCGATAAATCTCTTCCAATCAAAACCTCCGAGATAGTAGCTACTACAGACTATGACCCAGGAAATACACTTTCTTTCTTTAATTCCAGTTAACGACCGCAAACAAATTGTCATCAGACAGTCGATTTCGGTCCATAACAACCATCTTCAAATATGTCACGAAAAGGGAAGTCAAGTACAACTACTACACAATCAATGTCTTGTAAACAATAAATATAACGATATTGAAGTGCATCAAACTCGTCTTGGATCATCATAAACATGATTTCTTTTTGTGCTGCAACTGAACTCCACTTTTGAACGGCAACGCTGTTCACACTATTATTTGTCTTCCGGCACTGTGGCCTGGTTTGGACTACATTACTAAAGCTATTCAACGATGCTGAACTACTTTTTTATATCTTTTGACGATGGCACTTTGGCTTACTCATATTTGTAAAGCTTCGTCTATTTCAAACACGTACGTTTCATCACATTTTTAAGCTCATATCTTTCATATATATGAAATAGTAACTTTTCATTATTTTATAATTTATTGTTTACAGGATGAAGATGGTCCATCCATTGTAATTGGTTGGTTTCCCTTCTTCAGGCAGAACTGAAAAAGGTCTTTATGGACCGAACTCGACAGTCTGACAACAATTATTTTTAGATCATTGACTGGAACAAAAAAAGAAATACTGTTCTTCCAATCAGATGTACACCGCTTGCGAAATTTGGCTTCGCAGACGCTACATTCTGCACCTTGTATTAGTGCAGTCTCCATGTTGCTGTAAGAAGTAATGTGCCATCCTCTACAACCAGCCAAGAATTATAAATAGTGATAATCTCCATCATGGACTCCACAGACGACTGCCAGCTGTTTCGAGGGATAGCGTCACCAACGTCATTGTGGCAGGCAGTTTGCATATATGCGTCTCACATGCACTGATAATCATAGGGATCTCGTACCGGCTGAAAAACTCATTTCCGACCAATAGTTCCTTATTTAAAAAGAGTTTCCTACGATCCTCTAGTGTCCTATAATTTCCATCCGACTGGTTTAGGATACCCTGTATTTTTGAACAAAATTACAGCATAAGACACACAGAAGAATGTTATTTAGTTCATGGCGGACTGATCTTCAGAAAACTGGATTGTTTATGACACAAAATTTATCTGTGCTAGTAACATACATAAAGTTTTTCGAGGGTTTTCCCCCTCGTTTTCACACAGATACAATTTACTTTTTTCCCCATGTGTGTTTTAGCCATTCGTCTACTTTCGGTTTGGGTTGGGTTGGGTCGTTTGGGGAAGGAGACCAGACAGCGAGGTCATCGGTCTCATCGGATTAGGGAAGGATGGGGAAGGAAGTCGGCCGTGCCCTTTCAAAGGAACCATCCCGGCATTTGCCTGGAGCGATTTAAGGAAATCACGGAAAACCTAAATCAGGATGGCCGGATGCGGGATTGAACCGTCGTCCTCCCGAATGCGAGTCCAGTGTCTAACTACTGCGCCACCTCCCTCGGTACTTTGTTTCTTCCTCCGTGTCTCAAGATATTCAAAACGGCATGTATTAACATACGGTCCTACATTTATTCCCATATATTAAGAAAAACTGCACATCTGCAATTGGTCACGAAAATATGCTAGTGTGGAAAATTAGGCATGAAAATAACTTTCGCACGATGAATGACTGCCAAGTAACGTAGCTCGTTGAAGCTTGGACCATACACAGAAAGAACTGCATTAGTACAGTGATCAGCGCCGGCCGCTGTGGCCGAGCGGATCTAGGCGCTTCAGTCCGGAACCGCGCGACTGCTACGGTCGCAAGTTCGAATCCTGCCTCGGACAAGGATGTGTGTGATGTCCTTAGGTTAGGTTAAGTGGTTCTAAGTTCTAGGGGACTGATGACCTCAGATGTTAAGTCCCATAGTGCTCAAAGCTATTTTGAACACTGATCAGCCAAAACATTCTGACCATTGCCCGCTGCGACGTGGATCTCGCCTGGTGGCGTTGCGAGTACGTGATGCGGTAACGAAAGCGCGAAAGCGGAGCAGACATGGACGGGCGATGACCCTAGAGAAGTTATAGACTGCAAATGGGCAAATCCAATGGGATAAGTGACTTTGACAAAGGGTAAATTTTTATTACGCAGAGACTGTAAACGAGTATCTCGAAAACGGCGAGGCTGCTCGAATTTCCGAGTGCTACTGTCGTGAGCATCCACGGAAACAGGTAGAAGGGCAGTGAAACTACCACTAGGTGCTAAATGGTTGGACGTCCCCGACTCTTCACAGAACGTGGAGTTCGGAGGCGCTTGTCTGGTTTGTAAAATAAGATAGATGGTAATCTGTGCCATCTTTGCCGAAAGAGCACAATGCAGGCGCACGCACAAGTGTTTCGGAGCACACCGCTGATTGTACATTGTTGAACATGGAGCTCCGCAGAGGACCACCCCCACTTGTTCACATCTTGACCCAACGACTTCGTCAATTACGATTGCAGTGGGCACGGGACCATCGGGATTCGACCGTGGATCACTTGAAACATGTCGGCTTTTTAGTGAACCATATTTTTGCTACACTATGTCGATGGTCGTCTCTACAAACACCGTCATCGAGGTGAACGGCGGCTCGAAACGTGCAGAGCGTCACGGACGTAGGCTGGCGGGAGCAGTCTTATGTTACCGGAGACATTTCTCCTGCGCTTGCATGGGACCTGTGGTAGTAAAGGAAGAAACGCTGCCAGCTGCGAACCACCTGCATCCTGTCATGTTCATGTCTTCCCCGACGGTGGTGTCATATTTCAGCAGTATATTTGTCCGTGTCTCGGAGCCAGAACCATGCTACAGTGGTTTGAGGATCATTATAGTGTACTCACGTTGATGTCTCGGCGAGTAAATTCACCTGACGTAAATCCTGTGGAACCCACTTGGGTCGCTATCGGACACGTAACCGAAAGGGCAAATCAGCGGCCCGTTATTTACGCGAATTACATGACCTGTGCGTAGACATCTAATGCTACATACCTCCACAAACCTACCAGGAAATTGTCGGATCCCTGATATGCATAATCAGTTATGTATTTCGTTCCAAAGACGGACAGACAAGCAAGGTGGTCATTATGTTTTGACTCATCAGTGTATGGTACAGGAGGTATCAGAAAGAAATACGCAATGAGATGAATAAAATTACACTTTTTTCAACGACAACAATTACAATGAAGTCACCGCGATTCATGATGGTCCCTGAACATTACAGAGGGTGGAACGTGATTTTTAATAGCGTGTGTGACCACCATGGACAGTAATGTATACCCTGCAACGTATTCCTACACTGTCCCCAAGGAAATCTTGTGGTAGGGTTGGACGTTCCTGGGTGGATTACGTGTTCCCACCTCTCGCCATATGAAGGTACGTCCAGCACTGTCGATCATGATCGTTTTGGTGGTCCAGGTGTTATGGGCGTCTGTTCTCCATACGTTTCAGCGCAGTACATTCACCGGTGAACTTTTTTCTGACGCTTGAATCTTTCCCCACGTGCGTATATAAAGGGGTTTACTCGTCCTTGACTTATTTTCATGGATGATTAGGCGCGACTGCATCGAATACTGCATGCAGGTGGAGAAGCTTTTGCAACAAGAAATATCCGGCGAACGGACTCGCCTGCACCTTCCTCCGACTTCACTCTCGTCGAGCTCGTGTGGGATGGGTTGGGGAGACATACTACAGAACGTCTACATGCGCCAACGACCATTCAGCAGTTTTCAATCGTGCTGGTAGAAGAATGGAACGTCCTGCCAGATGAATTCCTTACCAGCCTTGTGGCCGACACGTTGTTCGTTGCAGAGCAGGCATTGTCGTCCGTGGTGATCATGCACCCTATTAAGGATTATGTCCCGCTTTTATAATGTTTAGGAGACCATCATGAATCGAGATGATTTCAGTGCAATTATTGTCTTTGAATGAAAGCGTCATTTCCTCTCACCTCATTCGGCATTTCTTTCAGCTACCTTCTGTACTATACTACAGCAATTCTTTCTATGTATGGTCTAAGTTTCATCGAACTATTATTTACTTGGCATTGACATCATGGGAAAAGTACTTTCTTCCGTAAGTTTCGCACACCAGTTTATGAAGCACATGGCGCGAAAGTTGAATGTATCTGTTATTGCTGCACAAACTACGACACCCATACTAGTGGCGCTTATTCCGACTGTGTCGTCTGTGTACAGCGCACAAACGCACATTTGACAGTGAGGTATTTGTTAAAGAAGACTTGTGGAATAGAATTACAAGGAGTGGTCAATAGCCGTGGGAAGACAATGGATGTGATGCCGGTCATCTAGTGCTAATACCTACGCGGTCTTTCTAAAATCCTGTTAGAAACGGGTTCCTGAGACCACATATTCAAATCTCACAGGAGAGCGTCGATCGTTCCGTTTGGTACTGTAGAGGCGACGTGATGTCCGTTCGTTAAACACTTGTGGTCGTCGTGTGAGGTGGTTTACGCGGGTTGGAAATTGTCTCTGCGATACTGGAGTATCACCCTAGGCTCTTTCCTCCACGAGGAGTCGAAACAGTACCTCCCAGTCAGCATCACAGACAAGCGTGCGTCAACAATATTTACTTATATTTGCCTTATGTGCAGACAACGGGAAATTCCTAAAATAGGATGGCTGAAATGTGGTTTGAACACCGCATCTCCAGAATGCGGTTCCTGGGATTGATCACTGCGCCACCTCATCGGAAAATATGTTTGTGATGTCATGGGCGAGATGTTACTGAATGCAATCCATCTCTCCACTTCTTCACTGCAGTGCGACTAGTTCCCGTCACTGTACTGTATCTAGTTTAAACGAGAAATTCCTTCACTTGCTGTCGAGTTCTGTCTCAAAAGATTCGAAGATGACTTTGCGTGGTATTTCAATGATTCAGCTATATTTGTGAAGACACGCATAATGGTTAAGCTCGATACTACTTGGTAAAAAGTGAGGTCAGTAGCTCGTAGCTTCCAGGTTACATTCAGAGTGGCATTAGGATAATTTATACTGTTGCTATCTCCTAATTACGATCATCAGCCATTTGATACCGCAAGCCACACTTTTCCAAGCTCCTTCAGTGAAATGCGTTTATATTTATTCTGCCTTTTTTTCTAACGTCACTTGCAAACCTTCCATTAGGCCATCGTGTAGGTCTTTTCCTACCTCTAGGTATCTAGCAAAGAACGTCCGTGCCTCATCTACATCTCATTGGCCTGCCTAAGTGTCCCAACTACGTGCATTTCACTTTAATTAAGAACACATGTCGAAAGTACAATTTTCTAAACTCTATTTAGTTTACCAAACACGTCAAGGCCAATTTTTATTCTTTTATTAATCTGAATTGTTGCCCATCCAGTAGTCTTCCACTGCCCGAAATACAAAACGTATCAGCCATTTTTACGATTTCAGTTTTAATTAGTACATTTTTTCGGATTTTGGTTATACATTATTTTAGTTTTACTGTAAACTTTACAAGCTGCGACACGGTCGCGAATTGCACAGTGACCCGAATATAGAATAAATTTCCTTTAATACACATCTATGGTCACAAATTTTTTGTCATCACACTGCCGGTTTCGGTTTATAATGACCATTTTCAGATCTGTTTTATAAAAACATGTCCTTTACAAAAACATGGCTCCAGTGTATTAAGACATGATCTTATAAAACAGATCTGAAGATGGTCATTATAAACCGAAACCACTAGTCTGATGACAAAAAGTTTGTGACCGTAGACGTATAGTAAAGGATATTTATTCTTACTGTAATTACTGTTATTTTCAAAACAAATATGGTCCAGATTAATTTTATTTTCCCAGTTCCAGTATCTGGAAAACATTTTCTAGCAGTGCAGGGATTGGTTTTGGTGATATACAACCACGGTACAACGCAAATAAACGTAAACAATGAATACAGCAAGTTTGAAAATGGCTAGAAAATCGGTTACACTGCCGGACGTCAGTGTAACTTCATACACATACACACCATCAACTGGTATGTAAACGATTAGAGTTGCAACCCCTGTGACATGTGGAAGAGTAACCAGGATGCATTAGCATCGTTCGTGTTTGGTGTTGTTACCAGAGCTGATAGGGTACATAAGGGGCGTCAACAGCGTCAGAATGAGTGCTCACTGAAAAGGACAATGACATGCCTTGTACTCTTGTGAGACAGCGTTACGAACGTCACAGTGAATTTGAAAGAGGTTTCAACGTGTGCCTCTATTTGGCTGGCTGGTAAAATCGTGCAATATCCAGATTTGTGGGGCGTTAGGCTGTGACAGTGGCCCAATGTTGGGCTTCATAGGAACACGAGGGCAGGCACACTGTTCGTCCAGGTTCTGGTCGACCACGTCTGACCACCACCGTATTTTGCAGCAAGCGTATTATAACCTCTTTACATCTGCGCCTGTCATCCGAGAACAAGTACTGGACTCGCTGCAACATTCTGTGTCATTCCGCACCATAAGTCGAAGACTAGCGGCAGCCGGACTACGGAATTCTCGTCCCATGCATAGGCTGCCATTAACACCACAACACAAACGGCTGCGTCTGGAGTGGTGCCGTGGCTCCAGTATATTAGGACATGATCTTACAAAACAGATCTGAAGATGGTCATTATAGACCGAAACCACTAGTCTGATGACAAAAAGTTTGTGACCGTAGACGTAGACGTAGACCGTAGAGCATGGACTGCTAACGAATGGTGTCGCATTCTGTTTATCGTACAGATGATTTTGGATTCCTGTCACCGGCCACCGAAACTTCTCTCCTTCCTTGTTTGTGTCAGTGCTGACTCTCACAGCAACTGACAATAAATCTGGCAACAAGGGTTTACAGAAGCAACGCTGCCTTCACTCTACCCCGCTCTGTCACAGCGCGTCACTAATATTTCTCTCTTTTTCTTTCAGAGGCGCACTGCTACTAAGTGTGTTCTTTATTGTAGACAGGCCGCAATGGTTTCGCTATTCGTGTATAATTACTTTGTAGCGGAGCTCCTCTCATTAAAATTGCCACTAATCCGCCTCCTACACAACCCGCGCCTCCGTCTCCAGCTGCTGCTGGCTTTGATCTAATGCAATTTATTCAGTTTCAGAGCCAATAAATGCCGCAGTTGATGACGGCAGTCCAGCAGCTCATTAATGTACAAGCCGCTGCTGCATCGACTCCGCCACAACAGACAGTCACATCCGCGGAATCGCCTCCGTGCACTCCACCGTTCCGAGCGTTTGATGAACAACAGAAGGAATGGAACGAGTAGTACGCTCAATTCAACCCTCACTGTGCCAGACATCAAGTGTAAGGTACCGTGAAACTTTATTTCTTGTCAACGGCCGGCAAAGGAGTTAACCGCCTCGGTCAGAAGTTATGCCCGACTGGCAGGCCGAAGTTGCTAGTTTTTGAAGATTTGGTTTCCTCCCTCACCAAGTATTACGCGGATCAGGTACAGGATGCTGCAGCTCGTTACAAGTTCTTTCATTGCAGAAAAAGGCAGAACAGACATACCGTCAGCGGGTCACTGAACTTCAGCGTTTGACAATGCAGCTGTGGACAGTGCTATAATGATGCAAGGATTCGTGATGCAGTTACTTAAAATGTGCCAGATAATACGATTCGTGAACAAATTCTTAAGCATTCTGATCCTACTTCGAAATAAGTGTTACAAATTATTGAACATCAGGACTCGTGTGATAGTGCCGTGGAAAACTCTGATGTGGCTCCCATTTGCAATGCAACGCAAAGTGACAAACAGGTACGACCTTGCGACTGACGGCCGTGTGCAAATGGGCCACCATGCTGTGGCCAGAGCAAACAAGTGTCAACGCATGTGTGTGCCTGCTGTGGAATCATGTGCCAGCTGCTTTTCCATGTATATGCGACAACATTATCCTTCGCGGAGCGCTTTGCTTGTGGAAAGCCGGATCATGTAGTCTGTGTCCTCGCAACAGAAAAAGAACTCTACCCACGTTCGCTCTCTCAAGCGCAAGCACCCTCTCACTCAGTGAATGTAGTTTTTTTCCACATCGGCTACCAGTACTAGTAATGACTAAATTCAGGATGTGTCTTCACCCGCTCAAGTGCTGTGCAACGACAGTCAAACAAACTGTTTGTGGACTTAGTCACTGACGAACGCTGTATGCGATTTCAGTTAGACACTGGCGCTCCCATTACATTGCTTAAGCCGGCCAGGGTGGCTGAGCGGTTCTAGGCGCTACAGTCTGGAACCGCGCGACCGCTAAGGTCGCAGGTTCGAATCCTGCCTCGGGCATGGATGTGTGTGATGTCCTTAGGTTAGTTAGGTTTAAGTAGTTCTAAGTTCTAGGGGACTGATGACCTCAGAAGTTACGTCCCATAGTGCTCAGAGCCATTTGAACATTGCTTAAGCGTGCCAGTTATGAACAGTTGGGATCGCTACACCTGACAACTGTGTACAACGTTCAGGACATGTCAGTGATTGATAAATGTAGTCGCCTGCCACATTCCAGTCTCGTACCACAACAGTGACATTTACAATTTTGCGTTCGCGGACTTTGAAAGTATTTTTGGGTTAGATTCATTGGATTTGTCTGGTCTTCGTACTCAGAACAATGTACTTCCAGCTTCTATGTTCAACTCAAAAGACAGTGTTACTCAAATGTTTGCGGAGTCCCCTGACTTATTTTCTTAAGGATTTGGCAGAACAAATAATTTTGTGGTGCACATTACAATGAAGGACATAGCGCAACCTAAGTTTTTTCGGGTGCATCTCGTCCCTCAAGCTCTTAGAGACAAAGTTGCAAGTGAATTTATATAATGGCAAGACAATGGTATAAATGTGTGTTGACCACAAACACTTTCTAAGACTCCTCATCTCGCGGAATTTGCAAATGCACATCGCGTCAATCAATTTTTGAAAAAAAGCGGCCTGCACTAAGCCTGTCCACTAATTCCTCAGGGACGAGACAACGGATAAGGCTATCCAGGCTAGTCAAAGGGATTCTCTCCCTTAGTAATTTTACCAAAGCATTCTCGAATATTTTGTCTTTGTGTTAACTTCAAATCCACAAACAATAATTGATACTTACCCGTTGCCTCGTCCCTGAGGAATTAATGGACAGGCTTAGTGCAGGTCGCTATTTTTCAAAAATTAATTTCGCGATACGCATTTGCAAATTCCGCGAGATGAGGAGTCTCATAAAATGTTTATTTTCAACACACATTTATGGTTGTTCAAATTTTTTGTGCATAACCCTTGGCAGCGCCTGCGCACCTGCCATTTTTCCAACGTTACTTAGAAAACCTTACTATCAAAGTTCCATTCTGTTCAAATTACTTGGACGATATTAAGGTGTCATGACGTATGCCAGAGAAACATATCAGTAACCTTCGTAAGCTTTGTCAAGTACTTTCAGGTGCAGGTCTGAAGTGTCGCGTGGAAAAATGTGGCTTTTTTCAGTCTGCAATTCAATACTTATACCACGTTCTTTACAGTCAAGAAGTTCATCCCCTTCAATCACATTTGCTGGCCATCCGAGACCGCCCTGACCCGCGGAACGTCACGGAGTTGCAGTCAGTTCTCGGGAAGATGATATATATTATCCAGTTTATAGCCAACGCAGCCCAGATAGTGGCTCCATTGCATCCTTTGCACCGGATGAATATGCCTTGTGTTTGTATCAGTGTTTGAGGATGCAGTTCAGAAACTTAAAAATGCCTTGCTGAGTGACAGATGCCTTGTTCATTGCCGGCCGGTGTGGCCGAGCGGTTCTAGGGGCTTCAGTCTGGAACCGTGCGACCGCTACGGTCGCAGGTTCGAATCCTGCCTCGGGCATGGATGTGTGTGACGTCCTTAAGTTAGTTTGGTTTAAGCAGTTCTAAGTTCTAGGGGACTGATGACCTCAGATGTTAAGTCCCATAGGGCTCAGAGCCATTTGAACCATTTGACCCATGTTAATTACGATCCCGCTAAGTCTGTTGTTTTGGCGGTGGACGCTTCATAGCACGGAAACGGAGCAGTGCTCTGGCACAGATTTGGTTCACAGGACATGCCTATTGCTTTCGCTTCCAAAGTCTTGGCCAAGACTCAATGTAACTGTTCCCAAATCGAGAAGGAAGCACTCGCTATTATCTATGACGTGACAAAGTTAGACCATTATTTGCTTGGCTGGAAGTTTTACCTAGTTAAGGATCATAAGCTGCTTCAGTCCTTGTTTAATTCGCACAAACCTGTTCCACCGCGCACGGCTCAGAAGCTGCAACGCTGGGCTTTGTTACTGTCACAGTCTCAGTGCGAAATATTGTACCGGTCCCAGTCGAATCATGCAAATGCTGACGCCCCTTCTCGCGTTGTTCAAATATATGTGAAATCTTATGGGACTTAACTGCTAAGGTCATCAGTCCCTAAGCTTACACACTACTTAACCTAAATTATCCTAAGGACAAACACATTCACCCAAGCCCGAGCGAGGACTCGAACCTCCGCCGGGAACAGCCGCACAGTCCTCGCCTTCCTGCTGGTCTCGGTTCTGAGTTCGATGCTACTGCCATATCTTGTTGTCAGACCGATGTGCAAGACGATGAACTTCTATAGACTTTTCCATTGCGCTACAGGAAAATTGCACTGGCCACAGAAGCAGACCCTGACTTGAACCTTTTGATGCACTACAATCGTACTGCTTAGCTTAGGCAGTAACTGTTGTGTGCTGTTATTTTCCTCATCGATGTAGACTCTCCGTATAGCACGGAGTGATTTCATTGCAAAATTAATTAGGGCAATCGGGTTACAAAAAGATATCTTGCGACTGCTCCACAAAGGACATTGGGGAATTGTACGCACAAAAGTTAGCCCGTGGGCACTGTACTTGGCTGGGCATGGATGCCCACATTCAACAGATGACGTCAGTGTTACACTTGCGATGAAATCTATCAGCCACGCCGCAAATGTTTTCAACTTATCCAAAGTTTCCATCGGCGTGGCAGCGAGTGCATATTGACTTTGGTGGTGTCTTTGGGAACACTCGTTGGCTCACTGTCGTGGACTATCTTAGCAAATATCCTTTGCATCGCCCATGAGCTCGATCACGTCGCGTAGTACCATTCAGGCTTTGTCATATATTTTTCGCTTGGAAGGTTTGCTTGAAGCGTTGGTTACAGACAACGGACCACAGTTTAAGGCTCAGGACTTTGAACAGTTTTGTGCAGCCAATGGTATCACTCACCTTACTAATGCTCCCTTTCAGCCTCAGTCCAACGAAGAAGCTGAACGAGTTGTGCGTATGTTCAAGCAAGGGATGAACAAACTACGTGACTCCCACACATGGGCGCAAGAGCCGCTGCTCTTCCTCGCAACGTAGCGCTCTCAGCCCCGCGACGATCCGTCGCCGGCGGAGCTTCTACATGGCCTGCTTCGCCACACGCTGCTCAAGTTGCTGCACCCTCCGTAGCGCATGGCGCCACCAACGCTCCGCAAGTATCGCTTTGCGCCTAAAGATTCTAATCTTTTCACAACTTTTGGTCGCTCCAGGCGCCGGGAGAGAGGAACGATTCTTCGAAAGCTGGGCGCTTGCACGTATTTAATTCAACTTACTGCCGGGTTGCTGCCATCGGAACCAGATTTGTTTTTGGCCTTGCGAGATTCTTCCGCAGATTTTCTGTCCCCAGATTCGTGTCCTACCGGGTTCTTATGGCCGGCGCGGCCGCTCCCGCGTGCCTGTTCGGCACCGCCTGTGGAACCGATGGGGTTGGACCCTCACCTTCGCCGCCGCAGCAGCAGATGGTGCCTGCCGGGGGACCGGAGCCGTCGCCGTCGTCATTGCCCCCCTCTCCGTTCCCCTCGGAGCCCGTGACGGAAATTGGGGCGCGGCTGGGTGCTCGACGTCGGTCCCAGGCGTGGCTGCCCGCTCCTCACGCCACCCCTTCCCTTTCGTTGTCTTAAGACGGCTCCCTACATGCCAACTGTGCGGCATTAGCGGGGCGGGGGAGAGGAATGTGGATTCCTGTAACATCGACTGCACACCGACCAGCGCTGCGCCGTGAAACGGCATCAAGAAGGCGCTGACCCGCGCGCGAATGGAAAGAGCGGGCAGCGCCACACCTCCAGGAAGACAGAGTTCAGCGCCCTTGTCAGCGTTGATTTAACCAGGCGCCCATCGCTGGCCGGTCCCAGTCCGGTCATAGACCTCGAGAGCTAAAGTACTGAGTAATAGGAAGACGATACTTAGTCTGCGTTCTGCGGGTGCTAATAGAGAGTAAAGTACTTGTATGTAGAAGGCACAGGAAGCACAGGAATCAAGAGAAGTTTCTTTTCTTTTTACAAATAAAGTTTTCTATTAATTAGAAAATGTTTTGTAAAGATGACTTTGGATTACTGCCAGCGGCCATCTCAACATCTCTCCTTCCTTGTTTGTATCACTGCTGAGTCTCACAGTAGCCGACACAACACAATTAATTTATCTTTTCTTCGCACTGCTTGATAATTTTATCGACGACCATGTTAAATATAAGTGGTGAGAGACCATCAAATATTATACTGAATATATCTACTTCTCTTTTATTTACTTTTACGTAACGTAAGGTGGCTTCTTTTGTGCCAGGAGCCACTGTATAGTTCCAGATTTTTGGACTGTAGTATTTATTTCCAAATCCAGGGCTCTGGTAGTTGTTCTTCGTCATCGGTATCACCGTGAATAACTAATAGCCTGCATTTTGTCGTACAGGACGTATGTCACAACTGTCAATGTCGCTAGCAAAAAAAAAAATGTGTGTGAAATCTTATGGGACTTAACAGCTAAGGTCATTAGTCCCTAAGCTTACACACTACTTAACCTAAATTATCCTAAGGACGAACACACACACCCATGCCCGAGGGAGGACTCGAACCTCCGCCGGGACCAGCAGCACAGTCCATGACTGCAGCGCCTGAGACCGCTCGGCTAATGTCGCTAGCAGAAGTATCAACATAACGCTCACTGAAGTTAAAATCTTCTGGGTTGTAAAGCCGCGTCATGTTCTTTCAAGCAATCGACGTTCCGACTCCTCCACTAGGATCTACTTCATGATCTTGTGGTGTCCACTGTAGATTGAGCGCTAATGCTCAACCCTAGGAGCCTGAACAAGATCCCAGCAGAGGGGTCGTAACGTCGATTGTTTGAAGAAATAAGACACGGCCTAGCAACCCAGAAGATTTTAACTTCACTGACGAAGGCCGCGAATGCGTGTAGGCTTACATATAATTCTCACTGTTCTTATCACAACATTTATGTTTAACATTTATTTATATTTGTATTATATTATATTTAAGAATAGACATTTGGATGTGCGAACGTGACCAAGAATTTAGCTAAGTGTGATACAAATACGCAATAAGAATCTATCAAGAGTCTGACCTGTGCTGTGTGTAGTGGTGCACATTACACAGTCGCGACCGTCCCACCACAGGCCAGGCCCGTAATGTTTATATTTGGCTTGATGGACGTGCCACGGAGCATGCTCGTGCAGTTTACGTTTCGCTCGATAGACGTAACCGTTGGTTAGCCTCGTGATAGTCACATCTGGCCACAGTACCCGACCAGGAGTTTCACATGTGGCTGTAGGTTAAGCGCCCAGCAAGTACACTCCTATGACGAACTGCAGGAGTCCACGTTACTCAACTGCCCTGTGCAAATATACTCGTACTTCGATCGTTTCTTCTCTTATCTAGCGGCTGTTGTTTGTCTTTGTGATAGGGCACAAAGCTGTGTTTTGTACTTACGCTTTGTTCCCCATACCCTATTGGGCTGCACTTGAGCTAGGCGTTCCCAGCGTTTGGTCACCTGCCACACTGTTTAGTCTGGACACACCACTACAATCGCTGTCGTCTTGATCGGCGCAGTTACCATAACAGAGTAGAATGCGTTGTACCACGCGCCCACAAACTTCGGACAAAACTTACTTATTTAGCTGAGCACCTTTTCCATAGATCACCGAATAATGTGAAATAAATCAGCTGAAACCATTTCAGATAACATTTTTAAACATAATATATTCTGTAGCATAGGAGTAACTTTTTTATCTTACTTTCAAATTCAGCTTGGCAACCTGGCAGGCAGTTTGCATCATTCGGAAAGCCATGAAATATTTCGATAGCCGCAGTGTTCTTTTCTGTCTAAACTGAAATTAAAAGTAATTAACAATACTGCCGGTTATTTTTTCCTTAGCGTATTTTCACTGTACGAAGCAGAATCGAAATAGAATCATCTTTTGTAAGCTTCACTGTGAAACGTACTTTCAGGGTCTAGTTTCCGTATCTGAACACCTGTCTTATAAGATGGGGTATTCTACATGATTTAATAGCTCTGCCGGTCATATTATTTTTCCATCAACATAAATCGTCAATCTGTATAGTTTTATGTGTGCATATACTCACGAGTTTTGCTTATCTGATGTTAATTCTCAATTCCATTTTATTTTTGTTGATTCCGTTTACGAAGGAAGGACTATCTGCACCTTGAGTTTGGTTACCAGTTAAGTAGATCTTTAGAAAAACTTTAATAGCTCTTAAAATTAGTTTGCCATCCACAAAGGCTTTTAATTTCCACAATTTTCTATGTACTGATATAGCCGCGACCTCCGCTTAGCTGACGTTAATTTCGAATCCCAGCTCCCACCTTGCTCGATCCCGTTTAGAAGGGAATATTTAGGCCGTGAGCAAATGTTAGTCTGACCTGCATTTAACAGGCCCTCTAGTCGCTTACCAAGGGGCACAGCAGTTGGAAAATATGAATTCAGAATACAGGTTACGCATTATGGAGACGTAATTCATCCTAGCCCATGTCTTTCAGCCTTCTGACCTCATTCGTTACATAATTTAATAGATTAATCTGCTGTGTTCCATTCTTTGAAAGGGTGTAATGGCCTTCATATCTGTTCTACCAATCCTAGTAGATGTCACGTCCTGTTTTATCAAGCTCTATTTTGTAACAGATAAACCGTAATCATTCCTGTCTCTTTTTACGAGTGCACAGACGCCGAAATCCTCCTAAAAGACCCATACAGTACTTTGTAATACTGGTTTGTCTATAATCGTTGTACCTTTACTGTTCTGTTTATTCGCCGCAGTTATCAGAGTCTACGTTTTTTCCCCCTAATTACACAGATTCTTTAATAAGCGGTTTGCTGTTTGAGGCAGCATTAAAGACCAACTCATCCGTCATTTGTAGCGGGAATGTTCAGTTTATGTGAACTATTAGCAGAACACATACACTACTTTTGCCTTGTTGTAATTTATTTTCTGACCTACTTTCAAACTTGCTCTATTGCTTATTGACGTTTACTTGCATTGTACCGTGGTTCTCTATCACTAAAACTAATCTCAGCACTTCTAAGCAATGTTTCAGATCCTTGAACTTGACTATTGTTAGAAGTAATTCATTCCGGGACACGCGCCCATTATTACCATTACTATTATTATTATTCGTGCCAGTAATCAAACTTTGCAGCTAACGTCGATAAAAATTGTTGCAACAGTAAGCATAAAGTTCCAGAACTACAGAATAGGAAACGCTCTGAAGTCATACAGGAATTGGGCATTTTATGTGCTACTCCGTCATGGGTGTACCACTGCCTTCACAGTCAACTGCCACGGGCAACAATGTGTTGAAAGCTAGTGTCGCCGTCGACTATCGCAGATCTAACTGCGGCAAACAGCCCGTGGAGCAGCTAACCACTCGCCAATTCAACTTTAAACGGCAACAGCAACAACAGGTGGACAACCAAAGCATCCCTCTACCACTTACTCCCTATCAGATAAAGTACCCACACCCCAAGCGTACATCTGCTTATAGCACGTTCCAGGGTACAGAGATTAGTTTAGGACACAAAAACACAGTCAGTTGAAGTTCAAAGCGTGGACACAACCGGCGTGGACAGGCGGCTGTAAAGCATATTGGGACATACCGACAGAAAGTTATGGCGAAAACTACGTGAGGAATGAAATCTCACTTGCCAACAGAGCACCATTCTGGAACGTGTCGTTTGGGGTAAGGGCATGTGATAAAATGGGTCTCCTGATACAGCTGCCATCATATAATTTCAATAAACAATAAAAGAACCTATTGTGTGAACCTTGCATCCGTTTTGTTAATCTGCAGTAGCCGGCATGTGAGCTGTACCTTCAACGCGACCCAGTTGCCTCTGAATCATGTTGAATAATACTCGACAGAGAATGGTTGCTGAGGGCCCCTATGTCACCAGATTTCAATCCTATGGTTTCATAGTAGTAAAGCTTACGCCTGGAAACCGACAGACCGCGGGTCGAATACCATTTAGACCTTGAAATTTTACAGTATGCCTTTATCCTAGCCATCATCACCTCTCAATGGTGTGACGAGATGCCAGTGATTTGGATATCACGTGACGTGAAACTGTATGTTCGTTTGCCCAGAAGGATTACTGTAGTAGGTTAGAGCACGGAAATGGCTGAACATTCCTCTTGAGGGACTGACTCCCAGCCAATCATGCAATACGACTAATTCTTCGAAATCCTACAGAACACATGTGATACGCTATCGACGAATGCAGTTTCGACCAGTTCCGATGAGTAGGTGCCGACGTTTGAGCAGTCAAGCATCAGAACATTTTCAGTGTCTTGGAGTGTCCATGGCACGACGCGTTGCCGCGAAATTTATTTTCTGTACGGTACTAGGCGTCTCTCTTCACTCCCTCAGATTACATGTATCTATTACATTACAACACGTTGATACACGTTGTTGTTGTTGTTGTTGTTGTTGTTGTGGTCTTCAGTCCTGAGACTGGTTTGATGCAGCTCTCCATCCTTGATACACGTACAACAACAAAAAATGGTTCAAATGGCTCTGAGCACTATGGGACTCAAATGCTGAGGTCATTAGTCCCCTAGTACTTAGAACTAGTTAAACCTAACTAACCTAAGGACATCACAAACATCCATGCCCGAGGCAGGATTCGAACCTGCGACCGTAGCGGTCTTGCGGTTCCAGACTGCAGCGCCTTTAACCGCACGGCCACTTCGGCCGGCCACGTCGACCTGTGCCGTGAACCTCTTGATCATGTTTCTTAATTAATGGCGTAAAATAAAAGTAAGGGATTCTAGGATCTTGAAAACGGCTTATTTCAATAAGCTCTTTCTGTAGTAATCCACTATTTCATGTTCTTAATATTTACTCATAACGCTAAACAAGAATTATAAAAAAAAACAACAACAACGGATGAAAAATCATTGCTGGCACCGTCATATCGAAACCGTGGATATCTTTGAACAGTATTAACGACGGCGGTTTTTCGATGTAGGTAAGGGCAATGACTGCAAACTTCTCACAACACCTCTGCCTTTTCAAACGATCATTAAGGACATCATGTTAGGCATCAGCTGGAATTTGTGTAAAACAATTATAAATGAAACGCACAAAATTCAGGAAGTCCTACAGTATTAATTTATTACGTTGACCAGTTCTCGGATTAAAGACCATCATGAGGCATTAACTGTATGGTGGTGGTGTACGCCGAAGATATCAGTACTGTAGAACATCCTCAGTTTTCTACCTTTCATTTACAATTATGAAATTGTTCTATCAAAAAGCACCGGAAGAATCAGTTACTTTGTACGAGGTGCATTCAAGTTCTAAGGCCTCCGATTTTTTTTCTAATTAACTACTCACCCGAAATCGATGAAACTGGCGTTATTTCTCGACGTAATCGCCCTGCAGACGTACACATTTTTCACAACGCTGACGCCATGATTCCATGGCAGCGGCGAAGGCTTCTTTAGGAATCTGTTTTGACCACTGGAAAATCGCTGAGGCAATAGCAGCACAGCTGGTGAATGTGCGGCCACGGAGAGTGTCTTTCATTGTTGGAAAAAGCCAAAAGTCACTAGGAGCCAGGTCAGGTAAGTAGGGACCATGAGGAATCACTTCAAAGTTATTATCACGAAGAAACTGTTGCGTAACGTTAGCTCGATGTGCGGGTGCGTTGTCTTGGTGAAACAGCACACGCGCAGCCCTTCCCGGACATTTTTGTTGCAGTAATTTGTTCTTCAAAACATTTTCGTAGGATGCGCCTGTTACCGTAGTGCCCTTTGGAACGCAATGGGTAAGGATTACGCCCTCACTGTCCCAGAACATGGACACCATCATTTTTTCAGCACTGGCGGTTACCCGAAATTTTTTTGGTGGCGGTGAATCTGTGTGCTTCCATTGAGCTGACTGGCGCTTTGTTTCTGGATTGAAAAATGGCATCCACGTCTCATCCATTGTCACAACCGACGAAAAGAAAGTCCCATTCATGCTGTCGTTGCGTGTCAACATTGCTTGGCAACATGCCACACGGGCAGCCATGTGGTCGTCTGTCAGCATTCGTGGCACCCACCTCTATGACACTTTTCGCATTTTCAGGTCGTCATGCAGGATTGTGTGCACAGAACCCACAGAAATGCCAACTCTGGAGGCGATCTGTTCAACAGTCATTCGGCGATCCCCCAAAACAATTCTCTCCACTTTCTTGATCATGTCGTCAGACCGGCTTGTGCGAGCCCGAGGTTGTTTCGGTTTGTTGTCACACGATGTTCTGCCTTCATTAAACTGTCGCACCCACGAACGCACTTTCGACACATCCATAACTCCATCACCACATGTCTCCTTCAACTGTCGATGAATTTCAATTGGTTTCACACCACGCAAATTCAGAAAACGAATGATTGCACGCTGTTCAAGTAAGGAAAACGTCGCCATTTTAAGTATTTAAAACAGTTCTCATTCTCGCCGCTGGCGGTAAAATTCCATTTGCCATACGGTGCTGCCATCTCTGGGACGTATTGACGATGAACGCGGCCTCATTTTAAAACAATGCGCATGTTTCTATCTCTTTCCAGTCCGGAGAAAAAAATTCGGAGACCTTAGAACTTGAATGCACCTCGTATGGAATACATTTCAGTCCGTCCCACAGACTCGTTGTTAATGCCCATAAATGCAAGTGTGATTTGCCTATTCGATAGCTTCCTGCTGGCTCCGTAGGGGCATTACACCTTTGTTGTTTTTACTAACGCTTAGTGTTCCGACGCGTCTCAAATTTCTCTCCTGACAATGTTTCCACAACCTTCTGTGTGCGTCATAGGAGGATCGTGATTTCCAAGTAACAGTGTAAATACCCGTCGAATTTCAACAAGTCCATCCTCCAACTACACTCCTGGAAATTGAAATAAGAACACCGTGAATTCATTGTCCCAGGAAGGGGAAACTTTATTGACACATTCCTGGGGTCAGATACATCACATGATCACACTGACAGAACCACAGGCACATAGACACAGGCAACAGAGCATGCACAATGTCGGCACTAGTACAGTGTATATCCACCTTTCGCAGCAATGCAGGCTGCTATTCTCCCATGGAGACGATCGTAGAGATGCTGGATGTAGTCCTGTGGAACGGCGTGCCATGCCATTTCCACCTGGCGCCTCAGTTGGACCAGCGTTCGTGCTGGACGTGCAGACCGCGTGAGACGACGCTTCATCCAGTCCCAAACATGCTCAATGGGGGGACAGATCCGGAGATCTTGCTGGCCAGGGTAGTTGACTTACACCTTCTAGAGCACGTTGGGTGGCACGGGATACATGCGGACGTGCATTGTCCTGTTGGAACAGCAAGTTCCCTTGCCGGTCTAGGAATGGTAGAACGATGGGTTCGATGACGGTTTGGATGTACCGTGCACTATTCAGTGTCCCCTCGACGATCACCAGTGGTGTACGGCCAGTGTAGGAGATCGCTCCCCACACCATGATGCCGGGTGTTGGCCCTGTGTGCCTCGGTCGTATGCAGTCCTGATTGTGGCGCTCACCTGCACGGCGCCAAACACGCATACGACCATCATTGGCACCAAGGCAGAAGCGACTCTCATCGCTGAAGACGACACGTCTCCATTCGTCCCTCCATTCACGCCTGTCGCGAAACCACTGGAGGCGGGCTGCACGATGTTGGGGCGTGAGCGGAAGACGGCCTAACGGTGTGCGGGACCGTAGCCCAGCTTCATGGAGACGGTTGCGAATGGTCCTCGCCGATACCCCAGGAGCAACAGTGTCCCTAATTTGCTGGGAAGTGGCGGTGCGGTCCCCTACGGCACTGCGTAGGATCCTACGGTCTTGGCGTGCATCCGTGCGTCGCTGCGGTCCGGTCCCAGGTCGACGGGCACGTGCACCTTCCGCCGACCAATGGCGACAACATCGATGTACTGTGGAGACCTCACGCCCCACGTGTTGAGCAATTCGGCGGTACGTCCACCCGGCCTCCCGCATGCCCACTATACGCCCTCGCTCAAAGTCCGTCAACTGCACATACGGTTCACGTCCACGCTGTCGCGGCATGCTACCAGTGTTAAAGACTGCGATGGAGCTCCGTATGCCACGGCAAACTGGCTGACACTGACGGCGGCGGTGCACAAATGCTGCGCAGCTAGCGCCATTCGACGGCCAACACCGCGGTTCCTGGTGTGTCCGCTGTGCCGTGCGTATGATCATTGCTTGTACAGCCCTCTCGCAGTGTCCGGAGCAAGTATGGTGGGTCTGACACACCGGTGTCAATGTGTTCTTTTTTCCATTTCCAGGAGTGTATATAGCACACACCAGCTGCAAACCCCACCATGTTCTACAACATGGTGTTCTTTGCCTGAGATGGCCTATTGAAATGCACGCAAATGTCAATGCCGAAACTTTCAACTTCGTAATTTCAGAGGTTCATAAGAGCATTTATTTATATTCACGTCGGTGAAAATATAATCTTATGAAATCGCTACATTTTAATCATCTTGAATGACCTGATACTTCAAGTTTCGCCAACGAAAATGGAAGGAAGACGAGGGAGAACAAGCTAGAACGGGGAAGGAAATAGTATGTGCTCTTTTCCAAGGACTGAATATTTATTGGAAGTGATTGACCAACAGCATTTATGTATTTTTTTATGCATGACACGCAGCTGTTTGATTGTCATTATTGCAACTACCAGTTTCGGCTTACATCGTCATATCGGTATAAAATATGAAATGCAAATAACATGTGATAACATACAACGAGGTGAAAAAAGTCATGGGTACTTACTAATACAGTGAAGGAACTTCGTTTGCCCGGCGTAGTGCAGCAATTCGACATGGCAAGGGCTCAACAAGTCGCTGGATGCCCACCGCAGAAATACTGAGCCAAGCTGCCTCTATAGTCGCCCATAATTGCGAAAGTGTTGGCGGTGCAGGATTTTGTGGATGAACTGACATCAAGATTATGTTCCATAAATTTTCGGATTGTCCAGAATATTCTTCAAACTAATCGTGAACAATTACAGCCTGATGACATGGCGCACTGTCATCCACAAAAATTCCATCGTTATTCGAGAATATGAAGTCCATGAATGGCAGCAAATAATCTCCAAGTAGCCGAACATAACCAATTACAATCAATGACCGGTTCAGTTGGACCAGAGGACCCAGTCCATTCCATGTACAGACAGCCCACAGCACACTGGGCCGTCCGGAGTGGCCGTGCGGTTCTAGGCGCTACAGTCTGGAACCGAGCGACCGCTACAGTCGCAGGCTCGAATCCTGCCTTGGGAATGGATGTGTGTGAAGTCCTTAGGTTAGTTAGGTTTAATTAGTTCTAAGTTCTAGGCGACTGATGACCTCAGAAGTTAAGTCGCATAGTGCTCAGAGCCATTTGAGCCACAGCACACTGGAGCCACCAGCAGGCAGCACGCTTGAGTGCATGGTTTCGTGGGCTGTGCGTCATTCCAACCCTATCATCGGCTATTACCAACTTGGGTCCACGGCTTCGTGGGGTCTGCGCCACACTCTAATCCTACCATCGGCTCTTACCAATTGAAAGTGGGACTCATCTCACCAGGCCACGGTTTTCCAATCGTCTAGGGTCCAACCGATACGGACACGAGCCCAGGAGAGGCGCTGCAGATGATGTCCTGTTAGCAAAGACACTCGCGTCGGTTGTCTGCTGCGTCGTCTGCTGCCAAAGGCGAAAAATGTCAAATTTTGTCGCACTGTCCTAACGGATACGTCCGTCGTACGCCCCATATTGATTTCTGCGGTTATTTCACAATGTTGCATGTCTGTTAGTACTGACAACACCACGCAAACGCCGCTGCATTCGGTCTTTAAGTGAAAGTTGTCGGACACTGCGTTGTCCGTGGCAAGAGGTAATGCCTGAAATTTGGTATCCTCAGCATACTCTTGACGGCGTGAATCCCAAATATAAATTTCCTAACAATGTTCGAAATGGAATGGCCCATGTGTGTAGATCCAAAAACCATTCCGCGTGCAAAATCTGTTAATTCTTGCCTTGCGGCCATAATCACGTCGGAAGCGGTTTCAGTTCTACCAATGTATTGCTCTGTTATACCTTGTGCAGACGATACTACCGCCATCTATATGTGTGCATATCGCTATCCCATGACTTTCGTCACCTCAATGTATTATATCAATATGGATCTTCATATAATTACTGCCCCATCTGAACTGCTAAACATCTACATTCTTACACCATAGGTGCAACTATGGTTGAAAACACATATTTCGTGCTAGATACGAATTTGGTTCTGTGAGTGATTAGCTGTCAGACGCGGCTGCAATTATTTGGACTGCCATATCGATTCAATATAGCGATTTGGGTAATCATTGGATTTAGTTCTGAAAGGATCGGGGGAGGGGGGGGGGGGCGGGAGGAGAGACACACTTACAAGCGACTGAACATCAAAGTCACCACAACATTTTTTTCCCCGTTAAATAATCGAAGCCTCAAGGTTTCCAGGAAATTTGATTTCAGTGGTATCACCTCAGGCAGAGAGTGACGTAAAAAGCAGAAGAAAGGACAAAAACGTCAAAAAAGGTGAGGCACTGCAATGAGGTAGGAGAGGTGTGCCGGTCTGAAGCAATTGGAAACCGCCCCCGCCTCGGTTTAGTCAGCCGGTCAACTTCCGCACCCGCCTGGCAGTCAAGCATTGAACACTTGGCTGCACATTTACGCCACAGGAGATCATACGATGGTGATAAGCTTCGCGAAGGTAACCTGACGAGGGGGTTCAATGCAGAAATGTTGAATAACCTACTTTTGAGTAACAGAACGGGGATCTTAACTCTGCTACTACAGAACGCTGCGCCATGTTGTTCGGTTTTTGCGTACCAGGCGAACTCGTATCGCCCTACGTAGTTGCAGGCCGTCCGCGTCAACAGGCACCTCCACGCTCGGATGGTGGTCGTCGCCGCCTCCGCTGTCGCCTCCGCCTTCCAAGAGGCCACCCGCGGGACGTCGTCAGGTGAGACAGATGCGGGAGCGCTCTATTTTTACGTAATTAGTGTTTTGGTTGGCGTCGCGCGATACCAAATGTCGGCAGGTGCGAGCTGTCCAACAATGCGTAAACGCAAATAACCGCCGGCCGCCAAGGGCGCCGCCCCCGCGAAGCGCCGGCCGTGAACTCCGCCACCACGCCGCTCAACCCTACTCTGGACAGTCTCAGGTCGCACATAATCGCCAGTTAATGCAGTTATAATTTCTTGACAACCGAATCGTCACTTCGAACTTCTCTTCGGAGACTAATGCGTGATTAAGTAAGAAAGGAAAGTAAGATTAAGGTTATGACGTGACAGATAAAGTTAAATGCCAGAATTTAAAAAAAAAAAAAAAAAGGAAAAAAAGGCAGACACGGTTGTGCGCTTGCGTTATGTGTGATGGAGAAAGGAAGTGCGTCTGAACGCGCGATGTATTTGACAGCTGAGGCCGCGTATTGGCCGTGCTAGGCTGCTCTCACGAGAGAAACTCCCCATCGTGCCCCCCTCACATTTAGTGGTAAATGGCCCATTGGATAGGCCGTCAGAAACTGGACGCAGATCATGCATGAAAACAGGAAGAAGTTGTACTGAACTGTGGAAAAAAGAAGCAAAATAGAAACAGCGAACTGTCCAAAATTAACAAGTGCAATATTGAGCGACACTGAATGACCGCGGCATCGTGGTCATGTGGTCACGATGTCGGACTGTAAAGGAGGAGATCCCCCATGTCTCACTTTTTTTTCCCCACAAAATTGTGAGCTGTCCGGTCACTGACGTGTCTGTTCGCCGTATTCAAATTTGTGTATACATCGTGGTGTAACGTCTGTTTGCAACAGCGACGAGTAGCGAAGGGACCTCCAACTCTTGAATTCCTTCGTTGTAACATAGTTCGCACCCGTCTACTTCTTGTATTCGTTTCTGTAAGAGATTTATGAGGCATCTCGCCTGCTCTCACTATTCATCACATTTACTTGCTACGGTAATATACTCTTACCACATGACTCATGTTCTAGAACCAATGTACATTATGACAATTGCCAAGACTACAGGAGACACACATCACTGTACGGACGGACAAAAAAAAAGTGCGTTACGATGGAGGTTTAAACATGGATCACCCGCTTTGCAGTCCAACAATGTGACCACAACAACCAAGCCGGCGTGGTTCTTGCAAGTCGCACGATGTTGCACATCCTGTGCTCGGACCGTTCACTATTTCTATTTTGTTTCTTTTTTCACAGTTCAGTACACCTTCTTGTTTTAAGGTTTGATCTATGTTTAGTTTTTGACGGGCCATCTTGCAACTAAATCTGAGGAGGAGGGGGGGGGTTGCGATGGTGAGTTTCCCTTGCCAGTACCGGATCTCGCGAGAGTCGCTGCATTCTCCAGTAGATGGCGGCAGGACTGAGTCACTTAGATGAACCCTCGACATCATTCATTCTGGTGGACACAATAGTACGAGAAATACCCCAGTTGCAGAAGGATAGCAGGTCAGGAACGCGATATGGAAAAACCCGGCGGCGCTCGACCGTTGGCGAGAAGTGTGAATCGGCTAGCCACCATGGCAGAAATAAGACGCTACGTTAGTTACGAAACGAGGAACACACAAACCCAAAATATCTATAAAATACAGAAACAAAGAAATAAGACGAGTGCGTGGGCATAAACACGCTTTCAACCACGCCAGTAATTTTGAGTTACAGATATCTAAGTTATGCAAATAATACCAGTTTTAAAGCCGGCCGAAGTGGCCGTGCGGTTAAATGCGCTGCAGTCTGGCACCGCAAGACCGCTACGGTCGCAGGTTCGAATCCTGCCTCGGGCATGGATGTTTGTGATGTCCTTAGCTTAGTTAGGTTTAACCAGTTCTAAGTTCTAGGGGACTAATGACCTCAGAAGTTGAGTCCCATAGTGCTCAGAGCCATTTGAACCAGTTTTAAAAATTAATATCTTTAGAACTGTTTGGGCGATTCTGATAAACTATGTGTCACCAGGCAGTAATCGCGTGGTCCTATCACAAGATTACGTGTTCCAAACTCTCGTCACATGATATAACGTAATGCGCCCTGGGACATTACGGAACACGATCGTTTTGGCGGCCTAGGCGTTATGGTGTGGGGAGGCATAACGTTGCATGGCCGTACTGGCCTCCGAATCTTTCAAAATGATACTCACCGGCAAACGTTGTTGCGACACTGCACACTTTTCAGGGGTGCGTTCGACAGTAACTGCCGGCCGGTGTGGCCGAGCGGTTCTAGGCGCTTCAGTCTGGAACCGCGCGACCACTACGGTCGCAGATTCGAATCCTGCCTCGGGCATGGATGTGTGTGATGTCCTTAGGTTGATTAGGTTTAAGTAGTTCTAAGTCCTAGGGGACTGATGACCTCAGATGTTAAGTACCATAGTGCTCAGAGCCATTTGAACCGTTTGACAGTAACAACATTTTTATGGATGGCAACGCGCGACCGCATCGAACAGTGCAGGCAAACGAGCTCTTGGAACAAGAGAATATTTGGCGAATGGTCTGGCCTGCACGTTCCCCAGACTTAAATACCATCGGCGTGGCATGCATTGGAGAGAAGCAATGATCACGTCCTCATGCACCAACGACCACCCGCCAGTTGTCAACCGTGCTGGTGGAGAAACGGAACGCCCTATCACAAGAACTCTACACCAAACTTGTGACCAGCACGGGAGCTCGTTGCAAAGTGTGCATTGCCATCCGTGGTGATTACACACCTTATTAACAATCATGTCCCACATTTTGAAATGTGCTATGGTACTTGGTAGTGACATCTTGCGACAGTGCCGGCCGAAGTGGCCGTGCGGTTAAAGGCGCTGCAGTCTGGAACCGCAAGACCGCTACGGTCGCAGGTTCGAATCCTGCCTCGGGCATGGATATTTGTGATGTCCTTAGGTTAGTTGGGTTTAACTAGTTCTAAGTTCTAGGGGACTAATGACCTCAGCAGTTGAGTCCCATAGTGCTCAGAGCCATTTGAACCATTTGAGCCATCTTGCGACAGTTACTCTCGTCGTTAAGTTTTCCACGCCAGCGCATAATTCCATGTAGGTTCGATAATATCTACATTGGAACTACAAAGAAAGGCGTGAAAACGCGGCTGAAGGAACACAAAAATCTCTGGCAAAGAAAGGTCAGCTGTATCAGAGTATGATTTTCAGCCAGGAAACCACGAAGTGAAGTTTTCCCAAGGCAAAATTTTACCTACAATGACCAACTGTTATCCACGCCTATATACTGAAACCATAGAAATATATATACACGAGGAAAATATTAACAAAAGAGCTGAAGTTCTGAAACTTAGTGGTCCGCAGCTCGTGGTCGTGCGGTAGCGTTCTCGCTTCCCACGCCCGGGTTGCCGGTTTCGATTCCCGGCAGGGTCAGGGATTTTCTCTGCCACGTGATGACTGGGTGTTGTGTGATATCCTTAGGCTAGTTAGGTTTAAGTAGTTTTAAGTTCTAGGGGACTGATGACCATAGATGATAAGTCCCATAGTGCTCAGAGCCATTTGAACCTGAAACTTAGTACTGTAGTGGAGTAGCTCTACAGAGTCAATGGATAGTTTTATTTTTGACAGACGGTCAGTTCCATGGTTAAGTTTTATCTTTGGACAAGGATTACTTCTGCGGATGAAGCGTTAACTTCCAACCACCCCCTCCCCCCTCTTTCTTTCTTTCTTTTTTTCCACGGTACTTATGTCGCTCTCCGACTTCTGACCAGGCAGTTAGGTTGGCAAGCCTAACGTACGGCACGCACAATTTTTTTTCGTCTGTTTACTTTTATCACAAATGAAGGAAAACTACGTATCACATACAGATACGTTTAGATGGTTTGGATAAATATAAAGCAATATTTTAAGTAACGGAAGCACATAACTGTTTGGAAACAACGTCCTACATTTGTAACATAAATTTATATAATAATTCATTACAATCAGGAAGCCCCATTTACTTACAAAAAACAAAAAAAGAAGGAAACAAATCACTGATGTAATTTTAAACGAAACTTTGGAGCAGTAGCATTTGAAGAGTTAGAGACTTAAGTCTGCTGTACTTGCTGGTGGATTTTCGATACTTCCCCGTTATCTATTTTATTTTAATAATGGCAAACAGAAACCGCTGAAATTAGCTTTACCGCAGAACGGCTAGTGTCTATGGTGTTTGTCCTATTCACCTGTCGCCATACACATTCCGATTCTACTTTACTAACACAATTAAGTAGATTATCGCTGGTTTGTTGACTTGCAAATTCTTTGTGAGCTCCACTATGTACGCCTTCCTACAAAGAAAAAAAAATCGTGGTACATATCTGTCAAAATGGCGTGCTGCCGTGTAAGTGTTTACCAGCTTTAATATGCTGGTGACTTACTGCATGTAGATCGAAGTGCTGGTGTACAGGTCGAGCTCCTGTGCTCATTTTGTAGTACCACTCTAGCTCTCTTTTGAGTCACGTTCCACCGTGTTTTTAACATGAGGTCTATATTGGAGCTGATGAACATTCACACGGCAGCACGTCTATCTGACAAGAAATATACCATATATATTGTATACATACGATTTGCAGCTACAGAAGACACACAACGCAAAAACACTTGCGATACTTTAGTTAACACTCCCAGTGAAGGAAATAAATTGTTTGTATATCTTGCCGCCTGATATGAGCAGTAGTGGCTCTAAACGCGTAGCCAGTAAATTAATGTTATACAGGATGTTCAGCGACGGAATCCCTGGTTTCAAAATTAACTATGTCCGAAACTACGATCGATGGACGAGTGCAAGAGTAGGTATATTTATTGTCAAAATCATAAGAATTTTAGGAAGCCTTTTCGAAATAGTTCGAAAAACTGCTAACAGATGGCGCTGCACACTGTAAAGCTTGCACAGTATTAGCGCCCATTATTAAACTTGTCCTCTGCAAACAGTCTTCGCAATCTATTTGAAATATCGACCACACGCAGTATGAAGATTGTACAAAGGAACATTTGCCATCACGTCCTGCAGCATCTCAACAGAAATGGATTCAGATGTCACACAGATCGGCAATTCAATGTCGCCCAGCGCGGTAGGATGGTTCCGGTAGACAGTGTCCCTCGATGTGCCCCACAAAAAGTTGTCACAGGGAGTTAGATCGGGCGAATATGGACGCCGATCCATCCTTGCGCCAGTAAATTGCAATAAGCCTACGCAGTGACTATTCCCAAAGTACTCATCAAGAGGCAGAATACCTGTTCGCTGTGATCTCGTCTGGCCCCATCTTGTATGAACCACTCAGTGCCTCGTCGATCATCCAACGCTAGATGTGTGGCGGCAAATCGTTCCAAAATTACAACGTAACGTTCACTAGTGATCGATTTCGCGTGAAAAAAGGGAAAGTTAATGCCCCTGCTGCACCCCGTAGCCCAAACAGTAGCTTTGAGGGAATACACAAAAATAGGGATTTTCGGAACCCCAAAATCAAGACTTTTGTTTACTCATGATACTGTTCAGGTGGAAGTGTGTTTCATCTGTGAACCAGATGCAGTCATCATCAATCCTTCATTATCAGTCAGCCCCCTGTCGTACAGCTCGCACAGGTAGCTTCGGATTTTGAACCGAAACATGGGTAGGCTCTGTCTTAATATTTTCTGCCTGCTGGAACGCTTCAAACATGTCTCTACTGAAATTCTGCGGGCGGATTTCCCTGGGTTTTGTTAGTAGTTTCAGAACCTTGGCGACAATTTCAGGAGTAACTACAGTTTGCCTTGGGCCAACATTCCCCGCTAGATGACCAGCCACGCTGCGAATTTGAGGAAGAGCTTGCGAATGGTTTTCGCATCTGGTCCTTTTGGAACATTACGTCGTGTTTGAAAACTGCGCCTTGTTGTCGTTGGACTGTGTTCTAGCCTGTGGTATTCCAGAACCAGAAAAGAAACAAGTTGTTCAATGGAATACATGATTTCAGCCTCTTCCTTCGGTATGCCAGCGTCCTTTCATGTTTCAGCAGTGAAACTGATCGCTCTGGCTTGCAGCGCAATATTTGTACGCGCTAGGTATTGTGATTACATCGCAATCTGTTAGCAGCTTTCTGAACTATTTCGATATTTCTGTACAAAGTTCTTACAGCTTTCACAATAAACAAACCGTTTGTTGCACTTGTCTATCGATCTTAGTTTTCGAGATATTTTGTAATTTTGAAATCAAGGATTCCTTCGATGGACACACTGTAAAATCGATAGTAGTTAACTGTGACTGATTGTGGTGTTTACATAAAACCTTTAGTATAAAACAGTCACGGAAAACCACTGTCCCAACGTGGCTAATATTTATTGTGTTGAACTCTAATTTCTGGTGACAAATAGTCGACCCATGTCTCATTCATAGCAACAAATCAGCATAGAAAGTCAATTGGAGTCTTTTTAAAATAACGCTGCTCGCAATTGCTTTTGGTGAGCGCTCAATAAAAATGTGAGACCTATCTTGCACAAAGCTTAGTTACTTCCTCGTGTTACATGCGCTGAACTCTTCTTCCGACTTGCCTGTGGTCTCAGCTATTTCATACAACTGTAATCAGAGATCGCCCAATACCATATTCTATACATTCTCTATGTTTTCAACTGTGATTGCAGTTTTGCGACTTCAGCCGAGAGGGAAGGGGCCCATTTTTTAAGTGAACTTTCACGAATATCTGTTAATTTTTCAATAACAATAAAATCCATCCAAGCCGAAGGTTTTTTGACGGGATAGTATTCCAATTTACCCATCTGAACCACACACACACACACCACGACTACGTTCACCAAATGTTGCAAAGGGCACCTGACTGACATTTTTGAAAAAAGTATGCAACAATACAACAAACTGAAATGAAATGATCCTATGGCATTGTTGGCCGGGAGGCCCCATGCGGGGGAGTTCGGCCACCGTATTGCAAGTCCTTTTTAGTTGACGCCACTTCGGCGACTTGCGAGTCAATGATGATGAAATGAAAATAAAGGACACAAAAACCCAGTCATCTCGAGGCATCGAAAATCCCTAACTCCGCCGGGAATCGAACCCTGGACCCCGTGCGCGAGAAGCGAGAATGCTACCGCAAGATCACGAACTGCGGACTACAACAAACTAAATGTCACTAACATGTCAATCCTATCGCTATGCCACAACGACAACTTTCCACTTTGGCAGCGTATACATTGACACTTCGATAGGAGAATTCCTGAAAAAGTGGGAGCGATTACCTTCGGAAATTTCACTCGTGAAAATTCAAGAACCGTGTTCCAGATAAGGGCTCTCCGTCTTCATCGACTGCGGGTTAGCGCTGCGAACAACACAATGTCCCCCTTACTACTTCATGGGTTCAGCAGCAAGATAGAGTGGACGTAAGCTGCTTGAATAAATAAGCAGTTTTCTTAGCACGGCAAGCATTTAGTCTAAGTGGGTGAAACCCGAAGATTAGCGGCAAGTCGTTAAATGAGCTTTTGAGGCGAACAGCTAGATGTCTGTCGTACGAGTATTTCTATTTGTTTGAATATAAGGAACATCTTACACACCCTACCAAACAGCTTATGCTGTACTCATGGAAAGGAGCGAATATTACTTCCTTCCATAATATACAAGTTGTTCGAATGAGAGCGACATACTTTCTTATGCTACAAAACAAATGCTCTCTGATAAGAGGTATCTTCGCAAACACGTTTACGTTCCGTCTAAGCAGGAGAGGATATAAATGCAGACTAGCAATACCAAGAAAATATGAAATCTGCTGAAATCGAATGTAAATTTACTTATTAGGAAGTCTTTTTTGAAGGTATTTGTCTGGAGTGTGGCCTTTTATGATAGTGAAACGTGGACGATAAACTGTTCACTCAAGAGAATAGAGGCTTTTAAAATGTGATGCTGAGAAGAATGTTGAAGATTAGATGGGCAAATCGAGTAACTAATGAAGACTTGATGAATCGACTGAGGGGAAAAAAAATCGGCTTTACTTGAATAAAAAGTTTAGTAGTACATGTCGGGGGGGGGGGGGGGGGGGAGATTGTAGAGGGAGATCAAGAGATGAATACAGTAAGCAGATTCAAACGTATGTAGGTTGCAGTGGTTATGCAGAGATAAAGAGGCTTATGCACAATTGACGAGCACGGAGAGCTGCATCAATGCATTCCTATGGCTGAAGACAACAACAACAAAAACAATAACACTGGGAACGTCTTACGTTACTATACAGTTGATGCCTTTATAAACGAATACTGCACACAAAATCCTGCATAAGGATTGCGTGGATGGCAAGAAAACGTACCTCAACAAGCGGTCAACGCTAATACGTCAAATACTGCATTAAGTAATGGCACTCTTCGTGAACTACTTTGTCTTTCGATGGCCTTTGACCAACTTTGTTCAGAACCATGGCGCCGGATCAAATGCTTTGTTCAACATCAGGCTTACTGTCAGCCATTTAGCTTTACCACTGTTATTCCGTTTCAGGTGGCTGATAGTACTAATAAGCGGGCTTCAAAGAAGCTGCGAATGGGCGTAGTGCCTAATTTGGCGATATTTACTGAACCATTCACCCGCATAGTCCATATACAGCAAATGTGAACACCACAATGACAACCAGTGATATTATTAACAGTTCAGATCAAACAGATGGCAGAATCCGGTTCTTTGATAGGACTAACCGGTAATCTTGAATACACACAAATAGGGGCAATATGAATGGTCACACGGAAATGCTGATTAACCAGAGGTGCCAGATGCTTGAAGGTAGACGCTAGGTTCAAAAATGGTTGAAATGGATCTGAGCACTATGGAACTTAACATCTGAGGTTGTTAGTCCCCTAGAACTTAGAACTACTTAAACCTAACTAACCTAAGGACATCACACACATCCATGCCCGAGGCAGGATTCGAACCTGCGAACGTAGCGGTCGCGCGGCTCCAGACTGTAGCGCCTAGAACCGCTCGGCTACTGGGGCCGGCTAGACGCTAGGCTTCAACTATACTGCGAATGCCCACTTAACAGCGTTTCGACAACCGTTAATAAATGAATAACCTACGAATATAGAACGGCCTTCCATGTATCGCTCCCGTACGTAACGCGAAGGGATGGAACTAACTGCAGTCAGTTCTCCCGCGCTCCGTACGCGAATGTAACAGGAAGATACCGTAAAAGTGACACAATTCCAAGTACCCGCTTCCATGCACTTCACAATAATTTCCAGAAATGGATATTCCTGTAGAAGTTCAAGGGATGGACGAGAACATGGAAATATCAAAAACACAACACACTACCCAGCCTATTACGGCGTAGGAAAGAAAGAGCTTCGAGTCGTCTCGGAAATGGTAAATGCAGGTCCGGTATGTTTTTCAAGGTAATCTTATACCATTCTTCCCACAAAATTGCAGTTAAGTTCAGCTAACGATGATAGAGGTGGATAGCGAAACACGGATCCTTCTTCCCAAAGCAGACCACAAAGGGTCAATAATATTGGTAGGTGGTGACTGACGGCCAGGAAGGCTGCGACATTTCACCCTCTTTCTCATAAAACCAGTCTTGGACGACGGGAGCTTTTGGAACAGGGGCGCTGTCGTCTTGGAACACAACATCACCATTAGGGAACAAACACTGTATAATGAGACGGACCTCAACAGCCAGAATGGTCACATAATGCTTGGCAGTAGTACGGCTTTGCAGACTAACCACGTGGTCCATGAAATATCACGATACGGCTCCCCAAATCATCACCGAATCCGCGCCATGTTTCACTTTTGCGACGCAAATTCGAAACAGAGTACAAGACTCATCTGACCAAACGATAATCTTCCGTTGCTCCATAATTCCGACTTTGTGGCTTCGGCAACACATTTTCCTGTTACGAGCATTTTCATCACTGATGAGTGGTTTTAGAATACCAGCTCGCCCTACAGTTCCCTGCTTATGGGATCCTCTTGTATTGTTTTAGTACTGGCAGGATTCGCGAGTGCGACATTCAATTCTTGCAGTGAGTTTTGCGACTGTTGTCCTCTTATTTTTTGCCGCCGTCTTCTTCAATAACCGTTTGTCACGACCACTCACACACACTTCCGTCCCCGTCGTGGCTTAGCAGATGATGTTTTCCGCTTTCCGTGTTGCGGTATAAACCTTCGATAAGGTGTCTCTTGATACGCCAAACACTTTGGCTGCCTTAATGACGGAAGTGTCCACCACACGAGCACAACAATTTGTTCACGTTCGAGTTCCGACATAACGCAGTCACAACTATACACAACACTGTTCTGATCACAAGCGACGCATACAACGCATTGATAACATTACACACGTGCCGTTCGTGGTGAAACACACCACCGCAATGCAATGTGTATGAAGGCGAGGTAGTCGCCCGCCTACAATTCGTAAAGGTAAGGTGAATTTCCTTTCTGAGCTGCGTGCAAGTCGACGGGACGAAAACGTCACGCGGCCGCTACAGGCGAGCCGGGCGCAAGGGTGTCAGCTAAAGCACCGAATAGGGGGGAAATCTCTGTATGGGGAATTCGGACTAAGCGTTGGTGGCTGAAGAGAGCCGGCTCTGCTAACAGCAATGGCAGGCTTTGAGACAAACTGAAAGACGGCTTCTTACAGCTCTCTGTGAGTCTGTAACAATTCACATCAAGTACTAAAGCAAATCTGTACAACATTTCTTGAAGGTGACTGTCAACAGCTGTTAACTAATGAATAAAATGCACATTTGAACCATCAGTTCCTTTTATTTTAAACCCAAATATCAGTCGGTTTCAGTCTTGGGCCATCTTCACGGATAAGGGTTAAAATCGTTTAAGCCACCACATTACATTAGTCATTGCTTACAGTACTAAATGTACACGGCTCTGCGTACAGAGCTGTGTACATTTAGTATTCGTATGTTTGCTTCTAAAAGTCCTGTGCCGTATACTGATATTCATGGCACGCATTACACATTATTTACCTAATGACTAATGTAATGTGGTGGCTTAAACCATTTTAACCCTTATCCGTGAAGATGGTCCAAGACTGAAACCAGTTGATATTTGGGGTTAAAATAAAAGCAACTGATGGTTCAAATATTATTTTATTCAAATCTGAATACATTTGCGATCTCAGATGAATGAGGCGCATCCAGTTACACGACAATATGTCAAAATCTTTAAACCTACATAAGTTAATCTCTCGCAACGGAGAATTAACATTTAATCGCTTCATGCGATTTCACAAACGTTATCTCAGATGATAGCATTGCACTACACATATCATACCTGGAAGTTACATATCAGCATCTATTTTATTTATTGATTTACGGCGTCTTTTCTACATGTTCTATTATGTAAATGTTTTTCAGAACATAGTAACCGCCACAATTACACAGTAAATGAATATAGCATGAATATCTCGTTTTGTCATACTTGTGTATTTAATTAATGAACAGTTTACAAATTTGCTGGTAACTTTATTTAAATGTTGACTGCAAGTGATATTAAAAAACTGTGTTACTTTAAAAGTGGTCAATCACATGCGTTAGCGGACACCACAACTGAAAAGAGAACCAATAGAAGCTCCTCTGAAGAAGGTATTAATAACTGTTAAAATAAAATTTAAAGACAACTCGTTCTCTTGTAACTTGAGCGCAGTTGCTCAAGAATACTGTCTTATTTATTTCTCGACGTCGCAGCAACCACTAAGCTTGGCTAGCACCTGTGTTTATATTTAAGCATGCGTTTCTCGCTGTGTTTCTATATTTTTGGTATCATACAAGGTACTCCGCAATCTCAGACAGTTCCTCGTAATAAACTGATTCCTTAAATGTTGGAGGTTCGTAACTGGGATTTAATACACGTCTTTGCGGAAGCACCTGCCATTTAGAATTTCGATACTTCTGTGACAATCCCATGTCAGTAAAGCAAACACCATCGGTGACATTCTTTACGTAAGTGCGATTTACCTCTTGTCCCTGGTCACGCAGCATGCCAATAAAGTAAGCAGAAATGTGTTATAAACACGATTTTTCGTAAACAATGATCACTTTCGCAACATTAATGTGCAGTCTGACATTTGCTTTACTTGCGACTAAAAAGATGAGATCTAAACATCTAATTTCCTGATCTACTGCTCCTACGACGTATTTGTACAATGTGACTTGTGTCGTGACACATTAATTCCATAGTGAAAGACTACGCTACTATGTTTTAGCCATATTAAGACGTATAAGTTAGTGCTTCTCCACACTGATATTCACTGAAAACTTACTAGAATCTCACGTTATAACCATTTACACATCGCTTAATCCAAGTCGAGATTCTACAAGGACTAGTTTGAGTGCCCTTACTTACATCTTGGTTAGTATTAAGGGGAACCAACCAGAGTAGATCCCTATGGTCAACACGGACATTAACACCTGCAGATGTCTGCACCCTTTAAGTGACAATTTTGACAGATAGCTGTACAGGGAACAAACGTGGACGAGCTGATCAACATACATTACAGGCAACGTGAAGAGTCAAATACTGCAATCTTCTAGACTACAATGAAACGCACAACATCTCATATAATAAATGAAAATACTGACACGAGATCCCTGCTGACAAATCATCTCAGCCTCTGAGATTCAGAAGCATGGACTTCTCGCGTCCTGGGAGACTAGTGGACCATAGGTAGGGCTGTTGTAGGCACTACCGCCACCTTTGACTTCTGTTAAACGACTATGTTCTACCACGTTCCTGGATGCATTACGAGTTCCCAAATCTCTTCATATGAGGGTAGGCAATGGACCCACGAACATTGCCGAACATGATTGTTTCGATGATCCAGGTATTGTGTGGGGAGGTATAATATTGTATGGGCGTCCTGACCTCTAAATCTTTGAATACGGCACCACTCACCAGTCAAAGTTATGGTGACACTTCATTCCTTTACCATGCACGCCTTGCAGCTGTTCATTCGGCTTCATTTTTTCGGTCGAACAGGTGGAAGAGCTCTTGGAACGAGAGGATATCGCTGAATGGACTGGGCTACCTCTTCCCCCAACTTAAACGCATCTAGCACGAGTGGCATACGTTGGGGAGACGTACTGCAGTACATCTACAGGCACTAACTACCATCCAACAGTTGTAAATTGCACTGTTGGATTAATGGAACGCAGGTGGAGCAGCTCCTGGAACGGGAGGATATTCGGCGAATGGACCGGCTTTACCCATTCCCCGACTTAAAACGCCATCAAGTACTTGTGAGATGCGTTGAGGAAACGGATTGTAGCACGTCCACGTATACCAACGACCGTCCAGCCTTTGTTAACTGCGCCGCTGGAGGAATGGAACGCCCTACCACAAGAAATATTTACAAAAATTATGGTCACCAAGGGAGCACTTTGCAGAACATGCATGGCCGTCGGTGGTGATCTCCCACCCTATTAAGGACCATGTTCCGACTATTTTAATGTCCAGGAGACCATCAAAAATCACTGAGACGCCACTGTAGTTTTTAGTCTTTGAATAAGTGTCATTTCTGTTTGGTTCATTGCATATTTCTTTCAGTTTCCTTCTGTACTCTACTGTAGCAGATCTTTCTATCTATGGTTCAAATTTCCTCAAGCAATGTTAGTTGGCATGCGAAAGTTACTTTCGTCCTTAAAATTTTGTATACCAGTGTATAATGACTACCGCTGCAGAGGGCTATTAAAAATGTATTGTATTAAATGACTACCCGAGAAATTGAATCCCTGGAATGACATTTACAAACACGAACTGAAAACATATACAGCGCACACTAACGTCGTGTAGTGTGATCATAAAGCTCTCAGTATCTGAATTGCGAATACTGTCAAACTGTCAATGCTTCTACTAACAGTTCAGTATATATTGGTAACATTAAAAATTTTTTTGGGGGGAATCAATACCATTCGTCAATGTTACTAATATTAACAATACGACAATTCGCGCCCTCAGATGGTCAATATACTGGCGATTTCACAATATTATTGAACGTATGAGAGCTCCTGTACAGCTTTTACGGAAGGGTCTACGAAGCTGCGCTGTTAAGTGAGGGTAATAGCTAGGATGAGTTTACCTTGCGTGTAGGGTCGCAGGTGGTCGCCGCCGAGGGAGCGCACCTGCGCCCGTAGCAGCTCCTCGTCCGTCGGCGTGTCTGGGGCGAGAGGCGGCGACGGGGGCGGCGAGGGCGGCGCGGCGGCAGGGGGCGGCGCCGCCGAGGGCACGCGAACGGGCGCAGGGGCGGGAGGTGGCGCCGCGGACGCAGGGGCGGGCCGCGTGCGCGCCGCCTGCACCGAGCCGGCGCCGCCGGGCCCGATGCAGATGCGCAGCTGCGACTGGAAGCCCTGCGCCGGGTCCCAGCTGGCCGTCGAGTAGCTGAGCTGCTGGCGGCCGCGCGTCGCGGCCGACGACGTCACGTCGACGGGCGGCTGCGGGCTGTCTGTGCGCGGCGAGCGCAGCGTCAGGTTGACGGAGGTGACGGAGCGCGCCTGCTGCGGCTGCGACTGCGACGGCGCGAACGGCGGCGCGTAGTGCGGCGTCGGCTCCAGCCGCAAGGAGGTGCGCACGCGCGAGTCCAGCACGCGCTCCACGCTGCAGTTGACGCTCAGCGAGTAGGACGTGCCGCCGCCCTCCTGCCGGAACACAGCAACACGCTCTACACCGCTGGCCGCGCCTCACTTTTCTTTGTTCGGAAGTAAACTACTGCGGTTACAATGCACACAGTCACACGTGCTACTTCTAAGGGCTATCAAAATCTGCTCTCTCTCCAAATTTTCTGACGTGGCACCCAGTGACTTCCTCTTCTTCCCACGGACGCGGAAACCTCTCTGTGGCAGGCATTTATAGAATGACGATGAATTTTTGTTTTCTTCAAATTTAGCTCTAGACCACTTTCTCACTTCTTTTCGCATTTCTTCCAGCGTACTTTCAGTGTTTTATTCGGTCCAGCATAGCCGCCCGCACTGTGTGTGTGTGTGTGTGTGTGTGTGTGTGTGTGTAGTTGGGAAAGAGGGGGGCCAAGAGAAGTCAGTTTCCAACACAACAACACAGTTCTCACATTCACTAGGTGATCAAAAGTATCCGGACACCTGGCTGAAAATGACGTACAAATTCGTGGCGCCCTCCATCGGTAATGCTGGAATTAAATATGGTGTTGGCCCACCCTTAGCCTTGATGGCAGCTTCCACTCTCGCAGGCATCCGTTCAGTTAGGTACTGGAAGGTTTCTTGGGGAATGGCAGCCCATTCTTCACGGAGTGCTGCACTGAGGAGACGTATCGATGTCGGTCGGTGAGGCCTGGCACGAAGTCGGCGTTCCAAAACATGCCAAAGGTGTTCTATATGATTCAGGTTAGGACTCTGTGCAGGCCAGTCCATTACAGGAATGTTATTGTCGTGTAAACAATCCGCCACAGGCCGTGCATTATGAACTGGTGCTCGATCGTGTTGAAAGATGCAATCGCCATCTCCGAATTGCTCTTCGACAGTCGGAAGCAAGAAGGTGCTTAAAACTTCATTGTAGGTCTGTGCTGTGATGGTGCCACGCATAACAACAAGGGTGCAAGGCCCCTCCATGAAAAACACGACCACACCATAACACCACCGCCTCCGAATTTTACCGTTGGCCCCACTCACCCTGGCAGACAACATGGATAGGAACGTCCCCAGAACCATGCCAAAACAATATCCTCAATTTTTTTCTGTTTCGTGATCAGCCCTTACCGAGCTGCAGATGGGAACGTGTCTAACACCATGGCGCAGGTATTCCGTCGCAGATTCCCTACAAATAAATAGGGCAGCAGTATACGTACCTGTCATCCGTCACCAATTCCCATACGGACGCCCTTTCCACGCTTGACATCCCTTGAAGCGCAACGGAATCACAGTTCTAGTCTACTATTTGTCTGTGGCAAAAGGAGACCCATGATAGCTTGCCGATTCTGCATTCAGTTTTAATTGACAGAGCTTTTCCTGCACACAGCAACGCTACACTGTATGTGTGTTCGTCTATACTTGAGCCCAAACACATCAGTCGAAAAAATTAAATCATTTCCCGCGATAGAAGAGAGGGATAAAAATATGAAACTTCTAAGCTGAAAAAACGTTCTCTCCAGGACTGAGGTCCTCATAAAGTCTATGGGTGGATGCAGGGCAACATGCAGTCACAAAGATAAGGATTCTGCATTCTAGTTGACATGTGTGCACAATATTGCGACAACTAGAGAAACGAGGATTACCTTTGTGAAGTCCTAGGCTGCTAAAAGTTGATTCTACCTCCAAATTTGAGGATACTTTCGGAGGTTTCCCACATTGATCTAGTTGTAAATGTCCCGGGCTAGGTACATTTTACCTAACCAACCAAAAGAAATGGAGCTTCCAAAACACATTTTTACCAACTTCAGTTATTCCAGTCACCACTAAAAATAGAAATCGTGAAAGTAATATAATAAATCCATTAACGTGAACACATATGACGTTTTATAAGCAAACATAGTATTATACATGACTTCAACTACGAATAACAAATTTTTAAAGTTTATTCACTGTTTCTGCACTGCGAAGGGTACTGATGTGGCCTTTTTTGTTTATATCCAGCAGGACTTTCTCAATAGTTCTGCCTTTTTCTCCTATTTCAGATTTGTAATTTTTTGTCTCAACCTGCCTAACATTATGGGAGTATGAATAAATTATTTTTGTGACTTTTTTTTAGCTTTATTTGATAACTCGTTGAATCCCATGGATTTCATCAATGAGGACGTAAATGCAGATGTTGAATCAAAAAGAGGGCATCCATATCAGTAATATACCAGTATTTCAATAATGTTCGTCGGAATGGGATCCGTAAAAGATTGGACAGATAGAGAAAATAGAATAGATTCAAAGACGACCAATGCGTTTTGTTACAGGTTCATTTAGAAAGCGTAAAGTCATTTAGAAAACACGAAAGCATCATGGAAATGATCAACGAATTCTAGTGGTAGACGCTGCAAAGAGAGCAGTTCTTGTTTACTGTTCCGAGAGTATAAGTTCCTAGAAGACCCAACAAATATACTGATTCGACCTAAGTATATCTCGCCAAAAGACGATTAAGATACCGTTAGAGCGATTCAAGCCCACACTCAGTCTTACCGGCAATCGTTCTTCCCACGAGTCATACGCGACTGGAACAAGAAAAGGGGTGACAATGGTGTACAGACTACCCTCTGCCACAGGCCGCAAAGCAGCTTGAGGAATTGTACATGTAGATGTACACTGAAGCACCAAAGACACTGGTATAGACATGCGTATTCAAATGCAGAGATATGTACAAAGGCAGAATACGGTGCTGCGGTCGGCAATGCCTATATAATCAACAAGTGTCTGCCGCTGTTGTTAGATCGGTTACTGCTGCTACTATGGCAGATTATCAAGATTTAAGTGAGTTTAAAAGTGGTGTTATAGTCGGCACAAAGGCGGTGGGACACAGCGTCCCCGAGGTAGCGATGCAATGGGGATTTTCCCGTACGACAATTTCTCGAGTGTACCGTGAATATCAGGAATATGAACGACGGAAAGAGCATCGTTCAACGCGACAGAAGTGCTACCCTTCCGCAAATTGCTGAGGCATTAACAAGTGTCAGCGTGCGAACGTCATTGATATGGGCTTTCGGAACCGAAGGCCCACTAGTGTACCCTTGATCACTGCGCGACGCAATGCTTTACGCCTCGCCTGGGCCCGTCAACACCGACACTGGACTGTTCATGACTGTAAACATGTTGCCTGGTTGGACGAGTCTCGTTTCAAATTGTATTTCCAGCCGCTGTGGCCGAGCGGTTCTAAGCACTTCAGTCCAGAACCGCGCTGCTGCTACGGTCGCAGGTTCGAATCCTGCCTCGGGCATGGATGTGTGTGATGTCTTTAGGTTAGTTAGTAGTTTCTAAGTCTATGGAACTGATGACCTAAGATGTTAAGTCCCATAGTGCTTAGAGCCATTTGAACCATTTGAATCAAATTGTATCGAGCGGATGGACGTGTACGGGTATGGAGACAACCTCAGGAGTCCATGGACCCTGAATGTCAGCAGGGGATTGTTCAAGCTGGTGCAGGCTCTGTAATGGTGTGGGGTGTGTGCAGTTGGAGTGATATGGGACCCCTGATACGTCTAGAGACGACTCTGACAGATGACATGTACGTAAGCACCCTGTCTGATCACCTGCATCCATTCATGTCCATTGTGCATTCCAACGGGCTTGGGTAATTTCAGTAGGACAATGCGACACCCCTCACGTCCAGACTTGTTACAGAGTGTCTCCAGGAACACTCCTCTGAGTTTAAACACTTCCGCTGGCCATCAAACTCCCCACACATGAACATTATTGAGCATATATGGGATGCCTTGCAAAGTGCTGTTCAGAGGACCTCTCCACTCACTCGTACTCTTACCGATTTATGGTCAGCCCTGTATGATTCATGGTGTCATTTCCCTCCAGCACTACATCAGACATTAGTCGAGTCCATGCCACGTGGTGTTGCGGCACTTCTGCGTGCTAGCGGGGGCCCTACGCGAGATTAATCAGGTGTACCAGTTTCTTTGGCTCTTCCGTGTAGATGTGGAACAGATGTACTTTGCAGATACTATCGAAATATGCTTACGATACAGGTACCAAATTAATCTACTCTTATTAAATTAATTTAGTAGATTAATTATCTACCATAAGTAGATAACTATCACTCATTTGAGGTGCAATAAGTTTTATACATTTCTTGTCAAAACTAGTTCTTGGGCAGAGACAAATTTTGCCCTCCCTTGCAAAAATTTCTGCAGTCTCTCACGATAGCCCACTATAAGTGTTGTTTCATACTCGTATCACGACTTGTTGATTCAATACCTCCCATTTCAGTTCCAGTTTCCGCGTCTGTTAGAGCTGCAGTTCTCGTTACGTATTCACTACATAAATTTAAAAGAGACGGAGATATTATCCATCTCCGACAAACTCCTTTCCCTACCCGAAAGTTCCTGACATTCTATTGTATTTTTACTGTTGGTTCTTGAATTTTTACATCTTCCTGACTACGTGTAGGTGGTGCTCTGGTGATACCATAAAACCTAGAACTTCCAATATTTTCGAGTGACTTACACAGTGAAATCCTTTGCTTCGTCTATGAAGCACACAGGTAAGTGTTGTTGATATTCTCTAGCTTTTTCCATGCTCCATCTTACGTTTGCTTTTCGGTCTCTGGTCCCTCTGCCCTTTCCGAAACCTGCTTGTTCCCTTGGCAACACTTTGTCCAAGTATGGTTTTAGTCAGTTCTAGACTATTTTTAAGCGAATCTTGTTAGCACGTGATGTCAAAGCAATTGCTATGCAATTTTCATACATTTTTGGATTCCCTTTCTTCAGGGTCGGTATGTAAATGTTTTCCCACTTTACAGGTCAGACAGATTTTCATTAGTCGTCGCATATTGATGGATCAGAGCGGAGTCCATATCACGTCGTGTCACTGACATCGAAGGTGAAGACGGGTGCTACAAGCTACCAGACAAGAGTGCCTAACCCAGTTATTAATGGGTGTATACATACCATACGAGAATCTGCACTCTTGGGACAGTAGACGATATTCTCTGAAGCGATAGTGTAAATTATTTTATCCTAATAATCACGAAACACTGGCCATTTCCCCACCACGTCTTGCCTGTTCCGCGTTGTAGCACAGCTACCGCTCGCAGCTGTGGTAACCGAATATACTAGCGGACCATGGCGTGGCCAGCACGTGACACCAGTGTGTCCGCCCCCTCGTAGTCAGCGTAATGTATGTAAAAGTGTCCAGTACACCAGATGGCCTCAACAGCTAACACAAAACGCGCAGACATGTTCAGGCAGCACGTATCCCTTTTGTTAGAACATTGGAACGTAATAAACGTAATTTCTGAATTAAAACGAAAACTGCAACTGTGACTCATCATTTGCCCATTTGGTTTTCATTTCAGTGAGCAAAATTTCTATTCCGTTCGTAGTTATACGATGTTGTGCGAGACTTGCTTGACCTAGTCCACGCGTTCCATGTCTTTGCAACGCAGGTAATTCTACTACGTGTTACACCAGTGTTAATCGGTGGAACTGGATCAACACTCCACTGCTTTATCAGTGAAGTAGTTTTTGATAGACACAGTCAGCCTAGCTTTAACCCACAAGGCGAAGTTAAGAGCTCACGACTCTGTCACTACTGATCTGCTAATGGTACCCGGGTCAAAAGCTTCAAACGTAAACATTCAGTAAGACAGCGAAAAACCACCAAATTTTTCAACACGAAGAATGTTGCAAATTTAAAAGAAACAGTGGAAGCAGCAGGAAAGTTTTGTATACAGACGAGACATATAATGCCGAGCTTCAGCCTTGATTATCTAATTAACACTGACCAGACTGGATAACAGTATGTTTTAACGTATAACAAGGCAATGGATTACATGGGTGCAGTGACCGTTTTGATGAAAAAACTCAATCTGTCCAAAACCACCTACTCTTACACAGTGCAGAACAGTCTTGCCGGTTTCAGGGAAACAGTTACCTCATATATTTTCACGTACGTAAGAGCCTACCAATAAATTTTATACTCGAGTTGCTGCAGCCGTCAAGAAATTAGAAGAGTGTCAGAATGTTGTCGTTACACGCTCCAAGTCAGGAAAACTAACAAAAGAGACTTACGCAAAGCCGGCCGTTGTGGCCGAGCGGTTCTAGGCGCTTCAGTCTAGAACCGCGCGACCGCTGCGGTCGCAGGTTCGAATCCTGCCTCGGGCATGGATGTGTGTGATGTCCTTAGGTTAGTTAGGTTTAAGTAGTTCTAAGTTCTAGGGGACTGATGACCTCAGATGTTAAACTCCCATAGTGCTCAGAGCCATTTGAACCATTCTGAACTTACGCAAAATTCTTGGAAACAGATTTCAAGCCGTAAGTCGCTAACATACATTCCTTCGACTCATGGATTCGTAGGATGGCCAAGCAGATTTGAAATTGTATTATGGGACATTCATCAATGAGCAAGGTGAAGTAACGTGTACTATGATGATTATTTCACGCAAATGTACTCCTCCTGTTTAGCACTGTGATGTATATGTCTATCGCCAAGTCAAAAAATCTAATTAAACGACTACAAAGTGCCCCTACAACAACAGGCGAATTATCCTCAAGAGAGGATGCAGTTAAAATACATTCGATCGTGCAGCATCAGTCAGTGCTACTATCTTAACACCAACGATTCGGTATTCTTGGTATGCACCAAAACTGACACAGGAAAGATCTTCATTTAAAAAACTGAATGAAGTATGCTTTCCACTGAAGTATATTTCGGAAAAATCTTCTTGCTCAACATATGCTTTCATAAAATGTGCTTGACATGAATAAAATCCTCCCCCCATGAACCCACGGACCTTTGCGTTGGTGGGGAGGCTTGCGTGCCTCAACGATACAGATAGCCGTACCGTAGGTGCAACCACAACGGAGAGGTATCTGTTGAGAGGCCAGACAAACGTGTGGTTCCTGAAGAGGGGCAGCAGCCTTTTCAGTAGAGGGGTATGAAAGGGAAGCAGTGGTTGGGAAGGGAGTGAGACAGGGTTGTAGCCTCTCCCCGATGTTATTCAATCTGTATATTGAGCAAGCAATAAAGGAAACAAAAGAAAAGTTCGGAGTAGGTATTAAAATCCATGGAGAAGAAATAAAAACTTTGAGGTTCGCCGATGACATTGTAATTCTTTCAGAGACAACAAAGGACTTGGAAGAGCAGTTGAACGGAATGGACAGTGTCCTGAAAGGAGGGTATAAGATGAACATCAACAAAAGCAAAACGAGGATAATGGAATGTAATCGAATTAAGTCGGGTGATGCTGAGGGAATTAGATTAGGAAATGAGACACTTAAAGTAGTAAAGGAGTTTTGCTATTTTGGAAGCAAAATAACTGATGATGGTCGGAGTAGAGAGGATATAAAATGTAGACTGGCAATGGCAAGGAAAGCGTTTCTGAAGAAGAAAAATTTGTTAACATCGAGTATATCAAAATGGTTCAAATGGCTCTGAGCACTATGGGACTCAACTTCTGAGGTCATTAGTCCCCTAGAACTTAGAACTAGTTAAACCTAACTAACCTAAGGACATCACAAACATCCATGCCCGAGGCAGGATTCGAACCTGCGACCGTAGCGGTCTTGCGGTTCCAGACTGCAGCGCCTTTAACCGCACGGCCACTTCGGCCGGCTAACATCGAGTATAGATTTAAGTGTCAGGAAGTCATTTCTTAAAGTGTTTGTATGGAGTGTAGCCATGTATGGAAGTGAAACGTGGACGATAAATAGTTTAGACAAGAAGAGAATAGAAGCTTTCGAAATGTGGTGCTACAAAAGAATGCTGAAGATTAGATGGGTAGATCACATAACTAATGAGGAGGTATTGAATAGAATTGGGGAGAAGAGGAGTTTGTGGCACAATTTGACTAGAAGAAGAGATCGTTTGGTAGGACATGTTCTGAGACATCGAGGGATCACCAATTTAGCATTGGAGGGCAGCGTGGAGGGTAAAAATCGTAGAGGAAGACCAAGAGATGAATACACTAAGCAGATTCAGAAGGATGTAAGCTGCAGTAGGTACTTGGAGATGAAGAAGCTTGCACAGGATAGAGTAGCATGGAGAGCTGCATCAAACCAGTCTCAGGACTGAAGACCACAACAACATGAATAAAATTTGTTTTAAATGTTTCTTTGGTAATCACCACCGTAGAAATTTAATGAACTTCTAGTAATAAATAAAAAGCAAATAATTAATTGCTAGAATTATCATGAATTTTTCTTTCATTCAAAACTTCTCCAAAGTATGTATTTAAACAGTTCAAATGTATTAATTAATGTAATTAATCTTAACTAAATGGAATATATTGATTTTAAGTATAGAAATCGAGCTGTTTAAACATATATAAATTTTATAATCAATAGTTTAACATAGCGGGGAATAAAATAAAATGAAAAAAAAGTAGCTACGAGAATCGAAGCCGAGTGGGTGAGTTGCCAGGCAGTGCGCTGCTTCACCACTGCGCCGTGGTACTGACTTGAAAATTATTGAAAACAATCCCTCACACTCTACTCGAAAATCTATAGAGAGCTTTTCACATTTTCCGATGGCCGACTCAGGCGTGATATTCTAGGGATCTGAAGGGCAGCTACCTGCTTCTACGTAAACAGTTTGAGCCAAATCGGCGAGTCCCGATCCGCGCCCTCCGCTTATAAACGTCCATAGTATATACACATACTTTCACAAAGCCTGAGACGTATGTCTGCGTTACTTTCTCATATAAAGATTTTCAGACTGTACAAAATAGAAATGGAGTGGTATCCTTTCAAGAACACTTTTACACTGTAGACTCGAAGACGAAGAATACAGTACTGTAGAAACCTCTGGTAGATGTTGCAGCTCTGGTAGAAGCAAAATAAACTAGCGTATGTAGATCGAAGTTTGGTTAAAATTTTCGTAAAAAATTTTTTTTTCCCGATTTATTGTGTACCCTTTGCTGAGTGAATATGACTGTAGACATAAATCAAAGCTTCTTACGTTTCCTGGATCTTCTCTGAAAAAGAAAAAAAAATTCTTTTAAAACATATCGTTTATTGCACGCTCGTGGAATATTCGTTAGTCGGTAACGAATTTCTACGATATGCAATAGTCCTACTGTAATGGATGAACTACTAAATTTGTAAAATATTCGTTTATTTTGTGGTGTGGGAGTAAAACTGCAGAAGGGCCACATTCAGTCTAATAATAAAACTGTCGTCGACCCGATAGTTGGTTTGAGCACCGCAAGGTCTTCACTAGCCACTGTCATGTTGCTCTTGCCTTCCTCCCAACTATCAAACTGACTTACCCAGCAGTTAAAGAGGGACGTAGAGTTTAGCGTCGACACTACACCACGGTGCAACTTCGCGTGATTCACCTTAAGAAATCATTGCCACTGGGGAAACAAGTGATAAATGACAGAAAAATCTAAGGACCGACTGGGGATGACTCAATGACTTACTCTTTTGTGCCAGACATCACGAGTATCGACAGAAATTTATCCAAGAGCGAGCAAGATTCTAGAACTGGCATTTTTACATAAGTGACTCTTAGTTTGCGCACGTGTCGTGCCCTATGAATTTAATTTGCCATGAAGTACTGAAACTCACTGTACCTCAAACATCTGGCAGTTATTCCACTCAATGAGTTTTTACAGGTAAGTTCACACTGATATCTAGGGAAGCAAAACGCAAAATCCCTACGTTCTGCAAAGTTTCACATTAGCTAGAAATTCAGCGCGGATTTCAATGCGGGAGGCTTAAAATAGTTCCCACAGCGAAACTTTGGATTTTCTGCCAGGTTTCGAGACAAAGAGATTCTGGTCGTATATTAAGTACGCTAGCCGCAAGACACAATCAATACCTGCTCTGCACCATAGGGATGGTAATGTTACCGACAGCAGTGCCACTAAAACGGAGTTACTAGATACGGTTTTCCGAAATTCCTTCACCACAGACGACGAGATAAATAGAATTCCAATCAAGTACTGCAGCAAACACGAGTAACTTAAAAGTAGATATCCTCGATGTAACGAAGCAACTCAAATCACTTAATAACGCCAACTCTTCCTCTTCTGGTCCAGACGGCATACCAATTAAGTTCCTTTCATAGCGCGCTGATGTAATAGCTCCGCATTCAGCAATCATATACAACCGTTCGCTTGACGAAACACAAGCATCTAAAGATTGAAAAGTTGCATACGTCACACTAGTGCTCAGGAAAGGAAACAGGAGTAATCCGCTGAAGTACAGACCCGTATCGCTGACGTCAATTTGCGGAAGGATTCTGCAACGTATACCGTGTTCGAACATTATGAATTACCTCGAAGAAAATGATCTATTGGTACATAGCACGGATTCAGAAAATGCCGTTCTAGTGCAACACAACTAGCTCTTTATTTCTCATGAAGTAATAGGTGCTATGCGCAGGGGATCTCAAATTGATTGCATATTTCTGTATTCCCAGAACGCTTTTAATAACGTTCCTCACAAGTGGCTTCTAATCAAATTGCGTGCCTATAGAGTATTGTCTCAGTTATACGAAGGAAGGTAGGTTTAACGTCTCGTCGACATTGACGTCATTAGAGACGGAGCGCAAGCTTGGATGGTGTCAAGGATGGGGAAGGAAATCGGCGGTGACCTTTCAATGGAACCACCCTAGTATTTGCCTGGAGCAATTTTGGGAAATCACAGAAAACTTAAATCTGGATAGTCGGATGCGGGTTTGACCCGTCGTTGTACAGAAGGTGGGTCTAGCCACCTCTGAATTGTGCAACTGAATTCGTGATTTGCTGTCAGGAAGGCCACAGTTCGTAGTAAGCGACGGGGGGACATCGACGAAGTCAGAAGCAATATCTGACGTTCCCAAAGGAAGTGTTCTATAAACGGTTTAGAAGACAATCTCAGCAGTCCTCTTGGATTGTATGCAAATGATGCTGTCATTTACCGTCTAGTAAAGTCATCAATAGATCAAAACCAACTCCAAAATGATTTATGCAAAATATCTCAAAAGTGCGAAAAATGGCAATTGATCGTAAAAAATGAAAAGTGTGAGATAATCTGCATGAGATCCCAAAGGAACGCATTACACTTCAGTTACATGATAAATCACACAAATCTAAAGACTGTCTGCTCAATTAAATATCTAGAGATAACAACTACGAACAACATAAATTGAAATGATCACAGGGATAATGTTGTGGGGAACGCGAACCAAAAACTGCCGTTTATTGGCAGAACACTTAGGAGATGCAAAAAAACCACTAAAGAGGATGCCTACACTATATTTGCCTGGCCTCTGCTACTGTACTGCCGTATGGTATGGGATCTTTACCAGATAGTTGGCAGAGGACAACGAATAATTGAAAGAAGGGCAGTTTCGCCTTATCGTGAAATATGATACGCGAGCTGGGGTGGCAATGAATTACAACAAAGACAATCTTGTCTGTAACGAAATCTTTTCGTGAAATTTCAATCGCCAAATTTCTTCCCGAGTGCAAAAATATTGTTTTGAGACCCACTCACACAGGGAGAAACGATCGTCGTAATAAAATAAGAGAAATCGGAGCTCGCATGGAGAGATTTAAATGTTTGTTTTTCCTGCACGCTTTTCTGGAATGGAACGGTACAAAAATAATCTTTCGTATAAGTGGGTCCACAGCCGCTGCAAATTTCTTGAGGGAAGTCATGCTTTATCGCTATTAGCTAATTTCAGCCCCATGGGCGTGAATATGTTAAAGTCATTCGATGAATCCTTTGCCTGCACTTAAATGTGATTTGTGGAGTAGTCATCTACTTTTACACTTACACGTAGAAACGTGGATGCCACTTTTCAGTTTAAGTAGCTGAAATTAAGAGTCTCATCTGATTAACTCCAGCGCTTTCAACGATTTAGGCAATAAAGGTAGAAAATAGTTACAAAAGACAATTTTATTCATGCAAGTATAATGATGGGTTGATACCAAAATTTAATAATCTGTAAAAAAATTACATCCACTGAAGAAATCCTGTTGAACAGCAAAGAAAATAGCCACAAAATGGCAATAATTAATACTCTTCAAAGTGGAAAAAACAGGAAATAAATTTATAACAAATGCTTGCTCACCTTTGATGACATCTGTAAAACTTTTCTGCTTGTGACAGGTCAATCAGATATATTAATCGGTGTACTGCATTAATTTTAGGACATATATATTTTTTTAAATTTTGACTGGCATAATAAAAGTTGAATCATATGTGTTTTAAAAGCTGCATATTTGGGATTTTTGGGATTTGCATCTGACGAGACGAATGTAAGAAACCTTCCAAAACAATACGCACATTAGAATCGACCCTATAACAACCTAGTAACTAACCGGTAGCATCTTCGTCTCTCCACTGTGACACGTTATTCTGCAGTCATGTCATCTGGACTGCATAATTCGTAACTCAATGACTGCATTGACAGCATGCTGCACTATGGTGAAAATATTTAACTGTCTACACTAACGACCTAAAACAGAACGACCAAGGTCCACGGCGAGACCGAATACCTCCTAGTGGCGCTGCGGCACATCACGTGGTAAGGCAGGTATGTACAAGATTCTTCCGTAAGAGACTGCAAAAATTTAACAGGACATAGAGGATGCTCCACTGAACAACTTGAGGTACGGAACCTGGGGTCGGAGAAGCCAGCTTAAGGAGATAATAGGAATAAAATCACATTACTAGGTACTTCTTTATTTAGATTAGTTACAGTTAACTGCAAATACCATCACTCACACAATGAACATACCATTTGTACTGTATCTTACAAAATGAGCTGAAACTGGCTGCCACCAGCCTCATGACATCAACGAACAAGATTGTGACACACTCTGACAAATAGCCATGGTGTGTTTCGAATCACATCACAGGCAGCTACAATACTGGCAACTAATTCCATCTCTGTGTCCACTGGGGCCTCATACATAAGTGACTTTAGATATTCCCATAGGAAATAATGAAGGGGATTCAATTCAGGTGACCTCGCAGGCCTTGGAATAGGACCTCCCACTCGAATCCAGTGACCAGGAAAAACAGCACTGAAATGGTTGCGGGCATCCACATTGAAGTGAGGCAGTGCACCCTCATGTTGTATCCACATCCTCTCACGAACAGCCAGGGGTACGTTCTCCAACAACTCAGGCAGAACTCTTTGCACGAAGCTCAAATACAGCTGACCATTTAGACGGCCAGGTAGAAGACATGGCCCAATGAGACTGTCGCCTACAATGTAAGCCTAGATATTTACAGCCAAACGTACTTGATAGTGTGACTCTATAACAGCGTGAGAGTTTTCCTCGTCCCACACACGGCTGTTCCTGCTGTTCGAAATGCCATCACAATCAAATGAGGCCTCTCGTCAGTTTTTGTAGGAAATCTGGTCGATCAATCCATTGTCGGAGCAACCACTGACACAGTGCGACCCTTGGTACAAAGTCAGTCACAAGCATTGCATGGACTCGTTGTGGGTGATACGGGTGCAACTGATGTTCTTGGAGTACTCGCCAAACTCTAGTACGTGCACTTCACGTGCAATACGACGAGTATCTGTAGTGGGATCCGCTGCGACACGTTCCAGCACCTCCTCTCCAAAATCGGGTGTGTGGTTGGTACTCATGTTGCCAGGTCCCTCGTTTTTTCTTTCTAATGAAGTATCTCCCGCATTTTTCGATCGAGAGAAATAAACACTCGTCGTGAAGGATGACGTCTGTTAGAAAATCGTTCCCATACAGCCTTTCAGCAGCGACAGCAATGAAACGTACTTTCCCATACGCCAGGTGGAGGTCAGAGAGTTCTGTGAAATTGAACCGGTACTGGTTCATCGTATTGTACTGTACGTTTCTGAATAGCACTGAGTAATGAATGGGTCTGTCGTTGATTCATAGGATGTCCTGTCAAGGGACAACATAACAGAGACACCTTACGTACAAGTAAAGTAAACAAAACCTGCATCATAACTTCCAAGTAATCAGGCCCGTGCTCCTTGTTTCCTTGGTGGAAATAATGTAAACGTAAATAAACAGCACAGTACGAGTAAACTTGTACACATGTTAGTTGTAAATAAGCTGGAAAACAGTTATGCTAGATAAAGCGGTAGACAAGTTTACTTCCATATCTCCGTATGCTGGCTTCTGCGACCCCAGGTTCGCCATCTCAAATTGTTCAGTGGAGCATTTTCTATGTCCTGTTACATTTTTGTACGCTCTTACGGAAACGCCCTGTATATGTATAGTATGGTATCATTATGCCCATAAGTCAAGACAGCCCCACGGCCATGTTCATACCCGCCAACACGCCAACAGTAGGAGCAGCACTTCGTGCTGTGCTTACAAACTTTCGGACACTACAATGAGCTGACAAAAGTAATGGGATAGCAATATGTGCATATAAAGATGGGGTATAAAAGATCGGTGCATTGGTAGAGCTATAATTTGTGTTCAGGTGATTCATGTGAAAAGATTTCCAACGTGATTATGGCCACAAGACGACAATTAGCAGACTTCGAACGCGGAATGGTAGTTGAAGCTAGATGTACAGGACATTCAGTTTCGGAAATCGTTAGGGGATTCAATATTCCGAGATCCATAGTGTCAAGAGTCTGCTGAGAGTACCCAATTTCAGGCATTACCTCTCACCACCAACAACGCAGAGGCCGATGGCCTTCACTTAACGACCGAGAGGAGCGGCGTTCGTGTAGAGTTGTCAGTGCTAACAGACAAGCAACACTGCGTGAAAGAACCACAGAAGTCAATGTGGAATGTACTACGAATGTATCCGTTAGGACAGTGTCGCGAATTTGACGTGTATGGTCTATGTAAACAGACGACAGTCGCGAGTGCCTTTGCTAACAACACGATACCGCCTGTAACGCCTCTCCTGGGCTCGTAACCATACAGATTGGGCGCAAGCCGACAGGAAAACCGTGACATGGTCAGATGAGTCCCTATTTCAGTTGTCAAGAGCTGATGGCAGGGTTCGCATGTGGAGCAGACCGCACGTAGCTATGGACCTAAGGTGTCGACAAGGCACTGTGCAAGTTGTTGGTGGCTCCATAATGGTACGGGCTGTGTTTACATGGAATGGACTGGGTCCTCTGGTCGAATGAACCGATGTAAATGTCGTATCATTAAGGCCTCCCGTCGGGTAGACCGTTCGACGGTTGCAAGTCTTTCGATTTGACGCCACTTTGGCGACTTGCGCGTCGATGGGGATGAAATGATGATGAGTAGGACAACACAACACCCAGTCCCTGAGCGGAGAAAATCTCCGACTCAGCCGGGAATCGAACCCGGGCCCTTAGGGTTGACAAATGGTTCAAATGGCTCTGAGCACTATGGGACTTAACATCTGTGGTCATCAGTCCCCTAGAACGTAGAACTACTTAAACCTAACTAACCTAAGGACATCACACACATCCATGCCCGAGGCAGGATTCGCACCTGAGACCGTAGCAGTCGCGCGGTTCCGGACTGAGCGCCTAGGACCGCTAGACCACCGCGGCCGGCTAGGATTGACAGTCTGTCGCGCTGACCACTCAGCTACCGGGGGCGGACAAGTGAACCGATCAGTGACTGGAAATGGTTATGTTCGGCTACTTGGAGACCATTTGCAACCATTCAACAAAGGAATTTTTATGAATGAAAGGACATTCTGGGCAATTCAAGCAAACGATTTGGCCACTCAAATCGCCAGACATGAATCCCATCGAACATTTATGGGATATAATCGAGAGGTCAGTCCATCCACAAAATCTTGCACCGGCAACACTTTCGCAATTATGGACGGCTATAGTGGCAGCATAGCTCAATATTTCTGCAGGGCGTTTCCAACGACGTGTTGAGTCCAAGACACTTCGAGTTGCTGCACTACATCGGGCTAAAGGAGGTCCGACACGATATTAGGAGTTACCCCAGGACTTTTGTCACCTCGGTGTACGAAAGTCCGTTGGAAAAGGCGAGCGACTATGGGGAATTATTATAGCGACGATACGGACTATAAATGGTGGTCGTCCACTGACAAGAAGGCAAGGTCATTATGGCCCTGTGACTGGGAACGAGCATCTGGGAAATAGCGTTCGAGCATTAGGTCGTAAGCATCTACACAAAATGGTTAAAGGACGGTGAAATCATGAGAAGGCAACAATGTATTGCAAGTCCACACCTCATCCCATAATGTAGAGGATAGAGGCTTGTCTTCTCTGTAAAGCAGGACAATCCGTTCTGTAAAGCAGAATACGCGGTGATCTATATCGGATTTAACGACGGACTACTGTGTTGGTACAGGCACAAGTGTTTCAGAACACACCATTCAGCGCACTCTGTTGAACACGGGGCTCCGCAGCACACGAATCCTGAATGTTCCCATGTTCACCAGAACATCTTCAGTTACGACTGCATTGCTCAAGGGATCATCTACGCTGGATCATGGATCAATGGAAACGTTGGACGTGTGAATCACATTTCTTGATACACCACGTCGATGGTCGTGTCCTTACACGCCGTCATCCAAGCGAATGGCTGCTCGAAACATGTACCACGTCACGGACACAGACCGGCGGGGGCAGTGTTATGCCGTGTGAGACAGTCATCTAAGCTTCCATGGGACCCGTGGTAATAATCGAAGACACCACGGCAGCTGTGGACTACGTGAATATTATTGTGGACCACCTGGTTCACTTAATGCCTGATGTCTTCCCCGACGGCGATGAAATCTTCCAGAGCTATAAATGCCCCTGTCACAAGGCCAGAAACGCACTACAATGGTTTGAAGAGCATGAGACTAACTCATTTGATGTATTGGCCATCAAATTTACCTCCTCTTCAGAACCTATGGAATACACCGGGACAATGATATGTGTCACCAGCTCTGGTGCCACTTATCCCAAAAAGTTACCAAGAACTTGTCGGATACATGCCAACTAGAACAGCGTCCCAAAGATGGAACAAGCCTCCTAAGCAAGTGGTCATAATACTGTGGCTCATTCGGCAACTTTCTGTAAACACATTAAACGTATTCGCAGTTGCGAATACGGACAACCATCAGCTGTATAATGGAATGACGACAGTGAAACTTTATGCTGGACCGTGACTCGAACCCGGATTTCCCGCTTATCGCGAGCGGTCGCCTTACCTTTAGACAATCCGAGCACGCTCCACGGTCAGACCCAAAAACTGCGTCGTAATTCTCACCAACACAGGCATTGTAATATCGTATTTATTCGCCGACACAGGCCAAGCGACTTTCAATTAACATGTCTAAAAATGGTTCAAATGGCTCTGAGCACTATGGGACTCAACTGCTGAGGTCATTAGTCCCCTAGAACTTAGAAGTAGTTACACCTAACTAACCTAAGGACATCACAAACATCCATGCCCGAAGCAGGATTCGAACCTGCGACCGTAGCGGTCTTGCGGTTCCAGACTGCAGCGCCTTTAACCGCACGGCCACTTCGGCCGGCAATTAACATGTCTCCCCTGTACGGGACTATACATAATAAATGTATGAGTGTAGGTTGCAGACACAAGGGTGACGAGAAATGGAAGTTTGGGTCTGGCAGTGTCGTGCTCGGATAGCCTACTGGTAGGGCGACCGCTCGCGATAAACGGGAAATCCAGGTTCGAGTCCCGGTCCGGCAAAAATTTTCATTGTCAACATTTCATTATACAGCTGATGGTTCTCCATATTCGCAACTTTCATGACGGCTGTAGTCGTCGCAGTACCTGTTCTTTCTGACATGAGCAACAAAGGCATTGCAAAATTTTACATATGTTCTGAAAAGGTTCTCATCTGCCATGACTACAGAACAGCGCTGGAACCGCCGCGCCAAGGAAACGGTAAAACTTAGCGTGAACATCCGACAAAACAAACTAAGATATGTAGTGCTTGCTAAAGCCACATTGTTTCCCGTTTAGCTCCGAAATGTTAAATTTGCGGTATAGTATCATCACAAACAAAATTGGTGAAAACTCTGTAATAAAAAGAAGGTCTGTCACCAGATTCCAGGAAGGTGCATGTGCCCCCTGCCTCCTCCTCTGCTCCTCCCACGCTTCCTCCTTGGGGGCGCGAATGCCTGACAATTGTAAGAATCTACGTAAATTCCAAAAATTAAGAGTTGAGGTATTCACCACTGTAGCGCACATAAGTAGTTGCGTTATATGATGTGTTCAGAGACAGAGAATACTTCGCGGCGTTGCCATTTTACTCTCCGTCCCTGTTCCCCATCACATGATCCAGCTTTCCTATCTGGTGACAACTGGCAACGCAGAGGCAAGATACACCTGTGGAAAAATCTACCTCCCCACGCCCGCCGCTTGAGTGTGTGTGTGTCTGTGTGTGTGTGTTCGATTACTCGTGGAATATTTGTTCTGTTTTCTTAACACCGGCCGCGCGGGTTAGCCGTGCTGTTTAGGGCGCCTTGCCACGGTTCGCGCGGCTCCCCCCGGCGGAGGTTCGAGTCCTCCCTGGGGCATGGCTGTGTGTGTTGTACTTAGCGTAGGTTAGTTTAAGTTAGATTAAGTAGTGTGTAAGTCTAGGGACCGATTACCTTGGCAGTTTGGTCCCACAGGTACTTACCACAAATTAAAAAAAAAAATCTTAACATCGGCAATAACAAACCCTTTAACGGCGAAGTAGCCGTCGAAAACGTCCAGTGGAACGTAAATACACACGAAATATGTTTAATGTGTAGCGCGAAGCTGCTTGTGACACGTAGATATGGCAGAATGACGCTCTCGTCTGGTCTATCACGCGAGACATTTCGTTTCGGTACTGCGCATCTCTCCACATCTGCCTCGTTTGCTGTGGAACACTTTATAATAACTCAGGACCTATAGTCATAATATTTCTAGCGCCAATGGGAGTTAATACTCTACAAATCAGCCTGCGCACGCAGTTTGAGGTTCCAAACAGCATAAAAAAAATAATAATCTGCGAAGACTGCCAGCGACAGGCGACGGTGGCGGTGTCCGCGTACATACCGACATGTGCCGAACTGACTGCTCACAAGCGCAGCCGCTGCCACACTGGACTTATGAGACTGCTCCTCTGGTTATCACAAAGGTCGTTATCAGCGCAAACATTGCTTCCTCCCACTACACCGGCCGCACTGCTGCCTGCGCTGCCGAGGCTGACCAAACACAAACACACTCACGTGCACAGAAAGCCCTGCAGCCACAAGGAGCCAACAAGCGTCTACCAGACCCGGGCCATAAAACACTACCAGCAGGACACAGTGCCGAAATGTGGGCATTTCAGTTCGCACTGAAGCAAAAGGCAACAAAGCGCGTATCGATATTGTTAATTATGGAGTAAATATCCTCCATCAAGTATATGTTCCTTAATTAGAGGAGTCTGCTTCACGGCTATATTGTGATTTAAAACAGGTGGCATCAGACGTTTAAGTTCAAAAGTCGTGATTCTGCCGCGGCAAATGCTACCTGCAGATTGTATTAATACAAGAGATAGACACGATCCAACAAAGGGCGGCGAATTTCGTCACGGGATTGCGACAGCGTTACGCAGGTGCTCAACAAACTCCAAGGGCAGACGCTACAAGAGAACCGTTTACTACTGAATTTCCAGGACAGTCGGACAAAATATTACATCCGCCCCCTCATACGTATCACGAAATGGTCACAACGAGAAAGTTCGAGAAATTAGAGCTAATACTGAGGTTTACCGACAATCGTTCTTCGCATGCACCATGGAGGAATGTAGCAGGGAAGGAGGGATCAGTCAGTGGTACAGGAAGTACTCTCCGCCAAACACCGTAGGTGGTTTGCGTACTGTAGATGTAGTCACCGCAGTGCTCCGCTGCCCACAGCAACAAACCATTTCCGAGAATGCTGTGCCGGTGATGACCGGTCATGGGACATATGTGATGGCGCTGGTTTTCTGCATTGCACAAGCACACGTCTATTACCGTTCTCCGTGAGTACAATGCACAAAACTCATTCGTAAACAGCGCTGTTACCGAATGCACAACTATTTCTTGAGATTTAATCACTTTTATTACTCACTTTCCGTTCCATTTTTATTTAAGACCCAATCACAGATTATGACTGCCGTCATTACCAAACGCCCATACTTGGCCATCTCCACAATCTACGCATCATAGGCGACGAAAGTTAGTAGGCGCGTTTCTACAAACGAGAGATAATGTCTACTCAGTTTTCAAGCAACTTGCATAAAAGTAGTCCTAGTACTGTCACTATAAGGATGCATACCAGGTTTGCTTTAAATACACGCTGTAACGGTCGTGAGCGTTAATTGCCTTTGAGACTGGACATGACGAGTTGAATCTGGTCAAGGGCGCCTTTATGGTGACGAAGACGCCATTATCAACGCCTTACTGAGTTTGACCGAGATCGTGTAATACGCCTACGAGAAAATGGATGTTTCTTCTGCGATACTGCAGAAAGACTTGGCAGGAATGTAGCCATTGTACATGACTGTTGGCAGCGGTCGTCACGGGAATGTAAGGTCGCAAGAGGATCCGGGTCCAGACAGCCACATGGCACTACCGACACGGCACCTATTCGGCGTATGGCTCTGGCGCATCGTACTGCATCTGTTGCAGTAATTTAAACAGCAGTTGGCACCACAGTGACACAACGAACTGTTACACATCGTTTACTTCAAAGGCAGCTCCGAACCAGAAGCCCTGCAGCGTGTACTCCAATGAACTCCAACTACCGCCATTTGCGACTTCCGTCGCGTCAAGAGTGAGCTCATTGGAGGGCATCATGCAAGTTTGCTGTGTTTTCTGACGAAAGCTGTTTCTGCCCCAGTGCCAGTGACGGTTGTGTGCTGGTTAGAACAAGGGCAATTGACGGCCTGCAACCAACATGTCTTGAGTGCTAGACACACTGGACCTACATCTGGAGTTATGGTCTGCGGTGGGATTTCGTACCACAAGGGAAGCACCTCGTGATTATCCCACGCACCCTGACTGCAAGTTTGTACGTCAACGTGGTGATTCGATCTGTTGTGCTGCCATTCAGCAACAGCAATCCAGAGGATGCTTTCCTAAAGGATAACGCTCGCCCACGTACCGCTGTTGTAACCTCACATGCTCTACAGAGTGTCGACATGTTGCCTTGACCTGCTCGATCACCAGATATGTCTCCAGTCGAGCACATATCGGACCTCATCGGACGACAACCCCAGCGTCATCCATAAACAGCATTAACCGTGCCTGTATTGACCGACCAAGTGCAACAGGCATGGAATTACATCCCACAAACTGACATCTGGCACCTGTGCAACACAATGGATGCACGTTTGCGTGGTTACGTTCAACAGTCTGGCGGTTGCACCGGTTATTGATGTACCAATATTTCACATTCGCAACGGAGTATCTCGCGCGTACATTAGCCTGTGATCTTGCAATGTTAATCGCGTAACTACAAAACTGGCCATTAAAATTGCTACACCAAGAAGAAATGCAGATGATAAACAGGTATTCATTGGACACATATATTATACTAGAACTGACATGTGATTACATTTTCACGCAATTTGGGGGCATAGATCCTGAGAAATCAGTACCCAGAACAACCACCTCTCGCCGTGATAACGGCCTTGATGCGCCTGGGCATTGAGTCAAACAGAGCTTGGATGGCGTGTACAGGTACAGCTGCCCATGCAGTTTCAACACGATACCACAGTTCATCAAGAGTAGTGACTGGCGTATTGTGACGAACCAGTTGCTCGGCCACCATTGACCAGACGTTTTCAATTGGTGAGAGATCTCGAGAATGTGCTGACCAGGGCAGCAGTCGAACATTTTCTGTATCGAGAAAGGCCCGTACAGGACCTGCAATATGCGGTCGTGCATTATCCTGCTGAAATGTAGGGTTTCGCAGGGATCGAATGAAGGGTAGAGCCACAGGTCGTAACACATCTTAAATGTAACGTCCACTGTTCAAAGTGTCGTCAATGCGAACAAGAGAGGACCGAGACGTGTAACCAATGGTACCCCATACCATCACGCCGCGTGATACGCCAGTATGGCGATGACTAATACACGCTTCCAATGTGCGTTCACCGCGATGTCGCCAAACACGGATGCGACCATCATGATGCTGTAAACAGAACCTGTATGCATACCAAAAAATGACGTTTTGCAATTCGTGCACCCAAGTTCGTCGTTGAGTACACCATCGCAGGCGCTCCTGTCTGTGATGCAGCGTCAAGGGTAACCGCAGCCATGGTCTCCGCGCTGATAGTCCATGCTGCTGCAAAGGTCGTCGAACTGTTCGTGCAGATGGTTGTTGTCTTGCAAACGTCCCCATCTGTTGACTCAGGGATAGAGACGTGGCTGCATGATCCGTTACAGTCAAACGGATAAGATGCCTGTCGTCTCGAGTGCTAGTGTAGTAATACGAGGCCGTTGGGATCCAGCACGGCGTTCCGTATTACCCTCCTGAACCCACCGATTCCATGTTCTGCTAACAGTCATTGGATCTCGACCAACGCGAGCAGCAATGTCGCGATACGATAAACCGCAATCGCTATAGGCTACAATCCGACCTTTATCAAAGTCGGAAATGTGATGGTACGCATTTCTCCTCCTTACACGAGGCATCACAACAACGTTTTACCAGGCAACTCCGGTCAACTGCTGTTTGTGTATGAGAAACCGGTTGGAAACTTTCCTCATGTCAGCACGATGTAGGTGTCGCCACCAGCGCCAACCTTGTGTGAATGCTCTGAAAAGCTAATCATTTGCATATCACATCATCTTCTTCCTGTCGGTTGAATTTCGCGTCTGTAGCACGTCATCTTCGTGGTGTAGCACTTTTTAATGGCCAGTAGTGTACATTACCTAGACCCGAAGGTTCATTAATTATTCGTTATTGTCGAATTATTTTTCCGTCAGTGTATTATTTCTGAAGTCAAAATCTCATTTTCCCTCAGCACAATCTAATCGTACAGGGATGGGTGCGGTATCATCTGACACTGCATACCGACTTTGCGCTAAAACTTATTATTTCTGGAAAATTTCAACATAAAATAAACTTTAAATACCACAGGCAAAAGGGCAAAATGGATGTCCAGCTTTATACATATATTTTACGAAGTTGGCTTATTAATCACGAAGAAGAGACTCGCTTTTCATATTCTCTTATTACAAATACTATTTTATTTGTTTTAAAATACGTTTTGGGTTAGCACGCCGAAGGTCGATAGTTCTATTCTAGGTCGAAACTATTTGTTTTTATTTGCCAGTTTCATTCAGCCACATAATACTGTAATGTACACCGTTTCATAAGTCACCCGTATCCGACATTTACGCTGTTTCCCTAAAGGTAATGGACGTGATGTTTTCACATATGCATCGATAATAATAATAATAATAATAATAATAATAATAATAACGTATGGAGATACTAAACAGCACGTGCTGATCAGACTCAATGCTGAAAGGTATAATTAGTGGTTCCATGGTGATAATACATAGAAATGGTAAGCGAACTTGGAAATTATTTTCAAGCACGTTGCTAGCCCTACTGGCCACGTAAGGCTCTAACGAAATGTAATGGACCGGAATGTGGCAAGACTAATAGTTGGTACTACTGGGGGCTTACACAGAAAACAAATTTGGAATCTAGTAGATGCAGTGGTGCAAAACAATTCGTGTCCACGACATGCAAAAGGCATCTTTAAAAGTTGACCAATGACAACGATTTTACTTTCATTTCTGTGTAGTACGTAAGTGCAAATGTTTCGTAGAAGACCCACTGTATTCGCTGCATGACGATTAAGACGTTAGATACGCAGACCACATACAGAAAATAAAAACAAATACGCCTCGACCCAGAATCGAACTCTCGACCTCCTGCATGCTAACCCAAAACGTTATCCACTGCACCAATTGCACAGCATTACTTCTATCTGCTGACAGAGACAGTTACCGTACATGTGATTACAGTGATACCAGATTACCAATCATTAACGTCCATTTAATGCCGGAAATATGCGCAGGACGAAATTCTGTGAGAGACATTTTTGTGTTGCTAGTATGTGAGGAAGCGTGCTATGAAGTCCGAGTGCGCGAATTCTTCATCCTGTATACGTAAAACTATTCGTCTGACTTAAAATATGCACAAGACCCTGTTTGTGTAGAATTTTACGAGCAATATTTTTGTAATTACAAATCTCTTCTACAAATGAACCACTTTGTGCAAAAAAAATATATAAATATATAGTCAGAAATTGAATTTTGGTGGGGAGTAAAAGGAGGAATGCGACGTCCCTTGGGGGAGGGGGAGGGGGGGGGGGGGGCGCGCAGCATAACTTTTTTCTTTCCTGCTTCTACACTCCACATGAGTATTTTCAAAATTGTATAAATTATTTGCCCGCATTTGCTGTTTTTTCTGACTAATTCGCCTGTGGGGTACAGACAGAATGTTCTTTAGTCCAAAACTATTTTCTGTTAGTGTTAGCGTAAATCACATGATCACCAGACCGCAATTAGAGGCAACTAAAATCCTGTATCAATAAAGATTTAGAGGAAATTTTTGGCTGGTTGCCGTTGTAGAAATTTAATTTCTTGCATTTTATATTGAAGTTAAGTACCACGCTAGATCTTGCTCTTCCTATACATCTCTTGCTGACATGAAAGCAGTGATATATCTACGGCACACTCAGTATTGTTTCTTGAGACGTGGTATGAAAGCTACAGAACATTTAATTTTTGTGTTAGCATTTCTCTTGTTTTTTGCATTTCCCAAAATTTGAAGTGCCAGTAATGGACACATCGTCTTTCATTTCTTGCTGTGTGAAATTGGGATAGATGTGTTGTTTTATCTCCAGTTCTTTGACTGTCTTGTTTCCTCGAAATGGATGTTCATTACGTCTTTTTTTCCTCCACGTAATCGAATATTACTTTGATGTTCAATGTGCTTTTTATAGACGGACCTCTCCTCCATAACGAGCTGTAGGTCACAACTTTACGCGGAGGTTTATCATAATCATCTTAAATACGTTCAAGACGTTCTTCCGAAAATTTTGTTAAAATATTAACAGTATTGTACTTCTTTTCCGGTGAAGGTTCATAGTCCCCAGAACTAATAGCCTCCCTTTGAGGAGAACTGTTTCACCCGCTGTCACTAGAACTACAATCTTGAACACTATTATAAAGGCGTTCCCGTGTATCAACCCGTTTACTTCATCCTATCCAGTGTAACATCGGTTGAGCAGTCAAATGAATATTCATGTTTCTGACTAATCAGATCTACCAAAAACATTGCCAAAGTGTCATCATCCTGTCTTAAAAAGACTTCTGTTGGATAACGCCTTCTTAACTTGGATGCCACAATATTTAAAAGGTTCCAAACATTAATGGTTTCGCCCACTTTTTATGACAGTATTAACACACATATACTAAGCACAACTACTGACGTAACTGACTAGCATGTTAAACCCCCTCCTCCAAGACTGCAAGCACTGTTGTGTACAAACAATGAGAACACATTCACACCCCATCGCAGCCGTGGTTATTACGTGAGATGGTGCGTGTTCAAATGTGTAAAAACAAATTCCTCTTTGAACCGAGAGATGTCCCTTGTGAAACACACGTTGAAAATTACGACTTGCTTTGAATACCTGTTCCACGACCAGTCAGTGAAAATCATCGAGTATGCAATAGTATCCGTCCGGACACTTACAGATCATGACAATACATAGCTAAAACTGGCTTTGGTGGAAGTAGTCGATAACAGAAGCAAACACGGACCCACGGAAGAGCAGCTTTTTTTAATCCGCTGATGTAAGACGACATCTAATGCGCTAATATGATAGGTCGAGCGGGGCCTGTACCTAGGCCTCCGAGACTGCCCGACCTCACACTTCCAGAATTTTCTGTCTGGCATCATCTCAAAAGTGAAGTGCACAGCATTCCTGCTCATACGGTTGAAAAATTGGAGCAACGAATTGTACAGTGCTATTAAACTTTACTAGATGGCTCGAAGTGTGTTTGAACATATTCGTAACTCAGTGTAGTATTGCATCCAAATGTGACAACGACACGTGGAACACCTCCTTTAACAGGTACGAGTGTACTGTAAATTGTAACATAGGACCCTCTGAAGAAGTATTTTATTTCTTATAAAATCTGAATCCGATTACAAGAGGAATTATTCGAAAACTTCATATTTCAAATACAGGGGATGGACAAAAATATGGAAGCATCACTAACACAACACTTTACCATACCTGATACGGCGTAGGAAAACAGTTGGCATTCGAAACAGCTTCCAGCTGTTCAAAAGGTTCAAATGGCTCTGAGCACTATGGGACTTAACTTCTGAGGTCATCAGTCCCCTACAACTTAGAACTACTTAAACCTAACTAAACTAAGGACATCACACACATCCATGCCCGAGGCAGGACTCGAACCTGCGACCGTAGCGGTCGCGCGGTTCTAGACTGTAGCGCCTAGAACCGCTCGGCCACTCCGGCTGGCCTTCCAGTTGTCTTGGAATGGATGTATACTAGTACAAAATGGATTTCGAGGGAATCTTATACGAATTTTAGCGCAAAATTTTGGCAAGTTCAGGTAACGATGACGGAGGTAAATAATGATCACGACTTTTCTCTCCAAAGTAGACAATAAAGGCTCAGTAATACTGATATCTGGTGATCTGGTGACCAAGGGCGATGCGACAATCCATCCTCGTGTTCACAAAACGAGTTCTCGACGACGCGAGCTGTGCCAACAGAGGCCCTGTCCTTTTGCAACACAGCATCATCACTGAGGGACAAACGTTGCACCACTGGATGAACCTGATCAGCCAAAATGACCACATAATTCTTGCCAGTAATGTGACCTTGCAAAGTAACCGTGAGACCCGTGGAATACCACGATGTACCTACCCAAATCACCGCCGATCTTCCACCATGGGAGGTAAACTGTGCCAGAAGTTGAAAACAACGTGAAACAAGACACATCGGATCCAATGACTTCCTTCCAGTGTTCCTTAGTCCTGGTTTTATGGGTTCGGTACCACGTTTCTCTGTTACGGGGATTTGCATCACTGATGAGTGGTTTTGGAATTCAAGCTAGCCCTGCAATTCCCTACTTCTGGAGCTCGCTTCGTATTGTTTTGGTGCTGCTCGGGTTCGCGAGTTCGACATTCAGTTTTGCTGGGACTTTTGCAACTGTCGTCCACTATTTTTACCACAATCCTCTTCAATGACCGTCTGTCACGATCACTCAACATACACTCTCGTCCGTGTTGTTGTTTAGTGGATGATGTTTTTCCGCTTTCCCGGTAAGAGGAATAAATTTTCGATACAGTGCCTCTTGAAACACCAAAGACTTCAGCTAACTAAGTAACGGAAGCACCTGCCATACGAACACAAACAATTTGCCCAAGTTCGAATTTACTTGGCTCCTACATAATGCACTCACAACTACACATAACACTCTTCTGACCACGACTGCCTCCTGCAACGTATTGACGACACTGCACAGGTGCCGTTCATGATCAAATACAACAGCGCAACCTGCAGGCTTATGTTGAAGCATGCATTTCTCACGTCGCGGTATTTCCACATTTTTGTCCAACCTATGTACATTTGAAGAATAGAAATGAAAAACGTGCCAAGTCTAACTTTTGTCAGAGAAATGAAAAAAAATTATGTATCTCTGTTTTTACATAAGTGCTTTGTGTCCAAAAATTGAGAAGTTATTCTGACACCACAAAATTATGCTGCTCTCCGCATCACAGCAAAAAAATAATAACATTACAAAATAAATACTTTATTAGGAACGTTCTAAGTGTTGTACTAGGAATCTGACCAGTCTTGTAGCAATAAGAAAATGTTCGCAAGCTGATTCTTGCAAAGAAGAAAACAGCAAGCAGACACTGTTAATGATGCTATTTATTTACGCAACTAGGGCAGTTACCGGTTTTGAACTGATAGGTTCCTTTCCAGACGGCGATTCACGTTGATGTGAGTATTACATATGTTATTGTTTACATTGGTAGCTGGCTGTTTCTTGCAAGAACTAATGTAAACAACAACAACAAATGTAACATAAATGTGATCAGTCGTCTGAAGACGAACTTGTCGGTTCCAAGTCGGTAATGGCCCTGTTTGTATAAACAAATGGTATAATTAACAGTACCTGGTTGCCGTTTTCTTCCTTGCAAGTATCAACATGTATTTTGCATGCAACCATGACCTCAAAAATGCCATTTTTCAACAAAATAGCAGAAATTTCACACTGAAGTCCATGACATAACCACACGCTCACAATTACCTCGCAAAAGGGTTGCTTGCAGATTCATGTCTACAGGAACGTTTTTGCTGCCTTTATCGTAAACTTTCACACGTGTCAACTGTCGATATTGATTATGATACGCTCTGTATCAGGCGGAACGACCAGATAAATCTAACCACATGGAAGGCAGATACCAGAGTCCTATACATTGATGTTATCCCAGGACATGTAATTCGGAAACGAAGGACGCCGCTTACAAAACCATCGTTAGATTACTTGTAAGGAATTGTTAGACTGTGGGAGCCCTTATCAGACCGTATTACTGGAAGAGACAGAAAATTTACAGGGGAGTACATACATGGTGACAGGTTCGTTTCTTCAGCGCGAGTGTCACAGAAATGCTGACGTCACAATAAGAGCACTATGCATCGCTGAGAAAACTACTCATAAAATCCTGCGATCTGCTCGCGTATACATTTTGAATAGTGACCAGGAAAATAAAAGTAGAGAAATTTCGGGCTTGCTGAAAGCTGTTCACTATCAGCGTACCACCCGAGACCAGACTATGACGGAGGGGAATGGAATAATTCTGACGCACTACTTGCTTTCCGCCACACACCGCACAATCGCTTGCCGAGTAGGCATGTATATGTACTGTGAAAAACCCAGTGCTGCCAGTCCACTTCGTGGAAAGACAGCCCGCTTCTTCTGTCTCGATGGTGAACAAGAACGAGACTGAGTTACCTCACATGAACAGACAGCCACGGCTCCAGTTAGGTGGAAAAACTGGTTACCGTAGCTCACGGTTATTACCGTCCGTGCATTTGGGTAACCGCGTGGTCAGGGCGTCTTGTCACGGTCCGCGCGGCTACCCCCGTCGGAGGTTCGAGTCCTCCGTCGCGCGCGCGCGCGCGCGTGTGTGTGTGTGTGTGTGTGTGTGTGTGTGTGTGTGTGTGTGTGTTGTCCATAGCGTAAGTTAGTTTCAGTTAGATTAAGTAGTGTGTAAACTTAGGGACCGGTGACCTAAGCAGTTTGGTCCCATAAGTTCTTACCACAAATTTACAATTTTTTTGCAGTTAGACACCCGTGTGGAGTAAGACAGAGTAAGTGCCAAATGCCTTGCGCTGTGAACTGGAAGCTATTCGGTCTGTGTACAGCACGCAGCAGTGAATTTGTATACGGTTAATGGTTATTCTCGATTTTGCAGAGGTTTTGCCACTGAATCTCTCTGTCGTCAAGGTGTTTCACTGTAGAAGCTAAGTACACCACTGAGTGAATCGGCAGTATCTTCTTGGTGGATTGCACACATGTTACGCGATAGAATGTTTATCACACTATACGCCAACTGGAATCGCAGTTTTTCTATGTCATTGCGACAATTCTCCCATCAAAATAAGGAGCACTACATCACGAATCGCAAAGAATCTTGTAAATGTAGTCATCTCAAATGCCCCAACTGAACCTCATCGAATATAATTGGTTGTGAACCATATCAGTACGTCCAAACACACTATAAGAAACAATACGGCGTGGAAGGCTGAGAACAAATTCCGCTTTCCACGTATCAGGTCTTAATGACAGACCTCATCCAAGGATATGTAAAAAAGTTAGGTCGCCGCCGGAGTGGCCGAGCGGTTCTAGGCGCTATAGTCTGGAACCGCGCGACCGCTACGGTCGCAGGTTCGAATCCTGCCTCGGGGCCGGCCGGTGTGGCCGACCGGTTCTAGGCCCTACAGTCTGGAACCGCGCGACCGCATCGGCCGCAGGTTCGAATCCTGCCTCGGGCATGGATGTGTGTGATGTCCTTAGGTCAGTTAGGTTTAAGTAGTTCTAAGTTCTAGGGGACTGATGACATCAGCAGTTAAGTCCCATAGTGCTCAGAACAATTTGAAAGTAAGGTCGTATGGCATTGTTCATAGACAAAGATAAACATATTCTCAGCTTAGTAGTGACAATGGAAGAACCACCTTATATCTGAAACGGCATTTTCAGTCGCCACGATCAAAGGTTTGGACTTAATTAAAAGAAATGTCGTTTACGTGACACGTTTCCAGTATCGGTTGTCCAACAACGTTTGGGCAAGATGCGTTGGTGACTGCCTGCTTGGACCATTGCAACTTCCTTGTACGACTACGTGGTGGCAACTGGACACATTTTCTTCTTCCTGGACGACTGAAGTATGTTCCGCCGGTGACGGGAAAGAAGATGATTGAATCCCTGCATTCTAAAATCGTGCGGTGGCTCGCTATTTAAATAAATATTATCTCAGGCGGTGGACAAAACGAAACAGAAATGATGTATAACCAGTGGAATCTACAAATCTCATACCCTTTTACCTACTGTGGTGTCACATGAGGGAGTTTGTATATTGATGATGACATAATACAAAAAAACAACTGCGAAATGTCACAGTGGCTGCAGTAAGTACGAGCGGAGGTGTGCCACAACTTTTCCAACTAGAGATACAGTCTTAGTCTAAAATAGATGACCTGTGTTCTGCAAACAATGGTAGCTACTTGGAACATCTACTGGGATTGTAAAACCTCTTTTTTGGAGCCTAAATTAAAATCTCTGCGACATGGTTCAAATGGCTCTGAGCACTATGGGACTAAACATCGGTGGTCATCAGTCCCCTAGAACTTAGAACTAATTAAACCTAACCAACCTAAGGACATCACACACATCCATACCCGAGGCAGGATTCGAACCTGCGACCGTAGCAGTCGCGCGGTTCCGGACTGAGCACCTAGAACCGCTAGACCACCGCGGCCGGCTCTCTGCGACATAAATGCTGTTATCATCTGAGCTGTTTCCCGATTCTCAAAAAACATGCGGTCATGAAAATATTTTGAAAAGAGGCTTTTAGTTTTTTTTTTTTCAGTATAGATTCTATCCTATCACTTTGTAATCAACAAAGATGAGCAACCATCCGCGAACGGTGTCACGGAGCGCTATTGACGCAATCATGTACATATATTGTAAATAGTAACGACTCCGCAAATATTATTTAGTTTAGGGCAAAAGGTGCTTTCCCAATAGACGACTCTTCTGTTCTAAAAGTGATGTGACAGGTTCTGTGGACGGTTGTAGTTGTTAACAAGTTACGCGAGCCGTCACTCCGTGGTGGTGTCAGTCCCCTGGGCCTGTCGGTGTACTTTTGTATTTGGACGAGGCCGGTCCGTGGGGACTGACAGTGCACTTTTTGCAACGGACTGCTGTATGCTCTCATGATGATCATACAGGTCAATAGCAGTTTTTCCTGCATTATATTCAGTAACAATTTTTGGTTTTCGAGAAATCCCTCTTTTGGTTGTCACATTTTTCATTACACTCGAATATTTGACGGAAAGAATCAAACCTCTCTTTTGTCTTTCCATTTCAGAACCGTAATTCCTTGACTATTCTCTTTTTTAATCACTTCACCGCGTTTCAGTTTGGTCGTTAGAATTTCTTTGCGATTTAAGTATTTCGGCAGGTTCATAACAGTTTTGAAAACTTTTCTTCAGTACCTCGATTACGAACTGAACTTCTGAACGAATTGAACTTCTTAGAGACGATCTGAAACATCAACTTTTTTTAATTGTATTGCGTTATATTGATAATTTTTACTTATGGACCGTCTAATTACAACTGACAAACACAATTTTCGTGCCATATGCGTTTAGTCTTTATTCTTTGCAAGGCAATTCAGCGGCAGGTTTCGTGGGTGTTGTTCAACATGTTGTGTTTTTGTTCCATTTTCGGCGCTGTTCTTCTTCTTGTAATGGCCATTTGAGATTCTGTTTTTCAGACTTCACAGCACCAGGAACTGAATACTTGTTTCAATGATTACACCAACCAACACATAACATTAAAACAAGTATGGAGTTCCTAATGCTGCGAGGTCTACAAAACAAAATTTCAAATGGTTCAAATGGCTCTAAGCACTATGGGACTTAACATCTGAGGTCATCAGTCCCCTAGGCTTGGAACTACTTAAACCTAACTAACCTAAGGACATCACACACAGCCATGCCCGAGGCAGGATTCGAACCTGCGACTGTAGCAGCAGCGCGGTTCCGGACTGAAGCGCCTAGAACCGCTCGGCCACAGCGGCCGCCACAAAATTTCAAATGGCATTTATAAGAAGATAAAAATCGCAAAAAACGGAAAAAACATAACATGTGGAACAACATTCACGAAACCTCCAAATGAAGATGCTTGCAAAGAATAAAGGGGAAACGCATATGGCACGAAAATTAGACAGTCCAAAAGCAAAAAATTATCGACACACCATAATATAATGTGCAACTGAGGACGAGAGGACTACAAAACTTGAAATGCGACTTTTTGTTCTCTGCGAAATACAGCATTCTCAACAGAATTTCGAAACTATCTCTGCTAATTACCTTTCGCGGTAATGTTTGAATAAACATTGGATCCTGGGACCAATATTAATGCATGGATGGAAGACTCACCAACGCCACCCACAAAATCAATCCTAAAAATCGGTTTATTTCATCTTGTTCGTCGGTATCCATTGATTTAAATGTTTGGAAACCACTATTGTTTGTATAATTCATCGCTTACTTTGGCACCGTGGGCACTCGCAAAATGCACAGTCTTGAGTTGGTTGCCTCGTGGATCACATCACTTACTTTGATCACTTAACTGAACCATTAGACGAATTACCAATGTCAGATGATGGCAGTCGCATTACACAGCGACTTTACGTGGTACAAATAATGCACTCTATAAATAACAGTCTTCTCCTCGAGACTTTTCGGAAATAATCGCGGCGAAACTAGCTCCTCCTTACACAACTGTGGCTTCCTCTGATTGGTCGACCCTTACCATATCATGCCCGTTTATACACCAACTCATCTACCGTAAAGTGGTGTACTTAGATTGTGTATACTTGCCCAGCTCGGAGGCCGTTACCGACCGAATTTTTTTCCACCGTACGCCTGTGTCCTTGTGGGCATGTACAGCGTGGCCGTCCGACGGGTTGCCGCCCCGGCAGGCGCACCATTACATGTCCGTTCCTACGCTGCAGCCGCTGGAACACAGACCGTGCTTTTGAACGTCAACGTTGAGCGTGCAGAGTTCAACGTTCTGTTGAACGCTCAAAAATTATTCTCCTTGTGCACACGGTACGTATCCCCCGACGTGGTATTCGCCACTGCAGTGCGCTCCTGGGGCAGTTGTCCTATGTGATTGGCTCTCAGATCCCACTGTTTACGAAATGGACAGTCGTAAAATTCCTGTGTAATTCTACTGAAACGCACATTTCCGCCGTTATCTATATGCTAGTCAGACTGTTCTGTCTTAAGTATACGTAAATAACAATTTCGATATCTATGAACATAGTACGAGGCAAAAAGGAAAGCACAATGTCCAGTCAGTAAGGACCTCGGCTTACAAAAATCTATTACAAATAGTGCGATGCAAATTTACAATAGTTATTCACGTACATTATTTCATCATTCTAAATTTTTTCTAAAACCCTAACTTCATTTGTACTTGATCACTGTTTCTACTCACTAGCACAATCTTTACAACATGTGAAATACTAAATTTGAAACAAGGAAGTGCGTAATATCTTACTAAAAGTAGCGTAAGCTTTCTTGTAGGGAAAGTCAAACAAACAAATTCATCTCTCAGAAAAAGCAGACTTACAGTAGGGGTGACAGAAATCATGCGGTAACTCCCAATATCGTGTCGGACCTCCTTTTGACCGGTGTAGTGCAGCAATTCGACGTGCCCTGGACTCAAGAAGTCAGAAGTCCCCTGCTGAAATGTTGAGCTATGATGCCTCCATAGTTGTCCATAATTGCGAAAGTGCTGCCGGTGTACGATTTTGTGCACGAAATGGCATCTCGATTACGTTCCATAAATGTTCGATGGGATTCACGTCGGGCGATCTAGGTGGGTAAATCATTCGCTCAAATTGTCCAGAATGTTCTCCAAACCAATCGCGAACAACTGTGGCCCAGTTACATGCTTGGGAGCATGATTTCCATGAATAGCTGCAAATGGTCTCCAAATAGCCGGCTCTCTTGGACCAGAGGACCTAGTCCATTCCATGTGAACACAGCCCATACCATCACGGACCCACCACCTACTTATACAGTGAATTGTCGACAACTTGGGTTAATGGCTTCGTGCGGTTTGCACCACAATCACACCCTACCATCAGCTCTTACAAAATGAAATCGGGACTCATCTGACCTGAGGAAAAGTTGACTTCTGCGCTAGATACGCTTGGTTCCTACTACAAAGCCAATAATCTAAAGCCAAATCTCAACACGACTCAGGTGTGCGCATTTCACTTGAAGAATAGAGAAGCTCGGCGGGAAATGGACGTTACATGGCAAGGCAAACGATTGGAGCATTGTTCAACACCAGTATATCTGGGCGTTACCCTTGACCGAACTCTGTCCTTCAAAAAACATTGCCATAACACCAGGCTGAAAGTTAGTTCACGGAATAACATCTTGAGGAAGCTCACATCCACACCCTGGGGAGCAAGCTTCCCGTCCTGAAAATTTCGGCTCTTGCTTTGTGTGTGTCCGCTGTAGAGTATGCTTCACCTGTGTGGAGTGCATCCACTCACACCAGACAGGTTGATATTGCAATCAATGAGACCGTCAAAATCTTGTCGGGATGTACGAAGCAAACTCCAGTCGATAAAATCTACCCGATTGTTGGAATAACTTCCCCCACTATTAGAAGGGTTGTTGCTGCTGATGTAGAGAGGGCTATGCAAACTTATGATCCCCGACATCCACTGCATGATCATTAGGCTTTAGTCCGTCGACTGAAATCGTGAAAGAGCTTCATCGCCAGGACTGAACACTAGAGGGAACACCAGAGTCTAACCGCATCACCGGGTGGACGAGCAAGCTACCACGTGATATTCCTGTAAAGGAAGAGCTAACTCAGGAAACGACTTGCCCTACCCTATTTGGAGATCGCTCAATTGTCTTTGGGTGGGCGTTCCTCTTTGCAAGACCAACATGCAAAAACGGGGCTTCTTCCAGCTGACGGAGATACATCCTGCGGGTGCGGAACAACACCAGACCCGGCCCACCTGCTAATTTGTCCTCAACTTAAACAACCCTACACAACACAGGACTTGATCGAGGGAAACAACAAGGCCATCGGAGTTGCTACCTTCTGGAAAAGCTGACCGGACACGGAAATGAAATGAATGATCTGACTTGAGCACGGTTTTCCAGTAGTCTTGGAGTCCAACTGATGTGGTCACGAGCCCAGGAGAGATGCTGCAGTTGATGTGTTCTTAGCAAAGGAACTCGCGTCGGTCGTCTGCTGCCATTGCCATTAACGTCACATCTCGCCGCACTGTCCTGAAGAATACGTTCGTCGTACGTCCCACATTGATTTCTGCAGTTATTTCATGCTGACTTGCTTGTCTGTTGGCACTGACAACTCTACGCAAACGTAGCTGCTCCCAGTCGTTAAGTGAAGGCCGTCGGCCACTGCGATGTCCGTGGTGAGAGGTTATGCCTGAAATTTGGTACTGTCGGCACACTCTTGACACTGGATCTCGGAATACTGAATTCCATAACGATTTCCGAACTGAATGTCCCATGCGTCTACCATTCCGCGATCAAAGCCTGTTAATTCCCGTCGTGCGGCCACAATCACGTCCGAAACCATTTCACATAAACCACTTTAGTAGGAAAGACAGCACCGCCGATACACCGCCCTTTCGTACCTTGTTACGCGATACTGCCGTCATCAGTATCTGTGGATATTGCTACCCCATAACTTTTGTGTCTTCAGTGTATATTTACGTTACATCGAATGTTGTAGAATATTTTCTGTTAAACTAGTAATAAAGTATCAGAAGCTATTAGAAAACGAGAAGATTAGTATACAAATGTTTGGGTCCAGTAGAACGCGAACCAGCAACACATCATACGTCACATAACGTTTCTGCTTTTCTACTGCTCATTAGCTACACTGATCATAAATGATCTACGACCATACTTTTCGTCTTAACGTCTCCTGAAAGTTTAATCGTAGGTATGTTACTATCATTTAACTATAAGAAATAGTACTAAGAACAATGGGTTTTAAATGAATCCTCAATATTCCTTTGCCTTGAAACGGCATACTTTCATAATATGCAAGTTACAATAATTCTTTAGCCAACAATATGTTTCCCGTCACTTTATTAGAACACGTCGTGCAATTAACAACGGTTTTTCCACAGATTGGCAATTTTCTGGAGCTTAGAAACAGTATATACGCATATGGGCTTCAACTGAAAGCCAAAATGGCGTCTTGCGACTCTGTACTGAAGAGAGGCGGCGTCATATGACGTAGGTGGCATTTTTCCATTTCATTGATCTACTCCCAAACGCGCTTTCAGAATATCTGACATGCTAAATATTGTCATGCACGTTCGGAAACACTCAGCTCAACGTGCACTTCCCATGTTGTGACGTCAGAAATTCGGCACACTCAACGCTCGAATGCGTGGTCCACGTGCCGGCGGCTTAACACAAGTCAAGTACTCGTCGGCATGCCGCTTCAACGGAAAACAACGTAAAATCGATTCCGCGCCCAACGTGATGGCGCTTTTACAGTGTGCCCGACAGCGACGCAGAGACACGAAGAAGAGGGCGCAAGGAATCGCAATAGAAAAAAAAATCTCTCGCGTTAAATTAAACGAAGGATGACTATGAAATAGCTGCAGCTAACTCACCGGAGAGCTGAGAGGAGGCGCCGGAGGCGGCGGCGGGAAAGGGCCCGGCGGCTCTTCGGGGGCGGAGAGCGCAGGCCGCGGACGGCTGCCTCCGCCCGGTGGCGGCGGGGGCGGAGGAGGTGGCGGCTCGGGCACCGAGAGCGGGCGTCGCAGCGGCAGCGACGAAGGCCTCTGCGGAGGCGGCTGCTGCTGCTGACCAGGCGGCGACGTGCCGGCGGCGGAGGCAGACTGGGGGCGGCCGCAGCAGCAGGGTGAGCCGGGGGCGGGCGCCTGCGCCGCGCCCGCGGCCGACATCTTCAGCGACGCCGGGTAGCTCGTGTGCAGCAGGTAGGCGCTGTTCTCGACGCGCAGGATCGCCTCGCACGCCGCCTTGTCATGCACGTTCTGCAACAGAACGACGAAGTGTAGGAGGCGGTCAGGAAAGGCCGATCTTTGTGTCCGACGGTGAGGTCTGTAGTATCCGTACTACAGTAGAGAGAGAGGGGGAGGGAGGGGGGGGGAGAGCGGGGATATTAAACTTTCAGATAGGCAGTTCATTCCCAAAACGCACTATAAAAGAAAATATTGTACGTGGACTAAGAGAAACAGCTGAAATACGACTACCAGGGCAAGTAACTGCGAGTTGCTGGAGCTGCAGCAGGAGACTACGTTAGAGTTTGCGACATGTGCGCTCCCTCTGATTTGTCCAAGACACTACTGGGGAAGCGCTGGCCGCGGGCCGACCCGAGGAAACGGAGGAGTCGGTCGCGTGACGAACTGGCGCCGGTCAGCAGAGACGGAGTTACTGACTAGTGCGCTCTGGATAGGTACTCCCGGTACATTCGTTGGAAGAGATGAGAAAGTGGACGAGGCGTCCATTCGGAGAAACCGGCAAATGAACTAACGTAATAGTATACCTAGAGTTCCAAGGCTACCTAGGATAACGTAAACTATTGTAGGTAAGCGTAGACTACGGTAGATTTCCTAGTAGCTGTGGTCAAGGTAAGGTTGTACCTGCGTCACCTCTACATTAGGAGTGTTGCACACCTACCGGGCGTTACCTCATAACGATCACTTTCTTTGCGTATGTTGTCGGTGTCTTACTAGACTCCCCTAATAATTGGAAGTGGTGAACCGTTTAGAAATTGAGTGACGATATATAAAGGGCCAGGTAACCAAGAGAATATTTTTGTTCTACATAGATATCCTGTCTGATACTTAAAAGTAAACAGTATTTATAGCAAAATTGAAATTTTCAATGTTTAATTCAGATTGTATTCGAAAATTGTCGATGTGTACTGTGAAACAGACGGGTGTTGTAGTAAACATTAAGAAAACAATACAGATTTATCATACAGCGCTAGAAAAGCTTACCTCGACAAAAACCTGAGGAATAACGCAAAACAAAAAGTACATCAAACATCGCTTCGATAGTTCGTCAAACTTACGTAAAACATGTATGTGTTATTCATTAACAACGTTTGCATTTACCAGTAATAACAGGAAACTCTTGGCTTCTATCATGGGGCAGAACGTTCTGTTAAGTACAAAATAACAACAATAATTATATATTTTTTACATTTGTGTATGTAATCCGTACTTGCATAAAAATAATTGCTTTTGTTACACAAATGCGCAGATGTTATGCGATCAACTAATTTTTATTACTTATAAAACGCAATTTATACTCTGGAAGGATTTAAAATAGACAACAGACTAACACTGAATGATGAGCGGTTTTAATTATGTGCAAAAAAAGGGGGAAAAAAGCAAAGAGAAGTCGTGGGCTCTCAGTTTCCATTTATGTTTCATTCCCTAGAAGTGCTACAAATACTGTCGGTGATCCTACCATTTATTACGTGATTTATGCAGCGCATCTTTACGTATACCTCAAGTGCCATAAGAAAAGCATTACGTATGTCAGAAACATCTAGCAGTTTTTCTTTTAAGTGGAGAATCGAATCTTTTTTTCTGAACGCTTTTAATGTAACTAAATTCATTTTAATATAAATGCTCAAAATAAAACAATTTTACTATGGACAAAAATACGTATCGTTTAATTATTTACGCTATACTGTTACCAGCCACATTTATATTTATTTTGTGTTTAACTTAACATAAAGCTAAGCGTTTCGAACATGTTCTGTTTACCTTCACGCATCTACAGATGCAGACATGTATGCTATTTAATGATAAAATGCCAGTAAATCTAAAGTAACACAGAAATCCTTTTACCTACAGCTTTGTGCTGTGGACAACCTTATCCTACATGCACTGTTACGAATTTCGATGTTTCGTTCTCCTTGCCTACCAAAAGATAGCAAATTTTAAAGACTTCTCTTCGCCTACGCCTATGCATTTCTAATTTCTCTGAAACATACATAAAACACTATACGAAATATGTCCGTCAGAAACAGGAGATAGCCAGCTATCTAAAGCTCCTTCATTTCCTTTCCCACCTGGTGAAGCTCCAAATTACGTCTTAATGGGAATGATATGTCTGTCTCCAGAAAAAGCGCTCCGCGGCCAGCACTATGACACCTGGACCACTGAAGAGGAGGGGGGAAAAAAATGTCAGCTGCTTCGCAACATATTATAACCTCCAACTTATAAGTTTAGTCTGGCTTCCAGACTAGACGATATTGCGTATCATACGCGTTTGATGGTCAGCGGAGATGGAAAACAGTTTCGCACTTAAATTTACAACCGCTCTCGGTTCAGAAAATAGCATGCACTTCGTTTAAACGTCTCATTTACTAACTCGTTCTCCACAGCCAACATACAGTAAGCTAACTGATTTAGGGCCAAGATATTCAGCATGCTGTGCAATAAGTTGATTATACACGAATAAGCCAAAACGTTATGACCACTCGCCAACGCTTGGCTGAATGCCTCCTGTTGGTTTTGCGGGAAAGTGACACAACAAAGAAAGTATGTAAAGGGAGAAGAGACTAGAGAGGGATTATTCTGGAAACCACAAATGCGGAAATTCACCGACAAAAGCGAGTTTGACTACTGTAGTAACCATCTATGGAAAGTGGTTGACGGACGGTGGAATCACGAGTACGTGGCAAGCTGTTACATCCACACCTAATTACAGAACGTGGTCGGAAGCTCGCCCGCTCTGTAAAACAGCATAGGCGGCGATATGGGCTCTGAGCACTATGGGACTTAACATCTATGGTCATCAGTCCCCTAGAACTTAGAACTACTTAAACCTAACTAACCTAAGGACATCACACAACACCCAGTCATCACGAGGCAGAGAAAATCCGTGACCCCGCCGGGAATCGAACCCGGGAACCCGGGCGTGGGAAGCGAGAACGCTACCGCACGACCACGAGCTGCGGACGGCGATATGGGGCAGATCTGATGTTTCGCAGCGCACGTTATTAAACGAGGGGCTCCGCAGCAGACGACCCCTTTTTGGTTCCATGTCGATCCAACGAAATCGTCAATTACGGCTGCAGTGGGCACGGGATCATCGAGTCTGGACGTGGACCAATGAAAAAATGTCGTTTCTCGGATGAATTTAATTTCCTGTTACATCGAGTTGCAGGTCGTGACCGTATACGCAATCATGCAGGTGAATGGCCGCCCAAAACATGAACCGCGCCAGGATGAAGGCCAACAAGGGTGTTATTGTTTTATGGAGGGCATTCAGTGGGTTTCCATGGGACCTGTGATAGTAATCGAAGGCACCATGACAGCTGTGGATTGGTGAACATTATTGAGGATCATTTTCATGCTTGATGTCTTCTCCGACAGCGATGGAACCTTGCAGCGCAATATCTGTCCCTGTCACAAGGCCAGAAACGTGCATCAGTAGTGTGAGAAGTGTGATACAGAATTCACACTGATGTTTCAGCCATCGAATTCCCCTGATATGAATCCAATGAAACACATGTGGGACGCTATCGGGAGCCAGCTCCGTGCCCACAAACAACCGGCCCGTACTTTATGGGGACAACAAGACCTGTGCGCAGACAACTGGTGCCAAATACCTCCGAAAACTTCCCAAAGACTTATCGAATCCATTACACGCAGAATCACTTTTGTATTGCGTTCCAAAAATGGGCCACCATGCTATTAAGCGGGTGGTCACAATTCGGCTCGCCAGTATATACAAAGATTTCTGGAAAGGCAAAGAATGGAAAATCCAGGATGAAATGTAACAATATTATGAGAAGGAAAGTCGCTACTCACCATACAGTGGAGATGCTGGGTCGCACATAGGCACAACAAAAAGACTCTCACAATTAATGCTTTCGCCCATTAAGGCCTTCGTCAACAATAGACACACACACACACACACACACACACACACACTCACTCACTCACGCAAACGTAACTCACACACATGACTCGTGTCGTCGACACGAGTTGTGTGTGTGTGTGTGTGTGTGTGTGTGTGTTGACGAAGGTTTTAATGGCCGAAAGCTTTAATTGTGAGAGTCTTTTTGTTGTGCCTATGTGCGACCCAGCATCTCCGCTATATGATGAGCAGCAACTTTCCTTCCTGTGCGGCTGATCCCGGCGGAGGTTCGAGCTCTCTCCCTCGGGCATGGGTGTGTGTGTTTGTCCTTAGGATAATTTAGGTTAGGTTGTGTGTAAGCTTACGGACTGATGACCTTAGCAGTTAAGTCCCATAAGATTTCACACACATTTTTGAACTTTCCTTCGGATAATATTGATTTCTGGAAAGTGTTCGACATTGTACCGGCAGACGATTAAAAATGGTCCGATATTACGAAATAGACTCTCAAATACGTGAATGACTTCACGATTTTTTTGATGAACAGGCTCCAGTAAGTTGTCCTGGGTAGCGAGTGTTCATCGGAGACAAAAGTAACGTCACGAGTGTCACATGGAAGTGCGATAGGACCTCATGTTCTCTATTTAACGTTCACTTAAGCGCAATAAGGGAACCACACCCCAACCACGCAAAACTGGTTAGTTAGGTTTAAGTAATTCTAAGTTCTAGGGGACTGATGATCTCATAAGTTAAGTCCCATAGTGCTCAGAGCCATTTTGTCCCGGTTGAAGATATCAAAATGCATACCATTATCATCGAATTAAGTTTCTCATAGTTCGGTATCAGGTACCGCAATTACATGTATCTTGCCAACTGAAATAAAAATAAACTAAGGAAATACTGAGCTTTTTAGAATCCACGGAGCGCGCCTGCAATCACTGTCTCGCAGAAAATAACTCAATTCTGTACTACTTTCGTCTACATTATCGATAAATACTCAAATCTATTGGCGTTAGTTTCAATCGAGTACTGACATCGACGTGGGAACACAGTGCCACAATACGGTAGAACAAACCGTATTACACAGGTCATTTTCCACCGCTGTACGTGATGCTATTTAGATGCACACTCTCTCGATTGTGGAGAAAGCTCAGGTTTGTGTTACCCCTTGGGTACCAAAGCGCAAGAGAGAAACAAAACACACGAGATCGTAAACATCAATTTAAAAGAAACAACGAAAGAGATAAATAAATAAACAAGCTGACACTTGCAGAAACTAGCAGTTGACAGCAGAGATCAAGCAGCTCTGTGAAAGGAAACAACAGAATATCAACGACAGCAAAAGGAAGATTTCTGCCATAAACAAACAACGAAAATTTATCGTACTATTATCATGGAGCCAGCAGTTGCGCAAAAACGTATGTAACTGCAAGTAAAGAACTGTTCTACATCTGGTTATTCTAGGAGCAACAAGCCGGTACGGTAACAGCTTTAAATTTAGATGATTGGACGTACAAAAAAACAAAAACAAAATTCTGACTCTCTCAGCCGGCCAGGATGGCCGTGCGTTTCTAGGCGCTACAGTCTGGAACCGCGCGACCGCTACGGTCGCAGGTTCGAATCCTGCCTCGGGCATGGATGTGTGTGATGTCCTTAGGTTAGTTAGGTTTAAGTAGTTCTAAGTTCTAGGGGACTGATGACCTCAGAAGTTAAGTTCAAATGGTTCAAACGGCTCTGAGCACTATGGGACTTAACATCTATGGTCATCAGTCCCCTAGAACTTAGAACTGCTTAAACCTAACTAACCTAAGTACATCACACACATCCATGCCCGAGGCAGGATTCGAACCTGCGACCGTAGCAGTCGCGCGGTTCCGGACTGAGCGCCTAGAACCGCTAGACCAAGAAGTTAAGTCCCATAATGCTCAGAGCCATTTGAACCATTTTGAGTTTCTCAGGCGACTTCGTGCTATTCTTCAGAATTCTTTAGAATAATGATACGATGTGCATCTGCTTGATTAGTTGGGAAAATTAGAAAGAATTTTCTACGTTGAAGAGTTAAACAACTAGTTTTTAATGTAAGCAGTACACCAAGCGAGTGCTCAAAATAGCTACCACGGCTGTACAGAGTAAATGACGTAAAATACTCTTTAGGTTGTGCTCCATTACTTTGCTAAAATACATTTTCATGCGTATCATCAAAAAGCTGCTGTAAAACTGCATTTTGCTGCAGCTAGCTTGACTACGTCACCATCTGGCGACTTTAACACGTTAACTGCCACGACGTCACAGGCGGTCACAGCAGAGCCTCACGCTTCACGCCGAGACCAGGTAGTGGAAGAGCCATCACTATGCGTGCGGCAGTCAACGAGTTAAACGAAATACTTGAAACTATTGCAGCACAATACAATTTCATAGTAGTTTTTTAGTGGTACATATAAAAATGTAAACTATTTAATTTTGCTTCTGTAAGTATAATCGCATGCATGTATTGCACCTCAACAACACCTTAACAACATTATGGTGAATGCCGCAAAGGAATGTGTAGAGAAATCTTCGAAAAATTATAAATGTAAAATACAATTATGTTTATGGGTGATGAGAGTGTTGTGTTGGCAATATGCAGTTTGGGAGTACATGAATGTAAAAAGGTATCCAGTGTAGCGAAGTGTGATGGCAATAACCAATGTTTCACTCTTAAAGATGAATCTGCTGTTGACAAAGCTACAGAACGGACATACCTTTCGATATAATACTGGCGTGCTAAAAAGCTAATGAGTGATGTTGCAATTTGCCGGGAAATCATTACACAACTCCTTCGATATGGACGGCCGATATTTGGTTACATGCATTGGAATGTACCCGCAATACAATTAGTGTTGGGTGGCTAATGTGTATCGTGTAATTGGAACAGTCAGCCAGCTTGGATAATCAGATCCACTAAAGAAGTGTCTTCTAAGGCGCTTGTTCGCCCGATTCTTGAGTATGGTTCATCTGTCAGGAAGCGCTATCAGGTAGGACTGATAGAGGAGATAGAGAAGATCCAACGAAGAGCGCTGCGTTTCGTCACGGGATCGTTTAGCTAGCGAGAGAGCATTACGGAGAATCTAAACAAACTCCACTGGCAGACGTTGCAAGAGACGCGTTGTGCGTCATGGAGAGATTTCCTATTCAAGAGGAGTCGGACAACATATACCTTCCCACCACATACATTTCGCGTATTGACCACGAAGAGGAAATTCGAGAAATTAGAGCCAATACAGAGGCTTACCGAGAATCATTCTTGCCACGCACTATTCGCTAGTGGAACAGGGTTAGTGGGATCAGATAGTAGTACCGAAAGTACCCTCCGCCAGACACCATTAGGTGGCATGCAGAGTATGACGTAGATGTAGATAAGTACTTTGCGTTCTAACAAATGAACACGCTACCGTATTTACCGTATAAGAATGATGTTCAGACTATGTGGTGCAGGATTTGCGTTGTTAGTGTCACGACTTGCCGTTAGGCGCCAGTGCTGGTACGGCGACGTAGGGGTGAAATACAAGGATCAGTCCGCACTAGTTTCAGACTGCTAACAGGTGTCTGGACAAGGTGAGCAGGGTCTTACTCGTAAAGCTGCTTCATCAAAACAACAGTAACAGTGTCGCTGCGCTTCGCGAGTCTCGACGCGTTAAAGGAATACTGAGAGGTCCTCTTCCCGCACAGGGGTTGAAGAATATTGGAAGGTCGAATTAAATAACGATGTGGGACTTTGTCCTGGAAAAGGCCAGTTTGTGCCACAAATTGTTGAAGAAGTTACTGTTCAAAAAATGGTTCAAATGGCTCTGAGCACTATGGGACTTAATTCCTAAGGTCATCAGTCCCCTAGAACTTAGAACTACTTAAACCTAACTAACCTAAGGACATCACACACATCCATGCCCGAGGCAGGATTCGAACCTGCGACCGTAGCGGTCGCGCGGATCCAGACTGTAGTGCCTAGAACCACACGGCCACTCCGGCCGGCGAAGTTACTGTTGCCAAGACTAAGAATGCTGGACACAACATGCGATCTTCAAGCAATGCACGAGCTGTGTCACACGAGCTGAACATACCGTGGCCCACCGTTATTTCGGGCAGCATTAGAGAATCTCTAGTGCTGTTTCAGGGTGTCGTGGATACAGACGGTCGTCGCGTCGAGCAACGTTTGTAAGCTGGAAGGTACACATGGTACGCAATTAACAAATGTTACCGTCTCATATGGAAATTAAGACGCGTTTCAAGCAATGTTTGATTCGTTATTTCTCATCCGCATATCCTTAAAAATGTTACCACTGAGTTTCACTGTGCTACGATCATTCGTTTGTTGTGGGGGTTCTCTCAAGTAGCGAAAGTTTATTACACTACTGGCCATTAAAATTTTACACCAAGAAGAAATGCAGATGATAAACGGGTATTCATTGGACAAATATATTATACTAGAACTGACATGTGATTACATTTTCACGCAATTTGGGTGCATAGATCCAGAGAAATCAGTACCCAGAACAACCACCTCTGGCCGTAATAACGGCCTTGATACGCCTGGGCATTGAGTCAAACAGAGCTTGGATGGCGTGTACAGGTACAGCTGCCCATGCAGCTTCAACATAATACCACAGTTCATCAAGAGTAGTGACTGGCGTATTGTGACGAGCCAGTTGCTCGGCCACCATTGACCAGACGTTTTCAATTGGTGAAAGATCTGGAGAATGTGCTGGCCAGGGCAGCAGTCTAACATTTCCTGTATCCAGAAAGGCCCGTACAGGACCTGCAACATACGGTCGTGCATTATCCTGCTGAAATGTAGGGTTTCGCAGGGATCAAATGAAGGGTAGAGCCACAGGTCGTAACACATCTGAAATGTAACATCCACTATTCAAAGTACCGTCAATGCGAACAAGAGGCGACCGAGACGTGTAACCAATGGCACCCCATACCATCACGCCGCGTGATACACCAGTATGGCGATGACGAATACACGCTTCCAATGTGCGTTCACCGCGATGTCGCCAAACACAGATGCGACCATAGTGATGCTGTAAACAGAACCTGGATTCATCCGAAAAAATGACGTTTTGCCATTCGTGCACCCAGGTTCGTCGTTAAGTACACCATCGCAGGCGCTCCTGTCTGTGATGCAGCGTCAAGCGTAATCGCAGCCACGGTCTCCGAGCTGATAGTCCATGCTGCTGCAAACGTCGTCGAACTGCTCGTGCAGATGGTTGTTGTCTTGCAAACGTCCCCATCTGTTGACTCAGCGATCGAGACGTGGCTGCACGATCCGTTACAGCCATGCGGATAAGATGCTTGTCATCTCGACTGCTAGTGTAGTAATACGAGGCCGTTGGGATCCAGCACGGCGTTTCGTATTACCCTCCTGAACCCACCGATTCCATATTCTGCTAACAGTCATTGGACCTCGCCCAACGCGAGCAGCAATGTCGCGATATGATAAACCGCAATCGTGATAGGCTACAATCCGACCTTTATCAAAGTCGGAAACGTGATGGTACGCATTCCTCCTCCTTACACGAGGCATCACAACAACGTTTCACCAGGCAACGCCGGTCAACTGCTGTTTGTGTATGAGAAATCGGTTGGAAACTTTCCTCATGTCAGCACGTTGTAGGTGTCGCCACCGGTGCCAACCAATTGTGAATGCTCTGAAAAGCTAATCACTTGCATATCACATCATCTTCTTCCTGTCGGTTTAATTTCGCGTCTGTGGCACGTCAGCTTCGTGGTGTAGCAATTTTAATAGCCAGTAGTGTATAACCACCTTGTATTTATGGCTAAGAAACACATTCTTACGAGTAAATACATGAAGAGAGAAACACTTAAGTACTTCGCAATATCGTTTACGAAGAGGAAGCTCGCCTACGCATGTAAAAGCTAAACAGTGGGGAAGCTACAAAGACCTGACTGGAGGCAACAGAAATGAAGAAGTGGCGAAAAATGACTATATATTGGATAGAAAGAAACACAAATCTAGAATTATTATGGAAAATAAAAGGGGGAAACAAGTCTTCTTCTCCTTCTTCTTCTTCTTAGTGTGCCTGTCCGCTTCGGAAGCTGGCGATCACCAGGGCTATTCTGTCTTAAAACAGTTCTTCAGAGCTAATATTAAACCAAGATCTAAGGTTGTCGAGCCAGGAAATTCTTCTTCGTCCCGGAGGTCTCTTTCCCTCGATTTTTCCTTGCAGTATACGTTGAAGCAGCTCATATCTTTTTTGATTCCTCATGAAGTGAAGTGGCCAAGGTATTGTAGTTTGCGACACTTGATGATGTTGATCAGCTCTGGGCTTCTGTCAACTGGACGTAGAACCTCGACGTCTGTCACTTTTTGAGTCCATGATGTTCTCAACATTCTTTTGTATAGCCAGAGTTCAAGGCTTGGAGTCTGGCAGTGGTTGCCTTTGTGAGGGTCCATGCTTCCACACCATACATGACAACTGAGAACATACAGCACCTGGAGAGCGGCATTTTTGTGTTCATGGTAAGATCGTGACTCATTAAGGCTGAGCTAATCGAGTTGAAAACATTCCTCGCCTTTCCGATGCGACACTTATCTCCTGCGAGTTGTCCCACGCTTCGTTAATGATGGTGCCCAGATACGGGTACCGTGAAACTCGCTCTACGCTTGTGCCATTGATGTACAGATTCACACCAAGAATGTTCTTCCTGCTGATGATCATAAATTTTGTTTTGTTTGTGCTGATGTCCAAGCCGTATTTCTTGCTTGTCTCAGAAATTTTGTTTATCAGCTTCTGCAGCCCTTCCATTGTATCCGCAAACACCATGGTGTCACCTGCATAACGAAAATCGTTGAGGTTAAAGAGTATCGGTGATATTATACAGCCCTGCCTGACGCCACGTCGTATTCTCGCTTGTTCTGATTGGTCTTGATCTATTCTCATGACTGCAGATTGGTTCCAGTATAAATTGGCTATTATTCTTAGATCTTTCTCATCAATTCCTGTTTCATTTAGTAGGTCTATCTTTTGTTCATGCTTCACACGATCAAATGCCTTCTGATAATCAATGAGGCAAGCAAATACATCACAAATGATGTCCCTACATCTTTGGAACAATACTTGTACACTAAATACTGCATCTCTTGTGCCAACTGCATGTAGAAAAGAAACCCGAACTGGTTGGGCGCTATTTGGTCTTCACAAATATTGTATATCCGCTTGTGGGTTACTTTAAGAAATAGTTTTATACTTTGGCATTCGGTTTCTTAGGTAGAGCAATGAACTCTGATGTGAGCCATTTTGGAGGGATTTTGCCCGATGGTTGAATATTTCTGTGATCATTTTTACTTTTTCTTTATTGAGTAGTTTGAGGAATTCTGCGTGTAAGCCATCTGGTCCAGCTGCTTTCCCTTCCTTCATTTGATGTATGGTCGTTTCCACTTCACTTACTAGGATATCTGGTCCCTCTGTGTCTAATATCTCTGGTTCTTGCCTTCTCTGGTCATCTTTGAAAAATTGTTCTAGATATTTCTCCCATGCTCTCTTTTATTCTTCCTTACTGATTATGAGGTTGCCACTGTCATCTACTAGCTTCCCAATGTTCGATTTTCAATAATTTCCTGTTGCCTCTCTGACCTTCCGATGCACGTTAAAATCATCATACCTACTCTGATAAAGTTCAATTTCTGCACATAATTCAGTTTTTTCCTTCTCTTTGGCTTCTCTGATTTTCTTTCTGATTGTATTCTGTATAGTGCTGTATTCCACCAAATTACCTTATTTCTTCTTCCGTTCTTCCATGAAGTCCAGAATCTCACTTGTCACCAAAGTTTTCTTCTAATCTACTGATTATGAGGTTGCCACTGTCGTCTACTAGCTTCCCAATGTTTGATTTTCAATAATTTCCTGTAGCCTCTCTGACCTTCCGATGCACGTTAAAATCATCATACCTACTCTGATAAAGTTCAATTCCTGCACATAATTCAGTTTTTTCCTTCTCTTTGGCTTCTCTGATTTTCTTTCTGATTGTATTCTGTATAGCGCTGTATTCCACCAAATTACCTTTTTTCTTCTTCCGTTCTTCCATGAAGTCCAGAATCTCATGTGTCACCAAAGTTTTCTTCTTTCTAAGGTCCGGTCTCAAATACTTTTCTTTGACTCCTTGTACCGCTTCTTGTAAGAGTGTGAGTTTTTCATGGGTGTCATCCCCACTGTCTCTCCATTTGTTGTTTAGGACTGTCTTGACTGTCTGCTGTAGGGTAGTATCTTTCAACTTTCTCAGGTCGTATTTTCGTAATTTTTGGAGACAACATGTTTCATTCTGATTTTGAAATTTCCTACGAGTGAGATATGGTCTGATTGTATGTCTGCTCCCGGATACGTTCTGACATCTGTACAACTACTTCTGTAATCTAGTAAGAGAAATAAAAACAAGGAAAATGTTTATAGAACACAACTTTAGACAGAACGCCTTTCGCATAAATGTTTTCGAAGGTAATAAAACAATAAGACGCCGGAGATAAAATATACTTTCACGTTGTAAACACTAAACTAAACTGGAAAAATTATGGGACAAGCAAGTACCAAACCCCTGATTACAATGGCTGCTTCGATCACGTGTAGACTTTACGAATAAATGAATGGTCATGTTTAGTTTTCGAAGTTTCTTTAAGCGTAGCACGCAGCTTTCACCTCCATACCTATTTGTGACTGGGTATGTGATTAACAATCGGTTTTTACTTCGTGAACAGACTGTCAAACCTTTAGGCTCAAAATTATGCAGATGGTAAGAAGATGCTAAGCAGAGTACTTTGAGATGAGAAATTAATATCTGGAGCTCATACCAACTGTTCAAAGTGAGTCTATGGCGTAAGTTACAAGGCGTACAAAATCAGATATGCAAGTTGTCCGTTGCACAACTAGACAGACAGATACACTTTACCAACCGGTTGCTCTTCAGTTTATACTCGTGCTCCATGCACCAATGACTTGATGTTACTCCGCACGACAAATTCGGCGTGGACACATTACAAACGACTGTGTATTGGTAATCAAGACTGCCCAACCAATGTCGGAAATACGCTTCACACCGTTTGTCATTCAAGAGTTCGTACCGCCTGCAATATTAACATACGACCACGGACCCAAATTAGTTGAGGGACCTATATTATAGAAATAATTTTGACCGTAAAGATTTAGGAAACCCTGTGTTTTTAAAAGTGGAGTATTATAAGGACAGAAAGGCAAGCATCTGTATATTTAGAGAAAGCATTTCATTACGTTGACTGGAATGCATTATTTGAAATTCTGAAAAAAATGTTCAAATGCGTGTGAAATCTTATGGGACTTAACTGCTAAGGTCATCAGTCCCTAAGCTTACACACTACTTAGCCTAAATTATCCTAAGGACAAACACACACACCCATGCCCGAGGGAGGACTCGAACCTCCACCGGGACCAGTCGCACAGTCCATGACTGCAGCGCCTGAGACCGCTCGGCTAATCCCGCGCGGCGAAATTCTGAAAGCAACAGGGATAGTTACAGGGAAAGAAAGGATATCAATAACATGTACAGAAATCAGACGGCAGTTACATGAGTTGGACATGAAAGGGAGTGAGACAGAGTTGTAGCCTGTCTCCAATGCTATTAAATTTGTACAATGAGCAAGCTGTGAATGAAATCGAAGAGCAATTGAGAAAACAAATTAAAGAGTAGGGAGAACAAATGAAAACACTGGCGTTTGTCGATGACGTCCTAACTCTGTCAGAGACGGCAAATGACTTGGTAGAACAGATGAGTGAATGAGCAGGTTTTTGAAAAGAGGTTATAAAATGAATATCAACAAAAGTAAAACAAGGGTAATGGTATGTACAAAACAAAGCAAAAGCAAAGTTCCACCGCTCTGACCGCAGACGATACCATAGGTACCGACCGACTGCCGTGTCGTCCTCGGCCAATAGTGTCATTTGGAAGCGGTATGGAGGGACATGGGGTCAGCACACCGCTCTCTCAGATCTTGGAACCGCTACTTCTCATTCAGGTAGCTCCTCAATAGGCATCACGAGGCGTAGTGGATCACATTCCAGTCCTATTATCAGTGAAAAATCCCCCGGGAATTGAACCAAGGTCCTCCGCGTGGCACTCATTTACGTAGACTATGCAGCTATGGATGCGGACGTAATGGTAGGTAGGCGAATTAAATCAGGTTATGCTGAGGAAATTAGATTAGGAAATGAGACACTACAAGTACGTAGATGAGTTTTGCAATTTCGACACAAAAATCTCTCACGGTGGCCGAAGTAGAGAGGATATAAAATGTAGACTGGCAATGGCAAGAAAAGCGTTTCTAAAGAAGAGAAATTTGTAAACATGGAAAACAAATTTAAAGGTTACGAAGTTTTTCTAGAGGTATTCTATGGGGTGTAGCTTTGTGCGGTGTGAAAGGTGGATAATAAATATTGGGTTGCCGCATAAGTCCGTATCGTTGTTCCATAAGTTTAATAAACACAGCAGATACACATTCCAGAGACTTTAGTCATCATACATTCTCCTTCACTATTTCTAACAGCCTGCCAACGCTGGGGTAGCTGTTTGATTCCGAGACTGTAGAAATTACGTGGTTTTGAGGCGAAGATCTCGTCGAGACACGTCCGGAGCGCATTTTTATCTGGAAAGGAAGTGCCTTGAAGCTTGTTCGGCAGAGCGCGAAAAAGGTGAAAATTTGAGGGCGTAATATCAGGTGAATAAGGTGAGTGCGGAATGAATTTCCAACCCAACTCCAGTATAGTGCTTTTTGTCAGTCTAGCAGGATGCGTGCAGGCGTTATCGTGGAGCGGAGTAGCATCACTTTACGTTGTCTTCCTGGTCGTTGTTCTCAGATTGTGCCTGCAAGACGTCACCGTTGTTGACAATAAATGTCAGCAGTGATGGTTACACCTCGGGGAAACAATTCGTAGTACACCACACAGATGCTGTTCTAGCACATCCATAACGTTATCTTTTGTGCATGCGCGCAGATCTTCGTACAGGGAGTTGCTGCTTTGCCTGGGCTCAACCATTCCTTTCTTTTCCTTACGTTAGCATAAACACACATATAGCAAAAATACACATATAGTAACCCGCCGATTTTTTGTGATTTTGGATTAGAGCATGCGATAACCATATACCCGATTTCTGAACCTTCCCCATTGCGTGCAAATGTCACACGATGATAGAATGATCACAGTTCATCACATCTGCCGGTTCTCCAGTACACTGATGTGGATCATTGTGGATTAATGCGTTTAAACGATCTTCATCAAACCCCAAATTTCTTCCTGAACAATGGAAAGTCCCTAATGTCAAAATGATCCTCATTAAAATGATAAAACCATTTCATTGTCGTGCTCTGTCCAATGGGATTATCCATAAATACGGTACATATGTTTCTGGCTGTCTCCGCTATTTTCAGCCCTCTACTGAACCCAAAATGAAGAATATGTAGGAAATGTTCCGATTTCTCCACTTGGTACTTCATTTTCTAATGTCCACTATCTCCAAATGACAAAAAGACAATATGTAAACTCAAACAGCAACAGTGAATTACAAATAAATATGGCAATCGATAAATAAGCCCTTAGCAACCACAATACCAACAAGCAAAACAAAAACGCTACGAAATTATGCACCACCTCAATAGTTCACATTTGAAAAAAATAGAAGCTTTTGAAATGTGGTGCAACAGACGAATGCTGAGGACTGGACTGGTAGACTGAATAACTAATGAAGGGATAATGAATCGAAATGGGGACAAAAGAAGTGAAACAACCTCATTACAAAAATCAATCACATGATAGGACACATCTTTAGGTGTCATGGAATCGTCAATTTGGTATTGGAAGGAAGTGTGTACGGTAAAAATAAAGAGGGGGACTCGAATACAGTAAGTAGGTCAAGCTGCAATAGTTATGTAGCGATGAAGATACTAGCAGCGGCTAGACTAGCGTGGAGAACTGCATTAAACCCGTCTTCGGATTGATGACCGAAACAACAACTACTTAAGTTCTCTCTGAAAGAATCTTACAGGTATGAAATCTAGATCACACGTATCCCTCCACCAAAACAAACGGGTAAGATTCTCGCGTCTCGCATTTCAGAAAGAGAAAAATGCGCGTACGAGAAACAACTACGGATACAAACGGTCGTGAGAGTTAACAGTCTTAATTAATAGCACGAGAAAACACGGTTCCTTCGCATATATATCAGCACGACTTGATTCATGAGCCGCGTACAGGTCGGTGCTCATAATGTGGTATCGCGACAGGTATTTTGCACGCATTTGCCACGCCGCGACAAGTTTCGAAAACAAGCGAGCATCTCGGCGGTGCAGGCCGGCCCGTCTTGCCGCCAAATGCACGGCAGAAATTAGAACCGCCTGGCAGCTGCCAGAAGTGGAGAGATTGCAGCATCCACGCAGTGCTCCGTCGTGCGCGCCACAACTTCTGCCTAGATCAGATGCCGTGCACCGGAGACAGTTTCACTTCTCACCTGCTTTGTTACAAAAATAAGCCGTGCATTACCCGCAACCTTCAGCTGTCTGCCAGAGAGGGAGCCACGAGGGGAGGGGAGGGGAGAGGAGGGGAAAGAAGAAGCGAACTGGCTATGTATGGAGGGGGAGGGGTGAATAGTACAAGAGCGGAGATGAGAAAGGTAAACAATGAAAACGGCTGCTCGAGACGCTGGCCGCAGGGTAGAAGGACAGAACAATAACAAGGCGACGCACGAGAAAATGTAATCGTAACGGCGCGAAAATAGGCAACGAGAGTGGAAGGTGGAAGGGGCTGGACAGAAGAAGAGCTGAGAGAGGAAGCGAAGTAAACAATGAACGCACAAGTGTGATGCGCACTTCACCGCAAGGACAGCTACAGAAGAGAGGAGCGCGAAATGTGATCGTAACGAAATAAACATGTAGCACCCGACCAGAGCGGAGCTTTAAAACACGATACGGGGAGTCTCTTGTGACTACAATTCGTTCCGCTCAAGTGCATTCTGTGTGGTGAATACTTTGAAATTGCTCGACTCAAGGACAATGGTTCTGCGTAATTTACAGCCTAAAAGCACTCTCTTTTGTAGAGAGCACTTCGTCTTGCGGTGTTCGTGGGCCTGCTAAGGGTACACCTGCTTTAAAGAGAGCTTGACATTGTAAAGGTCAGAGACACATAAATCGAAACGCTGACAGAAAGTGAGTGTCAAAAATTGTAGAAAAATGTCATTCTAAATTGAATAGAGAAGTTTTTTTGGGCGAAAATGAGGTTTCAAATTGATCATAAAACACCTCTTGGTGTTTGTAGCACCAGATGGTACTGTCACGTAATAATACTTTGGATTATTGTTTTAGGAAATGCGAGTTTACTCTGCTTCTAAACTACATTCCACGAACTCGAACAATGTTCGAGGTTAGAACCACAACTGTATAAGTCATTGTGGGAGTTGTTTTAACTTCAGAAGATTCTGGAACAGCAAGAGCTGCTTACATGAGAAGTACAGTTCCTCGACAAGGTACCTGCGCAGTGTAGAATAACTAGGATTTCAGGAGTACAACATGTAAACCGTGACTTACGCGGTCGGCGGAAGAAAGTGCTAATCCTCAATTTACGAAGGACTAGTCTGATCACGGTATCTATAACTTTACAAATGTACCACGTAGGGTAAGTAGTTCGTTCAATTTGTACCACTAGAAAGTAGTCTACTTTATAAATTGTTCTGCTTAATGTATTTATGTTCTTCACTTTATATGTGACGAAAGATAACATGAAACAATACTAAATTATGCTTTAGGGGGGTTAGCACCTTTTACCCCGCCGACCCCTTCACAATTAGTCTCTATCGTGTATCTGAACAACAGCTACGATGACAGTTTCGATCACATGACAGCCATGGAACGATTAATTGCTTTGAGTGACGCTTTTCTCCACTGCGAGTAGCGTGTTACGTATTGTAACCCCAGCACTGGTGACAACACATCATTGTATGCCAACCACATCCTTATGACGATAGTAGTAATTATGATATTAATGAATTTTCATTATTCAACTATCGTAACTGCCACAACATCATTAACTATGCCTGATATGCTGCCACATGATGATCATTTTGACAGAAACTAGTAGTAATCACAGTGCTGTTCACTCACAAGCTTCTCGTGATTTACGTGACGAACTTGAAATAAATTTAAATTGCCACTTAACAGCCTAAATCTATCTGCCTTACAAAAATATGAACGAGTTCCGACCGTAAGATCACGATCAAGAGTATCACAGAGAACGGGAATAGATTTCAGTTTTCACGGCATTTTGTCTACCGTGACGTTGAATGCGCTGGAGTGACACAATTTCTTCTGTTTCTGAAGGATGGAGATGAGTTGATTAAAGTGATAACTAACTAGGTGAGCAGCCACTATCCAAAGAATAGCCGGTTCTATTACTGCCGCCGCCCGCTATGGCCGAGCGGTTCAAGGCGGTCTGGAACCGCGCGACCGCTACGGTCGCAGGTTCGAATCCTACCTCGGGCATGGATGTGTGTGACGTCCTTAGGTTAGTTCGGTTTAAGTAGTTCTAAGTTCTAGGGGACTGATGACCTCAGATGTTAAGTCCCATAGTGCTCAGAGCCATTTGAACCATTTTTTTCTATTACTGCCGGACACACCGATGTACGTTATAGTGGAGGAGGAATGTCCATCGTGTGCGTCCACTCATCTGTCATCGACTGACGGAGGCTGTGTTACAGTGAAGCCCGCCAGAAGACAGATCCTCCACGTCACAAGGTTAACGAGGTAAAGATTAAGAGCGAAGAAATAACGAGTTTAAACTCACTTACCAGGAAAAACTGTTACGTGGTGGAGTCTGCCGTTCTTCGTTGGTCCGTTAACCTGAAGTACTATGTGCAGCTGGAGAACTAATGCGCAGTATTAAAGGCTCCCGGTGGATACACGTAAAATACAAACCACGAATGGAAAAAAAAAAAATTTCAAGTCGGACTGCAGGTCCGTAAGACGAATTTCAATATCTCCTTCCTCTCGAGTGTCAATGGTTAACTTCAGGGGGAGGGGGAGGGGAGGCAGGTAGAGATGTCTTCATTTGGAAAATGCATCCGAGACCGACGTGAGCGGGACTACAGTGAACCATGTGTCGGCGTCCGTCCGCGCTGGGATGGCAGCGGGCAGTTGGGCCAGCGTGAGTACGGCGCGGGCGCCTAGCGTGCCGGGGCGTTTGGATCACTTTACACGGTCACAGTTAAGGCACTGACACTGCACTGGGAGACGAGACGCGCTACTGCCCGTAGCTCGCGCAGCGGCTGGTGGCCGACTGGGGCGCGCCGTGCCAAACCGAGCCGCTCACCGCCCACGCGCGGACTAGCCGAGCCGGCAGACTGGCAGCTCGGACGCCGGAGCTGCTGTAGCTGCCAGCCGCGCCGCCTGCCATTCACACCACACACACACACACACACACACACACACACCTGCGGGCCGCAACGCTGAAACTACTGCCCCGTGAATACTGGCACCATCTGTCAGAAGTACTGTACGCCACAGAGCCTACGCCGAGATGACAAAAGTCATGGAATAGTGACACGCACATATACAGATGCCGGTAGTATCGCGTGCACAAAGCATAAAAGGGCCGTCCATTGGCGGAGCTGTCATTTGCTCTCAGGAGATTCAGGTGAAAAGGTGTCCGGCGTGATTATGGTCGCGCGCGACGGGAATTAACAGACAACGAATGGGTAGTGGTAGTTCGAGCTAAACGTGTGGGACATTCCATTTCACAAATCGTTCGGGAATTCAACATTCCGAGATCCAGTATCAAATTGCATTACCTCTCACAACGGGCAACGCAGTTGCCGACTTTAACCCAGAGCAGTGGCGTTTCCGTAGAGTTGCAGTACTAACAGACAGGCAAAACGTGAAATAACAGCAAAAATCAATGTGGGAATAGCTAATAGCACGACATCGGCTGTAGGCCCCTCCCGGGCTCGCGACAATATCGGTCTGACCCTCGACGACTGGAAAACCGGGGCATGGTCAGGTAACTCCCGATTTCAGCTGGTGCGACCTGTTGGTAGGGTTCGAGTGTGTCCCCGACCCCACGAAGCCATGGACACACGTTGTCAACAAGGCACTGAGCAAGCTCCTGGTGGCTACAAAATGGTGTGGAATTGACTGCATCATCTGGCCCAACTGAACCGATGTTTGACTTGACATGGTTATGTTCGGCTACTTGGAGACCATTTGCAGCCTTTCATGTTCCCAAACGAAGATGGAATTTTTAAGGATGACGGTGCGCCATCTCACCGAGCCACCATCGTTTGTTATTGGTTTGAAGAACATACTGGACAATTCGAGTGAATTATTTGGCCACCCAGACCGCCCGACATGAATCCCATCGAACATTTATGGGACATAATTGAGAGGTCAGTTCGTGCACAAAATCCTCCACTGGCAACACTTTGGCAGTTACGGACGGTACAGAGGCAGCGTGGCTCAATATTTCTGCAAGGGACTTCCAACGACTTGTTGAGTCCGTGCGACGTCGAGATGCTGCACTACACCGGGCAAAAGGAGGTCCGACACGATGTTAGGAGGTATCCCGTGACTTTTGTCACCTCGGCGTATACAACGTGTTTCAGCAAGAATACTAAATGTTATTTTGTCCACTCTGGATCTCATTAACTCCGCGGCCGTAAATGATTGTTGGTGAATAACGCAACCAACCACAGACACTTTTAAAATGGTTTATTTCAATGCTATAACTGGTTATTGGCATTCATACCCATCTTAAGATGGCTAACGTTTCCAGTTACATTAATGTTTTCATTAAAAGCATGTCGTCAGCTCCAACGCCGCACAAGAATATTTGAACATTAGCGCCACTTTTTATGTTGTTTCGATGGTAAAAACATGATAATGTGCCTGCATTTATTTAGACAGAAAGTGAAACAGTTGTATACCTTTTTATACGTTCCAGTGGACAACGCTTTGTCTTGCTGTGGTTCTTACGCTTTTCCAGTACAACGTATAAGCTGTTGCAGTGCAGACAGCACACACATTCTAAATAAGCCACTGTGGCACGTAAAACACACTTCATAATATTCTTCAGTCAATTTGAACTTCAAATATGTGCTTTACATTCGATGGTTTTATTTATAAAGCGAAGAGCATCCACTACGCAAAGATTTTTGCATTAGGGGCAGAAAGTTGATGACTGAAACTTCGTGAAAAGTTCTCGTCCCAACGAGAAACACCTTCGTTTTACCGATTGCGAGCCAAACTCGGTGACACTCTCCCCCCTATTTCGCTATAGTACAAAACGAGTTGCCCTTCTGTGAATTTTTTCGATGACCTCCGTCAATCTTATCTGGTAACGATCCCATGCAGCATAGCAGTACTTTCGCAGAGTACGGACGAGCGTGGTGGGCCGTTAAATTTGCGAGATTTATCATTTGACCGAAGTTTAAAGTAATCCTTCAAGTACTGATGTGAATAACGCACTCACGTGAATGGCGCCACAGATTTTATTATTTAGGGCCACAATTACCACTTTTCGCATCATGGAGATATCTTGTCCAAATCACTTTGTAATTCGTATTTAGGCCGGCCGAAGTGGCCGTGCGGTTCTAGGCGCTGCAGTCTGGAACCGCGAGACCGCTCCGGTCGCAGGTTCGAATCCTGCCTCGGGCATGGATGTGTGTGATGTCCTTAGGTTAGTTAGGTTTAACTAGTTCTAAGTTCTAGGGGACTAATGACCTCAGAAGTTGAGTCCCATAGTGCTCAGAGCCATTTGAACCAATTCGTATCTATCTTCTGATGAGTTTAGTAGACTGTAAATGACGGCATCATCTGCAAACAATCTAAGAGGGCTCCTCACACTGTCTCCTAAATAATTTATAAAGGTTAGGTGCTCCGGCGTGAAGTCAAGCGCCGACACGCCAGGCGCGAACGTTAAGAGCAGCGAGGGCTGTGAGACGACGCCAGCCAACTGCACTCTGGCTGATTCCTCTCCAGGACAACGCCACGGCAGCGGCCCACTTCCATAGCGCCATCAAGAATAGGCACTTGTATAGCAGCAACTTAGGAACTGTATCACTTCACTAGTATAAGAATCGTTATACTGAAGAGGTTGCTTATTTTGTTTGTCGCCCTTTGCCTGCGACACATCTGTATTTCACAAAGTTAAGTATTGTAATCATTCCCTTCTATACTAAACTTCATTAATACGACTTGCTTGAATTGTTGTCTAGCGATCCGAGAAGCAGGTTTCCTAGGCACCCCGTATTTGGCGAGTGGGCAGGCTACAACACTAGGAACAGCAGAGCACCTCGAACACTTCCTTGGCGAACGCCAGATGCCACTTATGTTTCATTCGATGAGTTTTCGTCAGTTACTGTGAACTTTGAGCTTCCTGACAGGAAATTACGAACCCAGTCGCAAAACTGAGACAATACTCCATAGGCACCCAATCTGACTAAAAGCCACTTGTGAGGAACGGTATCAGAAGCCTTCTGGTAATCTAGAAATATGGAATCAATTTGAGATTCCCTGTCGATAGCACTCATTACTTTATGAGAGTAAAGAGCTAGTTGTGTTGCATACGAGTGACACTTTTCTGAATCCGTGCTGATAATGAGTCAATAGATGGTTTTCACAATGTTCGAACACAGTACATGTTCCAGAATCCTACAGTAAATCGGTGTCATTGATATGGGTCTGTAATTCAGCAGATTACTCCCAATCCGTTTCTTGTGTATTGATGTGATCTATGCAACTTTCCAGTCTTTAGGTATGGATCTTTCGTAGAGCGAGTGGTTGTATACGGTTGCTAAGTATGGAACTATTACTCGAATATCAGCACAGTCTGAAAGGAACCTAACTGGTATACAATCTGGACCGGAAGACTGGACCTTTAAGTGATTCGAGCTGCTTCGCTACACTGAGGATATTTACTTCTAAAGTTACTGATGTTCGGAGCTGTTCTTGATTCGAATTCTGGAATATTTACTTCGCCTTCTTTGCCGAAGGAATTTCGCTAAATCATATATAGTAACTCTACCTTAGCGTGACACTGTCATCGTTAAGATTACGATTGCTCTTGCTCTATGAAGGTATTGATTGTGTCTTGGACTGCATACTTGTCAGGATCAATAAAGTGAACTACAAATTATCCATTACTATAATAACAAAACATTGTTGGTTCAAAAAATGGCTCTGAGCACTATGGGACTCAACTGCTGAGGTCATTAGTCCCCTAGAACTTAGAACTAGTTAAACCTAACTAACCTAAGGACATCACAAACATCCATGCCCGAGGCAGGATTCGAACCTGCGACCGTAGCGGTCTTGCGGTTCCAGACTGCAGCGTCTTTAACCGCACGGCCACTTCGGCCGGCAAACATTGTTGTCTTCCAATCAACAATGTGTTTTACTGCGAGCGTGTGGGCAGCACGGATAGTACCAGAGAGTAAGGCGCGAACAGAGGAAAGTGCTCCTGTGGCTATTGGGGCTTTAGGCAGCACTTCAGTAGAGGCATGACGTATGTTTGGTGCTGGGAATACACCCAATTGACATTAACTATTAAGTACGGTACTGCAACGTATTGGCTGAAAAAGGGCAGCTCAGACACAGTCAGAGACCTCTAAGGTGAGGAAATACAGATCTTCAGGGAGCTCAAAACCTGGAGAGTGAATTCATGGCAAAGAGATTGGGACAACTGCGAAGAGGCCCTTAGGTTATATTCATTCTTCCCCATCATCAGAGAGCGACTATAAATGAAATGTGTTAATCCAAGGCGAGGTACAGTTCAATTCTTAACCGTCCATGGACCATACCCCAAGCATAACCTCAGTCAGGAGACACTGCGCCTCTGGAGAGAGAGGGACCCTAGAACAAATACACTACTGGCCATTAAAATTGCTACACCACGAAGATGACGTGCTACAGATGCGAAATTTAACCGACAGGAAGAAGATGCTATGATATGCAAGTGATTAGCTTTTCACAGCATTCACACAAGGTTGGCGCCGGTGGCGACACCTACAACGTGCTGACATGAGGAAAGTTTCCAACCGATTTCTCATACACAAACAGCAGTTGACCGGCGTTGCCTGATGAAACGTTGTTGTGATGCCTCGTGTAAGGAGGAGAAATGCGTACCATCACGTTTCCGACTTTGATAAAGGTCGGATTGTAGCCTATCGCGATTGCGGTTTATCGTATCGCGACATTGCTGCTCGCGTTGGTCGAGATCCAATGACTGTCAGCAGAATATGGAATCAGTGGGTTCAGGAGCGTAATACGGAACACCGTGCTGGATCCCAACGGCCTCATATCACTAGCAGTCGAGATGACAAGCATCTTACCCGCATGGCTGAAACGGATAGTGCAGCCACGTCTCGATCCCCGAGTCAACAGATGGGGACGTTTGCAAGACAACAACCATCTGCACGAACAGTTCGACGACGTTTGCAGCAGCATGGACTATCAGCTCGGAGACCGTGGCTGCGATTACGCTTGACGCTGCATCACAGACAGGAGCGCCTGCGATGGCGTACTCAACGACGAACCTGGGTGCACGAATGGCAAAACGTCATCTTTTCGGATGAATCCAGCTTCTGTTTACAGCATCATGATGGTCGCATCCGTGTTTGGCGACATCGCGGTGAACGCACATTGGAAGCGTGTATTCGTCATCGCCATACTGGTGTATCACCCGGCGACATGGTATGGGGTGCCACTGGTTACACGTCTCGGTCACCTCTTGCTCGCATTGACGGCACTTTGAACACTGGACGTTACATTTCAGATGTGTTACGACCCGTGGCTCTACCCTTCATTCGATCCCTGCGAAACCAGACATTTCAGCAGGATAATGCACGACCGCATGTTGCAGGTCATGTACGGGCCTTTCTGTATACAGAAAATGTTCGACTGCTGCCCTGGCCAGCACATTCTCCAGATCTCTTACCAACTGAAAACGTCTTGTCAATGGTGGTCGAGCAACTGGCTCGTCACAATACGCCAGTCACTACTCTTGATGAACTGTGGTATCGTGTTGAAGCTGCATGGGCAGCTGTAAGTCTACACGCCATCCAAGCTCTGTTTGACTCAATGCCCAGGCGTATCAAGGCTGTTATTACGGCCAGAGGTGGTTGTTCTGGGTACTGATTTCTCAGGATCTAAGCACCCAAATTGCGTGTAAATGTAATCACATGTCAGTTCTAGTATAATATATTTGTCCAATGAATACCCATTCATCATCTGCATTTCTTCTTGGTGTGGCAATTTTAATGGCCAGTAGTGTGTTTCAATACCGTAACCATTGGTCGCAGGAATGACGAATAGAAAACGCGCACACCCACAAGCCAGAGCTTGGATGGCGTGTAGAGTTACAGCTGCCCATGCAGCTTCAACACGATACCACAGTTCATCAAGAGTAGTGACTGGCGTATTGTGACGAGCCAGTTGCTCGACCACACACACACACACACACACACACACACACACACACACACACACACATGTGCACGCGCGCGCGCTCGCGACATATGACAATGACATTAGAGTCCACACCTTGAGCGGTCTAAGGCGCTGCAGTCATGGACTGTGCGGCTGATCCCGGCGGAGGCTCGAGTCCTCCCTCGGGCATGGGTGTGTGTGTATGTCCTTAGGATAATGTTAAGTTAAGTAGTGTGTAAGCTTAGGGACTGATGACCTTAACAGTTAAGTCCCATAAGATTTTTTTAAAAAAAAAGAAAAAGAAGAAAGACCACACCTTGTGGACCGATCTTGATGGCTGTGCAGACAGAATATCTACAACACTGCATTAAGAATACTAACAACTACAAGAGTACAGGAAACAACGAGCACTTGCGACGAATTACTCCACAGACAATACAAGCGAGAGCGACGATAGTCGCAGTGTTAGCAAATAAGACAACGGCACATGCGGAGAGGAACAAACATTGAATAAGGACTAAATGAATACTTACGGGATCGTCCCGAAAAAGGCACTCTTAGACAGTGTATGTAGGTGCGTTAATCGGCCGCTCAGAATGGTTACGAGGTGAATTGGTTTGGCTGAACGCTAGCGGGCTCAGGGCGCAGCGTGGCCGTGTCAGCTAAAAAATGGTTCAAATGGCTCTGAGCACTATGGGAGTTAACATCTGAGGTCATCAGTCCCCTAGAACTTAGAACTACTTAAACCTAACTAACCTAAGGACATCACACACATCCATGCCCCAGGCAGGATTCGAACCTGCGACCGTAGCGGTCACGCGGTACCAGACTGAAGCGCCTAGAACCGCTTGGCGACAACGGCCGGCCGTGTCAGCTAAAGCGGCGCGGCGGGGCCAGCCGCAGAGACCGCTCCAGGCGAGTCCGGGTGCAGAGGCGTCAGTGAAAGGACGGATGTGGGTAAATCCCAGAGGGGACTCGGACAGTGGTCGCTCGCATAGCAGCATGCGGAATGCACTAGCAACGGCAGACACTGAGACAATCTGAAAGATGGCTCAGTTACAGGTCTTAGAAAATCTACAAAAATTCATTCAAATATTGAAGGAAACCTGAATACACCTGCGACCTCAGAAAAATGAGTCGCATCCGATGGCATACCGACATTTTCAATATCTTCTAAACTTCAGGCGTTAATGTTTTAAAGTGACTTAACAGTTTCACACTGAACCTCTGATTTAACAACTTTTAAACGCTCCAAGCGATTTCAACAACGGTGTAACAGATGATATCATCCCTGAGTTTTTTTTATATCTTTTCTTTATGCAAAAGTCTCTCACAACATCTTATTCTCCACAACAACATAGCAAATGAATGCAGCGTGAATACCTCATATCTTGTCATACTTGTGTATTTATGTAATGAATATGTTATTATTTTTGCCAGGCATTTCAGAATTGATTGCAATTGCTAATACAAAATCATGGTAATTTAAAAACTGGCCAATCGAATGTCTTAGCTGACACCACTATTGAAAGAGGACCAAAAGGCGCTCCTATCAAGCAGATGTGAATAATTGTTTACACAATATTTAAAGACAATTCGTTGTCATTTGACGTCAGTGCGCTTGCGCAGGAATATTAGCTCATTTATTTATGAGCAAACCTTTATCTGTAATTATTGTGAATGGTCTGAGTTGACCGAATGTTTATAACATTTCTTTATTTCAGTTCTGTTGTAAAATTACTGTTGTAACATATTAGTATTGTGCGGGAAGTGGTCAAGTTGAGTCAAACCATATCTGTAAAACTTAAGAACGATGTACTTTTGGAGGGTATGGCCTTCAGGCGAAGGAGAAGCAGGAAGTGGCGCAACAACGCTCGAGTCAAGTGAAGAGAGACTTTTTTTGGGTGGTATGCTCAAGCAATGCGATTCTGGACACTTTCGTGTTTGTTCTTGAAGAAGGTCGATCTAACTCTGATAGAAGTGCGTTTTTAGGTCGACTGTGTGATTGATTCTGAGCGGTGAACGGCCACTACGTTATAACTTTTTCCGTTTGCATACGCAATTAAGAACAGATAGAGTATTTTAATTTGCAAATCCTAAGTTTTCACACGTATTAGGTTGGAGATTCTGCTATCACTCTCGTAACGTTCTGCTATCACTCTCGTAACGTTCTCAACGCAACTTTATTGCATTTGATAAGGTTATTTTCCGTCTGTATTCTAAGTGGATATCTTAGGACAACTTTCCGTTTAGTTAAGATATACTTTCATGAATAAACTTTATTCCGCATAATTGTCTGTCATCTACATCAATTACAGACGTCAGAATAGAATCCTTTTTATTAAATTATTCATTTATCTTTTATTTAATATTTCTGCGTATTTTATTAATTTGCAATTCTAGGCAATGCACAGACTATATGACTGCAGAATCACAGCTTCGGGTTATTATTTGCTGCGAGCTAGCAGCTGGGAATGAGAGCAGACGTGTGCAGTTAGGTCCTACGACATTATCGAGTTATGCTTTTTTTAACACAACCGTGCATAGTCCAGATGTCAAGAGAGCGACTACTTATCAGAAAACTGTACGGTAACGCCCCCACAGGTTGGATACACTCTAAGTATGTAAGAGAACAGCGCACGCTGCCTAGCTGACATGTAGGATCAAGCCATCTGAGGGCGGCAGGCTCAAAGTATTGCTGAGGTCCTCGTCCTCGAATGGCGAGTAGTAGTAGTAGTAGTAGTAGTAGTAGCATCAGTAGTAGATAGTGTGGGGGCTGCTCACAGGAGCATGAGACTCGATTTCTTTGTGAGGTGCTCCCTGCTGGATACCAACGGTGGTGGCTTTCTACAAATCTAAACTATTTTCTATCCTACTACCTTCTTAATATTTTTCATATCCTACTATCTTCTTAATACATGAATTTTTAATTCTAAGCGTTTCCTTTTGCTAAGTAGTTTCCAAGTATTTCAAGCTGCAACATCATTAAAAACTGTTATCAGAACAAGAAATCAAATAAGCTTAACATTAAATATGTGTACAATTTAATATTGTGGAAATACGACCTGTCTCAGTAACTAAGTGGCACGTAATCTGTAAATGGTATAAGATGAAATAAAATCAAAAATTAAAATACTTTTCAACTGCAGGCTTCAGCTAGCGAGATATGCGTGGTTTACCGCGAAATTATAACCATCGCGAGGTATTTGGCACTGTTAACAAGGTAGCTTTTCCTAGTGATATTCCCACTACGAAATGTGACTGTGGCGTATGTGATTTCACACTTTGCTCGTAGTGCTCCGAATTTTTATGCTTAGAATGTTTTTAATGGTACATATAAAGTTGGGGAATACACTGGTTCTCTTGAAATATAAAAGTCAAAGCAAAAACTGAAATGCGGCAGATCATGGTGTCACATCTAAGTTGGCAACGTGAATCGATACCACAGACCCTACAATTTGAAACAACCAGTGGGGGCGGGGTGGGGGCACTTCAGAAAGACACGCCGCCCTCTCAGCATAGCAGAGCCCTCATGCTAAGGTCGATATAATGTCGAACATGTAAGAGATCAGCATTTATAGCAGTCGACGTCATCGTGTAGGGCAGTGAACGTTATTAAAGTTTCTGATGAAATATAATTTCGTAAACATTGCATTTCTTACTGCAAGAGAACAGATTTTTACTCTGTGCCTCAATCTAGTCAATAACAGTTGTAAATTATCAAGCAATCCTGTGTCAAAGTTAAGTAAATCTTTTTTTAATTTATGTAATAAAGTGAACTAGTGTTTCATGTGTCCTACTTTGATGAGCTTTCTCGCAGACCAGTCAAGAGTTATGGCCGGATGATTGTAGTTTCATGTGCTCACAACATGGAATACAAGAATTTCGGAATACTAGAATTTATATCTTTCTCATTTTTAATTGTTGTTAAGGGAATAAAATCTACGACGATAAAATCTATTTTTAATAAGATCTGAAATTCTTATTTATTTCGTCAACAATTCCATTGTATTTCACACTCCCACAAAAATTATCAATGTCTAAATACTAACGCAACAAGAAAATATAGAAGAAAAAAATTATTAAACTTGAAGATGGGGCACAAAAATTCGAAACTGCTCATAACCACAGCACTAACAACTATGTTTTACGCGGCGAGAGCTGACTGATGAAGTGGGTTCAGAACTGTGACCATCATTTTTATCGTTAACTATTGAGGGTTTGCATTTAACAAGTAGAGGTCCATAGAGGTGGCATCGACTTTTTGAAACCAAATATACGGTGATGTAGGTTAAGATCCCAGGTATTACGAACTGCAGCCATTCAGCATGGCCGGCCGTTGTGGCCGAGCGGTTGTAGGCGCTTTAGTCCGGAACCGCGCTGCTGTACGGTCGCAGGTTCGAATCCTGCCTCGGGCATGGATGTCTACATCTACATCTACATCTACATTGATACTCCGCAAGCCACCCAACGGTGTGTGGCGGAGGGCACCTTACGTGCCACTGTCATTACCTCCCTTTCCTGTTCCAGTCGCGTATGGTTCGCGGGAAGAACGACTGTCTGAAAGCCTCCGTGCGCGCTCTAATCTCTCTAATTTTACATTCGTGATCTCCTCGGGAAGTATAAGTAGGGGGAAGCAATATATTCGATACCTCATCCAGAAACGCATCCTCTCGAAACCTGGCGAGCAAGCTACACCGCGATGCAGAGCGCCTCTCTTGCAGAGTCTGCCACTTGAGTTTATTAAACATCTCCGTAACGCTATCACGGTTACCAAATAACCCAGTGACGAAACGCGCCGCTCTTCTTTGGATCTTCTCTATCTCCTCCGTCAAACCGACCTGGTACGGATCCCACACTGATGAGCAATACTCAAGTATAGGTCGAACGAGTGTTTTGTAAGCCACCTCCTTTGTTGATGGACCACATTTTCCAAGCACTCTCCCAATGAATCTCAACCTGGTACCCGCCTTACCAACAATTAGTTTTATATGATCATTCCACTTCAAATCGTTCCGCACGCATACTCCCAGATATTTTACTGAAGTAACTGCTACCAGTGTTTGTTCCGCTATCATATAACCATACAATAAAGGATCCTTCTTTCTATGTATTCGCAATACATTACATTTGTCTATGTTAAGGGTCAGTTGCCACTCCCTGCACCAAGTGCCTATCCGCTGCAGATCTTCCTGTATTTCGCTACAATTTTCTAATGCAGCAACTTCTCTGTATACTACAGCATCATCCGCGAAAAGCCGCATGGAACTTCCGACACTATCTACTAAGTCATTTATATATATTGTGAAAAGCAATGGTCCCATAACACTCCCCTGTGGCACGCCAGAGGTTACTTTAACGTCTGTAGACGTCTCTCCATTGATAACAACATGCTGTGTTCTGTTTGACAAAAACTCCTCAATCCAGCCACACAGCTGGTCTGATATTCCGTAGGCTCTTACTTTGCTTATCAGGCGACAGTGCGGAACTGTATCGAACGCCTTCCGGAAGTCAAGAAAAATAGCATCTACCTGGGAGCCTGTATCTAATATTTTCTGGGTCTCATGAACAAATAAGGCGAGTTGGGTCTCACACGATCGCTGTTTCCGGAATCCATGTTGATTCCTACATAGTAGATTCTGGGTTTCCAGAAATGACATGATACGCGAGCAAAAAACATGTTCTAAAATTCTACAAGAGATCGACGTAAGAGATATAGGTCTATAGTTTTGCGCATCTGCTCGACGACCCTTCTTGAAGACTGGGACTATCTGTGCTCTTTTCCAATCATTTGGAACCCTCCGTTCCTCTAGAGACTTGCGGTACACGGCTGTTAGAAGGGGGGCAAGTTCTTTCGCGTACTCTGTGTAGAATCGAATTGGTATCCCGTCAGGTCCAGTGGACTTTCCTCTATTGAGTGATTCCAGTTGCTTTTCTATTCCTTGGACACTTATTTCGATGTCAGCCATTTTTTCGTTTGTGCGAGGATTTAGAGAAGGAACTGCAGTGCGGTCTTCCTCTGTGAAACAGCTTTGGAAAAAGGTGTTTAGTATTTCAGCTTTACGCGTGTCATCCTCTGTTTCAATGCCATCATCATCCCGTAGTGTCTGGATATGCTGTTTCGAGCCACTTACTGATTTAACGTAAGACCAGAACTTCCTAGGATTTTCTGTCAAGTCGGTACATAGAATTTTACTTTCGAATTCAATGAACGCTTCACGCATAGCCCTCCTTACGCTAACTTTGACATCGTTTAGCTTCTGTTTGTCTGAGAGGTTTTGGCTGCGTTTAAACTTGGAGTGAAGCTCTCTTTGCTTTCGCAGTAGTTTCCTAACTTTGTTGTTGTACCACGGTGGGTTTTTCCCGTCCCTCACAGTTTTACTCGGCACGTACCTGTCTAAAACGCATTTTACGATTGCCTTGAACTTTTTCCATAAACACTCAACATTGTCAGCGTCGGAACAGAAATTTTCGTTTTGATCTGTTAGGTAGTCTGAAATCTGCCTTCTATTACTCTTGCTAAACAGATAAACCTTCCTCCCTTTTTTTATATTCCTATTAACTTCCATATTCAGGGATGCTGCAACGGCCTTATGATCACTGATTCCCTGTTCTGTACATACAGATTCGAAAAGTTCGGGTCTGTTTGTTATCAGTAGGTCCAATATGTTATCTCCACGAGTCGGTTCTCTGTTTAATTGCTCGAGGTAATTTTCGGATAGTGCACTCAGTATAATGTCACTCGATGCTCTGTCCCTACCACCCGTGCTAAACATCTGAGTGTCCCAGTCTATATCTGGTAAATTGAAATCTCCACCTAAGACTATAACATGCTGAGAAAATTTATGTGAAATGTACTCCAAATTTTCTCTCAGTTGTTCTGCCACTAATGCTGCTGAGTCGGGAGGTCGGTAAAAGGAGCCAATTATTAACCTAGTTCGGTTGTTTAGTGTAACCTCCACCCATAATAATTCACAGGATGTCCTTAGGTTAGTTATGTTTAAGTAGTTCTAAATTCTAGGGGACTGATGACCTCAGATGTTAAGTCCCATAGTGGTTACAAGGGAACCTCCCCATCGCACCCCCCTCAGATTTAATTATAAGTTGGCACAGTGGACAGGCCTTGAAAAACTGAACACAGATCAGTCGAGAAAACAGGAAGAAGTTGTGTGGAACTATGAAAAAAAATAAGCAAAATATACAAACTGAGTAGTCCATGCGCAAGATATGCAACATCAAGGAGTGTGTCTGAGGAGCGCTGTGGTCCCGTGGTAAGCGTGAGCAGCTGCGGAACGAGATGTCCTTGGTTCAAGTCTTCTCTCGAGAGAAAATTTTACTTTATTTATTTTCGCAAAGTTATGATCTGTCTGTTAGTTCATTGACGTCTCTGTTCACTGTAATAAGTTTAGTGTCTGTGTTTTGAAACCGCACCGCAAAACCGTGCGATTAGTAGACGAAAGGACGTGCCTCTCCAATGGGAACCGAAAACATTTGATCGCAAGGTCATAGGTCAACCGATTCCTCCACAGGAAAACACGTCTGATATATTCTATACGACACTGGTGACGGCATGTGCGTCACATGACAGGAATATGTTGTCGACCCACCTAACTTGTAAACTTGGCGAATGGCTAAAAATATTCTTCTACCTTGCCCGATTTAGGTTTTCTTGTGGATGTGATAATCACTCCCAAAAAAGTGATGAAAACATAAGAGTTTGTCACAAACTAAAAATAAAAAATTAAACATTTGGACTCGAGGGAAGATTTGAACAAAGGACCTCTTGCTCCGCAGCTGCTCACGCTAACCACGGGACCACGGCGCTCCTGAGCTTACATGAACTTTGATATTAGATATGGACTACTCAGTTTGTATATTTTGCTTATTTTTTTCATAGTTCCACACAACATCTTCCTGTTTTCTCGATTGATCTGTGTTCAGTTTTTCAAGGCCTATCCACTGTGCCAACTTATAACTAAAGCTGAGGGGGGTTCGATGGGGAGGTTCCCTTAGAGCGATTTAAATTTTGAGCCATACACCGTGGTGAGCCCTCATTTAAAAGTAACTGACGAAACAGATTTTCGGAATTTTGCGTAACACTCCCCACCATTAAAAACAATAAATTATATTGATTGGTTGTGTGGTGTACTGGATAGGCTGGTTCAAATGGCTCTGAGCACTATGGGACTTAACATCTGAGGTCATCAGTCCCCTAGAACCTGGAACTACTTGAACCTAACTAACCTAAGGACATCACACACATCCATGCCCGACGCAGGATTCGAACTTGCGACTGTAGCGATCGCGCGGTTCCAGACTCTAGCGCCTAGAACCGCTCGGCCACTCCGGCCGACGTACTGGATAAGATAAGGGATTCCCATACAGGACGTTGTGGGTTCAAATGTCGTCAGGCGCATCAATTTTTTTAAATTTTTGATCTTTATCGAAATCCTTTTGATCATTATTTTTATTCAATTAATTGATTTAAATGTAATTTTTTTATTTCTATTCCTCTAATACAATTTTAATCACTGTATGAATTTTTTATTTGTTTCGTTTTTCTTCACATCATTCTTTTTCCACTCTAAATTTTTGTGAATGCGAATTTACTGATATCTATCTATTATAATGTGCAATTATTTGAAAATTGTGATCTATCAATTAAAAATCAAAAGACGAAATAATCTGTTTTATTGACTGTCAACAGTCTGAAAAAAGTATTTTTCGTTACAAGCAGTACAAGCTTTTTTCCATGGAAATCGTTCAAATGGCGCTGAGCACTATGGGACTTAACTTCTGAGGTCATCAGTCCCCTAGGACTTAGAACTACTTAAACCTAATTTAACTAAGGACATCACACACTTCCATCCCCGAGGCAGAATTCGAACCTGCGGCCGTAGCGGTCGCGCGGTTCCAGATTGTAGCGCCTAGAACCGCTCGGCCACTCCGGTCGGCATGGCAATCGTCTTACAAACATTTAAAACGTAGCCTTAATTCCTACTGCACTATGGACAAAATAACGCAGATGAAGATTTAAACGAAAGAAGAGTTTATAAATGGAACGAAATTCAAGCAAAATGAGGGATAGATATAATGAATGCAATAACCTGGACGAAAAAAATAGGCTGATAAAACAAAAGAAATTAAATCTACAAATACATAAAATTAATTGTAAACAATGAACAAAAAGTTCAAGTGGAGAAAGACTGATAGGGAGAAATATGGGAGCAAAGGAAGAAGGTGATACTATGATTAAAATGATGTGACAAAGGACTGGAACTAAAAAATTACTTTTAAATCAATTAATTGAATATAATATGGTCAATGTCACTTCGATAAACATTAAAAAAAAATTTAAAGCATCTGACAATATTCGAGCCCACAACCTCTTACACAATAAGCCCTCGTCCTAGTCATTACACTACACAATCAATCCACGAAATTAAACTTTTTTTTTAATGCTATTGAGCGTCACGCAAAATTCCGAATATTTTCTTCGTCAATTACTCCCAAACGAGGTCGAACCAGTGTGAATGGCTGCAGTGTGTGAAACCTGGGTTCTTAATCTACATAACCGTGTACATGGTTTCAAATAGTCGATCCTACCACTGGTGACCTCTCCTTGTACTACAAAACAGGCGACCTTTTATTTTCACTCTTCTTTCACCATTGGAAATTCCGACTGTGCGAGAGAGCGACCTATGGTGGGTTTCCCTTATGAGACGAAAAGGCTGCCATCTCGTAGAGAGGCTTCAGCCGCCCTCTTCTACTTAAAAAGATGTAGATCAAGTATTCAAAATAATAGAAGACTATCACTTGGATAAATAATTCTGTGGCGTGTTTTAAAGAATTAATTAAAAATAGCATACCTATCGAGTAAGGACATTAATCGTCCAATTAAACATAATAATAGTTAATTGCCGGAACAGCTAGTCATCTAACTAAACTGCCCCCAACTCTAGTTTCGTTCCATTGGGTGTGACATTGGTTGCACATTTATTTACGCAAAAAGTAGTATTACAAACGTGCAGGACAGCTGCTTCGAGAAAAAAGGGCGTCAATGTTGGCCATGAAGTAGTGGGGTGTCAGGTATGCCGACGGCATGGTGCCGTCGGGACTATGTGGCCACGTCCTGCCAACTGTGGCACGTGCTAGTCCTTGGTTTGGGCACGGTAAAGGCGCCCATTCACAGCCCCGCTGGTCCACCGACTTGTTCGCCGACTTGTCCGACTGTGTGTGGGCACCAGCCACTGCTTGTCAGACACTACCTGCCTGCACTGATAGAGCGTCGCCTGGCAGGTAGAGGTTCGCCGGTCGAATAGACGGAACCGGACGACAGACCCGACCTGAACCCATTGGCCACATACAGGCGAACGGGTCGGGGCAGACCTGCTCGGCGGACGAGTCGGAGGACTGACCAGCCTGTGTGCGGGGGCCTTAACAGTCGGGGGTGGTTCTTTCAAGTCCCTTCCGCCTGAGACAATATGAATCACTGGATGGCAAGGTTTCCTCACAATTTCCTCTTCAATGACATGCCTTCATTCTTCGACCCTACGCAGATAACTAGACACTTTTTTTAGCAGTGGTAAATAAGTTTCATTAATCTTTCTATTTACGCAAACTGACCCTTAATCCCGTATTAATTTCTTAATTAGAGCCTTATAAATGCACACAAAGACCTTCCTTCATATTAGGGAAAAAAAGAAAAATAACAAGGCGTCAAAACTGTAGAGTAGTGCAGTTGCTGTACTATTGTTTCAGCCTCCTAGGCTCTTCAATACTAGCAAGTAAAGTGTGTGGCATGACATTCTCTTGTAACAAAACGTTATTTTTCTCCCTTTGCATTTTCCTGAGGCGCTTTTTTTCTTGTACGTTTCGGAGATCCTAGGTAACAAACTGAATTAATGACTGTGAAGGGTTCCTCTGTGCACTTGTGAAACTTGCCGGTCGCTAACAGACCGTCCAACTCTACTTGTCACGATGTACCACTGTTACAGGCCCGCTACCCTTCCATTTGTTCTCCCAGTGACACAAAGCGATAGACACCAAAACAAGCTACTACCATACACTGCTTTGATCTAACTTTAAATTTTAACTGTAGCAACATCTTTCGTTGTTGGAACTTAATGGCAGCAATATGCTTGTATTGTTACGAGTTCCTCTCACTAGAGACAGAAATGAGCTCCGTATACTCGCTTTAAACTCGCTTTCGGGTCCTGTAACGTCATCTCCGAACTCGCCGTCTCTGTGTGCCCTCAGATTCGATTCGTGAGTCTCTGCCGCAGCTCATTCGTCACCTGAGTCTGATGCGCAGAAGTGGTCGCAACTCGCTTAAAAAGGAGAGCAAGTACTCGAGTTCGTAAGTACAACCGCAGACTCGCGGCATTCCCGCTTCATATGCAACCATTCTGAAATAAATTTCAGGCATTATTATTCCATACAATCATGATTTCAGCTTTATAGCCATTCTCGAGTGCAACCTGAAATGTCACAATATGTCCGACCTGCGTTAATGAAAGAAGCAAGTTACAAACGAATGTAACGACTGATCCGTTACTAATGAATATTATTCAATTTATATATACATTTATATAGATAAAACATGTTAACGGACTACTGTAATATACTTTAATATTTGTTATGTATTCACAGAACGTCTAATAAATATGTTGACTGACATGCACTTTCAACGCGTTACCGAGTCTGTAACGACAGTACCGGAAAACATGACGTGAGGACGAACTGCAATCTCTAAACAATGATTAATTATTAAAGTAACTTACAGAAATTAATGATAAGCTACACAACTCGTTGATAGCCCACCAAAGCAAATTGTCATGACCAAATAGCGCGCTTTTCTGTCGCACGGTTGTTGCTCAGTGCCAAGTTGTCGTCTGACGAAGCACACATGTTTTCTCACAGTGGAGGTGGAATAAACAAGAATACAGCAGTTTTGTGTGCACCGGAAGAAATTTGTATGTTATTCGTATGAAGAGTGAACTATATCGCGAGAGTTAATCCTCTAATGGAACACATTTATAATTGTGTACTTCGCATCAATTAATTTTCGTCTCACATTCTCAAAAATGGCTCTGAGCACTATACGACTTAAAATCTGTGGTCATCAGTTCCCTAGAACTTAGAACTACTTAAACCTAACTAACCTAAGGACATCACACACATCCATGCCCGAGGCAGGATTCGAACCTGCGACCGTAGGAGTCACGCGGTTCCGGACTGAAGCGCCTAGAACTGCTCGGCCAACGCGGCCGGCCTCACATTCTCCACAGTCTCACAAAATACAGCTTCGTTAAAGGCTACCTGATCACGGCAGTCGGTCATTTCGCCTTGTCAGTGCTACTTTACAACAGCAAGATCTTGTACTCATCTTCTGCACTAACAATAAGTAACGACTAGCCTTACACTCCAGCACAGTTCAGTAAGAGAGAAACACGAGTCGACGAGTGTGGAGCGACCGCAGCGCCACAGTTCTCAGATTCGTCATACTCGCGGAACTACAGCGGGTACGAAGGAGGTCTGTTAGCACGGATGTAACATCGACGCCTTGATTTGTGAAATTAGCAATCTGCAGTAGTATTAAACTGATACTCGCTCCCTTTCTGATCTCTATCCCTTACGTGTTTACATTTCGGTTACAACAGATAAACACGGCAGTGGAATGCAGATAACTGAAGTTGCAGCAGAGACGCGACGTGGCTGGCTCTGAGCACTATGGGACTCAACTGCTGAGGTCATTAGTCCCCTAGAACTTAGAACTAGTTAAACCTAACTAACCTAAGGACATCACAATCATCCATGCCCGAGGCAGGATTCGAACCTGCGACCGTAGCGGTCTTGCGGTTCCAGACTGCAGCGCCTTTAACCGCACGGAGACTTCTGACGCGACGTGTACATAACAGTTACGCACCATCAATTAACGAGTAAAGTGCATAGAGATATTACTGACCATTCAAGCCTCGTACATGACAGTTTTGCAGACATTTACCTCCGTCAGGTTATAATAAAATACTGGAATAATTAAATATATATAACGAAAACTTTAAATTTAGACCTTTGCATTAACATTTCTACAAAAACGCTTAAATCTGAACTACGCATATCTTCCAAGTAACTGACAATTTTCACCTACATTACATTCTGCGGCCTGATACGGCAGCTACCCCATGGCTGAGTCCTGAAGTTCGCCGCTGGACTAAAAGCGTTGGGACCGAGCGAGGTGGCGCAGTGGTAGCACACTGGACTCGCATTCGGGAGGACGACGGTTCAATCCCGTCTCCTGCCATCCTGATTTAGGTTTTCCGTGATTTATCTAAATCGTTTCAGGCAAATGCTGGGATGGTTCCTTTGAAAGGGAACGGCCGATTTCCTTCCCAATCCTTCCCTAACCCGAGCTTGCGCTCCGTCTCTAATGACTTCGTTGTCGACGGGACGTTAAACACTAACCTAACCTAAAAGCGTTCGGAGAAAAGCCATCTGCCAATGTGCATCAACAGATGGAAACTGACAGGAGGGGCGTTCTAAAACATCCCATTTTGTGTGAAGCAACAATTCACGTTCTTCATTTGTATGGCCATGTCCGTAGTTGCTTTACAATTCTTGAGGCTATTTTTGTTCTGTCGTTGTAACTGCGAAAATGCGTGTTTTTTTCACCAGACGCCTTTCACTTTACTGAGGTAAAGCATCATCAGTGTTCTATAGTTAAGTTATTTACATTCTGATTTGCTTTAAGATCGAAAAACAGTTCGTTAACAATATGTTGGTTACCACCGTAAATACAAACAAAAATATTGTTAAAGGCCTGTTTTTCGATCTTAAAGCAAATCAAAATGTAAATAACTTAATCAAAGACCACTGATGATGCTTTACCTTAATAAAGCGAAACGCGTCCGTCGGGAAAAAAAAGACACGCATTTTTGTAGTTGCAACGACACAACAAAAATACCATAAGAACAATTCACATGTTTGGTGTGCAGTGTGCGGCGGGGCATGGTCTTTCAAAAACCTATACAGATCGCAGCGCTTGTCTGGGATGGCTAGTTCCAGTTTTCTTAACATCCAATAGTCTGCTTCAGAACTGATTGCCGCCCACGCATATTACGTAGAATTCACACACAAAAATCCTTTAGCTTCTGATAAAACATAGCCTGAGAGTTTGGCGGGCTTTAGTGCTATGTTTGGAGAGACGGTATGATCCACAACATCGGTAGCTGTTCTGTTTCTTCACTAGCAGAGTGAAGCCTATGTCGCAAGGCCGGTCACGATTCTGTTCAGTAGATCTTTTGCCGCATCTCGGTGAAAAATAGTCCGCAGAGGCGTTCATTAGTTGAGTTTCGTGGTTTCCAGACTGTATTTATGGTGCTCTGCTTGTTTACTCATGATCTCACGTGAAACGAAAAGCTATCGGACAAATGAGATATCGTCAAATGCTGCTGTTTACAAATATATTGCTTAATTTTCGGTAGCAGTTCATATGGACGGCCTCTTTTGTCATCATTGGGAGAGCACAGCTCCATTCTTAAGCGACCTCGCTAACTCAAAACTTTCACATATCACATTCTGTCACGAGCGTCCACAGAAATTTATCCAAGAGGAAACAAAATTCTAAAATTGTCGTTTTTAGGGTTCCGTACCCAACCTGTGAAAACGAATCACTCCGTTGTCCGTCTGTCTGTTCGTCCGTCTGTGGAGACCCTTTTTCTCAGGCACGGGTTGAAATTTATGTCACATACTAAGGTCTACGATCCCTTGACGGTGCAAACAATTTAAGCATCTATGTCAATGCAATAGAAACATACAGTGATTTGTGTTACACATTTTGATACTCGCAAATTCATTCATCAAAACCTACAGATGAACTATCTAAACTGACGGAAAAAAATTAGACAACCCTTTTAGAGGTTTCCAATTCACTCAAGATTTATGTCGCAACAGTTTATATCAATATGAAGTGATTACATTTACAGATTAATAGTACAAGCGGTTCTGAGGAACCAAGTATCGACACATGGTGAACCACCCGTATTAGTACATGGTGTAGCCTCCACGGGCGGCAATGCAGGCGCTGACTCTGGCATCCAGTCGACCGTACAGAAGACGAAAGCTGTCCTCTGATACGTTATTCCATGCCTGCTCGACCTGTTCAAGCTGTTTTGTGAGTGTTGTTAGATAACGAGTCGCACGAGACACTTCTTGTCTCATCGTATGCCACACGTGTTCAACTGGAGACTAGTTCGAATATCGTGCTGGCCAGGCAAGTTGCTGCACATCTTGCAGAGCATGTTGAGTTTCCTGGGCAGTGTGTCGGCGAGCCTTATCCTGTTGGAAAACGATCATCTTCCTGTTGCAAGAATGGCAAAAGAACGGGTCTAAGAACATTCTGCACGTTCCGAGCGCTGGTTAGCGTCTCCTCCAGAAACACCAAAGGTGAACGAGAGTTGTAGCGTATCGCACCCCAAACCGTAAGGCAGTGTGACTTGGACGAACGCACTCTACGACACAGCGCTCACCATACCAACGTCGTACGCGGAAGCTACCACTTGAGTGCAAGCAGAATCTGCTTTCATAGTTTAAGACCACGGCGCGCCATTCTATCTTCCAAGTAATCCACTGACGGCTCTAGTCGAGTCGTGCACGTCGATGATGTGGCCTAACTGGGAGACGGGTTTAAGGTGTGCGTGCCCGTAGTCCCAATGCTAATACTTGTTCCTAACAGTTTGTGTTGACACATACGGGCCCAAAAGCCCTCTTACCTGTACTGTGGTTGCTGTACAATCTGCCACTGCTGCCCTTAAAATACGACGATCCAGACTGGCGTCTGTGCTGCGTGGACGCCCAGAGCATCGTCTACGAGTGAGAGAATGTTCTCGTGACCACTGGTAGCAGCTTGTGTGGCATTTCTCAGAAAGGGCCATCCCACCACTTTGAAGGCCACAATTTGACCCCTTTTCAAACTAGCTCACTTAGCTGTTGGAAGCACGGTACATCTCCGTGACATGGTTGAGTGCTTCCTTCACACGTTCGCAACATACTGAGTCTATTAAGGGGTAGACACAGATGGCGCTCTGGCAGCTACGCCACTACGCTATGTTGGCGGACGACGCTGAAACCATTATCAGTACATCTATCACCCAGATGGCATGTGCCTTCATCGGATTAAAATCGATGTCGTCTTTCCAGGCAGAGTTTATACACAGTTAAAATTGTACGGAACCCTAAGAGCGCGAGTCCTACTCGCACCTGTCAAGTTTTTTTCCATATAATTGATTGAATGAGTTTGAGACCGCCGTGCCAGACGAACTGAATTTGGTAAGACGTACACAAACCTTCCTTCTGTCTTAAGCGACGGGTAGTTATCTGTTTCGTATTTTAAGCTAGAAATTTTTGTTACCTAAACGGTACGCATATTTCAATCGTATATGCAAAGTACAGCACTTTTGTTATTAATATAGGTGCCACCTATTTGATTCAATGATCTTAAATTACATCCCCGAATGATTAAACCGAAGGTATCCAAAGAGTTATGAAATAAAGCTAGAAAATATTCACAAAGGAGTTCAAGCAACCTACGGGATCGCAGTCAGGTGACGTCTCGACAGTTGGCAACATTTCGACAGATGCAGACCCCTTCATTTTCAAGGCACAAATGCGACGAGGGAGTGCTGAACAGGTAAATTTAAACCGTCAATAGGTGGAGCTACCCCGACCAAGAATCATAACACGGTGTATGCATAAAAATACTCACACGCCGCAAACTAGCGCCACAACACAACCAAAGATGACCTACGTCAGAAGTTAATCGATAGTGAATGTTTATTACCAATGGGTGAGCAAGCAGGAGTGACACTGCGCCCCCGTTGTTTTACCTGTACGATTCCAAGCAGAATTTAAGCAAAAGCTTCCGTCGCCATTTACAAGCTCATCCCAATAGCTGGAAGCGCATGCCTGAATCTCCGTCCTGTTGTATTTCATAGGCCATGTTCTGGAACAGCAGATTTACTCTCCTGTTGTAAGCGCCTGTGACACGTTTTATACACCGGTCGTCTACAGTCTCGATGGTCTGACCAATGTATGAAATGCCACAACTCCAGGGGATATGGTAGGCATCTGCCTTAAGCAAACTAAGACAATATTTTACAGATCCTGAAAGGACCCAGTCATAAATGGTTGTCGAAAAACACATTTACATCATGTTTCCGCAGAATACGACTAATCCTTTTGAAAATGCTACCTGCCTAAGGCAAAAAGGCCGCAGACTTTGGTGCCACCTCGTTGTTTTCATCTGTTATCCGATTCACGGTTGGTCGATAGCGCAAGGCGTGTCTGCTCTGCCTTTCATTATAACTATTCTGGCTAAAGGTGATTTCGAAATGGACTAGATAAGCTGAAAAGGGTTTAGGCCTAATGTGATATGGGCATTGTGTACCAAGGTACGCTGGACTGGACGGTGACAACTGTCAGCCTTAAGATACAAATCAATATGTAAACGGCACGTTCCAACGTACCATCAACCTTTCTGCTAATCAGTACATCAAGGAAAGGAAAGCACCAATCCTTGTCCAGTTCCACAGTGAACGGAATGTTATGGTTATTAGGTTCAGATGTTCAAAGAAACTATCCAAATTCTCACTGCCAGGAGGCCAAACAACAAAAGTATCGCCCACATATCTAACAGAGCAGGCAAGTTTTCAGGCACGTTCCCAGAAATCTTGCAAACAAACTGACAAAAATAGGTGACAACAGCCTCCGCGTCGCAACTCCATCTGCCTGCTCATGAAACTAGCCACAGAATTATAATTAAGTGGAAGTCAACACATTTCGAAACAAGTTGAAGTTGGGGTTGTACGAGAAAGCGACGGGGAAAATATTGAGGATACTGTTTCGACACTGTTCTATAAATCATCTTGCCCGGTGAACAGCGCTGAAACCGCCGCCGCACCCACGAATCGGCATAATTTTTCGTGAACAGATAAAAAACTACCACCAAGATATATAGCAACTGGTAAAGTCACAACATTTCCCGTCGCGCTCGGCGTAGTTAAATCTGCGTTTTTTTTGGAATAGGATTCAATCACTGCCAGAAATGCGAGGGAATTCTGTAATGAAAAAAAGTATGTACCCAGAAACTCCTTTGAGGGCGTCTACGCATTCAGTACATACGCCATATTAATTTCACGATGACTATCTGAGCTGTGAATTTTATGTTTGCTACTAAAATCCGTGTTACGATGAGGCTGTTGCATTTGCTGAGCTTTTCAAATGCAGTGCTCTTGTGAACGGTTACTCTAGGCGAACGATAGGTACTGTTAACTTCCCGCTATCGCAGTTCCAAGCGCCAAACCCACTTTTACTGCTACTTCATGACTCAGCGTAGCGACAGGCCGGTACATGTAAACGAAGCTTACTTTCCGGACAGCTGAAGACGGTTACGCGTAGAGAAGTCAGAAAGAGGCCTTTAACCAACATTAAGCAACAAACGGTTGATGACGATGATGATGCTTGTGATGAAGTATATCCTGAGCCATAAATGCAACCGGGTGGATTCGGAGTTTTCAGCTTCGGAGAATACGCCTATTACAGGACATACATTAGAGTAGGATACTAACCAAGTCAGCAACTAGACTGATAAATTACTTGAGAGAAAAATTCTGTCTAGCGATCTCATACACTCCTAAGAAGTTTTGTTCCTATGTTAAATCAGCACATGGGTCAAAGCCATTTTTGTTGACACTCAGTGGCCTCGAAACGGAGGAGAAATATTAAATTCTTCTTCCGATAAGTGTTTCGCCGAGGAAGGAAGTACTCAGATTTTTCCTTTAAATCGCCGCACGAACGCCAAAATGACATGTGCGAGAGAACTTTGTCCACTTCGAGAGACCCCTCTGCCTCACTGAGGTGACAAAAGTCATGGGATACCTCCAATTAAGGTGTCGAACCTCTTTTTGGCCGGGGTAGTTTAGCAACTCGATGTGGCATGAACTCAAGAAGTCGTTGGAAGTCCACTGCTGCCTCCACAGCCGCCCATAACTGCGATAGGGTTGCCGGTGCAAGTGTCCCACATTATGTGACATAAACGTTTGATCGAATTCGTGTCGGGCAATCTGTGTGACCAAATCATTCGCTGGAATTGTCCAGAACGATCTTCAAACCAATCGCGTACAACTGTGGCCTAGTGACATGGCGCATTGTCATCAACAAAAGTTCCATCGTTGTTTGGGAACATGAAGTCCATGAATGGCTGAAAATGGTCTCCAAGTAGTCGACATAACAACTTACAGTCAATGATCGTTTCAGTTGGACCAGAAGACACAGTTCGTTCCACGTAAACACATCCCATACCATTATGGAGCCACTACCGGCTTGCACGCCGCCTTGTTGACAACTTGGATCCGTGACTTTGTGGGGTATGCGCCACACTAGAAACCTACCATCAGTTCTTACCAACTGAAATCGGAACCCATCTGACGAGGCCACGGTTTAAGAGTCGTCTAGGGTCCTACCGACATGGTCGTGAGCCCAGGAGAGGCGCTGTGGGCGATTCCGTGTTGTTAGCAAAGCAACTCGCGTTGGTCGTCTGTTGCTATAGCCCATTAACACCAAATTTCGCCCCACTGTCCTACCGGAAACGTTCGACGTATGTCCCACATTGATTTCTACTGTTATTTCGCACAGTGCTGCATGTCTGTTAGCACTGACAACTCTACGCAAAGGCCGCTGCTCTTCGTCGTTAAACGAAAGCCGTCGGCCATTCCGTTGCCCTTGGTAAGAGGTATTGCCTGAAAATTGTTATCTTCAGCACACTCTTGACACTGTGGATCTCCCTAATGATTTCCAAAATATAATGTCCCTTGCGTCTAGCTCCAACTATCATTCCGTGTTTAAATACTGTTAATTCCCGTCGTGCGGCCATAATTACGCCGGACACCTATTCACATGAGTCACCTGAATACAAATAACACCTCTGCCAGTGCACTGTCCTTTTATACCTTGTGTAGGCGACACTACTACCATGTGTATACGCGCACATCGGCATCCCATGACTTGTTACCTCAGCGTACATCGCTAGAGGAACGAAGCTTCGCTCCAAGTGATTGTGAAAATGCGCACGTCGTTTTCGTTTTCCAGAAGGGTCGTCGAACAGTCGAATACTACTCTAGGTCTATATCACTATAATCAGACTTCGAAGAATTTTGGAACATATTTCACGCTCCTGTTTTATTAGCTTTAAGGATACCCAAAATCTCCTATGTCCGAATCAATACAGATTCCGCAGACAACACTCACCTGAAACCCAGCTAGGTCTGTTCGTTCGCGACACCTAAAAGGAAGCAGATATCGGCGTCCCGGTTGTTGATGGGTTCCTTCGCTTCCGGAAGGAGTCACAGTTCCGAAATGCCTGTCATCTAATGAACAAAATAGCGGATATGGATCTTTTATTATATTACTGAAGAGTTTTGTGTCATTTTTAATGGAGACACAGAAGTAACTGTGAGCCCACCCTATACGAGTGTTGTAGCTATGACACTGGAAGTGTCACACCCATTAACAATCAGTGAGAATGCATGCGGAGGCAGACTGATATTCACTGGAAGAATCCTCAGTGAGTGTAGTCCACCGATGAAGGTGGTAGCTTATGAAACAATCGTCCGATCAATAACTTAACATCGCTCGTCGGCCTGTGATTCGTACCAGATAGGTTTGATAGAGGAAATAGGGAGGAACCAGTGAAAAGCAGTGCCCCACAGATTCCTTTCGTATGCGCGAAAGCGTCACGCAGCGGCAGGCGTTACAAGAGAAGCGTTGTGAATCACGATGTGTGTAGAACAATCCACCGATACAATACTTCCTCCTACATATATAGGACCAAGAAGACAAGTTTAGAGAGATTCGGGGTCACACAGAGGCTTACCAACAATGATTCTTCCCACGCACGATTCGCGGCTGGAAAAAAATGAGGGAAGTGACAAGGTACACAAAGTAACCTGTGCCACACACCATATAATGGACTGTGGGGTGTAGATGTAAATGTAGACGTAAAGACTGAACGTTATGTTCGACAGATAGTCATTGACAGAACAGAGTGTTACAGAATCTTTATATTTGCGTTATACATTAATCATCAATTAATTATATTAATCGTAGCTGGCAATTCAGAGTTTTCCCGATTACAGTGCTACGCCTAGAAAAAAAAAAAAAAAAAAAAAAAAAAACAATGGTGTGCAAAACACAAGAATGAAAGAGACTTTCGCGTGACGTTTCACTGCCAAATATCATAGCTTGATGAAATTTGGACAATACATAGTAAGAACTGGCACAGTACATTACAGAAGATAACTAAAAGAAACACACGATGACACGAACAAAAATGACGGTTCTGTTGAAAGGCAATATTTACACTGGAGTCACTGCGATTCATGAGGATCCCCTAGATTACCAAAGTCGGGATATGGTTCTTAACAGGGTGTAACATCACTACGGACAGCAATTCATGGTCTGAAACGTGCTCGCATGCTGGCCGTATAGGTTGGTAAAGGAGTTCTTGTGGCACGGCGTTCCAACCCGCCAGCATCGCGTTTGACAACTAGTGGATGATTGTTGGTTCATGAGGACGTGCTGCAATATGGCTCTCCAACGCACTCCACGCGTGCTCGATGGGGTTCAAGTCGGGGAAACGGAAAGGTTCGTCCGTTCGCCGAATGCCCTCTCGTTCGAAAAGCTCTTCCACCTGCGCTGTTCGAAGCCTTACGTGTTCCCACCTCTCGCCATATGAGTGTTCGTAATACACGTTTTTGTGTTCCAGGTGTTATGGAGGTGTGGAGCATAATGTTGCACGAGCGTACTGACCTCCAAAGCTCTGAACACGGTATATGGATCAACGTTATTGTGATACATTACTCCCTGCCCATGAGCGTCTTTTCGAAGGTGCATTCGGCTCTGACTTCATCCTTACGGATGACAATGCACGATCGCATCTAAGTGCGCAGGTGGAGCAGCTCTTGGAACGAGAGGATGTTCGGTGACTGGACTGGTCTACCCACTCCCTCCTTTGTCCCCCACTACCGACTAAAAACCCATCGATCACGTGTGAGATGCGTTGGGGAATGTATTGCAGCACATTCACACGCACCAGTGACCTCCCAGCAGTTGTCAACCGCGCTGGTGAAGACATGGAACTCTATACCACAAGATCTCTTTATCAACCTTGGGGCCAGGATGCGAGCACGTTTCAGAGCATGAATTGCTGTCTGTAGTGATCTTACACTCTGTTAAGAGCCATTCCCCCCTTTGGTAATCCAGGGGATTCTCTTGAATCGCGGTACTCCAGTGTCATCATTGCCTTTCAACAGAACCATCATTTTTGTTCGTGTTATTGTGCGTTTCTTTGAGTTACCTTCTGTACTATACTGTGGGTGTTCTTCCTACGTATGGTCCAAATTTGATCGAGCTATGATATTTGGCAATGAAACATCATGCGAAAGTATCCTTAATTCTCAAGCTTCACACATCAGTGTCCCCCCCCCCCCCCCCCCGAAACATAGCACCGTAACTGGGAAAACTCTGAATTGCCAGCTAAGATTAATATAATTAATTGATCATTAATGTATAACGCAAACACAAAGATTGTGTAACATTCTGTTTCTGTCAATGACTATCTATCGAACATGACGTTCTGCCTTTACATTTACATCTACATCTCGCAATCCACCTACTGTGTTTGGCATAGGTTACTTTGTGTACCGTGTCACTTTCCTCTTTTTTTTCCGAATGCTACCAATACTACCGGAATCCTACCATCTACTACGTCATTTATGTATTTAATTAAAATTACCGAACCACAGCTTCGGTAGAGCGCAACTTTAGTGACAGCGGCATAAAACGGCTCGGCGAAAGAAAGTGCTAACCCACGAGAGCATATTTTGAGTAAGTGCTTGTTACATATTTGATTAATTTCAAAAATAAGAAAACGAATACCACAAAACAAACCGTTTTATATCGTACAAGGTGCTTTCAAGTGGTACATCGGTAACTACTTCTTATCAACATGCCGTGCATTCGAAAACACAAATGACTACGTAGTTAAACTAAACTCACTAAACTGACGGTTAGCACTTCCGCCGACTGCTTCAACTGCCCCACAGTGTTCTTCGAATATAGGTTCTCTAAATTTTTATTCGTTTTCAGGATTCTGAGAAATTGCAAACAAGACGCAAGTACAATCAAGTCTAGAGTACGGTACTGCTCTGGCATTTGAAGTCGTTATCAAATAAGCTTAACAGCAGATACAGAATGAATTCAGCCATGATCTGCTACAATCGTAATACGTCAGGGAAAAAAACCACACATAAGGTTAACAGAGACGCTTAAGGAACTTAAAATGTGGACCTTCCTAATAACACCGATGTCGTTCACACTGAATCCTGTTGTTAAAAGGTACAGAATCGGTATTCTCCAGGCCGGCCGGTGGGGCCGACCGGTTCTAGGCGTTTCACTCCGGAACCGCGCGACCGCAACGGTCGCAGGTTCGAATACTGCCTCGGGCATGGATATGTGTGATGTCCTTAGGTTAAGTTAGGTCTAAGTAGTTTTAAGTTCTAGGGGACTGATGACCTCAGAAGTTAAGTCCCATAGTGCTCAAAGCCATTTTTGGCGTTCTCCAGCATATCTCGCGCGCGAGAAACGTTAGAATAGTTAACGAGGTACATAGATAGTCATTTTTCCTTGCTCAATACGTAAATACCATATCACAGAGAGTTCCTAAGTAATTCTGCGATGTAATGTAGAGCGCCTTACTGGGTACACAGGTATATATGTTGATGTTGAGTGTGAGTACTGGATTATTGCTGGGCGTACTTAGGTTGTGAACGGACTTCCGCCTGGACTGAATTTAACGACATGGAAATGTCACAAGAGTTTTTTAGAAACTCGTTAGATTTTGTACTCTCAATGGTGCATAGTTCTGATACACAATCATATTTCCAATTTGGCAGTTATTTTCCTGTTACTCTTGAGAGTTTGGATATAAAGCTTATATGGTGTCTGCCGCCACTCCACGTTTACAAGGGCTTAGCGATCTGTGTCGAAAATTTCATAATGTATTTAGAACACTACGTGTATCTGCAACTCAATGGCAATTCCACCGAATAACGTTTTATAATAATCTTTTTTAAGCATTATATTTTTCATCCCCACTTCTGCACAAGACCTTTTAGATGGGACTCGCAGCTCGTAGGGTCAAAGCACTAATATCCCGTAACAAAAACAGCAGAACGGCACAGTAGCACGAAGCCAAATTCTCCCCGGCCTGCTTTGATTTGTGTTGTTCGGCTCAAATCTTTGGCTGCCAGCCCATATGTTTTATAACTTAACTGCGTATCTCCTCTTTCTAGTGTAGTAAGGTATCTGGCAAATAAATTTATTTTTTCTCTGCTTTAGTCTTTGAGAAAAACTACTTATCGAATAACTGAGAAGGCGTTCTCGTTTAATCAGTTAGCTCTGGCACAAAAAGGCCCAGTTAGTGTCGCAGGAAATGATTATCATCGCCACGAGTAACATCTGTGATTCTAGTGGAGCTATTGAGCTTCTAGCATCACAAAGACAGAATTTCAGGTACGGTTACAGCACTTTTGAAATTTATATAGCTGTAAAAAGACTTGTAACTTCTGGGAGAAACAGTGTTCCTACTCGAACTTGGGAAAAAAATCTCTGAGAATTCCAGGTGTGAGGAGCAAGAGGCGTCAAGAAGCTCCTGGTAAATTAATGATGAGTGGGGGCTGGGGTGGAGGGGAGGGGGGGGGGGCAGCAAATCACAATAATGACTTTTCTTTCCTCTCAAATGGTTCAAATGGCTCTGAGCACTATGGGACTTAGCTTCTGAGGTCATCAGTCCCCTAGAACTTAGAACTACTTAAACCTAACCTAACCTAAGGACATCAGAAACATCCATGCCCGAGGCAGGATTCGAACCTGCGACCGTAGCGGCCACGCGGTTCCAGACTGTAGCGCCTAGGACCACTCGGCTCTTTCCTCTCAGCTAAGCTACATGCCAGCCATAAGCAATAGTTTATTGCAGTATTTAAACATCGATAATTTGTGCGGAATAATAATTAACATACTTTGAGTATTTTAAAATTTGTGATTTACAAACCCAATAAAATTCAATTTCAATGCTAGGTTAAAAACGCAGATTTTCAAAATGGTTCAAATGGCTCTGAGCACTATGGAGCTCAACATCTGAGGTCATCAGTCCCCTAGAGCTTAGAACTGCTTAAATCTAACTAACCTAAGTACATCACACACACCCATGCCCAGGGCAGGATTCGAACCTGCGACCGTAGCAATCGCGCGGTTCCGCACTGAAGCGCATAGAACAGTACGGCCACCGCGGCCGGCCGCAGAATTTCCCGAGATTTTATGCAGAGATATTCCCTGAGATCTTCCTGATTTTTCCAGATAGAATGTAATTCCCTGAGAATTCCTGGTTTTCAAGAAGAATGGCCACCCTCAGGAAGATTAGAATAATCGCATTAAAACGGATGACACTACGACATCGCCACAATTTGAACAGTAGGAGAAGGTAACGGACGTGCACTGGCATCGAGACGCAAAAATCCTTAATGAGCGCCCCTTTACGCCCCAACTCTGCCATGCCCCCTTTCCCCACTTTCTGCCGCTTCACTTCTCTTCATTCTCACAGAGCACGGTGGAGCAGAGGTTAGTACACTGGACTCGCATTCGGGAGGACAAAAGTTCAAATCCCCGTCGTACTTCGTCTCTATTGACCTCATTGCCGACGAAACGTTGAACCATAATCTTCCCTCCTATCTTGAAGTTTCAGGGCATAGTTTATCAGCTTCTTCTTTCAACCATGTTGTACCAGTGGATGGAAACAGTGTCACGTAGCCATAGTAACATTAAGGGGAGCAGGATTTCCAAAGAAATAATTTCAGTAGGAAACGAAGCTTTATTTGATCTTAAGTAATACGCGTGCTTGGAGTTGACTGGGCCCATCCTAAATACACTGATGCGACAAAAGTAATGGGACAGCGATCTGCACACACACAGACAGCGATAGCATAGCGTACACAAAGTATAAAAGGGGAGTGAACTGGCAGAACTGTCATTTATATCCAGGTGATCCACGTGAAAAGGTTAACGACGTGATTATGGCCGCAGGACGGGAATTAACAGACTTTGAACGCAGAATGGTAGCTGCAGCCGGCCGAAGTGGCCGTGCGGTTAAAGGCGCTGCAGTTTGGAACGGCAAGACCGCTACGGTCGCAGGTTCGAATCATGCCTCGGGCATGGATGTTTGTGATGTCCTTAGGTTAGTTGGGTTTAACTAGTTCTACGTTCTAGGGGACTAATGACCTCAGCAGTTGAGTCCCATAGTGCTCAGAGCCATTTGAACCATTTGGTAGCTGCAGCTAGACGCATGAGACATTTACAGTTCAGAAATCGTTAGGGAATACAATTTTCCGAGGTCCACAGTGTCACGAGTGTGCCGAAAATACCACATTTCAGGTGTTACCTCACACCAAGGACAAGGCAAAGGCCGATGGCCTTCACTGAACGATCGAGAGAAGAAGTGTTTGCACAGAGTTGTCAGTGCTAACAGACAAGCAACACCGCGTCCGCAGAAATCAATGTGGGATGTATTGCGAACGTATCTGTTACAATAGTGCGACGAAACTTGACGTTAATGGGCTATGGCAGCAGACTACCGACGCGAATACCTTTGATAACAGTACGACATCTTCTGCAGCGCCCTCTCCTGGGCAAGTGACCATACCGGATGGAAGACAGACGACTGGAAAACCGTGGCCTGGTCAGATGAGTCCCTTCTTCAGTTGGTATGAGCCGAAGGTGTGGTTCGACTGTGAAGGACACCCCACGAAGCCATGGACACAAGTTGTCAATTAGGCACTGTGCAAGTTGGTAATGGCACCATAATGGCGTGGGCTGTGTTTACGTGGGATGGACTAGTTCACTGACAGGAAATGGTTACATTCGGATACTTACAGACCATTTGCACCCATTCATGTACTTCACGTTCGCAATCAACGGTGGCATTTTAAGGATAACAATGCGTCATGTCACCTAGCCACAACTGTTTGCGATTGGTTTGAAGAACATACTGGACAATACGAGCGAATGATTAGGCCACCCAAATCGCTCGACATGAATTGCATCGAACATTTATGGGACGTAATCGAGAGGTCAGTTCGTGCACAAAATTCTAAACCGCTAACATATTCGCAGTCGTGGAGGGCTATAGAGGCAGCGTGGCTCAATGTTGCTGCAAAAGGAGATCCGACAAGATATTAGGAGGTATCCAACGACATTTGTCAGCTCAATGTAGTCAGTGAGTCGGCTGAGTTTCACCAAAAGTTTCGGGGTTCGAGTCCCCCTTCGGGTTCCTTTCACCCCGTTGTTCCCGTGGTGCCTTGAATCATTTCAGGCGAATGCTGGCATGGTTTCTTCGGCATAGCGACAATGCTTTTGTTGTCCCGTCCTACTCTACTTGTGCTAATGCCCCAGCACTGATGACCTTGTCACAGACTGGGCGTCCTACTCAATCCTCTCCTTTCTCATGGGGTTGTTGGTCCTTTTTAACCTGTTTAATTAATGCTCTTAACACTGTTCCCTGCTGCCAAAATGGTAGCTACTTCATTGTCCTAAATTTTTAGTTTTCACTTCGAGCGTTTACTTTAATCTTTCGCCAGAAAGGAAAACTGAACTACGGCTTCTGGTTTTACAGTGATCAAGGCCAGCTCCGACCTTACATAAGCAGAGCCAAATGCGAATGCTGCTTAATGTTGGTTGAAATTTGAAATACCTACCTGGTTTCGAATCGAGACATTTCTATTTACAGTTAATAATGGCTCTCAGCACTATGGGACTTACCTTCTGAGGTCATCAGTCAAAAAAATGGTTCAAATGGCTCTGAGCACTATGGGACCTAACATCTTAGGTCATCAGTCCCCTAGAACTTAGAACTACTTAAACCTAACTAACCTAAGGACATCACACATATCCATGCCCGAAGCAGGATTCGAACCTGCGACCGTAGCAATCTCGCGGTGCCGGACTGAAGCGCCTAGAACCGCACGGCCACCGCGGCCGGCGGTCATCAGTCCCCTAGAACTTGGAACTACTTAAACCTAACTAACCTAAGAACATCACACACATCTATGCCCGAGGCAGGATTCGAACCTGCGACCGTAGCGGTCGCACAGTTCCAGACTGTAGCGCCTAGAACCGCTCGGCCACATCGGCCGGCTACAGTTAATAACTTTTGCTATTTCGGAAATGACGACACAGAAACTGTAAGTAAATCTTTATGTTTGTTTCGTGTTTCTTAACCCTCTGCGACGTAATCTGTTACTATAAGTATTAGCTATTTATAGCAATGAAAAACTAAACATTCATTTCTTGAATGATATCAACTTGCAGCACTGGCTATCACTGTATGGATTAAACCATCCTCTTATTTCATATTGTTCAGCACTACGTAGTTCCTGCTGTGGACTCTTTCTCAAATATAAAGTATAACCCATCAAACGCACATACTCGAGTTACGGTCAACTTACTTTAACTGTCATTACAAACTACAACAATGTAACAACGTATCAACGTGGTACAAATCCCTAACCAAGTAGCGATTCTTGGCATCTTATCGACGTTGTATGAAATCGATATTGCGAATGCTGCAGCTTGCCCGCCTGGTGGCCGAGCGGTTCTAGGCGCTACAGTCTGGCACCGCGCGACCGCTGCGGTCGCAGGTTCGAATCCTGCCTCGGGCATGGATGTGTGTGATGTCCTTAGGCTAGTTAAGTTTAAGTAGTTCTAAGTTCTAGGGGACTGATGACCACAGCATTTAAGTCCAATAGTGCTCAGAGCCATTTGAACCCCCCCCCCCTTTTTTTCCCTGCAGCTATATCAAAAAACAACACACATTTCGCTGATATCTGCGCGGGCTGCCCAAAACGCTTGATACGTATGCGATATTTGCTGTACTAGACACACATCCTGTTGAGTTTGTTACGCGTCTATTCGTCTCGCCGCGCAGTCCCCCACAAAGCGCGGACCTCGCCCGTTCCTTTAACACGGCGGGCCTTCATATCTCACCTTGGCAGTTAGGGAAGTAGGCCAGGATAAATTAGTGCAACGCGCAGCCCTCCACAGCTGGCCCATTCATCTGTGGGACTTAAAGTACCCCAGAAAATAAACAGCGACACTTACCGTTAATTACGACCGAATTCTCCTTGGACGCGCGGTCCGTCAAGCATGAATCTTCCTAAAAGGCGATTTGTCTTGCTTAGCGCGCGGTCTCAGACAGGTCCCCCACCTTGCGCCACGCTGCCAGAGACAGACGTCTTTCCGCTCCTGTGTTGACTCAAATGTCCGGAAGACATTGCCCAGCCTGTGGAGGCATTCCTATTCATTTCCGTCGCGGGAAGTACGAGCGTTCCTTTGCGAAACGTTGCGATGAATGTACCCAACGGAACACCACTTGTCAAACATATATGAAACTCTTATCACATGAATCACGTTTCAACTTTTTGTTACTTTTTATGCATCAATAAAGTAACGAAACTAAAAAGGTGTTAGCAAATTAGACAACAGGCATCTCAACAACGTTTCTAGCCCCCCAGTATTTCGTTACGGATACCGTCGCTGAGGGGCCAGCAAATATTTTTACTAACTTTGAATCCCTCATTTTCATCCAGTTCTGTGTTGCTCAACCAAATAGTTCTTAAGGTCCAGAGAAAGCTAACAACTGCTTGGGAGGGAAATCGAAAAATAATGTGGATGGACGGCAAATGTAGGGGAGCAGCTTATAGAGACTCTACGAACAATACTTTCTGATTTCATATTCTAAGCGGGGCACTCAAATGCGTCTTATCATGGAACACGAACTACAAGAAACATACATATGACGATATATGTCCCACAAAAGTTGCGACAAACTTCGAGGGGCTGCAGAGGACGTCTTGAGGAACAAATAGAGGAGAGGAACCCACGTTCAGAAACGTCAGCCAACGATGCTACTGCGCGTCGGATTTATACGCGACGGCGCCTGCCGCTATGCCACCCCTTCGGCAGCAAACGTGACTTTGTACACTGACAGACTGTAGGCAGAACGTCTCACAATGTTGTTTGTTACTTCAGTGATCGCGACTGATTACCACGATCACCAGCGGAGAAGATGCAGGTAGCTGCTGCGCAGGCAGGCTTTGTTTCCTATAAATGAGATGCTCTGTTGCCTTGATGGATTACGATTTTGAACACAGATTTTCATCTGCACTTTATTTTTTTAAAAATAAACTGTGGATGGAAACCTATGTCCTAAACCGTCACCCACCCAGAGGCTACGAAGCATCCCATACGTAAGAGCCAGCCGTTGTGGCCGAGCGGTTCTATGCGCTTCAGTCTGGAACCGCGTGACCGCTACGGTCGCAGGTTCGAATCCTGCCTCGGACTTGGATGTATGTGATGTCCTCAGGTTAGTTAGGTTTAAGTAGTTCTAAGTTCTAGGGGACTGATGACCTCAGATGTTAAGTCCCATAGTGCTCAGAGCCATTTGAACCATACATAAGAGACAAGGGATTTCTGCTGCTAAAGCAGCAGCTAATTCCATCTTCTCCACCGGCGACGTAGCAATCAATGGTGATCACTGAGTAACATACAACATTGCGAGTCGTTCCGCCTACTGTCCGTCAGCGTAAAAAGTCGCGTTTACCCCCGAAGGGCTGGCCCTGTAATTTCGTCGCTCAGTAGCGTCGTTGGATGATCCTTCTGGACATGGGTTCCTGTCGAGGCTAGAGGCTATCACGTGAAAACGAATTCCTCTTCACAGCGTGTAAACACCCCCATTCCCCCAAAACTACCGCTCGTACAGTTGTTAATCTTAACAATGAGAGAGAGAGAGAGAGAGAGAGAGGATTACTTCTGTTACTTTGTTTTTACTATCGTTGAACAGATATTTCGCCAGGATGTTGGGCAGACTATAGTCCTTTCCACCGTGTCTGTTCTCTGCTGAGAGTCTGTTCCACAGCAGTCATCTATTCTCAAATACAAAATGTTATTCCCTCCTCCTTTACATGGTTTTTCGGAGTGTGGACGTAAATATCGATGTTGAGGATCACATAGGATTCGTTCCACAACAAATTTTTCAGAACAAAAATGGACCAACACGCTAACAGGTGGTTAATAAATATGTTCCAAGTATTATTTCATGTTTCATACAACAGAATATGAATTTCAGTGTTGTTATAGCTTCGAATGCTGACTAGGTCAAAGCCTGCCCTTACACTGGGCAAGCGGTATTAACTGACCTCCCTGTCTGAAAATGAACGCCACAGCATAAGCATATGCTCTAAAGCGAATCTTAACCTTTCACTGACACGCTAGTATCAGCATTGTCCAGTTTTCCTGTTGGCGTCAGCTTATGAGTAAGTAATTTTTTTATATGAGGATTGTTTCCAGCATTTCATAGCTAGTAAACAGAAATGAAGAGCGAAACAAAAGGTGACAAAATCGTTCACAGCGAACCCTCTATTTACGTTCGTTTCTTGAACTCTAACTCCACAGAGGAAGTTTCAGAAATAGAAGTAATAAGAACAATACCATGGGAGGAACCCAGTAATTATGCTTTGCAAATTTAACAGGGCAATGTGTTACTGTTAGTGTACGGAATTTTTGTGTACTTAAATTCGGTATTTTCCCTTCAAAAGTCAAAAGCGCCAAGTTTTCTGCACCTTCGTCGTCGTATGTAAAAGAATAAACGTATCGTTTATTAACGTTATGTTAACATGTATGTTAAAAATGAAGCGTAGGTTCCCTTTTTTGCATACATTAGTACAAATTCTTGTTTGTGTTTCATTATTACTTTGTTTGAGATAGTCGTTGGGCGGAGGACGGCAGTTTGAGTTCGCCAGCAGACGGGACATCGAGAAACACCATGAAACATTACATATTAAAAAAATAAATAGATCAACAATCAAGGCGGCAGCTTTTTGCTTGTTTCAGTTCAGTTCTGACATCCACACTAACAGCATATTGGATCTTGGTTCAAATGGCTCTGGGCACTATGGGACTTAACATCGGAGGTCATCAGTCCCCTAGAACTTAGAACTACTTAAACCTAACTAACCTAAAGACATCACACACATCCATGCCCGCGGCAGGATTCGAACCTGCGACCGTAGCAGTCGTGCGGTTCCGGACTGAAGCGCCTACAACAGCTCGGCCACCGCGGCCGGAATGTTGGTTCTGTTCACGCAATAAAATTATATGGCTCGACAACACAGTGGTATTCATTTGCATGGAAGAATAAGAAATACAGGGTGACACAGAACAACGGCACTGTTTTGAAATGCTTAGTGGCAGCCATGGGCAGGTGGCAGCACTGCGGGTTCGTGACAGCGAGTAAACAGTCCGCTATTTCAGTAACCGTGGATCAGTGGCACGGACAACAGCGTGCGTTAGCAGAAACAATGATAGTTTGGTAGCGGCGCAGAGGTAGTTTCGACGTTTTTATAATTTTGGACGTCATGATGTCATTCCATCGAAACACGCGATAAAATGTTGGATTAATAACTCTGAAGGGACTGGATCTACCCTAAAGAAGAAACCAAAAGGACGACCAAGAAGTGTGTGTTCTCCAGCGAACATTGATGTACGCGAGTCTCTCCGTTGGAGCCCAGGAGTTCAATACGTAAGCAAGCAGAAGTGGTTGGAGTGTTGGCAGAATTCTTCATCTTGATTTAAAATTTCATCAGTACAGACTACAGATTGTGCAACAATTGAAGGACAACGATTACCGCTTACGATTAGGTTTCTGTCAATAAATGATAACAAAAATAAACAATGACGATGAACTCCTAAACAAGTTGTGGATGTCAGATGAGGCACATTTTCATCTCACAGGTTATGTGAATAAACAGAACTACCGTTACTAGGCAAACACAAATCTTAATGACGTTCATGAGCGCCCTTTACACGCTACTAAAGTGACACCATGGTGTGGTGTTTCATCACATGGTATTATCGGACCGTATGTTTTCGCAAATGAACAGGGGAACACAATAACTGCCAATGCCGATCGTTACGTGGAGATGTTACGAACTTTCGTTACACCTGCACTGAACAACTGTCCAAAGCCCGCAGCTCGTGGTCGTGCGGTAGCGTTCTCGCTTTCCACGCCCGGGTTCCCGGGTTCGATTCCCGGCGGGGTCAGGGATTTTCTCTGCCTCGTGATGGCTGGGTGTTGTGTGATGTCCTTAGGTTAGTTAGGTTTAAGTAGTTCTAAGTTCTAGGGGACTGATGACCATAGATGTTAAGTCCCATAGTGCTCAGAGCCAACTGTCCAAACGATGGCATATGTGCGAGAATTGTTTGGCAACCGTGCGATCTTACGATTCGGTAATATTCCCTGGCCCCCTAGATCGCCAGATTTATCCGTTTGTGATTTTTTCTTGTGGGGCTACCTCAAGAGCAAAGTCTAGCCCACTCGACCAAGAACCCCGGATGAGTTAAAACAGAGAATTCGGGATGAAATTCACAGTATCCCAGCTGAGATTTTGCAGCGGCCAATGAGGAATCTCAACAGCATTCGTATAGGAGGACGCCATCTAAAGGATGTAATTTTTAAAAAATGATAAATGTCATCAATTTTTCATAAATGGCAAAGTTGTAAGGTTTCAATTACTATGAATGCAATTTCTTTCCTTCATCGCTTCTAGTTTTATTGTATTGTGGAAATGTTCCCGTTTTTCTGTGTCACCCTGCACTTCGAGATCAAAACTGCATCAAGAATAGGTTTTAGGAATTTACCACCCAGAACCATTTCATACTTTCTTAAAAATCATATACAGGGTAAATGAATGGAACGGCCATTGTTCACGGGGATGACAGCAATGGTCTGTTAGAAGCAAATGGGTTCATACAGTCTTACTTCGGATCGTTCCCAATACGAAAGTTTGGAACTCTTAGTGTCGCTGTTGTCTTCAGTCCGGAGACTGGTCTGATGCAGTTCTCCACGCTACATGGTATAACCTGTGCAACTCTCTTCATCTCTGCTTAACTACTACAACCTTCATCCACTGGAACTTGCAAATGTAACAAAGCCCTGGTCACACCCTAAAAATTTTACCTTCTACACTTCCTTCCATTACCAAATGAATTATTCACTGATGCCAAATATGCGTCCTAAGATACCTCTTGTTTTAATTAAGCTGTGCCATTAAACTCTTTCTCTCCCCAATTCCATTCAGCACCTGTTCATTAATTATCAGATCTTCACATCAATTTCAGCATTCCTCATTCATATCATATTTCAAAAGCTTGTGTCTTCTTCTTGCTTGTACTGTTTATCGTTCATGTTTTACTTCCATGATTTCCTACCTACACAACCGACGTCGCGAAAGCACGCCTCTCCAGTGGCTCTCGACACGGAGGTAGCCAACTCCACCCTGTGGTGGAAGAAATTTTCACGCCCAGTATTCGGCTAGCGAGATGAGGAGAGATGGTGGCATAAGATACCGATCATTAATCTTTTGTGCCAATGTGCTGGATTAAATTCCAAAGTTCTCTGTAGTGTCTCATGAGCCGAGGCTATCTGACACTGTTGATAAAGAACCATCCGTAAGAGGATGTTTACTCCTGAGGTGCCGTTGGTACTACTCTCATCGCACAACAGAAACATTACGCCACACAATACGCGCAACCATTAGTGTCACACGGATACACTTAAGACGAGGAGGAGGAGGAGGAGGAGGAGGAGAAGGGGGAGATTAGCATTTAACGTCCATAGACAACGAGGTCATTACAGACCGAGCATAAGCTCAGATTAGTGAAGGATGGGAAAGGAAAACGACCGTGCCCTTTTAAAAGAACCATCCCCGCATTTGCCTGAAGCGATTTAGGAGAATCACGGAAAACCTAAATCAAGTGCACTTAAGACATAAATATTATACACTAAGGTGACAAAAGTCATGGGATAGCGATATACACACACACAGATGGCGGTAGTATTTGTACAAAAGGTATAAAAGGGCAGTGCACAGGCGGATCCGCCATTTCTACTCAGGTATTCATGTGAAAAATGGGCACGGAACGGTAGTTGGAGCTAGACACATGGGACATTCCGCTTCAGAATTCAATATTCCGAAATCCAAATTGTCAAGAGTGTGGTGAGAATACCATATTTCAGGTATTAACTCTCACCACGAACAACACAGTGGCCGACAGCCTTTACTTAACGATCGAGAGCAGTGGCTTTTGCGTACAGTTGTCAGTGCTAACAATCAAGCAACACTGCGTGAAGCAACCGCAGAAATAAATGTGGGCTGTACGATAAACGTATCTGTTACAACAGCGAGGAGAAATTTGACGTTAATGGACTATGGCAGCAGACGACCGGCGCGAGTGCCTTTGATAACAGCACGACATCGTCTGCAGCGCCTCTCCTGGATTCGTGACCATTTCGGTTGGACCCGAGACGACTGGAAAACCGTGGCCTGGTCAGGTGATCCCCTTCTTCAGTTGGTATGAGCCGTGGGTGTGGTTCGATTGTGAAGCACATCCCACGAAGCCATGGACCCATGTTGTCAACTACGCACTGCGCAAGCTGGTGGTGGCACCATAGTGGTGTGGGCTGTGTTTACGCGGGATGGACTGGTTCACTGACAGTAAATGGTTACGTTCGGCTACTTGGAGACCATTTGCACCCATTCATGGACTTCATGTTCGCATACAACGTTGGCGTTGGATGACAATTCGCCTTGTCACCGGCTCACAATTGTTCGCGATTGGTTTGAAGAACATTCTGGACAATTAGAGCGAGTTGCTGCACAACGACGGACAAAAGAAGGTCCGACGATATTAGGAGGTATCCCATGACTTTTGTCACCTTAGTGTACATTGCGTGGAAGGGGGACATCGTTGTGCAGGATGGAAACCTGATTTTTCTTTTACTTGCATGGCTATAAGGCTATACTCCTGGGAAATATTTTCAGGAAAGACGTTACAGCACTTAAATTTATATTCAATGTCAATATACTTCTCTTTCCAGGAGTGCTTTTCGTGCTATACCCAGTTGCGCATTATATGCTCTTTACTTCTGCCGTTGTCCAAATGCTGCCACGACAGCAGCGTATAATGTCCTAATTTAAATCTCTCAGCATCACCTGATTACATTCGAATATACTCCGTTACCTTTGGTTTATTTTTCTTGATGTTCATCTTGCAATATCCTTTCAAGATACTATCCATTTCAAATGATATTCCAAGTCCTTTGCCGTCTCTGATAGAATTGCGGTGCAATCGACAGAATTTAAACTGTTTTATACCTTTTCCCTGAACTTCAATTGCCTTTCTAAACTCCTTAGTTTCCTTTACGGCTTGATCTACGTAGAGGCTGAATAAGGAGGGTAGGTCTATAGCCATGCCCCACTACCTTTTAAAGTACTACTTTCATTTCAAATCCTTCGACGCTTTATTACTGTAGTCTGGTTTCTGTACAAATCATAGATAAATACGCTCCAATCGCTAGTAATTTCAAAATTTCCTTGAGTTTATTCCAGTCAACAACGTCAAAAACTTGTTCTTACCCAATTATTATTCAATTTTAATTTTTAGAAATGGTTATTGCACTGTAAAACCACAGTCACAGAGAAAACCATCAAATAGTATTATCGTCGCAACAGTTTGTTAACGAATTATTGCACGCTCAAATACATGTGACGGCATACGAAAAGCAGTCACAGAGTTTTAATTATCATCTCGGAAAAATAAAATTACGTAACTAAATTTTTGTTTGTTTGCAGGTATATAACTGTACTCCTGCGTGCGGCCGACTGACAAGTGGATGTGGACTGTGCCATTTTGTTTTGACTCCTCTAGCGGACTGCTACGGTACTATAGGGCGCGAGATTTACAGTATCTGGCGGGAATACAGTCACGTATCTACAAACAAACAAATTAATTAAGTAATTTTATTTTTCCCAGATGATAATTAAAACTAGTAAGTGATCTATTTTTATGGCGCGAGCAATGTGCGAAGTCTTCCTCTGAAGTTTATTGAGCGTATTCGAGACATTCTCGCACTGGCCAAACAAACTTTTGACTAAGCATCTCAAAAAATTGACGAACTTACTTTCGGCAGCACGATTCATTCGCGTCTTAATTGTACAGTATTTCCTCAGGATTCTTCGAAAAAATATTGGACTGGTTTCCCAATGGCTAGAGTTTCGTGTTCGTTCTACCCCGAACTGCATTGAAAAAATACTCGCTGATGCAAGTGACTAATCAGCGATTGAGTAGTCAAGCTATACTGGAACTTTTCGTTTGTTTACGAGCATTATTTACGTTGAAGTTCGACAGTTACAGTGGAACCTTGTTTATCCGTCCCTCATCAACACGGATCTCCGGTTCAACCTGATAGCTTTTTTTTAAATTTAGTAACTGAACAGTATTTGATAATGCGGAGGTCTACAGACAATGACTGTAATGATGATCGATTAGCTGACGAATTTGGCTTTCGATGTGACGACATTAAGACAAATACAGAGGCCACACCGCCACTGGGCAAAACATTAATTTATTTAATGTAGATTGATTCTTACAAAGATGAAGACAGCAACCAGCCACTATTAACAAAGCTATTAATTAGTAACACTATTAATAGTGGCTGGTTGCTGTCTTCTTCTTTGTAAGAATCAACCTACATTAATTGTATACAGCCACGGCCTCACCATGTCAGTTATAGACAAAATAGCTTTGATTTATTTGAATGCCTGGTACGAATTACTTCGGCCGAGTTAATTGCTGGTGAAATGGCTGCTTGATTGTCGTGCACTTAACAACATTCGAATCTGGGTGAAAACAAACTTACTAATTATATCTGGGTATAAAACTAACTGTACTTTTTTCGATATTTGGTCAAAATTTATCTAAAATAATGTTCAATTTGTGTGTTTACGCGAAAAAAATACAACATGTGTTTTTACGTTGTTCTCATTTTATCCTGAATTACCGAAGTATCCGTATTTTCGATAATTTGGATGACCTATAGACCCACTTAGTTCGGATAAACGAGGTTTCATCATAGTTGTTTTTTTGTTAACAAGGAATCATTCTTTGTTCTCTCTCTCTCCGTCTGCATAAGCAATACCGCATTTCGCCATCAATAACATTCATGATTCCGTGTAGTCCACCTTGTTCACCAGACAATTTGTAATCAGCAAACAGAAATACATGTATTGTGGTGTTCCCTCACAGCAGCTGCACACATACATCGGACTTTCAGTTTTCTTTGCCCATGAAATATAAAAATAGCATATGGCTTCTAGCCACAACTAATAACATCTGTTAATTCTTGGGCTTACAAAGCGAATAATCATATAGGCCTATTAAAGTGACAAGGAGGTCATAGAAGCTCGACTGTCTTCGTATAGGTGGACAGCGAATCTCTCTTAAAAAACACCTTGTCCCATTCCATTAAAGCACTTTTTACAATGGCATTTTTCTCGCAAAACCGCATTCGAGCTGATTCCACTGCACTGTGAAACTAAAATGAAAACAATATGTCCAAAATTCTGGTTTCTCTCGCTACCTCATATTCAGTCTTCCTTAAGGCGTAACTAGCATACTTTTTTTTTATATAAATCTTCCAAAGTGTTCATCACGTTTGAAAACACAGGTCTTTTAACACCGAGCTGCAAATGAGAAACCGTAATGAATGTACAAGCAGCGTGTTGTGTGGCAACTACTGGCGCACTAGTGATGAAATTGACTTATGCCCTCTCTATAAAGGTACACATTTTGGTTACAAGTTATTAAATTGTTGTGTATACAGGGTGAACACTAATAAAACGGACAAACTGCAGGGGCGGATTCTCGACCGGAAATGGAGGAAAAAAGGTACTATGAACTTGTGTCCGGGAACGCACCGTTGCCACGGTAGAAGGTGCTGACGAATGACAGTTCCTCTGACCACGTGTCGTGTGTTCCTTGTGATTTGCAGGCTGTGTGATTGACGCAGCTTACTGTAAGCAGGAGAAAGGTGCGGCATCCATGTCAGGAACAAGCCGAGATGGTATTTGTGCACGGCCAAGCAGATGGCAACAGCCGTGAGGCAGCACGGCTGTACCAAAAAGAAGTACCCTCACAGACTACAACCACACCACACAACATTTCATGCTCTTCTTGGGCATTTGTGTGATCATGGGTTCTATTAGATAGACGGAAGTGCAGCGGGGCGGCGGACTGTGCGTACACCATATTTGGAGGATCGGATTCTGCAAGATATTGAGACGAACCCTAGTACAAGCTCCAGGCAAGTGCCCCCCCTCCCTCCCCCAACGTGGTCTAAGCCAAAGTACGATTATGTTTAACCTGCATGACAACCGCTACTGCTCCTGTCACCGGCAATCCCATGTAGGTTACTCTGAACAACTGTTGAGATGTGGATGCGATGCAGCCCTGTACTGTGTTCCGGGACAATTTGTTGTCGCAACATGCACACCGTCCATTTCCGGACACATGTTCATAGGACGTTTTTTGCTCCACTTCCAGTCAGGGAACCTCCCTGTCGTTTGTCGGTTTTATTGATGTGCACCCCGTATATATATGTACACGAGTTTTTGATAGAAAGCCGGCCGGTGTGGCCTTGCGGTTCTAGGCGCTTCAGTCTGGAACCGCGTGACCTCTACGGTCGCAGGTTCGAATCCTGCCTCGGGCATTGATGTGTGTGATGTCCTTAGGTTAGTTAGGTTTAAGTAGTTCTAAGTTCTAGGGGACTGATGTCCCCAGATGTTAAGTCCCATAGTGCTCAGAGCCATTTCGATAGAAACACACACACACACACACACACACACACACACACACACACACACACACACACTCGGGTTTCGCAGCGCGACTCATCACATGCCAATGATAAAAAAGCCTCATAAAAAATTTCGTCCGGCTAGTACATTCGGCAGAAAAAGGACGTTAAATAGTGGCAATTTGGCAACACTGTAATCACATTTATGGTAACTACCTCTGTCAGCGTATATTAGTCGTGCTGTAAAATTGGTGCAGTGGATAGACGTTTAGGTTAGCATGCAGGAGGTCGAGGCTTCGATCCTGGGTGGGGCGCCATTTATTTATTTGCTAATTTCATTTTGACATTTCATACTGTAATGTACACCGTTTCTTAGGTCACATGTATCCTAAATTTACATTTTGTAACGCTGAACATAACAAATACGTGGTTAGACAAATAAGAAATAGACAGTTGAAACAAATGACGTGTCATAGGACAGAATAACTACAAAAACAATATCAATTTCGAGATGCTAAAGATGATAGCAAAGTACAATAACACAACATCTACTAGCCATTTACACTACATGTAATATGAGCGCTCAAATGTCGCACATTAGCAACCAGTGACATTACTAATGTCCATATTAATGAGCACATGACCTTCACAACAGAATAAGTTGTCCTCAGAAGAGATACTCAAAGCGACTTCCTTGCACGTCCAAACATTGCGCAACCTGCCGGATCATACAGCTGTAGATCCTTCGCAGCAAAGCTACGTCCACAGTAACAAGAGCAGCATGAACACGCGCTACCAATTCTTCCACATTCGTCGGCGGGGTAGAGTATACGTGCTCCTTCAGGTATCCCCACAAGAAATCCAGGGGATTTAGGTCAGGTGAAAGCGGTGGCCATACAACTGGAGCTCCACGTCCGAGCCATTTCCCTGGAAATGTTCTGTCCAAATACTGTCACACATTAATTCCACAGTGTGGAGTTGCACCATAATACGTGGTGCATTCAAGTTCTAAGGCCTCCGATTTTTTTTCTAATTAACTACTCACCCGAAATCGATGAAACTGGCGTTACTTCTCGACGTAATCGCCCTGCAGACGTACACATTTTTCACAACGCTGACGCCATGATTCCATGGCAGCGGCGAAGGCTTCTTTAGGAGTCTGTTTTGAACACTGGAAAATCGCTGAGGCAATAGCAGCACGGCTGGTGAATGTGCGGCCACGGCGAGTGTCTTTCATTGTTGGAAAAAGCCAAAAGTCACTAGGAGCCAGGTCAGGTAAGTAGGGAGCATGAGGAATCACTTCAAAGTTGTTATCACGAAGAAACTGTTGCGTAACGTTAGCTCGATGTGCGGGTGCGTTGTCTTGGTGAAACAGCACACGCGCAGCCCTTCCCGGACGTTTTTGTTGCAGTGCAGGAAGGAATCTGTTTTTCAAAACATTTTCGTAGGATGCACCTGTTACCGTAGTGCCCTTTGGAACGCAATGGGTAAGGATTACACCCTCGCTGTCCCAGAACATGGACACCATCTTTTTTTCAGCACTGGCGGTTACCCGAAATTTTTTTGGTGGCGGTGAATCTGTGTGCTTCCATTGAGCTGACTGGCGCTTTGTTTCTGGATTGAAAAATGGCATCCACGTCTCATCCATTGTCACAACCGACGCAAAGAAAGTCCCATTCATGTTGTTGTTGCGCGTCAACATTGCTTGGCAACATGCCACACGGGCAGACGTGTTCGTCCGTCAGTATTCGTGGAACCCACCTAGATGACACTTTTCGCATTTTCAGGTCGTCATGCAGGATTGTGTGCACAGAACCCACATAAATGCCAACTCTGGAGGCGATCTGTTCAACAGTCATTCGGCGACCCCCAAAACAACTCTCTCCACTTTCTCGATCATGTCGTCAGACCGGCTTGTGCGAGCCCGAGATTGTTTCGGTTTGTTGTCACACGATGTTCTCCCTTCATTAAACTGTCGCACCCACGAACGCACTTTCGACACATCCATAACTCCATCACCACATGTCTCCTTCAACTGTCGATGAATTTCAATTGGTTTCACACCACGCAAATTCAGAAAACGAATGATTGCACGCTGTTCAAGTAAGGAAAACGTCGCCATTTTAAGTATTTAAAATAGTTCTCATTCTCGCCGCTGGCGGTAAAATTCCATCTGCCGTACGGTGCTGCCATCTCTAGGACGTATTGACAATGAACGCTGCCTCATTTTAAAACAATGCGCATGTTTCTATCTCTTTCCAGTCCGGAGAAAAAAAATCGGAGGCCTTAGAACTTGAATGCACCTCGTATTGGAACCATATCCTCTGCCGAACATGTAACCATATCCTCTGCCGAACATGTAGTGGAACATCTTCCAGCGCATCAGGCAGATAGTTTGAGAGGAATGCATATCTTCGTGCAGTCAATCGGTCACTCAACATGTAGGAGTCCAAACACCTGTCACCCAGACGTTGATACCAAAGCAAACTTGATATCCACGGTCGCGATGGACGCGTGGGTTAACCTCACAGCAATGGTGGGCATTGCGCATATTTAAGACACCCACACGAGTGAATGCTGCTTCATCCGACCATATTACGGTGTTCACGAAGTCATCGTTGGCTTCCTGTCGGAACCATTCGCAGAAATGCATCCGGTGATAGCGATCTGCAGGATGTAGGTGTTGCGTGAAAGCATAATGATAGGGGTGCAGCCCATGCTCGTGGAGCACGTTAACGACCATGTGTTGCGAGACACGCACCTGCCTTGCTACGCTACGTGTACTTCGCTGAGATTCTTGGTGTACGACCTCCAGAATAGTTGTCTCAGTAGCTGGAGTACGGCGAGTCCGTGGACGACATCTGTCACGCGATGGTGGAAGGAGAGAACCTGACACCCGAAGGGGCAGCGCCAGACGACAAAACACATTTTTATGCGGATGGCGTCCACGAGGATATCTAGCAGCATATTCACGAGCGGCAACTCCAGCCCAGTTATCAGATGCACCAAGGACCAGAAGCATATCCACATACTCATCGTTTGTGTATACCATACGCCTGCCACACTGGTTTAGAGGTTTACAATGAGAAAATTCGATACGTCTACACACGTACACTGGAGTCTGTCACGGGCTCGTTACTCCGCTCGCAACTAGTCCCTGACTGGTGGACAGCGCATAAAGTATAAACACGCCGTCAGTCCTGAACGCTGTTCCACCTTTCGCTCATTACCCCTCTGACAGATATTTCTCTTTTTTCTGCATGATTCATCCCGACACCGTTAACTGTGAAATGTTCGGTTTCGAATTAGACTGTTTCCCTAACGGTAATAGACGTGATGTTTCCACAATCCCATCGATAGAATAATAATAATAGTAATAATAATAATATTGCATTGAGATACGCACTAAACAACATCCGGTTACCAGGCTCATTGTTGAAAGGCATAATTAGTGGGACCATGGTGGTAACACATACAGATTTTAACCGAGTTTAAATATTTGCAAAGCACGTTGCTAGTCCTACTGGTTACATAAGGCCCTAACAAAATGTAATGGACCTGAACGAGGCAAGAATAATAGCTGGTACTAATCTACGGGAGCATTGGAGGAGGGTACAAAGAAAACAGGTTTCGCATCTAGGAGATGAAGTGGTGCGAATAAATTCACGAAGGGCTACTTTCAAAGCTGTTTTTGAACCATCGACCTCCTGCATGCTAACCCAAAGCTCTATCCACTACACCTACTGTACAGCACGACTAATCTGTGCTGACAGATGGTTCAAATGGCTCTGAGCACTATGGGACTTAACATCTGTGGTCATCAGTCCCCTAGAACTTAGAACTACTTAAACCTAACTAACCTAAGGACATCACACACATCCATGCCCGAGGCAGGATTCGAACCTGCGACCGTAGCAGTCACGCGATTCCGGACTGAGCGCCTAGAACCGCTAGACCACCGCGGCCGGCGTGTCCTGACAGATATAGTTCCCGCACTGTGGTTACAGTGTTGTTGTCAGATTGCGACTGTTTAACGTCCTTTTTCTGCCGGACGTACTCGCTGGACGAAATTTTGTGACAGACTTTTTTTTTTTTTAAATCGCTGGCATGCGCGAGGAGTCGCGCTGCGAACCCGAGTGCGCGAATTTTGTTTCACCATATATATATATATATATGTGTGTGTGTGTGTGTGTGTGTGTGTGTTCGCATGTGCGTGAGATGGTTGGATGGATAACGTATCTGAAGGCAAAGAAATGTAAAACAAAAAACAAAACTTTTCTCTCTCTCTCTCTCTCTCTCTCTCTCTCTCTCTCTCTCTCTCTCCTCCCATATGTCATATTTCAACAAGAGCGAAATTGTTAAAATCTATTTATGAACGACTATTACGAAATAAGCATCCGCACACTATTACGAAATAAGCATCCGCACGGAGGAGGGAAGGGTGGTGGTGGCAAGGGGAGAGGGGGTAAGGGCGAGAGATGGCACTTGCCCCTCCCTCCCTGGAATTTCGAATACACAGTTTTTATTCATTACATTATTATCATACAATTCTAGAACTGGTTTTGCGTGATTCCGCTAAACCGGTCTTAAAGGCCAGTTGCTTACATAGCCGTGACACAATACTATGGTTCTCGAAGCTGAACAACTAACTTATATTTATAAAAATGGAAATTTTAGAGCGAACGCCCATGATTACAGCCCACATGATGATCAACTAGGGCATTATAAAATTTTGTAGGAGTTAATTGTGTCTCAGAACTATGTTCTTCGAGCTATATGTATAACAAATGATACATGTTAATTTCATTATCTCTCAGTATATGTCTTTAATTTACTGCAAATAAGGCCTCCAGAGAATTTTCTTTTAACACCCGAATTTCCCACTATTAATGCAAATTTTTCCAGGCTATCGATGACTGTAGAAAGTACTAACAGACAACACTGACCTCATAATACATATATATGTGATAGAAATACTAAAAAGAAATCCTGAAGTCATGAGAAGAATTTTTTAAATTGAAACTGGAACGAAACCTCCGCAGGGTACTGCGTACGTGGGGATGCGATTTTGATACTTTGTTATGACTGCTAGTCCCCAGTAGCGCTTTATGCACTCTGGGCACGGGTGATTAACGCCGGTTTATTTAGGGATGGGGTCCGTGACATAACAGCCAGTGATAACGGCGATATTAATACTCTGCATTAAGCAGGAGCGCGAGCGTGCAAACAGTTTCCTGAGAGCTGTTCAATTTTAGTTGTTAGATCACGGCCACGCGCTAAAAATACCGCCCAAACGGTGAATCACTGTTTCGGGAGAGAACACAGAGTGCAACATTCATTAAAAGCAGCCAAGCTTTCTAGAACACGGGCGTACCCGAGGCGGCCAGCAGGGTGGTCGCGAGGCATATTTTCAAACGGGGACACGCGGAAAGAGAGAGAATAACAACCAGACCGAGCTCTCTCCAGTACACTTCACCCAGTTGCCTCCGGACCGTCTGTCAGGCATTTACTGGCCAGCATCCCGTACCTTGGATGATCGCCGTCATTCCTCTCACGAAAACACAATTATACGAAGGAAATAACATAAATCTTATGCAGGGTGATTTTACACCCAAACAAGAATAAAAGTTCATGTAACCGTAGGCGCAAAAGCTCTTAGTTTCACATTGAAACTTCATGTTCAACACATGTGTTATGCATTGTAATCCAAAAAGTGTCATTGACTCATAAATTCATAATAAATGTTCGAAATGATACCCTCTTGCTTCCGCATACGCACGCATTCAATGAATCATCGACTATCGCACCCTTTCAAATACTGTCAGACGGTGTCGAATGTTTTTGCAGACCCGATGATACGACAATGCAAAGCTTCTGATCTGGGTCTGGCTGCTGCATAAACCAGTTGTTGAAGATGCCACCCAGAGATAAAAAAGTACAAGAAAGGTTTGAGGTTGGGAGAACATGCAGGTAATGTAAGTGACCCTCCCCTATCCATCCATCTGTCATGGTAGATACCAGCCAGTGGACCTCGAACAACGAGACTAAAATATGCTGAAGTCCCGTCATGCACAACTCAGACGTTTCTTCTTATTTGTAGGGGAGAGCTTGGAGAGTTTTCGGCATAAAGTCCTTACGGGCAGCACCTGTAAGACGTAACCTCTTACCAGTCAGTCACCTGCAATTACAGCCTACACAGTTATCTTAAACTTATGCTGATGTCTATGATTTAGATAGGCCCATAATGATGCTCGTAGAAATATGTTATTATGTAAACGTTGTCATCTAGTTTACAATGGTTCCAGTGAGTCTTTGAATGACTGCAACATACAGCCATTAGGATAGAACGACTGAAAAGCCTTCTTTGATTGAGTGCATGGAAGTTGTTGGATTATATGTGAAAAGCCGTTGACGGCAAACTTTCATTAATAAATCGAAAACGAAAGATTTTTCGAACATACATCCATATGAACTTATTTCTTGTTTTGGTGTAAGGAACCAATTCCCAAAGTCTATTGAAAGTGTTTCTGGATCACCGTGTACAGTGTGGGTGGATTTTCCACTGTCAACGTTTAACTCGCTTTCTTACATAACTATTTGGAACTACAGCAAAATATACATACAGTCGCCAGGTGCGAGAATAGGACACGCGATCTGAAGGTTCCGTAAAAGCTCAATTATGTATATAGCCAATTCATCCATCCCAGGAACAGAGAATCTCGACGATTTTTGCCTATTATCGAGATAACGTTCCTGGGAATTCCAAGATTTCAAGAACGTTTTAATTTCAATTTTGAAGTCGGATGGCAAATGACAAAAAAATACTTTTTTCGTGTTAGGCATAATAACAAATTAAGATTTTCCTTTACCTGTGTTGTCAAAGCTTGCTTCTTGTCACTTTTCATGACACTAAATCAACCGTAAGTAACCTAGAGGCTTTCATGAGTGAGTTAGTGAGTCTCTTTTGATTGCATTGTGTTAAAATCTTAAATTATTTACACTACCGAAGGGCCGAAGACCTTAGTATGTGTCACAAATTTCAACTTCATACGTCAGCCCGATCCTCAGAACGGTCTTGAGACATACAATGTGATCCTGTAACGGTTCCGTTTTTACCGATTGCGGTACGGAACACTAAAAAGACCATGTTGTTTTTGCTTGCAAAAATATTTTCGTGATTTTGAAAGAAAGAGGAATATTGTTTAAAGTTCCACAGAGGTAATTAGAGACGGAAAACGTATTCGGATGGGAAAGGACGTCGGCCTTGTCCTTTTAAAAAGTATCCTTCCGTCATTTGCTTTAAGAAATTTAGGAAAACCATGGAAACACTATAAATCTGGATGGCCTCTTAGAATTTGAACCGCCGTCCTTCTGAATGCGAGTTCAGTTTCTTAAGCACTGCGCCGCCTCGCTGAGTTTTATGTTATCGCCCCATAAAACGTGAAACACCTGATTAAAGGGCTAATTCTACAAACACCATTTCCACTTTTTTTCCTTATACAAACTTTTCCTTAGCTGGGGTTTCTGACACTCAAACAGAATGGTAATTTCGGCAGTTTAGGTAGTCATTATACGGGATGCGTTGCATTGACGCTAGTTATGCTGTTATCGGAATTAAGTCAATGTTTTTTCTGCACAGGTTCCAGGATTTTATTGTATGCACGCCGTAAGAAATTTACCCTGGTAATATGTTTCCATCAGTTCTCTTAGGGACAGTTTCTCGATAAACAGCAGCAGTTTATCTGTGTCATTGTCCTCGCTGGAACTGCGACTAAATGTATGCGTTCCCTCATCCATAATAATATGGTCCCATCCGACACGGTTGTGACAGTACAATCTATTTTCTGTGACACATAACAATAATTTATATAGGTTAGCATATTGTCCAACACTAGAAGGAATGTTTCCTCTTCGATTGGCACAATAAAGAGTGGTTATGATCAAACTCTATTTATTTATTTATTTATGCATTTCTTTTACCTGGCAAGATTAGGGCCTTCAGGCCCTCTCTTACACCTAACGAGGCATACTCAGATCGAACGAATTACAGTTTCTACAGAACATTAAGGACATACAAAGCGTTATACAGTATTAATGTTAAAAAAAAATATAAATTATAACAGTAGTACAATGATAATTATAACAATCAAAAAAATTATTATAACAATCAAGAATAATAATAATAATAATAATAATGACTATGTTTATGAAAGTAAACAAATTTTTCTTTTATGAATGTCAGTCCTATTGCTAGTTGGGAATTTTCTCGTTATGTTCTTGCAGCTTGTGAGTTATTCTCATCGAGCAGAGACATAAGACGACAGAATGGGGTGAAAGAGATATAGAAGAGGTAGATTAGGTTAGAGGAAGAGAAATAGAATGTAAAATTCGAAGCTATGATGGAGAGGAGAAAGAAAGAGATGAGAGGGGCACAACAATGGTGGCTATACCGTCCCTAATATGTAGGTTTTGAATTCCCTTTTGAATGTTGAGTGGTTCTGGATAAGACGCAGATCACAGGGGAGCGCGTTCCATAGTCGTATGGCTGAGATGGAGAATGACACGGAGAAAGATTTTGTGTTATGTAAAGGTACAGCCACGATGCTAGACGTATCCGATCTGGTATAGCGGTTGTGGAATGATGATAGGTGTTTAATGTGAGAAGATAAGTATTGGGGGCTACAGTGGCTAAGAAATCGATGAAGTAAGCACATCGTGTGGAGATCGCGTGCCTTATGTGGGCGTATCCAACCTAGCTGGGAGTATGAAGGACTGATATGATCATACAACCGTTTATTCCACACGTATCTAACGCAAGCATTCATCACTAGCTCGAGGCATCTCGAATTTTCACTATTTGTGCCGTGTTGAACTACATCACAGTAGTAAAGATTAGGCAAGACTAGTGTTTGGACTAATTTTTGTTTAACATGGGTTGGAAATATTATTCTAAATTTTTGAATTGCATGTAGGGAGGAGAGCGATTTCCGGCAAGCTGTGACTGTTTGTTCTTCCCAGTTTAGGTGTTCATCCAAGATTATTCCAAGGTCTTTTACTGTTTTTTGGTATAGTAGTTGGGTACCATTGAGGAGTATTTGAGGGACTGTTTCGCGAAAGTACCGGCTGATTAACTTTGGATGAGATATAAGTATGACCTGGGATTTCTTGGGGTTTAGTTTCAGACCTAGGTTCTGTGCCCATCGAGAAACAGAGCCAAGATCTGCGTTCATACTCGCTACTGCGTCAGCAATGTTCTTGGGGCTTGCACTTATGTACAATTGGATGTCGTCGGCATATAGATGGTAGTTGCAGGAGTGAATCACCGAAGAAATATCATTAATGTACAGTGAGAAGAGTAATGGACCAAGGACGGAGCCTTGGGGAACTCCAGAGCGCACGTTTTTCCATGATGACTTTTCCAATCCACAAATGACTTGTTGACTTCTGTTTTTGAGGTAGCTGTCGAACCAGTGTATTGCGCTGTTTGAGAAATTCAGCTGTTTCATTTTAATTAGTGATATATCAAAGTCAACTGTATCAAAAGCCTTGCTAAAGTCAAGCAGTGTTAGGATAGTAGCTTCACGTCTGTCCATAGCATGTTTAATGCCATCACTTACTTTGATTAATGCAGATGCTATACTATGGTGCTTTCGAAAGCCTGACTGATATTTGTCATGGATGTTATGGGTTTTGAGGTAATCCGTCAGCTGTTCATGGACGATGTATTCTAGGGCTTTAGATACTGCAGGTAGTATGCTGATCGGCCTGTAGTCACCTGGCGACTTAGGGTTGTCAGTCTTGGGTATAGGTTGAATTAAACTTTGCTTCCACTCAGTAGGATATGTACTACTGACAAGAGACAGGTTGAAGATGTCTGTGATAACTGGAATAATAGTGTCTACGACGTTCTTAATCATGCCAATGCTTACACCATCATTTCCTACTGCCTCGGAAGAGATTCTCGTAATTGCCTTGTGTACTGTGCCGGTAGTGACATGTTTTAGGAAAAACTTGTCTCTCGAGAGATTGATATCTTGGGGCTGGTAATTTGTCGCTGCCTGGCAGTTTACAGCTGTTGAGAAGAAATCGTTTAATTCTTCTGCAGACGCTTGATAAACAGCGTCAGATCTTGAGCCCGAGTAGACGGAAAACTATTTACCGTATGGGTACCCAACTGTTCGCTGAAGGATTTACGTTGTTGGCAGTGTTAGTGTCACAACTTGCCGTTAGGCGCCGGTACTGGTACGGCGACGTAGTACTGAAACACAGGCATCAGTGAGCCACTGCAGCTGCAGACAGTAAACATGGGTGTAGACAAGGTGAGCAGGGCTTTACTAGTAAAGCTTTTTTATCAAAACAACAGCAACAGTGTTGATGTTCTTCGTGGCTATCGACAATTAAAGAAATACAGAGAGGAACCGGGGTTGAAGAATATGATTCGGAAATCAGAATTAACTGTCGATTTGGGAATTGCTCCTGGGTGAAGAAGTTATTGTTGCCACAGCTGAGAATGCTGGACGCAATGTGCGATTGTCAAACCATGTACGAGCTCACGACCACCAAACATTCCACGGTCCGCAGTTGTTTCGGGCAGCACAAGGGCAATCTCTAGTGTGGTTTCAGTTCGCCTTGGATGCAGATGGTCGTCACACTGAGCAAAGTTTGTACTCGAACGTAAACATGGTACGCCATTAACAAATGTTACCCACTCGTGGAAATTAAAATGCGTTTCTTTCAATGGTTTATTGGTTATTTCTCTTGCGCATGTCCTTACAAATGTGACCATAACGTTTCATTGTCCTACGATCACTCGTATGTTATGGGGGCTCACTCAAGTAGCAAAAGTTTAATTATAACCACCCTGTAAAATTATATACCGAGTCTGCATTGTTGTGCTTCACAAATGATGGGTCACTGTAACTATTCTATTAGCAACTTTTGGTGGTAGAATCTTCGTTCTATACATATAGTTTAGTATTTCGCGCACGACACTCTACCCACTGGTTTCCACATACTCCACACTAAATATTTAGACAGTATGCACAGAACGAAGATTAACAGTGCTTGGAACATCTTATTATTGACAACATAATGTACTTTATGTGGTGTTACCGCCAGACACCACACTTGCTAGGTGGTAGCCTTTAAATCGGCCGCGGTCCGCTAGTATACGTCGGACCCGCGTGTCGCCACTGTCAGTGATTGCAGACCGAGCGCCACCACACGGCAGGTCTAGAGAGACTTACTAGCACTCGCCCCAGTTGTACAGCCGACGTTAATAGCAATGGTTCACCGACAAATACGCTCTCAATTGCCGAGACGATAGTTAGCATAGCCTTCAGCTACGTCATTTGCTACGACCTAGCAAGGCGCCATTACCAGTTAATATTGAAATTATAAAACACGTACCGTCAAGAGCGATGTACACCAATTATGGATTAAAGTTAAGTATTACATCAACTACGTACTTTATTTGCTACTATTAATTCCCTTAACTGTTCCAGACCTCACTCCAGTTTGCGTGAGCTTAAAAGCGTGCATTTCGGCCTCCTCTAGCAACACGGTGTTGGCTCTTCTACCAACACTTCACTTTACTACTTGTCAGCCGTAGTTTACGATGGATTTTTATCTACTTGACGCCACCGGCTTTGCACTGCCCTGTGAGTTGTTTTAAATCACTTTATGGTACCTGATGGTGATCTAGGATTGAAACCGGTTGTAATAAAGACGTATTTGTTAGCAGTTCTTGGCAAGTGCAACTATGAAGTGTTTTAAATACTCATGGGCAGTGGGACACATCTTCACAAAATATACAAGAAGTCTAAAAGTTAATGTGGTAGCTCTTCTTAATCAACTTTGTTCTGATGGTAGGAGCAAGTATATAGATTTATAAAAGAAATCTATTTGAATCTCCCTAAGTGCACTGGATGTATCTCATTTTTTTCTTATTTTAAACTCGTCAGATATTCGTTTAGAATACTGTTTTTTCTCACCTTTTCACTATGCTATTTTCGTTTACAAACGTTACAGATCCAAACTTTCTCTCTGCGAAATATCCCACTCAATATTTCACAGTCTTCAGTTTTTAATTATCTCATACACAATGTTTTTATTACATCCATTGGCATCTGTGGCATTTTTTCCTGTTATTTGAATATATTACCGGGAAAACAGCCCAACATGGTACTAGTAACGCATAAGCGTGCCTTTTCCGACGTCACATTAAGTTGCTTATTTTCGAAATACAGTTCTTCATTACTTCGCTTTTTGTATGCAACATTCTTTTGGTGGCCGTAACTTCTTCTTCGGATCATTGTTACATATTATGGACAGCTTTCTTCGTGTCCAAGTCAAGACACATTACACACAAACGTAGGGTACTTTACGGGTGCCATTTCGCTTGTAACGGTATCGCCATTTTATTACATGTTGTTGTAAATCAATTATTATCCGCAAATTAGTTATAAAATTTTATTGTAATCAAATAGGAAACTTACAAGAACATCATTTTTCGACATAGTCTCTTTGCGTTTCAATGCACTTGGTCCATCGTTGTACAAGCTTCCCGATGCCCTCAGAAAAGAAGGTTCTCGTTTGAGCTGCGAGCCAGGAATGCACCGCTTCTTTCACTGCTTCGTCCGAGGCAAATCGACGGCCCCTTAATGCCTGTATGAGTGGACCAAACTAGTGATAGTCAGAAGGGGCAAGATCGGGACTATATGGAGAATGATCCATTACTTCAAATTTGAGTTTCTGGAACGTTTCTGTAGTGTGGGCAGCAGTATGCGGACGGGCACTGTCGTGCAACAACACAACACCTTTTGACAGCAATCCTCGGCGTTTCCTTCGAATTGCAGGCCGTAGCCTGGCAGTAAGCATCTCACTGTAACGTACACTGTTTATTGTTGTGCCCCTTTCCCCGTAATGTTCCAGTACTGGACCTTGTGCGTCTCAAAAAACCATAAGCATCAGTTTTTCTACGGACGGTTGGGTCTTGAAGTCTTCTTGCACGGAGAATTTTGATGTTTCCGTTCCATACTCTGCCGTTTACTCTTCGGCTCGTAATGATGGATCCATGTTTCGTCACCAGTAATGATCCTGTCTAAGAAGTTGTCCCCTTCGTTAGCACAGCGATCCAATTTTTTTTTATTTTCCAGATGTCCAAGCGCGTTTGTTTATGCAACTATGTGAGTTGTTTTGGGGCCCCATCTTGCACAAACTTTATGAAACCCAAGTCTGTTGTAGATGAATTCGTATGCAGAACCGTGACTAATTTTCAGACGATGTGCCACTTCGTCAACAGTTTATCGTCTGTCCAAGAGAATCATTTCACGTGAACGCTCAATGTTTTCTTGATTTGTAGCGGTAAACGGTCGTCCGGCTCCTTCATCACGCGTTAACACTTGTGCGACCATTTCGGATTTTTTCAATCCATTCGTAGACACTCCGTTGTGGCAAAACACTGTTCCCGTACTGTACCGAAAGTCTTCGATGAATTTCCGTCCCTGATACGCCTTCCGACCACAAAAAACAGACGGATCACTGAACGTTGCTCTTCTTTGGTGCAAATAGACAGCAGAGCAGCGATGATTAACAGCATGGCAACGATAACGAAACTAACCTAGCAGCTTGAAAGCTGCAAAGATATAACAACGAATACACAAAGCATGCGTCATCAAATTAAAGCGACAGTACTACCAGAATAAACAAAAATATAACTAAATTGCAGATAATAATTGACTTAACCTCGTACATATTTAGTTATCTGAGTTACCATTAGCATATTTATTTTCCAAAGTTTAGTGGTGTGTCTGTTGTGGCTCTGCTATTTCGTTACTTCACTAATATCTATGTACACGGACATCTGTAACAGTTACAACAAGGAGGCTACATACAACTGAAATGTAATTTCTATCGCTTAATTATGTACATGGCGACAAACAAATGAAGAGGATTGCACCAGAGAGCATTCAGTGAAAGCGTGTTGACTGGTCTACTTGCACTGCAAGAGATCTGATTCTGCCCACAGCTATCTGTTTTGGTGTTGACACACAAAGATTAGATTTCTGATGGTTTCAAATAGTGACAACCATGCTTTGACCATCATTTTATTTTTTATCACTGACGTGTTACGCTTAGTAAGAAGAATATGATCAACATAGTACTGAGGTACACTGTCCTTAGTGAGTATGATTCCGGATTACACATAATAAGGTTGTTATGACCAACAGCGTACTTAAGGACTGGCTCTGTAGTGATCAAGTTCTGAGATACACTTAGTGGCGATGGGTTGTAGCCAACATAGAACCGAGTCTTTAGTAAGCTTGATCTGCATGTGGTTGTCAATTGATCGAAAATGGTAATCAGTAGATGATAATTTTATGTTTCATTGGGACCAAGGCTATTAAGAAAATTTAACGAAGCAATCTTATTGATTATTTATTGAAGTCAAATTCGGCAGCTGTATCTCCTTCTATCGAATAAGACAGCTACATATGACAGCCTGTTTTCACTCATTTTTCCACTTTACGTGGTTTTTCATCATACCTAATTTGCTGGAACTGCATACACAATACGCCGCAATCTCTGAAATCGTCCTAAGTATCCTCCAAGTTATTACTATGTTTGGATGAGCATCACTTTCAGAGAGCTTCAAAATATTCAACTGGGATGTTGTTTAAATGCTCTTCATCAGCTTTTTCACATGGAACTTGGAACCATCTATTTCGCTAATTAGCTCCGCTATATCAACATCTCTTCTATATTCGGCACCGAAATCAGCTGCTCATTTTCATATAAGTCGGGAGCAGCAAAACTTCTATCTAAAGGAGCCAGTGAATAACGTATATTAACCTCCACCTTTCTTGCTTGCTTCACCCGACATCGCGCCTCGCTCTAGTCTTCTCGCGGAAGAAATCTGGAAAAACCTGAAGCCTTTGTTCAAATAGCATATTTGCTTCAGCACCTGCACGCCGACAATACAGATACTATACGATGTCCCACATAAAACCGGCACGCCTCTTGTACCGTTAATCACCTCTAGTCGAATTGCTTGTGCAGTGGCAACACTGTCTCGAACGTTGGCTGCACTGCATTTTATCGGAAATTTAAGTGCAGCTGTGTGTTGGTGAGTCAGCTGTGGTGAGAAGCTCGTGTTACTGAGTTGTAACAGAAATGGGGCAGTTTGCCTCAGAATAGGGAACTGATATTGTGGAGTGTTACATAAAGACATGCCCCATCGAGGAAAATAAAGAAATGTTTCAGGCGAACTGCACTGGTAAGAAACTCCCCATGACCAGCACTACTCACGATCCGTACACAAAATGGAGGGCTGTAGCATCCGTTCACAATGAACAGAGACATACGCGACCAACAGCGAGGACCCGTGAAATTACAGACATGGACATTACGAAACGTCCCCGCAAGTCGGAAGGGGAGTTATCGCAGCAGTTTGGTGTATCTCGTACATCGTGTACTACAAGATACAGGGTGTTTCAAAAATCACCGGTATATTTGAAACGGCAATAAAAACTAAACGAGCAGCGATAGAAATACACCGTTTGTTGCAATATGCTTGGGACAACAGTACATTTTCAGGCAGACAAACTTTCGAAATTACAGTAGTTACAATTTTCAACAACAGATGGCGCTGCGGTCTGCGAAACTCTATAGTACGATATTTTCCACATATCCACCATGCGTAGCAATAATATGGCGTAGTCTCTGAATGAAATTACCCGAAACCTTTGACAACGTGTCTGGCGGAATGGCTTCACATGCAGATGAGATGTACTGCTTCAGCTGTTCAATTGTTTCTGGATTCTGGCGGTACACCTGGTCTTTCAAGTGTCCCCACAGAAAGAAGTCACAGGGGTTCATGTCTGGCGAATAGGGAGGCCAATCCACGCCGCCTCCTGTATGTTTCGGATAGCCCAAAGCAATCACACGATCATCGAAATATTCATTCAGGAAATTAAAGACGTCGGCCGTGCGATGTGGCCGGGCACCATCTTGCATAAACCACGAGGTGTTCGCAGTGTCGTCTAAGGCAGTTTGTACCGCCACAAATTCATGAAGAATGTCCAGATAGCGTGGTGCAGTAATCGTTTCGGATCTAAAAAATGGGCCAATGATTCCTTTGGAAGAAATGGCGGCCCAGACCAGTACTTTTTGAGGATGCAGGGACGATGGGACTGCAACATGGGGCTTTTCGGTTCCCCATATGCGCCAGTTCTGTTTATTGACGAAGCCGTCCAGGTAAAAATAAGCTTCGTCAGTAAACCAAATGCTGCCCACATGCATATCGCCGTCATCAATCCTGTGCACTATATCGTTAGCGAATGTCTCTCGTGCAGCAATAGTAGCGGCGCTGAGGGGTTGCCGCGTTTGAATTTTGTACGGATAGAGGTGTAAACTCTGGCGCATGAGACGATACGTGGACGTTGGCGTCATTTGGACCGCAGCTGCAACACGGCGAACGGAAACCCGAGGCCGCTGTTGGATCACCTGCTGCACTAGCTGCGCGTTGCCCTCTGTGGTTGCCGTACGCGGTCGCCCTACCTTTCCAGCACTTTCATCCGTCACGTTCCCAGTCCATTGAAATTTTTCAAACAGATCCTTTATTGTATCGCTTTTCGGTCCTTTGGTTACATTAAACCTCCGTTGAAAACTTCGTCTTGTTGCAACAACACTGTGTTCTAGGCGGTGGAATTCCAACACCAGAAAAATCCTCTGTTCTAAGGAATAAACCATATTGTCTACAGCACACTTGCACATTGTGAACAGCACACGCTTACAGCAAAAAGACGACGTACAGAATGGCGCACCCACAGACTGCGTTGTTTTCTATATCTTTCACATCACTTGCAGCGCCATCTGCTGTTGAAAATTGTAACTACTGTAATTTCGAAAGTTTGTCCGCCTGAAAATGTACTGTTGTCCCAAGCATATTGCAACAAACGGTGTATATCTATCGCTGCTCATTTAGTTTTTATTGCCGTTTCAAATATACCGGTCTTTTTTGAAACACCCTGTATGAAATTAAAGGCCTGTTGTGTGAGTGTGGTGCAAGAGTTGTAATTTGAGGATCAGGAAAAAAAAGAGTTCATTATAGTAACTGGCTGTTGACATCAACTGCTAACGGTTAGTTGGACCTTTTGCTTTACTTCAACTTAGCTGACGCCTGGTTTCACTTGTCAGGTTACCCAAATTCCCACCATTTGCAGATACTGGTCGCAGGACAGTCCACATATTCTGCATTAAGAATCTCTTCGCTCAGAGAAGATATGTGTGTTTGGTGAGCGTTATCTGCCCGGCATGCGCATTATTGGCCCCATGTCTTTCAATTACGCCTTAAACAGTGCCAGACATCTAGAGATCTTTTACTCTTTCTATTCACCATTAGGGGATGATGAGAAGCTGCAATACAGCACTCCAACAAGATGGAACAACCGCTTACACATCCGGCTAAAGTATGGTCTATATCACCAACGTGTTCCCTGACGAGAGACATGTCCTTAGAGCCCCCCAAAGTCCATGGACTTAACGTCGTGTTATTTTTATTTATGGGGCACACTAAAAATCAAAGTGTATACTGACAATCCTCGCACAATAGACGATCTTAAACGGAACATTAGTAGAGAAATTAACATCACACCTGCGGAATTACAGCGTGCTGCTCGTGACGTCATCACACGAAGTCAGTGATGGCTGGATGCCTATGGCAACCACTTCCAACATCTACACAAATAGGTAACTACACCTTTTTTAACGTTACTATTATCTAGTCTTTTTTAGTTTGTTTTTGTTACTTGAATCTCGGGCGTGAGGCGTACCGGTTTTATGTGGGATACCCTGTACAACACCGTGGCGAAATAACAGCACTAAGGCCACTGTTGGAGGCGAGCGAACTGAGTAAGCGGCAGTTGTCTGAGCCAAGCGCAAATTGCCACGTATGCCATGTTAGCGACAGGCATCTGTTCGGAAGTAGTCTTTTCCTTACGATGTTAATTGGAGGCAATGACGCTGCAGAAATGTCAAATGTGACAACAACTGCATTTACAGTCGCGGGCTGAGGGAAAAGCTTTTTCTCGTATGCTGAATGAAGGAACGAGGCGTGGGCGAAATGCACTGCCTCAGCCGGTTAATTTTTAAATCTCCTTTCTTTCTCCTTTTCAAGTCAGCTTCTGTTCCCCTTTGTTACTGTCTTTGCCGGGGGCCTATCCCGCCCCCTCGGTACGGCTCTGGTCAGAGGCGTTGGTCCTGAATAAAGATACAGAGTTGGAAAAGCGCACAAAAGGTTCTCGCGGTGGCCACAACCAACTGAGCAGAGATGGAAGAGCAATCGGGCGGTGAGGCACGGTGCATTCTCGCTTGAAGAACTGGATCCTCCGCAGAATCTGGCGCTTATTTTCGGACTTGGGTGAAGGCCAAGCGGAAACAGAGGTCACCGGAGACGGCCGGTAAACAGATTTTTCTGAAGGAAAGAGAGGGGTTTAAGTACACACGCAGCTGGTCGCCTCATCTCCAGTGCGAATTTCCGCCAGTTTTCCGCTATTCAGCATTCCACCGGCAGCAGCAAAGCAGACAGTCTAGCTCTCCCTAGAGAAGGGAGCACAGCTCGCTAAAAACCACAATTTATAGTGTCCTCTTTCTTCTGCCCACTGACGTTTACCTTTACGTTGACAAACACGTTTTCTAAGATTGTTTGAACTACACTAACATCAATGTCAAGTTTGTGTAAAAGAAACCATCCACCATACTTTCCAATTCATCCTTCTTTGTGAATGCGTGAAATAGTGAACGTATAGATAGATATACACAAGTAAACTGAAAGAACATCTAAAACTGCCTAAAAACAAAAGGTCCTGCAAAAAATCGGTTCATGTTCAATGTGATGCTATTCAACAATATCTGGTATTTAAGAAGGACAGCCGGCCGCTGGTGACCGAGCGGTTCTAGGCGCTTCAGTCCGGAACCGCGTGACTGCTACGGTTGCAGGTTCGAATCCTGCCTCGGGCATGGATGTGTGTGATGTCCTTAGGTTAGTTAGGTTTAAGTAGTTCTAAGTTCTAGGGGACTGATGACCTGAGATGTTAAGTCCCATAGTGCTCAGAGCCATTTAAGAAGGACAATTGAATTTTCACAGTCGCTGTCAGCTCGGGAATCGTTAGTTATATGCTAAAATATTAGATTAATTGTATGGAAAGGTAAGCGACCAGTTCAAATATAAAAGCAACACCAACACTCAGGTACTTTATGTTTTTGCCAATCTAACTGCTTTTACATTCTTAAATATGTAAAGCACAATCTTGCTGAACTCGTAAAAAGCGTGGGGAAAGACAGCTGTATAATGTGTTGAAGGCTTAAGTCTCTCTTACTACTTAAAAGCCCTGTTTTCGGACAGCAGTGTGTGTGAATAACATACAAGCACCAAGGGCTGATAGGCATATGCTGTGACAGAACAGTCTCTATAAAGAATAAAACACAGTGCAGGAGAACGAAAACGAGGACAATGAACCGAACGGAGGAGTAGACAGAGGAGAAGGGATAGATGGAGGAGGTAGAGCAGAGGAGCACGCAAAGGCAGAGGAGGAGGAAGAATCGATTATTAATGGAGAACACAAACGAGGAAAAGGACAAAAAAAAGAAGGCACGGGAGGAGGTAGATGATGTAGTGGAGAGTACAGAACCAGGACAGGACAAGGAGGAGGAGGAAGAAGAAAAGGAGGAGGAAGAAAAGGGGAAAGAAGAAGAAGAAGAGGAGGGGAGGAAAAAGGAGGGGGGAGGAGACTAAAGAAGGTGTAGGGAGAGGAGGGGTAAGGAGGAGGAGGAGGAGGGGGAATATGAGGAGGAGCAGGAGGAGGAGGAGGAGGAGGAGAAGGAGGAGGGGACAAGGGAAGAGGCATATGAGAAATAAGTAGAGAAGGTGGTGTAATACAAGGACGAAATGAGGCAGGGAAGTGAATGGCCTTCGCCAAGGACCCCAATGCTACTCGGCATGCGGCGTACCTGTCGGATGCACTGACTGACGACTCTGTCGGGCACGGCGGGGAACTTCTGCTTGAGCTCGTGAAAGAGCTGCATGATGGAGATGTTGGAGCAGTCACAGCCGGGGGCGGCGGCTGGCGGGAGGGGGGCGGGGGCGGCGGCGGGCGTCTCCATGGCGGCGCTCCATGCCGGCGTCCGCGTCACGGCGTCGCCGTCCGCTCCGCCAGCGGCGTCGGCATCGCGGCGTTCTGCCAACACACGCAGGCTACGTCTCAACCACATTCCTCTCGGCTCTTCAATTAGGGACACTTCCCATACTTATACTACAAGCTCGTGCTTCTTTTGTATTTCACTACAAAGGCGATATTGCTACTATCATAAATCTCCAGGCAGCACAGTATGACTTTGATCCATAAGCTATCAAGAGAAAACTGGAGAATTTCGCAATTATTTTGTTGGTTCGGTAAATCACACAACGTCCCGATCAAGACGAAATTCAATGGTAGTTACCTGACAGTACCGAAACTGTACCTCTCATTCCCCAAGAAAGAGTTATTCGCGGTCGACTCCACTAATTACGATACCAGCAATACATCAACGTATGACGTATTACGTATCAATCAGGAGCAACAAACAACCGACAATACAGTTTTGTGTGTCCCCCCAACGATAGAGCTTTCCGAACACACGAGGCATCACATAATTTGTGATTAGTTTATTGTAAAATTATTTTATCCGCTCTCTCGTTGTTTTAAAAGAATGGACTTAGGAAGTAAAGTGCCATTATATTAAAATAGTAATCGAGGGCGTCTGAATAAGTGCTCCACACCACAGCGAGAAACACAATTCTCAGCACCGACGTTAAAATGTTAATCTACGTTAGCGGTCTCAGAGACAATCTGAGCAGTCCTCTTAGACAGTTTGCAGGTAATGCTGTCTTTTACGTCTAGTAAATTCATCAAAAGGTCAAAATGATTCATAAAATGATTTCGACAAAATATCTGCATGGTGCAAAAAAATGGTAATTGGCTGCGAGTTTGAGGTCCTCCACATGAGTACTAGAAAACTGTTCGATTTCGGTTAAACGATAACTGACACAAACTCTTAGGCAGTCGATTCTACTAAAAGCCTAAAACTATTTTAACAGAGAACTTAGAAGATGCAACTAAACTACTAGACTGCTTACACTATGCTTATCCGTACTTTTCTGGAGTACTGCCTTCCGGTATGGGATTCTTCCCAGACACGATTGACGGAACACATCGCAAAAGTTTAAAGGAGAGCAGCTGATTTTGTATTATCAAGAAATATCGAAGATAGATCTGACTATCGAACTAAGATGGCAATTATACAAAAAGGGCTCTCCTTGCTACGACAAGATATTTACATGAAATTATAATCACCAACTTTCTCCTCCGAATGCGAAAACATTTTGCTCATTTCCACCGATTGCCGCCTTCCCCCACAGATTCGCGATCCTGCCACTGTTCGCTTATTACTGTCAGGTAACTGTTGACCGACCGTATTTCAAGGTGTCATCAAAAAGTAATGCAACTGGTTGTTTCGTGAAGCTCCTATTGGCCCCAAAGTTGCCCCGACGGTGGGGAATAGTGGAGGAGGGTATCAGGTTTCCAGCCGTGCCTTCCGCAGTCCGCTCCGAGCTCTGGAAGTTTCAGCATCGTTATTTGCGTAAACCCCTGTTCAGTGCTTGTGCCGTCGCACAAGATGCAGTCAACTTTGGAGCAACGCTATTCAATCAAGTTTTGTTCAAAACTCAAAAAACCTCGGACTGAAACTTACAGAATGATTCAAGAGGTCTACGAGGAGATTGCCATGTCTCACTCGCAAGTTTCCAGGTGGATGAAACAATTTAACGAGGGCCGGAATAGATTACTGATGAAGCCCGCTCTGGACGGCCGTCAACAAGTTCAACGCCCGATAACGTGACCCGTGTGCAAGCGTTGCTGAATGCTGACTGACGAGTGTGTGTTCAGTGACTAGCCGACGCGCTTAATATGCCATATGGGACTGTGTTCAACATCGTTCCCGATGATTTGAGCAGATGTAAAGTGTTTGCCAAATTGTTCCAAAAGTGTTGAATGACGACCAGAAGCGCAACGATTTGGTGGTAGCGACAGAACTCATGGAACATCTGGAAAGAGACCGAGGTCTGTTAGACAATGTCATCAACGGCATTGGTTTTCGGGTACAACCCAGAAACGAAGCGCCAAAGTTCAGAGTGGCAAACTCCCACGACTCCCAGATTCAAGAAAGCAAGAATGAGCAAACAGAAAATGGAAACAATGCTCGTCGCTTTCTTCAATCCGTTCCGAGTTCGTATCGCAAGGGACAACAGTGAACGCAGCCTCCTACCACGGAGTATTAAATAAACTAGCAGATCGCGTCACCTGCATACGGCATATGCCCACTTCAATGTGTACACTGCACCAGGACAATGCGCCATGCAACACCGCTCAATTGATTCGGGAATTCCTGTACTGTCCCGACTTGGCACCGTGAGACTTCTTCCTGTTTCCACACATCACAACTAAGATGAAGGGACGCAGTTTTGATACCACTGAGGATATCCAAAAGGTGACGACACGTGTTCTAAAGCAAATTCCAGTCACTGCCTTCCAGGCAGCGTACCAGGCATGGGAGAATCGCTAGAAGAGGTGTATCGCTGCTCAAGGCAAGGCTGCACTTTGAAGAATTTTAATAGACTGTACCATTTAGATCAATAAATTGTGTTGTACAGACACAACTACATTACTTTTTGATTACAGGTTGTAGGTCGCCCGCAAATTCGTATCACCAAAATTGAAAGAAGGAGTACGATGGCTCCATTCTTATTCACTCAAATTTACATATTATTTTAGTGAAATAGTTTTTATGTGCCTGTGATATACGCTGATGAAACAAAACATCAAGACCACCTAAATAGCAGCATGTTGGTCCACATGACCATGTCTACGTGACAGGGATTCGCAAAGTTCTTCGTAGGTTCCCGGAGGTACCTAGCACCACATGGCCATGCATGGTCACGCAGTTCCCGTAAAGATGAGGCTGGTGGTTTATGGCTGCGCAGATGGTGCACAATGGCGCTCAAATTGTGTCCATCGGTTTAATATTAGACGAATTTGGTGACCAAGACATCAACGTTAGTTAATTACTGTGACTGTCAAACTCCTGTAGTACAACTCTGGCCTTGTGAGGCAGACAGGTATCGCGCTGGAAGTTGCCGTCGCCGTCGGGGAATATATAACGCATGTAGGGCTGCAGGTAGTCTGCAATAAAGTTTATGCTGTCCACAGTTCTTATGTTGCCTTTGATTACTACCTTACGTCCCGTGGAGGCCTAGGTGGATGTTTTTGCACAACATGATACTGTCCCCACTGCCCTGCAACCGCAAGGCAGTGCATGTTTGGAGCAGCCGATGTCCAAGTCGGCACTCAGCCGTGGCAGCGTGCGGACGGCCCCGCGCGCCGGCCAGTGCTCCGCTGCAGGCTTTGTTTACTTCCGCGTCGTAGATTTAAGGCTTGTGTCCATCCACCGTGAACAACATGTCGAGCGCTTACCGCCGTGTGACTCTTAAAGTTTCCTTCCCAGCTGAACATGCGCGACCTCGTGCACATGAAGTTGAAACGTTCATACGTGAAGAAGTTCATTTAGATCCTAACCACGTTATCGGAATCCATTTTTCGATCATGAGTAGTGTCGTTTATATTAAAATGACAAACACCGAGGTGTGTGAAGATGTTATTCGCCGCCATGCCAATGGACTTAAGTTCAAATACTCTGATGGTCAAAGGCGCTGCAGTCTGGAACCGCAAGACCGCGGCGGTCGCAGGTTCGAATCCTGCCTCGGGCATGGATGTTTGTGATGTCCTTAGCTTAGTTAGGTTTAACTAGTTCTAAGTTCTAGGGGACTAATGACCTCAGCAGTTGAGTCCCATAGTGCTCAGAGCCATTTGAACCATTTGAACTCTGATGGTCACGTCGGAGCTGTAACACTTGAACTCGCAGAGTACGGTCAACGCACGATTCGGGTGTTTGAACTACCTTTTGAAGTGCCGAAGGACGAAGTTGTCTCTGCGTTACAACCATACGGTAACGTCATCGGTTACGTAGAGGAAAAATGGCAAACCTTCACGACCTACTATGTCCTTAAAGGTGTGCGTCAGGTCAAAATTGAACTGAAAAAAACATATACCATCATACCTGACAATTGGCGGGGTGCGAGCCATTGTCATGTACGACGGCCAACCCCGAACAAGTGCGGGTTGTGGACAAGAAGGCCACGTCAGATCCGCCTGCATGCGACGCCGCCTGATCCAGACGCCGGTCGGCGAGGAAGCGTCCCCAGCGGTGATCACTCAGATCCCTGTCACATATGCCAAGGTTGCCAAGGAAGGTAGCACCTCTACACAGGGTCTTACGGCTCCGTTGACGTCGTCTGATCAGGTAGATGCAACCGCTACTGAGATTCCTTCTGAGGTGCCACAGACGCCAGATCCTGACCTGCCGAATCTTCTCAGCACTGTGACTGAAAATGCTACTGAGATGGACATTGATTCGGGAGTGGTACCTACTTCTGCTTTCCTTCAGGCTGGTCCAGAGTCAGACGAAAGCCACCCGCAATCAGACTCTGAACGACATATTCGAAAACAAGGGTCGACACGAAAGAGAAAGAAACGTAGCCGTACACCCCCTGATGAATCCATTCTACGGATGGATACCAGGGAGGCAGACCCGAAGATGGACGACAAACCGCTCTTTGATGACCAAAAGTCTGATGCGAACGACCCGCCACAGGCGACCACTGGCCACGAACACCCCTCCTTACTGGCACCGTCGCCCCCACAGGTCGACGTTGAAGAGAGCCTATCCGCTGAGCCGAAAACTACGTCTCCTCTCTACGTGGATGATGTGCACAGTCGATGCCCTACCGCAGTATCAATCTCCTGGGCAGACGACGTGGAGATCGAAGGGACTGGGGTGGACGGTGTTGATGATGGGGCGCCCCCATCGGTTGCGCCCGCGCCCGCAAACACTCCACAATAGCAACCTCTTCGGCGGACCGGCAAGATCGACGACCTCTCGCTCCTGAAGAAGGAGCCCCACCTGTGCCTGTGGGACTCCAACACCAGCATTATCGTGTCAAACGATTAACCTCGCGACCATTCGTGCGCCCCACAAACTGGCGCTGCTCCGCGATATGATTTATGATGCGGACATAGATATTTCGCTTTTTCAGGAAGTGCATGTCGCCGATTTTTCACCACCACATGACTTCACGGCGCATCTTTCTCCCGCTTCGGACACCGGTAGTGGTGTTGCCATCATCTTACGAGAAGGTCTTCCTGTCGAAGATGTCCTATACCTCCCCAACGGCAGATGTATGGCCCTTACTCTCTTTGGTGTACGCATCGTCAACATTTATGCGCCATCGGGCTCCAGCTACCGTCGTGAACGCCATGCCTTCTTCGCGAATGAAGTTACACCCCTTTTTATGGGACCCCACGATGACTTGGTCATGGGTGGTCTCTTCAACTGCACCCAGCGACCTTAGGATCAATTGCCGCGTCACTCACCATGCGCAGCTCTGGAAACTGTCGTCACGCGGCTACAATTTGTCGACACGTGGAGACATGTTCACGGTGATCTTATGGGCTTTACGTACTACACTGCGCACTCCTCTTGCCGACTGGATCGCATCTACATCTCGCGATCCCTAATTCAACACACTCTACAGGCTGAAATCTGGCCTGTTGCTTTCTCAGATCATGAGGCTTAGTTCTGTGAAGTTCTCACAAGACAGGCAGTATGGCACGGACGTGGTTTATGGAAACTGAACACGGCACTTCTTAATTCACCTGACTGTCGACTTCTAATAGAAGACACTTGGATCACATGTAATAGACGCCGACCCACGTATCCGTTACCATATCCTGGTGGATCCAGTGTGCAAAACCTGCTCTTCGAAAAACTTTGATCCGGTATGGCAAAGATGTAGCCTGGAGGAAGAGCACTATGGACTTTTACTACAGGATCCTACGAGAATGCTCCACGATGCCAGCCTCCGCTGAGCGCCATACAAGGATGAAGGCACAAATCTCCAATCTCATGCGGAGGCATTTGGAAGGAGCGATAGTACGATCTCGTACTGCTGCTCGCATGCCACATGAATATCCGTCGATTTACCATATCATCCAAGAACGCCAAAATCGACGCCGAAAATTGATTCACATCCTAACAGACCAAGAAGGGCGTCGCTACGTAACCCAGTCTGCAATAGGGAATATGCTTCATGCCCACTACCAGCAGCTCTACGCCGCAATTCCACATTCCCCAGAGTTGATCGAGGAAGTCTCACAGCTCACCTTCGGTGGTATCCCAGGAGATGCGGCGATTGACTTGATGTCAGAGGTGACTGATGATGAAGTCCGCGATGCGATCCGGGCAGGAACCATCAATCGCTCCCCAGGACCCGACGGTCTTCCCCTCGAATTTTATCGCACCTTCCGTGATTGGTTAGAGTCCACCTTCACCTCCATCTGTCGGGAACTGATGTCTCCGGAAGTACCTGTGCCGGACGCTTTCATGGAAGGAATTATAATTCCTGTACATAAACCGCATGGTGGCAACAATATAAGTGATTATCGGCCCATCACCCTTCTTAACAGTGATATGAAAATCTTCACTCGCCTTTTGGCGGAAAGACTTAAAAACGTGCCCGAGATGTTGTGTCGCCAGACCAAGCATCTTTAGGAGGAGATAATAATATCCGCACGGCTTTATCCCGCTACAGGGATATGATCACCGTTACCCAGGCACAACGCCTGTCTGGGGCAGTTGCGTCTTTGGACTTTAGTCAAGCTTTTGATAGAGTTGACCATTCGTTCCTTACGGCCGTTCTCCACCATATGGGTTTCCCAATCGCCGTTATCACGGTAGTGATGCGCCTTCTGCGGGGTGCCTCATCCAGGATTATGTACAATGGCACATTCACTCCTCCGATAAAAATAGGTCGATCCGTACGTCAAGGTTGCCTTCTATCAGCGATTTTGTACGCCTTTTCCTTGGAATCCTTGCTATATGGACTAAGACAACGTTTGGTAGGGTTGTCCATAGATCGCTACCGATTCTGTTGCACGGCCTATGCTGACAATGTAGTCATCTGTTTACGTAATCCCGACGAGGTTCGAGCTGTTTCGACGTGGGTAGCGACTTATGGTGAGGCATCGGGTAGCTCTTTAAACGTACGTAAGTCACAAGTTATGTTCATTGGCACGGGACTTCCCGTGGAGTGCGTTACACCTCTCACCACCGTTGATACCATTCGCTGTTTGGGAATAGATTTTTCATCTGATCTCCGACGTTCAGCCACCATCAACTGCCGACGCCTCCTTTTAATGATCAGAGCTGGTCTTATGGACCATCGCCTTCGATCCCTAGATATTCTTCAACGAGCTCGATTTGTAAATATATATATCGCATCCCCAGTTGCCCATGTAGCACAAGTTCTACCTTTCCCGCTTACTGTGGCACGTCGCATGTTGGCAGCGATGGCATCTTTCGTCAGCTCTGGGCTGTTGTTCAAAGTTAACTATGCAACCCTTACTCTTCCCCGTGAACGAGGTGGGATAGGTCTGTTTCACGTGCCGGATAGAGCTCGCGCCCTATTTGTCAGCTCCCAGATGACGTTATGGACACATTGCCCAACGAGCCTCAATGGTCTCCTCCTGTCGGCATATTCGCCGGTCTCACTGTCAGCCCCAGTGATGATCTCGGATGTTCCGGCCCAGTTCCATTATATACGATACTTCTTTCTTGAACTCAGTTATCTACGCCTCACCTTACCAAGACAACTTTTACTCAAGACAAAGGCAGTATACAATGTCCTCCAATTAGGTCGTCCACCTAACCCGATTGAACAAAAGTTCCCCCAGGTTGACTGGCGTCATGTATGGCGCGCGGTGTTCGCCTGTTACCTTGACACTAATGTTCAATATGTCTGGTACCTAACTGTCAATGGTAAGCAAATCAACCAATTTCGCCTTCGTCGTATCCACCTCGCCCAATCACCTCTATGTTCCACGTGTGGAGTGCCAGACAATGATGAACATCGGTTTGTTTGCGGACCGGCGGCGGAGGTTTGGCACTTGGTTCGTCGTATTGTGGCTTTTCTAACGCGGGACATTCCGGATCGGATTACTCCCCTTTCATTATTATTTCCGGAACGTGACTATTTTCCTCGGACAAAGACCATTGCTGCGAATTGGATTCGTGGACATGCTATTCACTACCTATTTGGACAAACTGTAGACTCTGTACTCGATTTTTGGACATACCTCAATGACCGTCATTATGTCGTTGTCCGTCACCCAAAATGCAGACAATTTTTCTCGAACTTCCTTGCGAGTGCTTTCCACGACGCGCCTGGCAGCTGGAATGTGTTAAGCCAAGAGAGAAGAAGGTTTCCTGTTTGAACCAATGAACATTTCTGAACAATTTAACGGAACACATCAATTTCGAGAAGACGTGACTCAACATATTACCAGCGGGGCACAGAAGGCCTCTGATCAATTACATAACAAAAAAGAAAAAAAAAGGACAAGAGAAAAAAAACATATATCATCATGCAGTCCACCACCAATATGCTTTAAGAATGGGCGTCATGTGCTATTCACTGCATAACCGTATAAATCTTCAATGGATATTACAAGATGAACATAGTCCGCAGCTCGTGGTCGTGCGGTAGCGTTCTCGCTTCCCGCGCCCGTGTTCCCAGGTTCGATTCCCGGCGGGGTCAGGGATTTTCTCTGCCTCGTGATGACTGGGTGTTTTGTGATGTCCTCAGGTTAGTTAGGTTTAAGCAGTTCTAAGTTCTAGGGAACTGATGACCATAGATGTTAAGTCCCATAGTGCTCAGAGCCATTTGAACCATTTGTAACTCAGCTGAAAAATCGTGACGTATGGGAACATAACGTAATTGTGCATACGTATGTTCTAAAGTAAGTGTACAACACTGTACGTAACAATATTATAGTAAATAACCACTCTTCATAATAACATATGCCGCAACCAGGCCCAGGGGTAAGAGGGATTTGCGCGGAGGGAGTGATAAAACAACAACTGTGAGCATGCTGTTCAGCTGTATCTTGTTTGTACCTTACAACGTGATACATAAGAAAATTGGGTCCGTTCATTTAATTAGGCAATTCGGTTCGTTAATTTAATTACAAAGTCTTAAAATACTGAAAATAACTAATCCGAGGCGATATTTTGGGTGTGAGGAGATTTGTTACGTAAATACGATTACCTCACGATCGGAAGGAATTTGAGAACTGGTATTTAAAGTATGGCAGGAACGCTTATATTCACGAGCGGGAGGCGCAACGTAGGGCTTATGTATGCCAAGTAGGAGTTGCCGGTAATGTGTCTTGTCGCAGCTCCTGTCTGTGCGCGGTAAACACCATCTTACAGCGTTCCCACGCGGCCTGCAAGCTTCCTCCTAATCACACATTTATCTCCCACAAATATATCAACATGCTCAAAAAATGAAAGTTCCCGTACTGTGTGGGCAACGGAGAGCCCTGCAACGCTTCCCTACAGCCTCAGTAGAGATGCATTGCACTGCTTTGCTTTTGCTGCAATGCCAAGTACATATCTTCGACATGTGGATGAACAGGATGAACGTTTAGCCTGTTTAATGTTCGTGTTTTTGCTGTTGTAGTACGTGAGCATGAAGTGAAAAATCTATATGATATATCGATAATGTAAAAACGATGGTAACTCCCGATCCCTGTTCATCAATGCGTTTTGTTGCGCATAAATTTCACATTCATTGTGTTTAAAGACAGTGTACCGTATTCACTGGAGATAGTACTGGTCAGAGCTAGAAAAAAAAGTCCAATAAACATACACCGATGAGCCAAAACATTAGGACCACCGCGAGATCGAATGCAGCCTTGTATGGCGTTGAGGGCACGTGATGCGGTAAGGAGAGTATATGAGCGAAGCCGAGACGAATGGGAAAATATTCTAGCGATGGTGCGGACTAGAAATGATACCATCCACTAACAAAAGCGACATAGACAAATGCCAGACTGTTATGGCGCTGCGTATGGTAACCAGCATCTCGGTAATGGTCAAGCTGATCGGCTTTTCATGTGCTGCTCTCGTGAGCGCGCATGGGAAGCGGTTGAAGAACAGTGAAAGCACGCGTAGGTGGCATGTCGTTGGACATTAAATGCAACCATCAGATGTACAATGGAAGTACGACAATGAAAATTTGTGCCGACCGAGACTAGAACACGAATTTCCCGTTTATCGCGAGCAGTCTCCTTACAATTTGACAGACCCAACACATGGTTGACCACATATGGAAGTTTTGGTCCGGCCGTGAGTCGTGCTCGGATAGCCAAATGGTAGGTCCGAAGGAACTTTGCATCGTATTTCTCAACATCACAGGAATAATACGCAATTGCATTTTCTGTACGCAGGCATGGTGTTCTGATCAATTTTTCCTATTTAATTACCTGTTGTTGCGGCTTAGTTCGTGCACATGTGATTGATAGGTGGTGGTCTCGTATTAAATTGTCGATCTAGCAGGTAACGGAGGCGAATACTGAGAGAAGAGACAGACTTCGTGAGGTGTAATGAAAGAAAACAGACCATTTGTTTCCGTGGAAACAACGCTTTTGATATTCGTGTGGCTCTCGACCCACTCTTCTTTGAACAGTTCTCCTGTTTTGTTTTTGTTGAGAGTTCTGGTTAAGATGTAAGAAACCAGTTGAAGGTGGTGTGCTGAATGTTAGCGGAGTACGATTTCCAGTCCAGCGGCCGTTCTCGGTATCGCTACAATACACTTGTCGTTGGCATTGGAGTAGGGCAGAGGTTCCCAAACTTTTGTTTGTCACGCCCCCCTTCTGCCGAAAAGAAAATTTCCGTGCCCCCCCCCCCCCCCTAAAAAAATATAGAGATTTTTATTAATTATCAAGAAACTATTGAAAAATTTGGGATGGTGACGTCATGTAACATGGTAGGCTGTTAATGTATCGAGTCGCAGTTATTACGTCATCAGTCTAGTCTTGTGATTATAAGCCACTCCGAAAGTAAAGAAAGTCCTTGGTAAACAAGGAAAAATATTTGTGACCTTTGCAGATTAGTGGATGCGGGCTATTATTTTAAGTTGAGTGTAGCTTATTACTTTCACTCATTATAAAAAATAGTCACTCAGTCACGGTGTTAACGAACATCAATGATTTGTACGCCTATAGCGCTCCCCATTGTCATTGCGCATAGGTTGGCATTTATGTCAACGACGACAGTTACCGAACGGCGACAAACGCCCTGTTCCCAGAACCAGACAAAAAATAAAAAGTTAGTTTTATCCAATAATCGTGCAGACTACACAGAACTTTAAAAAATATGAATAAAACAACTTCATTACCTTGATTACATTCCCTTGCTGCACACCATTTCTTCACCCGTATACGATTTTAGGACTACTCTTCGCTTGCCATATCTGGGATAAACTTTCGCTGTGTCTTCATCCAGAAGAAATACTATTATTAGTTGAAATAACATACCACACGTAACATCAGAATCCATAAGGATTACACGCAGTATTTATATTAAAATCAGATTCACTATGTTTATTTTATATTGTCTCTTCGAAATAGTTTTTTTATAATTTTACAGTATTACCTACATGTAAGGATAGTTAGCAGGAAAATAACAAGTTCTCTTATAATGTGACGTATTTATTATAAAAATATTATTTCCACACACATATGGTAAAACCAAACAAATAAATCAATGTGAAGGATGAGCTTGCATATTTTTTACAAGATTTTGAATTCTTGGCTGAATAGTAGAAACTGCGCAACGTAAATCATTGACAATACTGAGTTTGCTTCTAAGCTTATTTTTTATCGCGACTACCGCTGAAAATGCTCTTTCGCACAAATAAGTGCTTGAAAATGGTAAATACAGTTTCAGTGCTTGTTCTGCTGTGCTGGGATACACCGTGAGATATTTCACCCAAAATACAGGCTTATCCATCTTCTCAAAGTCATACTTCGCTGCAGAATCGTTTTCAATTTCTAAGACTTCCTCTTGTAGTCTGTCTGGCAACACATCCACGTGAATGTGAAATGGATCCGTCGCTAACCTATAATAAATTTTATCATCACAACTGTTAGGGAAGTATCGTTCGAATTCATCAGTGAGGTGCTGCAAATGGTTTGATATTTTACTCTTAGTATCAGCATCCTTAAAATCGTTTTGAAATCGGGCTTCTTCCAGGATTCCAAACAATCTGGTAAAGCAGGAATAATTGCAAGCTAAAATTTTACGTTTCCATAGTTGCAACTTATCAGTAAACGCTTTGATGGCATCCCGATGAAAAATTATGTTTGACTCTCCACCTTGTAATTTCAAATTCAATGTGTTTAAAGATTCGAAAATATCTGACAGATAAGCCAATGCAACATGAGCACCTGGCTTTCTAAATTCCACATACAATTCAGTTTGTTTGTTATTTTCCAAAAACTGCATCACTTCGTCTCGAAGTTCAAATAATCTTCCTAGCATATTTCCTTTTGAAAGCCAGCGTACTTCTGTATGAAGTAATCTGCTCAGAACGAACACTTGTACTAGTTTCGCATTCACGTTTTGCACATTTTTCTGGTGACAAAGGGCATAACCCTGGTGTCCAAATTACGAACCCGCCAGTTTATTTGAAGCGTATACAGTCTATTAAAGTCACTGTAATCGCATCACATGGGGATCCGCGGGTTGACAGGGTAATAAAACGGCATTATTACTCTGATGAACATAGCCTACTACGGCTAAAAGTTATGACATGATTACGTTCAGTTCATGTGTACAAATGTACGGAATAGTTAATACCTGACTTTTCTGTTTTCCAATTGTCAGAAGTAAGTTGTTTACAAATGTGATATATTAGAATTAACGCATATCGCCTTGGTAATTTTGAGAGTTTCTGTGTGTGACATTCTAAACGTGACATTCTAAACGTGATCTTCAAAAGCTCTATGTTCTAGGATAGCTTATTGAGATAGGATTGCGGGAAGTGGGACGCCAAACCATTGCATTTAGCACCATAATCTATCATTAATACCTGCACATTCATTTTTATTAAAATATCGATATTAAAAAGAAATATTAGGTTTATACCACTAACTCCACCCGCGCCCCCCTGTTTGGGAACCTCTGGAGTGGGGGCTATTTTAACTTGGCACGCTGGTCACAGCGAGGTTGGCGACCCTAACTAGAAGCGTTTTACAAGCATAGTACTGCAAATAATTGATTCAGGTCCATCGATAAACATTTCTTTCTAATTATTGGTGTAATACGTCACATGACTTGTCTCGCGCGCAACTCATTGCTGCATTCCGGCTTCCGACAAGTCAGGTTTTGCGCGACGAAACGATATCAAGCACGAAATCAATGAACGTATAACGTTATGTGCATATTTGCACTTTTTGTTTCGGTAGCTATCTATGAGCCGCCAATTCTCTTTCCGTTTTATACACTGAGAATTTCAGAGCACGCCATTTCTATAAGCGACTTTATCTTAGGATTACATGATTTCAGTCTTACACGGCACTAAAGTCGTGAAAGTGCTCCACTATGAACGAAATGCGCTATCCAGCGAAGTGAAAAAGCTCTTCGAAGCTCTAAAAGCCTTCTCCGGTCTGCAGCTGTTCGTTCTAGTACCAGTAAAAAACACATTCGACGAACCTGACCTCATACACTAGTTCTTCGAATGACATCTAGCAGCAGCCGGGGGATCTTAGAATTGTAAGGTACCTTAGAACACAAACAGACAGTCTAGTCATTCGAATACGTTCCAGACTGGGGTTGTAAATACAGCTTATTTTACGAACTAGCGAGCAAAACAAGGCGTTTTCGCTAGTAACCAGTGCATTTCTGGGCGTATACACGTAATTGGATAACGTGCTTTAGGTAGCCTATTAGTTCTGCTTGGAATTCGATCCATCGATAGATCCTGAGAAAAGAAAGTGAAGTTTTTAATTTTTTTTTAAATGTCTTGTGGCTTGTATGAAGCGGTCCGCCACGTATTCGCCTCTTGTGTCAACCTCTTCCTCTCAGAGTGGCAGAGTGGCACTTACACCCTATGTGCTCAATTATTTGCTGGGCAGTTTCCCCTGCAGTTTACATCATTTACAGCTTCCTCTCGTACAACGGAAGCTATTCCCTATTGTCTTAGCATATCCTATCACCCAGCTTTCTTCGTGCCAGTGTGTCCTATATGTTCCTTTCTTCGCCGATTCTGCGGTGAATCTCCTCATTCCATATCTCATCAGACCACCTAACTTCCAACATCCTTCTATAGCATCACATCTCAAAAGCTTCGATTCTCTTCTTTTCCGTTTTTCCACGGTCCTTGATTCACTGCTATACAAAGCTGTACTCCAAACGTACATGCTCAGAAATTTCTTCCTCAAATTAACCCTCGCATTATCAAGGTGGAGGGGGGTGTATTATGCCCCCCTTTTGAAAATACTGTAACCTAGTCAGTTACTTTATATTTTAAAATATTGAAAAAATATTTTTTTATTTTTAATGAATTCTTCTGCCAGATTCCATGTACACTTTGAATTTTTTAAAATTTTATAAACATAACCTAAAAATTTACAAGCACGTCTAAATAGTAGACGTCACGTTCCTCAATGAATGTCGTATTCAATGCTTCCAGGTTCAAGGCCCTACTTACACATCACATCAGCATCTCTTTAAAATGCACGTTGAGATTACACATCAACAACAATTAACGAAATCTGCATTTTTTTAAAGTTTTTTGTGTCAGTTATAAAGTCGGTAGTACGCGTTATTGAAAGTGCGTTGATGTCGCTGAGTGTGTGCCGAAAGATATTTTCAGGTTCTGGACCCTACTTACAAATCAGTACCCATTTAAAAAGTATGTTGTTAATATAAATCAACAGCAAACACAGAATTTTGTATCTTTTTTGACATTTCGTTTAGTGTGTGCATAAAGTAACCGTCCCCTCCCCTCACTGGTAATGCGCTTTATGGTAAATGCTTTGGTACTGCTAGCGTTAAGTCATACTTTTGATTCCAGTACACTTATTTCGTTCAGGAACGACCTATTTGCTCGTGTTAGTATGCTTATTTTGCCCCCTTGCTTTGTCCGTCATATGTTATTTTGATTCCAAGGTAGCAGAATTCCTTAACCTCGTCTAGTCCGCGGCCTACAATTTTCTTGTTAAGATAATGCCTAACCTAATTTCTGATACCTCCTCATAACTTTCGTCTTTCATCGGTTTACTCTCAGTCCATATTATGCACTCTTCATTCCAATCAAAAGGTCCAATTCTCTTATCATAAGGCCATTGCTATAAGAATTATATGAATACTGTCACTTATTTCTGTTGTCATCGAAGTTTATTACTTCATACTATTTTTATAAGCAAATGTTTATTATCAGAAAATTTCCCACCGCTCCCCGCTCTCTATCTATCTACTCAGCTTCTTCCCAAATTCTTTTTCTTGTGATATTTTATTTGACTGTCAGTAAAACGTAGGAGTATCTCTTTATTTCAGTGACAATAAAAATATCCCAAACATGTCACAAAAGGGAATTCTTAGGACAGTTAATTGCCAGTTTTCTTTATTATGAAAAAAGAAGCGTAGTTCTGCGTCTGCACTGTAGAGGATGCCTACGTGGGCACTACGCATTAACTTTGTGGGAATAATAACGAAATACACAAAGCTTCATTACAACACTAAATTTATGTTCATACCCACATAACTGGACGCATGTACCGGATATCGTAATACACACCTTCTAGTGGTGAACGAGTTTAATGAAACCTTCATGAAATACGTCCGCCCCTATTCCCGCAACCATGTCTTGACGTCTGTCTGAATTTTACCGCTGGTTTCAACGTCATACACAAAATGATCATTTAATTCAGGGAAATGATGGAAAACACACGACGCCAAGTCTGACTGGATGTTGGACTCGATGTGCCGCTGCACTGAGTTTGGCTTCCTTGGCCAACTACGATGGTGAATTGTGTAGTTAACTGTTATCATAATGCAACACATTCTGTTTGTCAACTCGAATTGTCCGCAAACAGCGTTTTAATGCTTGCAGTGTGTCTACGTAACTTGATGAGTTTATTGTCGGTTCACTTCCATAAAATCAAAAACTTTAGGCAAATGCGGGGTTCGTACCTTCCCCAAGTCACTACTACCTGTCCCATCTTTGAAAAACTACAAAGGTAAGTACTCGTATTTAAATGCCTTTACACAGGAATTACGTTTCTTTCTTGTAATACCACGATATGTCCCATATCCTTGCAAAATAAACACACGACAACACTACACTACTATTACTAATATGGATAACACTACCTGCAGTTCAAAGACAAACTTTCTGCATTATTTATAATTTCTTCTGATGCTGAATGACAGATCGAAAACAATGTTTTGTAACTGGCTTGAACTGTTCCCTGTACATGACATGATAGCAGTCGAATTCTCGCTCTACCCTTTCAGTATTTAGGTAGACAGATAAAAATTCTTTGATTACACCATCGACGATGAGTCACGAAGACCAGGTGAAAGACAATGGAATTCATTATAGGGTCCCAAGGAAGGGATGAAGTCGCTTGTTACATTATCGCAGATGCGGAATACTAGATGACCTTCAAACGTGCGGAGACGTCCCGGCTGTTTGAATTTAGTATTTTCAGTTATCATGACTCACTTGGAAGATTTGCGAATTCCGAGTGCTCTGTGCATACAGTGCATCACACATCAGCAAGCATTCTGTGGGAAAGACTTAGATATTTCTTTTGTACTGAAACCAGTCGTTTATGCTGTAAATTTCATTTGGGGACATGCACCAAATCACCACAAGTTCTAGGCTTTCTTTGAACAAATGGATTCTGAATTCTGTGACTTGCCTTATGACGCAAAAGTGAAGTGGCTCAGCTGCGGTAACACCCTTATTCGTTTTTACGAACAGATATTCCCTCGCTGAAAAAGACAGAGCTGGTCCACAGCTGTCAAATTCTACCTGGCTCTCAAAGTTGTCATTTTTGGTCGACATCATATCCCACATGAAAGAATTGAACGTGAAACTTCAGAGAAAGGATAACCTCGTGTGTGATTCCTACAGAATGATCAAATGATTTCGAAGGATGCTGTAATTGTTTGCGGCACTACTGGAAAGAGAAATCTTATCTCCTTTTCACTTTTTCGAAGAGATTCGTACTACAATCCCTGAACACGTCAACCTTGATTTTTGGAGAGATTTTCAGATCCTGACAGAAAAGAGAGTGACATTCTTCTGTTCCAGAATTGTTTTGATTGTAACCGTGGATGATGAGCCAGTTGAATTATATCTGGAACCCATCGATTTGCAAGCAAATGACAAGTTGCAAAGCGAAGATGGAAAACTTATTGGATTTTACCGCTGCTTGGATGATGTCGAGTTTCCGAAACTGGAGAGTTTCCGAAACTGGTACGGCATCAGCATTTGGAACAACTTACGTCTGTGAGCAAACATATTCAAAAATGAAATACGGTAAGTCAACACATAGAACGAGATTGAATTATAAGCAATTCTCCTCAATGGATGCAGAAATATCAAGCCAAATATTTATGACATCTTGAAAACCATATATCAATTTCACAAACTTCTCAAACTTTTTTGCTGCTTAGTTTGTGAGATTCAGATAAGTGCACACTAAGCCTGACGTAACAATATTTTTGGGAACAAAATCCTATCTGACAACTTTTTAGTAAATAAATATGTTGGTTGGTTTTTGACCACTCACGCACGATTAACTTTTTCGTTTTTTTTCCCCAGAGTTTCCATTCAAATATAGTACAGAATAATGATGTTACCAGTGCTCGCAATTTTGTCAGTTATTCGGCTCGCTGTAATAAAAGTTTGGCGACCTCTGTACTGTCCGGCACGACAGTATCACCCTGTTCTTGTAGTGGAGTGTTGCAGCGAAGCTGCGTATGGGTTGGCCACTGTTGGCTGTGGTGAAAATGCCGAAGTCACAATTCGCTGTGGCGCTGCTACTGTAGAGTCCTGGCCAGACACGGGCGGCCGTTAAACTGGCGTAAAGATTTACGACGTGAATCGAAAACCAATCACAAACTAAAATGAAGCCAAAGTCGTTGCGAGCCAAAACCTGTGATAGCAATTTGCAAGTCCGTGAACGTAAACAGGGAGAGAGCGCCGGGCTGGGCCGCTCTATAGGTACCAGGAAACTGCGTCACTGGATGTTGCGTTGAATGTACTATTTTTTTAAAAAATTATTTAACAGCCCTCAATCTCTACAGCTAAGGGTAAAATCGGCTCAGAGTTATGATCCAAGGTACAGTCCGGGTCTTTCCTACCAAATACCAAGTGAGCTAAATTCTTCATTTGTGTGGTCATATTGTCCGGAGTTTGCCGGCCTTTGTGGCCGAGCGGTTCTAGGCGCTTCAGTCCGGAACCGCGCGACTGCTACGGTCGCAGGTTCGAATCCTGCTTCGGGCATGGATGTGGGTGATGTCCTTATGTTAGTTAGGTTTACGTAGTTCTAAGTTCTACCCCTGATGACCTCCGATGTTAAGTCCCATAATGCTCAGAGCCATTTGTCCGGAGTTGCTTTACAGTTCTTGAGGGTGAAAAACCATCAACGGTATGGTAGCAGACAATATTTCCCGATGTAGGCGAGAAATCAAGCGGAAATCACCGTATTAAAAGCTAACGTATTGTTAACGAACAGTTTTTCGATATTAAAGCAAATCAAAATGTAAATAACTTAATTACAGACCACAGATGGTGCTTTACCTCAATAAAGCGAGACGCTTCTGCTGAAAAAACACACATTTTTTGTAGTTGCAACGACAGAAAGAATACATCCTCAAGACCAAGTAAGTTGTTGGTAGGGCAGAGGATCGGGAGTATTATTGTTGCAAATTTCCAGTTCCAACATTCGTCTTACAACCACGGGAAACCTCCCTAAAACTTTAGTCAAAATCCAAGGATGGGACACATTCTTGATTTAATTCTGGGACACTATGTCTGAAACAAAAAAATATGAGCACCTGGCGCATTGCAAGTTTTTGTGTGTACACAGAGTAAAAGCGATGACTTGCTCGTCATCTACCGTACACTTAGGTCGCTTTATTTAAAAATTCACTTGCGTTTCTTTAATATAAAAACAGTAATTGCTTAAAAACACACTCATATTTACCACACATTTCTTTCGTTACTGCTACGGCTGTAGCTGGAGGCCTGAAGGTCGGTTCTCTTCGGGTTAGGAATGTGAGTGAAACAATTAAACAGCGATTCACTCGCCCAGGCAAGGACAAACGGCATGGTGCTCATGAAATCTTCTTTGAGAGACTGGCTTGCGGAGTATAGATGTAGAGTACGTCAGACACCAGTTTCCGCCATGCTCTCAGAAATACCCGCACCTGTTTAAGTATAACGCGCGATAAAAGGCGCAGTGATAACGCCATCAGGGCCCATTGTAGTTGCACACCTGAGACTGCCATTTCGTGCATACATTGCTGACGATTTCTCTCCATGCTGCTACGGGCAAGTGTCAGATTTCCAACGCTTACATGAAAAGCAACGCAGCTAAAACGACTAAAACAGAATAAAAATAATTTTTAAATACAAAGTTATATCTGTTCTCTTACGATCAAAATCGTTTACCCGTAAAACCACGCATTTCTGTGCAACAGATGTTTGAAGGTTAACGAATTAAAAAACCACAGAATAGCAAGCTGTTGAAGTAGTAGTATCGTGTAACAGACAGGTTCACGTGAGGTATTACTTGTCAAAAACGCAAATACTAGCTTCAAACAGTGCATTAACAACTGCAGTACTTACAGAAACATATTTCGCAAAATACAAGTTGCTCTGTTGTCGTACGTACTTCGGTTATTCGTCCTCAAAGTGCAGCTTCGGAGTTCCACTGAAGTGATTAAAAGCGTTCTCTTAACATATCACACTACAAAACGGCGTAGCGGTAACAGCAGTGTTAGTATGTTCTTGCTGTCGTCTTCAGTCTGAACGCTAGTCTGAAGGAGCTTTCGAAGCTTGTGTATCCTACGCAAGTTTTTGATATCTGCATAGTTACTACAAACCACATCTATTTGAACTTTATTACTAGACTCTAGCCTTGGACTACCCCTACAACCTTTACCTCCCACACTTCCCTTCATTATCAAATCAGCTATTACCTGATGCCCCATTATGTGTGCTAGCAACATATCCGTGTTCTTTAGTCAAGCTGCGTCTCCCTGAGACAACGATCTGTGGCAGATCTGACCAGAGGGTATATTGTTCGCACGGGATCAAGTGTTTCGAAGCACACCGTTCGGCGCACATGGTTGAATTCGGGGCTTCCCAGCAGATATCCACTTCGTGTTCTCATGCTGACCCAACGAAATTGTCAGTCACGACAGCAGTGGGCACGGAGTCATAGAGTTTGAACCGTGGATCACTGGAAACAGGCAGCTTGGTTGAATTAAACACGCTTTTGGTTACACCACGTCAATGGTCATGTCCGGATATGCCGTCAGCCGAACGGCTGCTCGAAACATACACCGAGCCGAGGACACAAGCCGTTGGAGGCAGCATTATGCTCTGTGAGATATCCACTTGGGGGTTTCACGGGACTAGTGTAGTAATACATCATGATAGCTGTGGACGACATGAACGTAATTGTGGATCACCTTCACACGTGGTGTCTTTCCCAACGGCGATGGCATCTCCCAGCACGATATCAGACTGTGTCACAAGTACAGAAAACATGCTAAAGTAGTGTGAGGAGTGTGCTAGTGAACTCACGTTGAAGTCTTAATTCGCCTTATATGCGCCAGATGGAACACACAGGGGTTGCTACCAGGCACCAGCTCCGTGACCGCAAGCCACTGGCCTATAAATTACGGGAATTGCGTGACTGTGGGTAAGATATCGAATGCCACGCACGAAGGCTATTCGTTTATTAAGGTCCGATCGGTTGGAAAATGGAAACCACAATGAACAAAAAATGTTTCATTTGCAACAGTTAGCTACACCTCCCACCTACTTGTCTATGTAGTCGCAGCTTCGACTTTAGATATATATTTGTGATAGCATTCTACAAACTTTCCAGTACCGTCGTCATCGAAGGCTTTCCGCCAATTCTCTAGGCTGCAATTCGCTGTCTGTGCCAAAATGTTGTCTTCGTAGCCAATGGGCCATGTGAGAAGAGAAGAAACTCAGAGGCAGCGTCTTCATTGCCCCTGCAGTGTGTGGCTGAGATTATTTTCTGGAAGCAGGAAATGCAAGGCCGTTACGTTACGTGGGCTGAGTGAAATCGGGCGAAATCTCTCTGCAGGTGCTCATACTTGACGGGAGAAACTATTTTCTAGGTATCTTTACGTGCTCATTGTACGTTCAGAACTAAAAAGGTTGACATGATGCGATCGACGGGGGTACTAGAGACACGTCTGTGCAAAGCTTCAGTGGATTTTCACTGTGCTTTCCGTTTTGCGACCGATCGGATCTTAATGAACGAATAGCTCTCGTACCTACGGAAACTTATCGAACCCACACCACTCAGAAGCGCTGCTATAAGGCGTTCTGAAGGTGGTCCAGCAAACTATTAAGCATGTGGTCATTACGTTTTGACTCATCAGGGTGGAAATGAGCTCAATGAAGACGCAGTGACATGAAATGATACCAGCGCGAAATGGTGAGGTAGACTAAACCTGAAACATAACAAATATGTAGCGACTACTTAAATATTTGTACCAGAGCAGGTCTCGAAAACGTATTTGTTGCTTATCATGAGTAGACACCTTAACCATTAGGCTATCCGAGCATGCCTTCAGGCCTGACTCAAACATTCATCGAAACTGACGTTTCCACACTAATACCAGAGGATCCCCAACAGGGTATGAGGAAATAGTGCCACAGTGAAGATTGGAGCCTGTGTAGGATCTTGGCGTTTAATAATTTCATGGCAATATCCATTGGGGCAGCGTAAGCCACAGTCTTCCACCGAATCCGCTCCTCCAGTAGTCCTACTCTCACAAACCTGAGGTAGATTCTCCGGTAACAGTTTTCGAAACTCGTTGGTGGGAATACCAGTGACAGAAGAAATTTGGAGTCAGGGAGGCGTGCTCAGATGGACGCCCTAATGGCTAAGGCGGCTGCCCGCGATTAGCACGAAACCCGGATTCGATGGCACAAATCTTCAAGTGAAACAATAATATTAATATGTAGTACCAAAACAGAAATAATTAGAATGATGAAAAATTGTTACAAACGCGCTTAGAAGACAGGATTACTTATGAACGAAGACAAGACAAAATATATGGTCATACGTAAGAAAGTCTGAAGTGATGTACCTTTGATTGTAGATCGATTCACTTTCAAGACAGGTGATCGCCTCAAGTCTTTAGAGTTCTTCTTATTAGAAACAACTGAAGGGATATACAAATAGAAGCCCATCTAGTAGCAGCTAACAGAACACTTTTTAGCATTATCAATACCTTAAGAAAAAAACGCTGTCCAGTCACCTTAACGTGATCATGTTCGACGTCAATCTGCAGTAAGCGGTGGCAGGTGGTAGCACTAGCAGTGGAGGTATATAAAGCGCTCCAAGGGGACGCGGAAAACAGTACAACCACTGTCGTAATGTGGAAATGGGAGCGATTTATCTAACTTTCAAAAGGGCATGATCACTGGCTTTCGTGCCAAGGGTGCAGCATTTTTGAAACGACTCAGTTTGTAAACAGGTCATGTACTGCCATGGTTCTGGTATACCGAGCATGGCACAATGGCGCTATCCAAAACCACCAATGGGGCAACTGTGGTGCACCACAGGCGACAGATGACAACGGATGAACTACGTCTGGGGATATGAGTACTGGCAAACAGATGTGCAACTTTTGAGCTACTGAGCGCCCACATGAACCAAGGCGTTACCAACAGTGTCTCCGCAACGACTGTTCACCGAAAGTTTCTGCGTATGGGCCTCCCGAACAGGCTCCTTTTCCGTGTATCTGTGCTGACGACTGTCCATCGGCGACGAAGGCTGGAATTTGCACGACAGCACCGTGACTGGCCGTCCACTGACTGGCGACATATGGGTTTTCAGATTAACCATGTTGTTGGCGTGTACGGTGTGAAACGCTTCAAAGCAAACATCCTGCAAGCGTTATACACTCCTGGAAACGGAAAAAAGAACACATTGACACCGGTGTGTCAGACCCACCATACTTGCTCCGGACACTGCGAGAGGGCTGTACAAGCAATGATCACACGCACGGCACAGCGGACACACCAGGAACCGCGGTGTTGGCCGTCGAATGGCGCTAGCTGCGCAGCATTTGTGCACCGCCGCCGTCAGTGTCAGCCAGTTTGCCGTGGCATACGGAGCTCCATCGCAGTCTTTAACACTGGTAGCATGCCGCGACAGCGTGGACATGAACCGCATGTGCAGTTGACGGACTTTGAGCGAAGGCGTATAGTGGGCATGCGGGAGGCCGGGTGGACGTACCGCCGAATTGCTCAACACATGGGGCGTGAGGTCTCCACAGTACATCGATGTTGTCGCCAGTGGTCGGCGGAAGGTGCACGTGCCCGTCGACCTGGGACCGGACCGCAGCGACGCACGGATGCACGCCAAGACCGTAGGATCCTACGCAGTGCCGTAGGGGACCGCACCGCCACTTCCCAGCAAATTAGGGACACTGTTGCTCCTGGGGTATCGGCGAGGACCATTCGCATCCGTCTCCATGAAGCTGGGCTACGGTCCCGCACACCGTTAGGCCGTCTTCCGCTCACGCCCCAACATCGTGCAGCCCGCCTCCAGTGGTGTCGCGACAGGCGTGAATGGAGGGACGAATGGAGACGTGTCGTCTTCAGCGATGAGAGTCGCTTCTGCCTTGGTGCCAATGATGGTCGTATGCGTGTTTGGCGCCGTGCAGGTGAGCGCCACAATCAGGACTGCATACGACCGAGGCACGCAGGGCCAACACCCGGCATCATGGTGTGGGGAGCGATCTCCTACACTGGCCGTACACCACTGGTGATCGTCGAGGGGACACTGAATAGTGCACGGTACATCCAAACCGTCATCGAACCCATCGTTCTACCATTCCTAGACCGGCAAGGGAACTTGCTGTTCCAACAGGACAATGCACGTCCGCATGTATCCCGTGCCACCCAACGTGCTCTAGAAGGTGTAAGTCAACTACCCTGGCCAGCAAGATCTCCGGATCTGTCCCTCATTGAGCATGTTTGGGACTGGATGAAGCGTCGTCTCACGCGGTCTGCACGTCCAGCACGAACGCTAGTCCAACTGAGGCGCCAGGTGGAAATGGCATGGCAAGCCGTTCCACAGGACTACATCCAGCATCTCTACGATCGTCTCCATGGGAGAATAGCAGCCTGCATTGCTGCGAAAGGTGGATATACACTGTACTAGTGCCGACATTGTGCATGCTCTGTTGCCTGTGTCTATGTGCCTGTGGTTCTGTCAGTGTGATCATGTGATGTATCTGACCCCAGGAATGTGTCAATAAAGTTTCCCCTTCCTGGGACAATGAATTCACGGTGTTCTTATTTCAATTTCCAGGAGTGTAGTTTGGGGAACGTTTTCGTGGCATTTCCTAGTTGATCTCATCATTCTGGAAGGCACAATGGATTAACACAAGTATGCAGCTATCCTTGTGGGCCATGTCCACCCCTACGTACACTTTGGTTTAGCTCGGCACGATTGTACACTACTGTCCATTAAAATTGCTGCACCAAGTAGAAGACGTGCTACAGACGCGAAATTTAACCAACAGGAAGAAGATGCTGTGATATGCAAATGATTAGCTTTTCAGAGCATTCACACAAGGTTGGCGCCGGTGGCGACACCTACAACGTGCTGACATGAGGAAAGTTTCCAACTGACTTCTCATACACAAACAGCAGTTGACCGGCGTTGCCTGGTGAAACATTGTTGTGATGCCTCGTGTAAGGAGGAGAAATGCGTACCATCACGTTTCCGACTTTGATAAAGGTCGGATTGTAGCCTATCGCGATTGCGGTTTATCGTATGGCGACATTGCTGCTCGCGTTGGTCGAGATCCAATGACTGTTAGCAGAATATGGACTCAGTGGCTTCAGGAGAGTAATACGGAACGCCGTGCAGGATCCCAACGGCCTCGTATTACTACACTAGCAGTCGAGATGACAGGCATCTTATCCGCATGGCTGTAACGGATCTTGCAGCCACGTCTCGATCCCTGAGTCAACAGATGGGGATGTTTGCAAGACAACAACCATCTGCTCGAACAGTTCGACGACGTTTGCAGCAGCATGGACTATCGGCTCGGAGACCATGGCTGCAGTTACCCTTGACGCTGCATCACAGACAGCAGCGCCTGCGATGGTGTACGCAACGACGAACCTGGGTGCACGAATGGCAAAACGTCATTTTTTCAGATGAATCCAGGTTCTGTTTACAGCATCATGATGTTCGCATCCGTGTTTGGCGACATCGCGGTGAACGCACATTGGAAGCGTGTATTCGTCATCGCCATACCGGCGTATCACCCAGCGTGATGGCATGGGGTGCCATTGGTTGCACGTCTCCGGCATCTCTTGTTCGCATTGACGGCACTTTGAACAGTGGACGTTACATTCCAGATGTGTTACTACCCGTGGCTCTACCCTTCATTCGATCCCTGCGAAACCCTACATTTCAGGAGGATAATGCACGACCGCATGTTGCAGGTCCTGTACGGGCCTTTCTGGATATAGAAAATGTTCTACTGCTGCCCTGGCCAGCATAGTCTCCAGATCCCTCATCAATTGACAATGTCTGGTCAACGGTGGCCGAGCAACTGGCTCGTCACAATACTCCAGTCACTACGCCTGATGAATTGTGGTATCGTGTTGAAGCTGCATGGGCAGCTGTACCTGTACACGCCATCCAAGCGCTGTTTGACTCAATGTCCAGGCGTATCAAGACCGTTGTTACGGCGAGAGGTGGTTGTTCTGGGTACTGATTTCTCAGGATCTATGCACCCAAATTGCGTGAAAATGTAATCATATGTCAGCTCTAGTATAGTATATTTGTCCAATGAATACCCGTTTATCATTTGCATGTCTTCTTGGCGTAGCATTTTCAGTGGCCAGTAGTGTATCTGCAAGCAGGACAATGCAGCGTGTCACACAGCTCGCAGTGCACGTGCATGGTTCTTAAGAGTATCACAATGAGTTTACGATCCGCACTTCGCTACCAAACCCCCCGATTTAAACCCAATCGAGAATCTGTGGGACCACCTCGATCGGACTGTTCGCGCCATGGATCCTCAACCGAGAAACCTAGCGCAGCTGGCCGCGGCGCTTGTGCCGGCATCTCTGTCGGTGAATTCCAGAACATCACTGACTCTGTCTCTGCGCATCTCGCAGCGGTCTGCGCTGCAAAAGATGGTTATTCATGTTTCTGACAGGTGGTCACATTAACGTGGGTGGACAGTGCATACTTAGCACTAATTTCAAAATTCGCTTGTATCAATCAGCTATTGTACAGGTAACGCTATACAGATGTGAAGCATTAATATTTAGAATGAAATACGAAGAAAAGCCGTTAAATGTTCGAAAGGAAAATACTAAGGGAAATGTTTGGAACTATAATTTATGAAAAAGCTTGGAAAGGAAGATAGGACAAATGAGCTATGAGAGTTAAATACCGAAACATCGGCGACGTGCTAAAGGAGAGAATATTGAGCTGGGCTGGTCACATAGCAAGAATCACGGAGAACAGACTACTTACAACAACATTCTGCAGGACAATAGAGGAAGACCCAGAGGTGGTGAAATAATCTCCATGAGGACACAGCTAGGAGAAACATCAACTCAAAACTCCACACAAAGAATTGGACAAGTCTCAAAGAGCCGACGTTTGGTCGATAACGCCCTTGTCACAAGTAAAGTAACAATAATATTCACTCTTTACTTCAGGTGTCTACCGTTAGTTTGGTACGCTAAATACAAAACTCTTCTGCTACTTTTAGAGTATCATATTTTGCAATCCAATTCTCCCAACATTACACGAAAGAGAAAAAAAAGTAAGATTTTGGCTTAACGCGCCGCCGTCGAAAGGTCCAGTACAGACGAATCTCTAGATTTGAATCGAGGATAAGATGGGGAAGTCAATCAACATTGATCTTTTTAAAGGAAAAAAAATGATTCAAATGGCTCTGAGCACTATGGGACTTAACTACTTTGGTCATCAGTCCCCTAGAACTTAGAACTACTTTTAAAGGAACCATCCCGGCATTTGTCTTACGCGATTTACGAGAATCAAGGAGAGTACAAATAAGGATGGCCAGATAGGAATCTAAAATATGCTCTTCCTGGATGCGTCTATCGTTGTGACGTTCCAATCACGATGTGCCGGATATTTTGATTATTTTAATTCACGTAAAGTAATATTCTGACGCATATTCCAAAGACATCACATTGCAATACGCAAACCTGTGCTTCTATGTCACTACATTCTCAACCCATCCCCATTCTTAGGAGATGAAGGTGGTTCTTACTCCCACAGCGCTTCGTTTCAAATAGTAAGTGATTTCTGTATCAAGTGCGTATAAAATTAAGCTAGTTGGTTGCATACATAAATACAATGACTTTCATAAATAGCGTATATCGTGTAGAACAGAACAGGTAACTCCCCAACCCGATTCTTTAAAGAATCGGAGTAACATGTGTAAACCATCTTCAAACGTCTGATTACTTTACATAAGAGTTGATGTGTCAAAATATTTTACGTTAAGCGTAGAAAACCTTTATGGCTGTAGGCACAACGCTCTCACTACGTTGGTTTTATTAGTTTCGGATCTTTCAACAACAGAGTAATGGAAGTTTAGCCGTTTTGTCAATTTTAAGAAAGGCTACGTTTCCATGCGTCTCAATGTTTATGACGTATCTCCTAAACTGTGCGTCGCACAGTAATCTAATTTTGCACGTACATGGAGTAGTAAACTCGGTCGTGGACAAAGTCTGCACAACGTATTAGGAATAGAGGCCGTAGTAACGAGGTAATAAATTAAAAAGTCATGCCTGATGAAGATATACAGCATGAACAGCGAATACGAAGTAAGCGATAAACTATATTCCTTTCATTATTTTGTGGGAGGAGACAGCGAGAAGAAGTTTCGAAAAGATTTGAAATAATGTGTAAAGTTACTTGCGTGTCGGTAGGTACTCTCATTCTCTAACACTGTTGAATGAACACTGAGGTGACAAAAGTCACGGGATAACTCCCAATATCGTGTCGGACATTCTTTTGCCTGGCTTAGTGCAGCAACTCGATGTGGCATGCACTCAACAAGTCGTTGGAAGTCTCCTACAGAAATGCTGATCTATAGTCGTCCATAATTGCAAAAGTGTTGCCGGTGCAGATGCAGGATGTTCTTCATGAACTGACTTCTCGATTTCGTAGCATAAATGTTCGATGGCATTCATGTCGGAAGATCCGGGTGGCCAAATCATCCACTCGAACTGTCCAGAGTGTTCTTCAAACCATCGCGAACAACTATAGCCGAATGACATGACATCGTTGTTACGGAACATGAAGTCCATGAATGGCTGCAAATGGTCTCCAAGCAGCCGAACATACAAAATTCCAATCAATGATCGGTTCAATTGGGCCAAAGGACATTCCATGTAAACACAGCCTATACTATTATGGAGACACCACCAGCTTGCAAAACGCCTTGTTGGCAACTTGGGTTCATGTCTTGGTGGAGTATGCGCCACACTGAAAGACTACCATCGTCTCTTACCAACTGAAATCGGATTTCATCTGATCAGGCCATGGTTTCCCAATCGTCTAGGGGCAAACCGATATGGTTACGAGTCCAGATCTCGTGCCCTTAGCAAGGCACTCACGTCGGTCGTCTGCTGCTTAGCCCATTAACGCCAAATTTCGCCACTCTCCCGTAACGGATACGTTCGTCGTACGTCCCACATTGGATTATGCAGTTGTTTCACGCTTTACTGCTGGTCTGTTATCAATGACAACTCTACGCAAACTCGCTGCTCTCGGTCGTCAAGTGAAGTCCATCGGTCACTGCATTGTCTGAGGTGAGAGGTAGTGCCTGAAATTTGGTACTCTCGGCACGCTCTTGACACTGTGGCTCTCGGAATACTGAATTCCCAAACGGTTTCCGAAATGAAATGTTCCTTGCGTCTCGTTCAAACTATCATTCCGTATTCAATGTCAGTTAATTCCGGTCGTGCAATCATAATCATGTCGGACACCTTTTCAAGTGACTCACCTGAGTACAAATGACAGATTTGACAGTACGCTACCCTCGTATACATTTTGTACCCGATACTACCGCCATCTGTACATGTGCGTACCGCTATCCCATGTCGTCTGGGTAATTTGCGGGCCTGAGTTACGCTGGCGCAAAATATTTATGTACACACGTCAAAAAAAAGTTTTGCATCACCTCGGTTCCGAGAGTTTCCGAATCAGTACAGAAAATTGGAATAGAGATCAACATAAACATCATTTCCGCCCTTTTTATTGCTCATGAAAACCACACATTGCATATTGTACCACCATACAGCGCGACCTTCAGAGGTCGTGGTTCAGATTGCTGTACCTCTAAAACCCTGTAACACGTCCTCTTGCACTGATGCATGCCTGTATTCGTCGTGGCATACTATCCACAAGTTCATCAAGGCACTGTTGGTGTAGATTGACCCACTCCTCAACGGCGATTTGGCGTAGATCCCTCAGAGTGATTGGTGGGTCACGTCGTCCATAAACAGCCCTTTTCAATTTATCCCAGACATGTTCTATAGGATTCATGTGTGGAAAACATGCTGGCCACTCTAGTCGAGTGAAGTCGTTATCCAGAAGGAAGTCATTCACAAGATGTGCACGATGGAGGCGCGAACTGTCGTCCATAAAGAAGAATGCCTCGTCAATATGCTGCCGATATGGTTGCACTATCGGTCGGAGGGGCATTCACCTATCGTACAGCCGTTACGGCGCCTTCCATGACCACCAGCGGAGTACGCTAGCCCCACATAATGCCATCCCCAAACAGCAGGGAACCTCCACGTTGCTGCAGTCGCTGGACATTGTGTCTAAGGCGTTCAGCCTGACCGGGCTGCCTCCAAACACGTCTCCGACGATTGTCTGGTTGAATGCATATGCGACACTCATCGGTGAAGAGAACGTGATGCCAATCCTGACCGGTCCATTCGGCATGATGTTACGCCCATCTGTATCGCGTTGCATGGTGTCGTGGTTGCAAAGATGGACCTCGCCATGGACGTCGGGAGTGAAGTTGCGCATCATGCAGCCTATTACACACAGTTTGAGTCGTAACATGACGTCCTGTGGCTGCACGAAAAGCATTATTCAACATGGTGGCGTTGCTGTCAGGGTTCCTCCAAGCCATAATTCTTAGGTAGCCGGCATCCACTGCCCTTGGGTGGCCTGAGCGAGGCACGTCATCGACAGTTCCTGTCTCACTGTGTCTCCTCCATGTCCGAACAACATCGCTTTGGTTCACTCCGAGACACCTGGACACTTCCCTTCCTGGCACAAAGGAACCAGGGTGACGCAGACCTTATTTGATGTGGGTATGTAAGTTGTAACTTTAATCCTTGACGTACTGGTTCAACCTTTAACGTCAGATTAGAGCTCTTGATGAGTAGAGTACGAAGGCATTTTAAATTTTTAGATGTGGTCAATAATTATATGAAATAAGGAATACCAGATTTTTGTTACCCCTGGAAGCCGTTAGAAAAGCAAACTGAAATTACGACTCAGTTAATGTTTTATTTGTGTAGTAATATGGAAGTGGACTGTACATAAATGCATACAATAATTTTTGTAGATATGTACAATAGAATGAAACTAGCATAACTTTCTTATTTTGAGGGAATTGCATTAGAACCCACCCATCTAGTGGTTAGCCGTCTATGCAAAGGCTGTAACTAAAACCAATGAGCGCTATATCATCGAGGGGCAACGAGAAGGAACCGGAATGATATGTACAAAAGAACGAGCAGAGCGATGCCAGCTAAGGGTTACGCACAAGCTTTATCGAAACAGCAGCTGGCCGTAAGACGTACCAGCCATAGTAAGCCTGCCGTGGCGTCAGCACAGTCCACGGGTAAAGTGGTGGACAGACCTACACTTAGTTGACAAAAGTCATGTGATAGGCATATGCACAAATGCAGATGGCGGTAGTATCGTGTACACAAGGTATAAAAGAGCAATGCATTGGCGGTACTGTTATTTGTACTCAGGAGATTGACGTGAGAAGGTCTCCGACGTGATTATGGCCGCGCGACGGGAATTAACAGACTCTGGACGTGTAACGGAAGTTGGAGCTAGACGCATGGAACATTCCGTTTCGGAAATCGTTAGGTAATTCAGTATTCCAAGATCCACAGTCTCAAGAGAGTGCCGAGAATACCAAATTTCAGGCGTTACCTCTCACCACACCGAGCGAGGTGGCGCAGTGGTTAGCACACTGGTCTTTCATTCGGGAGGACGACGGTTCAGTCCCGCGTCCGGCCATCCTGTTTTAGGTGGTGTTCCGTGATTTCCCTACATTGCTCCAGGCAAATGCTGGGACGGTTCCTTTGAAAGTGCACGGCCGACTTCCTTCCCTGTCCTTCCCTAATCCGATGAGATCGATGATCTCGCTGTTTGGTCTCTTTCCCCCAAACAACCTCCCCCCCCTCCCCCTCTCACCACGGACACCACAAGGGCCGATGGACTTCGCTTAACATTCGAGAGCAGCGGCGTTTGCGTAGAGCTGTCAGTGCTAAAACACAAGTAACATCGTGTGAAACAACCGCAAAAATCATCGGGGGACGTACGATGAACGTATTCGTTGGAACATGGCGGGGAAATTTTGCGTTAATGTGCTATGGCAGCAGAAGACCGACGCGAGTGTTTTTGCTAACAGGACTACATCGCCTGCAGCGCCTCTCCTGGACTCGTGACGATACCGGTTGAAACCAAGACGACTCGAAAATCGTGGCCTGGCCAAATGAGTCCCGATTTTAGTTGAGAAGAGTTGATGGTAGGGTTCGAGTGTGGCGCAGACACCACGAAGCCATGGACCCAAGTTGTCAACAAGGCACTGTGGAAGCTGGTGGTGGCTCCGTAATGGCGTGGGCTATGTTTACATGGAATGGACTGGGTCCTCTGGTCCAACTTAATCAATCACTGACCATTTGTAGGTATTCATGACAATTCGCCATGTCACCAAGCTATAACTGCACATCTTGGACAATTCGAGCCAAAGACTTTGCCACGCATATCATCCGACATGAATTATGTCGAATATTTATGGTACGCAATCGAGAAGTCAGTTCGTGCACAACATCCTGCACCGGCAATATTTTCGCATTTATGGCCGGCTATAGGGGCAGTATGGCTCGATTTCTGCTGGGGACTTTCTTCGACCTGTTGAGTCCACGCCGAGTTGCTGCACTACACCGGACAAAAGCAGGTCAGAAACGATATTAGGAGGTATCCCATGACTTTCGCCACCTGAATATATTGCAGACCACGAAGGTAGATTACACTCTGTGGCACTGCACGCCCCGCCTCGCTGGAGAGCGGACAGGTAACCTGGAGAGGGCTGCTCCAGCGTTGGGCGGCGGCGGCGGCGACTGCGGTCGCGCCTCCAGCCAACAAAATGTTTTGTCGGCGCTGGGAATAGCGCCGCCCCCGCGGCTGCGGCGCGCGGCCCACGTCACGATTTCGCCGCGGCTTACGCACGCACGGCGGTCAACAGCTGGCGCGGCCGGCCACGTCCGCCAGGTCGCCGGCTACCCGCTGCCCGCGCAGTCGTTCGTTCGCCCTGGTCAGAGCGCGCGCTGCATACTGTCCGCCTCCCTCCCCTCGCGACACGACGGAAAGCTGTGGTCGATTCACCTCCAGTCACTGCCCTATTTATGATCTGTAAACCCATGGGCTGAACGTGTGCTGCGGAGCCTACCAGGGGAAATTTTGTGATAACATACCCTCAAAAATAGCGTTTTACATCAATTTATGAAAGAAACCCCTATCAAGCTGCATTTAAGGTATATTATTATTATTATTATTATTTAATTCTATAAAAATTGCTATACTTTTAGATTTAATGAACGGATGGCTTTGAAGCACAGTGCTACAAAAGACTGCTGTAGAACAGATCACTACCTTGAGTAATTAAAGAAGTTTTTTAAAATAAAATAGAAAGCACATTTTATTTTTATCTAAAAATATTTTTAATTAAATCCGCATATGGCGAGATATGGGACACGTAATGCACCCATGAACAATGTCGAATATTATCGTTTTCTGCTCCAGGTGTTATGGCGTGCGGAGGCATAATGTTGCATGGGCATGTTGTTGTTATGATTTTCAGTCCAAACACTGGTTTGATGCAGCTGTCCATGCTGCGCAAGCCTCTTCATCTCCGAGTAACTACTGCAACTTACATCCCTCTGAATCTCTTGGTCTCGCTCTATGACTTTTAGCTCCCACGCTTCCCTCCAGTACTACACTGATGATCCCTTGATGCCTCAGAACATGTCCTACCAACCGATCCCTTCTTCTAGTCAAGTTGTACCACAAACTCCTCTTCTCCCCAATTCTGTTCAATACCTCCTCATTAGTTGTGTGATCTACCCATATAATCTTCAGCATTCTTCTGTAGCACCACATTTCAAAAGCTTCTACTCTCTTCTCGCCTGAACTGTTTATCGTCCATGTTTCACTTCACTCCATACAAATACCTTCATAAAGGACTTCCTGACACTTAAACCTATAATCGATGTTAACGAATTTCTCTTCTTCAGAAATGCTTTTCTTGCCATTGTCAGTCTACATTTTATACACTCCCTACTTTGACCATCATCATCAGTCATTGTGCTTCCAAAATAGGAAAACTCATTTAGTGCTTTAAGTGTCTCATTTACTAATCTAACTCCCTCAGCAACACCTGCTTTAATTCGACTACATTCCAGTATCCTCGTTTTGCTTTTGTTGAGCCGGCCGGGGTGGCCGAGCGGTTCTAGGCGCTACAGTCTGGCACCACGCGATCGCTACGGTCGCAGGTTTGAATCCTGCCTCGGGCATGGATGTGTGTGATGTCCTTACGTTAGTTAAGTTTAAGTAGTTCTAAGTTCTAGGGGACTGATGACCTCAGAAGTTAAGTCCCATAGTGCTCAGAACCATTTGAATCATTTTTTGCTTTCATTTACGTTCATCTTATATCCTCCTTTCAAGATACTATCCATTCCGTTCAACTGCTCTTCCAAGTCCTTTGCTGTCTCTGACAGAATTACAATGTCATCGGCAAACCAAGTTTTTATTTCTTCTCGCCGGACTTTAATTCTTACTCTAAATTTTTCTTTTGTTTCCTTTACTGTTTGCTGAATATACAGATTGAATAACGTCGGTGATAGGCTAAAATCCTGTCTCACTCCCTTCTGCACCACTGCTCCCCTTTCGTGACCCTAGCCTCTCGTAACGGCCATCTGGTTTCTGTAAAAACTGTAAATAGCCTTTCGGTCCCTGTTTTTTACCCCCGCCACCTTAAGAATTTGGAACAGGGTCTTCTAGTCAACACTGTCAAAAGGTTTCCCTAAATCTACAAATGCTATAAACGTAGGTTTGCCTTTCCTTACCCTATCTTCTAAGAGAAGTCCTGGGGTCAGAGTTGCATGGACATACTGACCTCCAAACCTTCCCCATGTGCGTCTTTTCAGGGGTCCTTTCGGCCCTGACTTCTTTTTTATCAATAACAGTGCGCGAGCGCATCCAACATCGCAGGTGCAGGAGCTCCTGGAACGAGAGGATACTCGGTGAATGGACTCTCTTGCCCGTTTCCCCTCTTAAATCCCATCGAGCACTCGTGGGCTGCGGTGGGCAGACGTATTACGGTATGTTAACATGCACCAACAACCATCCAACAGTTTTCAAACGCGCTGGTGGACATATGGAGCGCCCAGCCACAAGAACTGCTTACCAACCTTGTGCCCAGCATGGGAGCATGTTGCAGAGTACGCACTGCCGTGCTTTGTGATCGCACACCGAATTAAGAATCGTGTCGTGCCTTTTGCAATGTCAAGGGGACTGTAATAAATCGCGGTGACTTTCACGTAGTTATTGTCTTCGAAGAAAAGTGTAATCTCTGTTCGTCTCATTGCGTATTTCTTTCAGTTACCTTCTGTATTATACCTTAGCAGTTCTTTCTACACTCCTGGAAATGGAAAAAAGAACACATTGACACCGGTGTGTCAGATCCACCATACTTGCTCCGGACACAGCGAGAGGGCTGTACAAGCAATGATCACACGCACGGCACAGCGGGGACACACCAGGAACCGCGGTGTTGGCCGTCGAATGGCGCTAGCTGCGCAGCATTTGTGCACCGCCGCCGTCAGTGTCAGCCAGTTTGCCGTGGCATACGGAGCTCCATCGCAGTCTTTAACACCGGTAGCATGCCGCGACAGCGTGGACGTGAACCGTATGTGCAGTTGACGGACTTTGAGCGAGGGCGTATAGTGGGCATGCGGGAGGCCGGGTGGACGTACCGCCGAATTGCTCAACACGTGGGGCGTGAGGTCTCCACAGTACATCGATGTTGTCGCCAGTGGTCGGCGGAAGGTGCACGTGCCCGTCGACCTGGGACCGGACCGCAGCGACGCACGGATGCACGCCAAGACCGTAGGATCCTACGCAGTGCCGTAGGGGACCGCACCGCCACTTCCCAGCAAATTAGGGACACTGTTGCTCCTGGGGTATCGGCGAGGACCATTCGCAACCGTCTCCATGAAGCTGGGCTACGGTCCCGCACACCGTTAGGCCGTCTTCCGCTCACGCCCCAACATCGTGCAGCCCGCCTCCAGTGGTGTCGCGACAGGCGTGAATGGAGGGACGAATGGAGACGTGTCGTCTTCAGCGATGAGAGTCGCTTCTGCCTTGGTGCCAATGATGGTCGTATGCGTGTTTGGCGCCGTGCAGGTGAGCGCCACAATCAGGACTGCATACGACCGAGGCACACAGGGCCAACACCCGGCATCATGGTGTGGGGAGCGATCTCCTACACTGGCCGTACACCACTGGTGATCGTCGAGGGGACACTGAATAGTGCACGGTACATCCAAACCGTCATCGAACCCATCGTTCTACCATTCCTAGACCGGCAAGGGAACTTGCTGTTCCAACAGGACAATGCACGTCCGCATGTATCCCGTGCCACCCAACGTGCTCTAGAAGGTGTAAGTCAACTACCCTGGCCAGCAAGATCTCCGGATCTGTCCCCCATTGAGCATGTTTGGGACTGGATGAAGCGTCGTCTCATGCGGTCTGCACGTCCAGCACGAACGCTGGTCCAACTGAGGCGCCAGGTGGAAATGGCATGGCAAGCCGTTCCACAGGACTACATCCAGCATCTCTACGATCGTCTCCATGGGAGAATAGCAGCCTGCATTGCTGCGAAAGGTGGATATACACTGTACTAGTGCCGACATTGTGCATGCTCTGTTGCCTGTGTCTATGTGCCTGTGGTTCTGTCAGTGTGATCATGTGATGTATCTGACCCCAGGAATGTGTCAATAAAGTTTCCCCTTCCTGGGACAATGAATTCACGGTGTTCTTATTTCAATTTCCAGGAGTGTATATATGGTCCAAGCTTCATCGGGTTATGTTACTTGGCAGTGACACATCATGCGGAAGTTACTCTCGTCCTTAGGTTTTCCACACTACTGTACTTCCACGAATAGACTAGCGCGGAGACCAGCAGTAAACCATTGTGCGGACGGATAGGAATCATTAACCTGTTGAACACGATTTATTAACATTATCATTAACAACTATATATTTTAAAAAAATATATAGATGAAAAAGTTGTGAACCGTGTCTACGGAAAGACTAGTAGTCCATTTTTTAAACTAACATAATTATTGTAACTGTAGCAAACAGCCGGGCGGAGCGGCCGAGCGGTTCTAGGCGCTACAGTCTGGAACCGCGCGACCGCTACGGTCGCAGATTCGAATCCTCCCTCGGGCATGGATGTGTGTGATGTCCTTAGGTTAGTTAGGTTTCAGTAGTTCTAAGTTCTAGGGGACTTATGACCTGAGATGTTGAGTCCCATAGTGCTCAGAGCCATTTGAACCATTTTTTGTAGCAGACATGTTTGTTTGTCAAGGGCTGTAAAAACCAAATAATTCACATACACAATATCTCGTTAACGATAATATTATTTGAAAATAGTTCTCCCCAGCATCAGGAGTTCAAGAAACCGCATATCGCGACAGTGTGTGTAGTGTGTGTGTGTGTGTGTGTGTGTGTGTGTGAGTGTGTGACAGAGAGAGAGAGAGAGAGAGAGAGAGAGAGAGAGGAGGTCCGCTTTTGATGAAATGAGATATGGAAGGAATCAGCATTCCGAGAAATCGAACAGGTTTCTAACTGCTAAAATTTAACCATTCTTTTAAACGTCTTAGCGATTTTCCTAATTGACACGTTTGACCAGGCACCACTAGGAACTTGATGGAGTGCGGGGGATTTGAGACATGAGTGCTGACTTATGTAACACATCCATTGAAAAATTCACATGAATAAGACCACAAAATAATTACGTCACATCTTTTGCGATTACTGGAAGCTACTGGAACAAAGAAATTTATTTTAAATTTTTTTGCTGCGGGGTCACTAGGCGGTAGCGTAGATGACTGCGTGTAAGTGCGTCCGTGCCTCTACTGCATGTGACATCACCCAAGAGCGTTGCCATTTTTCACATATGCAAAATTATGCTAGTCTCTAATGCAACATTAAACGCCCGCGTTCAACGGAATTTGAATCGACGCTTTGAAATGACTATCCCGTGATTCAAAGAACTATGCCAACACTACCTGACATCTTGGTGAAGGATTATGGACACGAGTCTGGTTGCTGTAACACAAGTGAAACTCCTAATATACGACATTGTCGGAATGGTCGACTGTGTTACTCATTCATCTCTCGTCAACATTATTCAGGCATTTGTTACAACTGGCTTCACGCTATGGTTCGTAATCTAGTATCTTCTAACGTCATGGAGAGACCCTGAATCGCGATGTCAGGGTGTTGCAGAAGTCACCGAACTTCAGAGCGCTAAAACATGCTGTTTACTTTCCTCTGCCAGTTCCTCCTCGGCACGTGCATAGACCAAACAAACTTGCCCATACACTCTTCGATCTGTATATAAAAGTGCGCAACACTTCTCACATCTCTGCCTTATGTTATACGGTTCTTCGCAGAACAAGACTTTTGTTCGCTCATTAAAACCAACGGACGAAGTGCTGTCTTACGAAACAAAGGGAACCATTAATTAAAGAACAAAAAGTTTTTACAACTTAATGATATTTGAAAGAAACAAGTTAATCGAAACCCATACACAAAATGAGGTTCATGCACTTGTTATGTGCTGCAAGGATGTGTTGTACCGTGGGTGCAAGCGCAATATGACGTGATGTCCTGACTGAATTCTTCGCTGGTCGCGTTTAATGACTTCGAGTAATGGCTGACACTACCAAACACAAAATTCAGAAAACCTGCTTCAAAACAGGCCATACAATGCCGCGTTAGCCTAAATGATTCATCGAGTTTCAAAGCACTGTGTACTGACAAGTACGCGAGTACAAGGACAAGCGATGCATGACACGATAGAGATTCAACCAATTTTAAAGAGCCCGTCTCTTGGCTCGCGTGCGCGCTAGATGACAGGCCTGCGACGGCACTCTCCAAGATGGTAGTAATGCATCAGAGTAGTTTTTGAGTGTTAGGACATGCAAAGTGTTCGTCAGCTAAGAGCATTCAGCGTGCATTCGTGCGCAAATACGAAAAAGCTGTACCTAGTCACCAGAGCATTTTGCGTTGGTTTCGCCAGTTTTATGACACTGAAAGAGAGAAGCATGGGGCGACCGTGGACCTCAGAGGAACTCCTGAAGTGCATGAGGCAGAGCTTTGTGCGCAGCCCACAAGAAATAAACCGTTCGCACAAGTCGTGAACTGGACACTCCGCAGAAAACAAGGTGAAATGTTTTGTGGTGGCGTTTGCATTTCAAATTCTACCGTTTGCAACTGTTACACCTGACTCCATCCAGATGTTACGCCCACCGATTGGAGTTTTGTACACTAATGCTATGGTAGATGATGATGACGACTTTGCGGGGACTCCGATACTCGTATTCAGCGACGAGGCAACTTCCCATTTGTCGGAAAAGATGAATCATCACAGTTTGAGAGTGTGGCGTACTGAAATGCCGCATGTCCATGTGATGTTGGACAGGGATTCGCCAAAGCTGAATGTCTTCTGTGCCGTAACCAAGACAAAGGTTTATGCCCCCCTTTTTCTTCACTGAGTAGACAATGACAGGTTCCCCTACCAGGATACGTTGCAGTTGCGGTTGTTGCCACAACCGACTGCTAATTACTCGACTTTCATCTTTCATCAAGATGCGACTCTATTTCAATGGACAACAAACTACAACTGTCCGCGCCTTTCTAAACGAAGAACTATCACATTGCTGGATAGGGCGTGGTGATGTTCCTCTGTTGCCATGCAGCCCCCCCCCCCTCCCCCAGAAGGTCACCAGATCTCTTGCCAAGTGTTTTCTTCCTGTGAGGTTATGTTAAGGAAAAAGTTTATGTACCCTTCCCCCCCTCCCCAATGACAGCAACGGCGCAAGAACAGCAGAAACGCATCACTGTTGCAGTGATGCACCTTGGCAGAAACTTGCTGGTGAATGTATGGGCTGAAATGGATTACAGTTTGAGTATGTGCTGGGTGACAAAGTTCGCACACATTGAACATTTGTTGAACGTACCAGAAACGTGGTGAATGTGTGTATCTTTTCATGTATCAGACGTCTCTGTACGTCATGTACTCGTAACAAACATAGCTTTGAAACCCGATGAGTCATTTAGGTTATGCTTGTGTAGTGAAAGTTTTCAAAATGAGTAGCTGCTCATTTGCTTTTCACGGATTTATATAGAAACTGAATACACCATATGTCAGTGGAGAAGCGCTACATCATAAAGCCTAATGTTCAGGGTTCAACGCTTTACTGGCCGTTGGATTTTTCTTTTGTCACTTACGGCTTCTTTCTCCCCTGGAAATGGTTTGTGCACGTGGAAAATGACGAGCTGCACCGTCTTTCGGAGTCCACCTCAGACTGTAGCCCCCTCCCCCAAAAACTGGGTGCTAAGTCAGTTCGAATGCCGGTGGAAGTACCGTCTTCATCATTACGAAGTCTAGTGAAGCACTGCGGCGCGCATATAAATTTTTTGGGTTGAGGACACCTTTATTTTTTTTTAATTGAGCAATGTATTATTATAAGTTAAGTCTTAAACCAGTCTTCCAATCGGCCTTGTCCTCGCTAGTGTCACAGTACGAGCATGCAGTCGCTATGGGAGGAAGACCTACATTTAAAATCACGCTCTGAAAATAATTTCAGGGGTCTGTTCTACTCTAACGATACGAGTATTACACTTTTGAATCTAAACCTATCATAGGCCACACCTTTATAGATATAATAGCAACGAAGAGGCAGGTTAAGTAACTCGCGCCGATCAGCCTATTGCCCTGGGCCATTTTGCCCATGTTGTTGTATTCTTAATATACTCAGTGTAGACAACCAAAGAAAAATCTCGTCTAATAACCTACATAACTTAAAACAAGTTAACCACGAAGGGCTGCAAAAGGGCAGTTCAGATATTCTATGGCAGGATACAAGCAATGGGCTGACATTAAACGGTAATTTCAGAAACTAAATCATAGACTTATTGCATTGTATATGACACACGTGTGTTGCATCTAACGTTCGTCTATACTTAATGCTTGGATGCATGGTAAAAAGGTCTCCAAACAGATGAGAGTTCGAAGTTGAGAGATGCGGGCTCTAGGGCGGATGAAGAACAATCCAATGAAGTTTTGTGAGCTCCTCTCGGGTGCAGAGACTTCTGCGAGGCCTTGCGTTGTCATCCAGAAGGAGAAGTTCGTTTGCATTTTTGTGGCGACGAACACGCCGAGGTAGTTTTTTTTTAATTTACTGAGGGCAGCACAACACACACTCCCGAGTTGACTGTTACACCATGACGGTGGACATGAAACAAAACAACCCCTTCAGAGCCCCAGAAGACCGTCGCCATGACTTTACCGGCTGAGCGTGCGGCTGCGAACTTTTTCTTCGGAAGGGAGATGGTGTGGAGCCACTGCGTGGATTCCCGTTTTGTTTCCGGTTCGAAGTGGTGAACCCATGTTTCATGGCTTGTGACGATGTTCGACAAAAAAGTTGTCACCATCAGCCTCGTAACGTACAAGTAGTTCTGCACAGATGGTCCAGCAGTGCTCTTTAAGGTCTTCTGTTAGGCGGCGAGAAACCAGTGAGCACACACCGCGTCTCAACACTGCAGAAGTCACAGCTTTATGCGGCCAGGCGGCACCCGGGAGATCGGACAGGTTTGAGCGACCTTGTAGCGATGATGACTGACGCGTAGCCCGACGACTCACCGTGCTTTTGTTCACTTCCAGGTCTCCGTAGAATTTTTTCAAGCGTCTATGAAAATTTGTAATGCTCTGGTTGTAAGCTGGACAGATCTACATGGAACTAACTACGGCGAGCACAAGAGGTCAGTTCGCATAGCCGCAGTTTACAGCATTTGTTGACTTCGAGAAAGTTTTTGAATAAACTGTGTGAATTCTAAAGGAAGCAGTAGACAACATAGGGAACAAAAGTCATCTACAACTTGTACAGGAAACAGACTGCACTTACACTGATGAGCCAACACTTTATCAAAACTGCAAGCTTTTAAGGTTTATCCGTACAATTTAGGGAAATTGCAGCATTTTACGGTTTTACGGATGGACGGTGTCATTTTACGACTTCGCGGACAAAAATTTGAAACGTTAACACTCGATAATCACCCCACTTCTGTACAGTCGATTGTTTGCGTGGATCGAAGCCAAGTCTACGATAGGCGGTAACTCATTCTGGTTCTTTTAACCGTGTGAGGTTTGTGTAGACATTGTAATTGAATTTAAAGCCGAGATAACAGTTCTTCCATGTGAATGTTAGGTGTCACAGGCTCTGCCCCACAAATTCTTTGTTCTGTTCCGTTTGCTTGTAGTGATTTAACCCATATTCTTTGACCACGTGTGGAATAATTACATTCGTTCTACGTGTGTGTGTGGTGTTTACCATGTGCATGTTCTTTGTTCACGAGGTTGGCGTCGTGTTCATCTAATGGTTTAACTCTTTGTGTGGATTGACATGTTTTAATGAAGTGTTTGACTACCTTGAGTGTTTATGTTATAATTTTACGTGACGTTCAGGGATCCAGGTTCCTTCCGATATTTCAGTACATATCGAGACATTTGTTCTCGGACGTTTTCATACGCTATACTTCTACTGTAGGATTCATGAATAAAGCCAACAAGAAACAGTACTTCCAGGCATTTAAGGAGTCATATTATGTTTATTTTCGGTGCATAATAAAATCAAGAAAGGGGGAAAAATTTGCCTTTTGCACGGTATGGGGGTGTGATATTAATATTGGACATGTTGGAAGAAGTGCTGTAAAAACGTAAGTTATGTTAAAACGAAGGAAGATAACAAGAAAATGAACTCCTTTTTTCTACAAGTCTGGAAACTTTGACAGTGACGTAATTAGAGTCGCGTATCTGTTTACTTCCTTTTTTGGTGGAACACAATGTCCAATTACGTGCGGCTGATCATGCTGGCACTTTATTTAAGAAGATATTTCCCACATCAGAAGTTACAAAGAAATATAGCTGTGGTAGCACGAAAACGACATGCACTGTAAATAAAACGGCAAAAATTTCATCATCTGAAGTTGTTAAGTGTCTTCAGAATGGACCATTTTTCTTAGCAACGGATGGAAGCAAAGATACAAATGTCAAGTTGTATTCTGTTACTGTTACATCCTATGACATTCCGCGGGAAAAAGTAGTGAGCACTGTGCTATCTATACCAGCGTTAGACTCAACAAGGCGAAACACAGCTGAATCACAGCTGAATACTCACAAGATACCAACTGAAAACTGTGTGGCTTTCTGCACCGACAATGCTCCTATTATTATAGGACACAAAAATGGGTATTTAGCAGTTCTGAAGGAAGTTCAACCAGGTATTGCCGTTATAGGTTGCATTTTACACCTGATTAATCTAGCGGCTGAAAACGATACTTGAAGATTACCACTTAAAGTGGACGAGATCTTTGTTGATATATTTTATTTCTTAGAGGTGAGTGTCAAAAGAAAAGAACGCCTTCAGAAGTTTCAGATCTTGCACAGTAAAGAGACAAAGAAAATTCTGAAGCATGTATTTAGTATGTGGTTATCTTTAGGCAGATGTTTGGATAGACTACTGGATCAGTGGGATCTGCCGCTTTCTTTCTTCAAGGAGGAAGTTATATTACGTACACATAACATTTACACAAGCTTGACATCTTTCAGAATACCTAGAGTTGAACAAAGTGGATCCAAAGAGTATCAGAAGAAGAGAATTCTCGGTTCTGCTACTACACATGTCTCTAAAAGAATAGCATTTTCTTCCAAATGGCACAAACCCGTCCTACGACGTAAAACTTCTGTCACAATACGTGAGGAAAAATTGTTTATCTTCCCGTCCTCAAATCCGAACAAGGCTTTTTGCACTTTCCTTCACGTGACTATTCTGTATTTGACAGGTTGAATGTTGCCCTTCAGACTTCTTTCTCACAAGTTCACTTTTTATTAGAACTTCTAATGGATTTGCTAAAGCAGTTGTTCACCAATTTTATTACGCCCGAAATTGTCAAAAGGTCCTCATTGTTTGAGATTGAGTACAATTTGATTCAAAATCAAAGAAGTGATGATGAGTTAGTTACTGGCATTCACGCTTCGAATATAGTGAATGATCAGGATACAGATAAGTCCTTTTTCTTTTCATCAGTGAGAATCTACTTTTGTACTGCCTGTGACTACATCATCAACAAAATTCCACTCAAGGAAGATGTGTTAAAGCATGTTCAATTTGCTAGGTTAGACAAAATTGAAGATGCACAGTTTTCTTCCAATCGTTTTTTCTTGGAAAAGTTTCCTATCATGTAATGCAAGGACGAGAATGAAAGTACAGATGAGGTGGTGAATGAGATTCAGAAGCAGTTCACAGCTCTTCAGGTAGATGACACTTTGGCTGCAAATCAAGATGCTGCTAGTGATTCCAGTTCGGCACAAATATCAAGAATTCATGAACCCGATGGAATTCTTAAGTATAACCGAATTTCTAGAGTAATGATCTCTATTCTCACCATACCGCATAGCAATCGAGAATGTGAACGTATTTTCGGCCTTGTGAAGAAAAATAGAATAGAGTTCAGATCATCCATTTCCAACAAATCTCTTGAGTCTCTTTCAATTTTGGAAACCAGGAGTTCTGGTTCTGTTATGACAAAACATTTTCTCAAGTCTTGCGTCCACCAACATTCCTTCACGCTCGATCACCGACAGCATCTTCCTAAAGGTTAACTGTCCATGTCACAAGGCCTGAATCGTGCAACAGTGGTTTGTGAAGCACTATAGTAAACTAAAGTTGGTGTCTTGGCCACCAAATTCGCCTGCTCCGAACTCAATGGAACACATCTGGGACGCTATCGGGTGCCCACCCCCCCCCCAAAAAGGATTTGTTGGTACCATGCTATTTAGCATTGGTGCTGTATAAGTTCCAAAGATGAGCCAACACGTTACGCAGCAGGTGGTTCATAATGTTTTGGCTCATCAATGTAGGAGGAGGAGGAGAAGAAGAAGAAGAAGAAGAAGAAGAAGAAGATGATGATGATGATGATGATGGTGGTGGTAGTGGTGGTGGGACGCTCAACAGCATGTTAATCATCGTTATTGCTGGGTACAGCATGCAAATCTCGATGGGGAAGATGTATGTCCCCACAGGCTAAATTGGTTATAATGTATTAAAATCCACGTTTCAAATGGAAAACCGGCTTTAGATACAACTAAACTACGATCTGTGAAATCGTGGAATAAAAATGCTAAACTGTCTTGTAGAGTTATCCACTCAGAGCTCGTTGACCATATCTCTCCAACAATTTAGAGATGAGGTCTGACATTTCACAGAATTTTAAAACATGTGATACACTGTTGTTAGTATCGGCGAGAATGGTACACAGGTCTTCAGTTAAACTGAGGGTTTCCCTTATCTGCATCTACATACACGACAACATATTAAACACATGCAGTTAAAACATGCCGTACCGACAATGGGCTCAGTGTAGAAGAGTCGTAGCACATGAAAGGGAAGCGTAGTTCAGATGACGACGGAATAGCCATACAAAAAGAACGTTTCACTACGATGCACAATGTATAATTCCTTCATTTTTCGTCGTTACTAAAGTGGTATTGGTTCTGCATCATTCGATGCCAAAAATAGTCTCACACTCACGGTATTGAGAATCAGATTCCAAGGACCTACCTTGTATTATCAGAGAATAAGAGCAACTACGGTAACGCGGTTCTCATTTGAGTGCCTGTGCGAAGTGCTTAGATTAGTATAGGAAGGTTTTCAACCAACCAGCAATTCCTTACCCGTACCAGCAGTCTTCTATAGGAGGCTACAAAACGTTTTCCGACCGCCATCTGTTTCCCCGCATAGGGACATTCTATATTACGCCGGTTTGCTACGCCGTTAATATTCATACAAACAGTTAACAACCACGGGTGGCGTACGATCTGAAGCTGACAGATTCTGAGGCACTAATGGTGCATTGATTGCGACAGTACAGTATACATACTAGAGATATTCTTCAGTGAAAATGATTTTGTAAACGGAAACAGTATAAATGTGTCCAACGGAATACCATGGCGCCTAGTAGCAGGTTTCCAAGCAGAGAAATGACAGGTCGACTATGCAAACAGTGTAAGGGTTTCGGAATAAGTTCCAACTGTAAATGCGAAGAATGTATACGTACAGACGTTGCTGAAGTAAATACTTCACGAAGCTCCCGGGGAGACGGGCCGAGTGTAATATGAGCTACTGATGGTCAACACGCTGTTGTCACGCTCAGATAAGCACCAGATGCGCGTAGATGTATAGCCATTGCCGAACACAAGTGCTCTTCACAGGCGTCTGTGCGGCTCAGCATACACAGCTTACCCAGCGTCACACAGCGATAGCAGCACCTTTGAATCAAAATAACTACAGCCAACATAGTCACTCTCTAAAAACCAGAAAACATTTATAAAGTACCAAACACGATACCTCGGAAATCATTTTAGGAAGTGAACAGCAAGCTTTCCGGAAGAAGTCGTTCGACGTCAAGGAGAAATATCGACTAATAAAAGAACAAACTGTATATTTTGTTTTTATTGGGAGAGCACGTTTCACTATAGAGGACGAGGTGTGTTCATCAGAATCAAATGTATAGAAGGCCACGACAAAGGGTGGATGGATCGCTGTTGCCGTCGTGGTCTTCAGTCCGAAGAGTGGTTTGATACAGCTCTCCATGTAGTCTATCCTGTGCAAGTCTCTTCATCTCTGCGTAACTACAGCTACCTACAACAATTTGGACCTGCTCACTGTATTCTACCCTCTCTCTATGATTTTTACCTCACAGACATACTTCCATTGCCAAGTTGACGATTCCTTGATGCCTCAGGATGTATAGTTTTAACTGATCATTTCTTTGAGGCAGATTGTCCCATAAATTTCTTTTCTCACCATTTAGATTCAGCACCTCTCCACTTGTTCCCAAATCTATCCATCTAATCTTCAGCATTCTTCTGTAGCGCTACGTTTCAGAAACTTCTAATATCTTCTGTCCGTTTATCGTCCTCGTTTCACTTTCGTACAAGGATAACTTTCATACAAAAATCTTCAGAAAAGACTCCCTAACCCTTAAATTTAAATTCAATGTTAGCAGATTTCTCCTTTTCAGAAACGCTTTTATTGCTATTGCCAGCGTGCATTTTATATCCTCTCTACTTCGACCATCATCAATTATTTTGCCCGCACCAACAGCACAACTCATCTACTACCCTTAGTACCTCATTCCCTAATCTAATTCCCTCAGCATCGACTGACTCACTCCGCCTACATTCCATCAGCCTTGTTTTACTTTAGTTGGTGTTGACCTTATAACCTCTTTTCAAGACACTATCCATTCCGTTCAACTGTTCTTACACGTTCTTTATTCTGTTTGACAGAATTACAATGTCATCAGCAAATCTCAAAGTTATTATGTCATCTCCTTTAATTTGAATTCCCCTTACAAATTTCTCTTTGGCTTCCCGCACAGCTTGTTCAATGTACTGGCTGAATAACATCGAGAATACGTCACAACCCTGTCTCATTCCCTTCTCAACTAATGCTTCTCTTTCATGCCCTTTGACTCATAACTACATTCTGGTTTCTGTTCAAGTTGTATACAGCCTTTCGCTCCCTGTATTTTACCACTGACACTTTCAGACTGCCGGCCGGGGTGGCAGAGCGGTTCTAGGCGTTACAGTCTGGAACCGCGTGATCGCTGCGGTCGCAGGTTCGTATCCTGCCTCGGGCATGGATGTGTGCGATGTCCTTAGGTTAGTTAGGTTTAAGTAGTTCTAAGTTCTAGGGGACTGATGACCTCAGGAGTTAAGTCCCATAGTTCTCAGAGCCATTTGAACATTTTTTGAACTTTCAGACTTTCAAAGAGAGATCGCTGTAGTGCTCAGTAAACGCAAAGTGTGTGTAGAAAGGTTACATTTTTTGCTGAGAGAACATTTAAGCATAGGGAACACTCATCGTCGACCAGTTATAGAGGAATTCAACGACGTAAGACATAATATTCACTTAATGTAATGAATGGCAACTTGACTTCAATGTGGAGAGATGTAAGATAATGCGGTACCATTGGAAGTCAGCATTTGCAGTATACTGTATAACTGGATTCAATCACGTTACGTATCCAAGGTACAGCTACCAAGCGATATGAATACAAAATAACAGTAGGGAAGGCAAATGCACGATTTAGATTTATAGAGATCAATCTGAGGAAGCATCGGGTAAAGGAGCTATGGTTCAAAATGGCTCTGAGTACTATGGGACTTAACATCTGTGGTCATCAGTCCCCTAGAACTTACAACTACTTAAACCTAACTAACCTAAGGAGATCACACACATCCATGCCCGAGGCAGGATTCGAACCTGCGACCGTAGCAGTCGCGCGGTTCCGGACTGAAGCGCCTAGAACCGCTCGGCCACCGCGGCAGGCTCAAAGGAGATACTTACTAGCTGAGCTATCTGGGCGCAACTTGAGGACCACTTCATTTTTTTCGAGAATAAGACCATTTTAAACGTCGCATTTAAGCAGAAAACTGCCACTAGATCAAACAATTGTACCGCACTTCGAGAGCAAACTGAAGGGTAACACACATACCTACCAGTTCTGATGAAACCTAGATTTCCTTCGGAAATGTCGGCGTTAAACAAGAATTGGTGCAGCGCCATGGTTCACTACTGCCTAAATGGTACGTTAGTCCAGCAAGAATCTGAGTGAATAATCTTTTATTGAGACTGTATCGCCCTTATTCTGAGTACAGAACCAAATTCACACAGCATGTACACCCGCTGCAGTGTGACAGTATTCTCATTTTCAGGAGCATCGTGTACTCAGCCGAAGCGATACATAAAACAATTTCAAGGTTAGCTTACGTACTTTTAATTACTTCACTGGCTATCTTCATAATACCACGTCCTTTCTTAGCGAAAATTACACTAACATACTCAAAAATTTCAACACTAAGAGAGAATTCCTGAACAAACCCAAATCTCTGAGATTGCGTACAGCATACACCAGCAATTGGCGATTAATAACGCATTGAGATGGAGTGCATGTAGGGCAGCAGCGCCGTAGCGATTGGAAATGCATGTGCTGCTCCAATAGTGCTCTGACCGTCACCACCCTCTTGTAGCTCAAAGCTGATTATTTAATTTTGAAGTAAATAATTTGGGAGGCTGGACACAATTTCACAGCACGTGACATGTTGAGATAGTGACACACTGCACACAGAGGTAGCAACGGTAGAATTTGAATAAACAGTTTTCATAATATGCATCTTTTACTCTTCTTCTTTGTTGTAAGTTGTAGGCTCGTAGTCCATTCTAAAATGTAACTTTTTTTATACTAGCCGGCCGTTGTGGCCGAACGGTTCTAGGCGCTTCAGTCTGGAACCGCGCGACCGCTCCGGTCGCAGGTTCGAATCCTGCCTCGGGCATGGATGTGTGTGATGTCTTTAGGTTACTTAGGTTTAAGTAGTTCTAAGTTCTAGGGGATTGATGACCTCAGATGTTAAGTCCCATAGTGCTCAGAACCATTTGAACCATTTTATACTAGTCTAGTGGATGCTTAATTAAATAATATGAGCACTGGTGGACTTTCTGGCATTGAACAAATATATTTTCAGTCATTTCATTTCACAATACAAATCAATCGCGATGCTAACACAACACACATAACTTGAACTCCATCCACGCACTTCAACCTCGTACTACTAACTGCTCAAAAGACAAAGATTTACGTCTAACAACATGTAGCAAAGAAAATACTAACACATATCGATCTATGTGTGTAAAATCATCTTTGAAACATATATTTCAGAAATAAGGTGCAAATAATCGTTTATCACTGATTATCTTTTTAAGAAGTCAATAACCATCATTGTAATCGCATTAAGTGTTTATCTATGTTCACGTTTATTCATTTCCTCATACCTCTATGCTAGTGAATTTCTGGGTTTTGAGTCTTCAACTTGGGAATCGGTCATTTCATATGATCCAACACCGGTTAGCACATTTATCTCACAATAACCACTTTTATTACAGTGGCCTATTTGGAAGTATCAGGAAATACGAGAGTCTGGACGTGACGATGATCGGTCCCCAGGAAAAGGGTTTGACTTACTAAGATATTTCGTCTCATGCAGGATATACACATACCTAAGTAACAGTCGGGCACTGGATCACACAATGATGGAGAACTGCAACGGACGTGGACGTATAGCTGTGTCGACAGTTCGATGCCGCCTTTTGACTACATCTGCGTCGGCCTCAGGAAACTGAAAATGCCTCAGTCAGTAATGGCCTTATGTTTACGTCGCTGACACAATGTAGTACTTTTGAACAAGTCTCGCTTCTCTCTACCCTACAGCGCTATACTGGGTGATTCAGCTACCCCTACAGCTGTCATTTTATGCAACACGCAGTGTTATATCTGGCCTTCAAAAACCACTCGCGAGAGTTGATATTCTCTCGCTCATTACGCGCATACTATTAGTTCCACAGAACAAACGACTCGGACCTTTTTTGTAGGAAATTTAATGTAGTTAAATTTTCTACTGGGATACGTGTTCGCTGGAGGCCACGGTTTTCGTGTTATTCCAGAAAAATATACAAAAGTGACCTTCAAACGCACCTCCACTACAAAATTTATTCCTTACCTGTCAAATGGTTCAAATGGCTCTGAGCACTATGGGACTTAACATCTGAGGTCATCAGTCCCCTAGAACTTAGAACTACTCAAACCTAACTAACCTAAGGACATCACACACCCATGCCCGAGGCAGGATTCGAACCTGCGACTGTAGCGGTCACGCGGTTCCAAACTGAAACGCCTAGAACCGCTCGGCCACACTGGCCGGCCCTCACCTGTCAAGATTTCTAGTATGTCGTACGTGGCACTCCCTCCTACCACTACAAAAAAATTTCCGACTACAAGAACTATTCCCAATATTCGACCTTTTTTGGTCTCTGTTGATTGGGCTCTTACGATTCCACATACACAAGGGCAATTTCATTTGGGATATGTAGAAGGAACATCAGCATGTCTGTTCTTATTTTGTAAATATTTATTGTTTGTTCTTATTTTCTGACATGTTCCACATCCCAGAGGATCTCCTCCCTGTGGATCAATTGCAACAAAAAGTACATCTAATCTAATCTAATCTAATGAGTCAACATCAAACGACAGTTTCCAAACAATTTCAGAAATAACATAGAAACGTATATTATATCCACAATATCAAGCTTGAGTTGGTCTAATTAATTCTCAATATTCTCTCTCTCTCTCTCTCTCTCTCTCTCTATCTATCTAATGCTTATATCCCACTTAAAAGAGGAATAATAATCACAAAGCATTTTGCTCGAAAGTCCAGTCAGACAATTTCGACACTTTAAGGGAACGTCAGTCACTCGCTGTAAATCGTGAACATTCTGTCTGCAACAGACCAGGCATCTCAAAACGTCGCGAGTGGCAGCGAAGAAAGCTAAACATCTACAGCCAGTTCTGTATATCCATCGAAGTGACGAAACAGTGACCCACTGTATCTGGTGCCGGCCGATAACTATCAAGCATCTAAAATCCTGTCTTTATTGCTTAACTCTCGAGCAGACGGAGTGGGATCTACGGCGTTTTTTGCAGCAGTCTACAGAAACTTTGACGCTATCTCGGGCGTCCGACCGCGTAATGTTCACAGTGGTTATAATTAAACTTTCGCTACTTGAGACAGTGTAGACGGAATCTATATACCGTATTAAACCCAACTTTATAGGAATGATGTCCCGGCTGTGCGCTGCGTTACTGTTATCAGCTTTACCAAATTGCGGTCCCTGCTCTGAGTGTGAAAGATGTTTTGGACAACTGTTTTGACTCAGGATGGAACTCCATCAAACATTACTCGTGAGGTCACTCTGTAAGACATTTGGAGAAAACGGAATACATTGGCCGATAGTTCCAAACTGCTTGGCCACCAAGATCATCAATTTTGAACCCGTGTTAATTCTGGCTGTGGGATTACCTGAAGGATAGGGTTTATTAACGGGACACTGACACACTCGGAGGTTGAAGATGCGCATATCGAAGAACGTAGCCAACATTCCACCAGAGATGTTTCGGGCAGCAGTAGAGCAATTTCTAGTGCGGTTTCAGGCTGTCGTGAATACAGATGGTCGTCACATTGCCTGACTTGTTTCCGCTCTAAAGTTTCTACACAGAGCTTCAAAAACCGAATCTGATAAAAATATTGAATCTCTTAAAATTTATGATTAGATAACGTAGATTAAATATACTTTCTTCCATAGATCCACAGGGGTAAGATAATCAAGTATTTACAACGTATCATAATAAAGCAATGTTGCATAGTACTTTTTTACAAATAGATATTGTCCCAAATTACAGCGCCATGATCAATTGATTATCGCCTTCTCCTTCTTGCATCAAATTCGGAAAACAGTGGACCACGTAAAACAATGACTCAGAGGAGTTGTTCTTTCGACTAACGTTCTTCTTCCTACCTACTCAGTAATTTCTCCATTCTCTCGTTCTGCTATTGCGTTTGTTTCGGGGTGTAGGTTCTTCCATGTCTCTTCTCCTTTTCTCGAAAACCCAATAAGTTTTGTAGGTTTTTCTACATTTTTCTCTGTTTTGTATGACTTCTTCAGTTACGTTAATCTCTTCTACATCTTTTTGGGTAACACTGATCCATTGATTTTGTTCTTTTTTGTTACTGATGTACTGAAGGTTCCTTTAGTTAATCTTTTGTCCTCCATTCTTTTCACGTGCCCAAAGAAACTGACTCGAATTAACCGGATTGGGTCTTGGAGTGGGAAGGATAATATAAAGCCAACATCGTCATTATTACGACTAGGTCCAGAATTTTTTAAGACGTAATTGTTAAGCGCTTGCTTAGCTATGGTTACAATGCATGAACATCCTATTGACTTAGCACAAAAATGGTCATGATTGAACTTATGAACAAGTCCATATCTAATCTGTAACATGCGACAATACGGGCCATATAAAATAGATGGTCATTTTTCGAGATTAGTATGTTTGACCTGAAATGGTCTAGAATCAAGTCAAAAACTAATGCACGTGCCTCATTGAGCTTCTTGGTGAAGTTGTGGTTATGAGTTGCAGAAAACAATAAAGTAGGGGATAATGTGGCGGCAGTGGGGTACTCAATTTACCTTCATGGAGGTGATCCACACACATACAATCAAGCACGTGCATTAGTTTTTGACTTGATTTTAGACAATTTCAGGTCAAACATACTAACTTGAATAATGACCATCTATTTTATATGGCCCGTATTGTCGCATGTTACAGATTAGATATAGACTTGTTCATAAGTTCAATCATGACCATTTGTGTGCTAAGTCAATAGGATGTTCATGCATTGTAACCATAGCTAAGCAAGTGCTTAACAATTACGTCTTAAAAAATTCTGGACCTAGTCGTAATAACGACGATGTTGGCTTTATATTATTCTTCCCACTCATAAGTTCTTTTTAGGTTATTAAACTTCGTGCTTAAGGACAAAAATTTTCCTAGATAGGCTATACCTTAAAGGACATGATGTCTTCCTCATATCATGACCAATGAATACTTCATAAATGTTAATACAGTCGATCTAAGTACGGTCTGAACAGGTTAACATATACGCCCTTTTCCTCAGCTATAGCTTTTATTTCACTTTACTAGTAAATTCAAGGTCAGGAGTTAAGTTCACGTCTTGTCCCAACAACTGACTATTATACAGTTTACGCGCAGGCGCAAGGTATTGTGTCCGCCTAGGCGGGCCTCATGACGCTATGGTCAGTTACAGTACAGCACTCGTGGCTGCCGCATCGCGGTCGCGAAGTGGGGCCGAGGCAGTTCCAGATAAGTTTTATAGTCTGACGATAATTTATGGATTTGTACTTTAACTTCACAATGTCCACTATGGACAAACGGTAGTTACTGTGTTTTTAAGAAGGTTGGGTTATCCCGACTGAAACCTAGGTAAATTCTAGGTAAACGGTGTAACTGAGGCTGTTGATTATTAAAATTAAAATTAATATTTATACAGTTGCTGACAGGGCCGCGAAATGTTGAAGGTATTTTAGTTTTAGCGGGGCTGAAATATCTCTGACGGATCTGTCACTCACGCGACATCCAATGACTAGTTCAAGTTCGAAATAACTGAACTCTCCTGATTGACCCATTCTGCGGTTACTGCTTGCTTCTCTACTGACAACACAACACTCCCAGCTTCCTTTTATACGGGCGGGTCGGCCTCTCATGACATTTAGCGGCCGATTCCGCATTACGTAGGGGTGTCCGAATACTTTTGATCAAACTGTTTACATGCAAATGACAGTGAACTAACACAGTGTGCCATTGTCCGTGATGGTTTACGAACAGTGGGCATTGTGTGAGTTCGCTGCTGTTTTCGGGCCTATGGCAACCTTGCTTTGGGTAAACATACGAAAATCTTACTTACGCAGAAACTAGTTGTGTAATTACGGAGAGGTCTTAATAAATATTAGAATCTGAGTGGAAAAATGTCGCCTTGATTCAACAAATTTATGACGGTGGCAACCACTATGAAGATGTTGAGACACTGTCGTAATACTTCTTGTATTGCTACAGTAACTCGTATACCTATAACTGATGAGGTTACTACAACGACTGCAGCCTTAACAACAAAGGTGCTCTTAGACAACGCGCTGACTTTTTTTCTTTTTTCATAAGCTGGTGACAGACGCTAATCAATTTACTAGTCAGAAGCTCTAAATGACACTAAGTACGAAAACTACATAAAGTAGCGTTTGAAAATATATGGAACACTTAAGACTGTCAGACAAACATTTTGCGCGGGTTGACTTGATGTTATTTGTGGTTCTGGAAACACGTCCAATCTCAGAAACCGTAAATTACCTGTTTGTTTCACACAACTTTCTAGCAACAAAATGGCTCTGAGCACTATGGGACGTAACATCGGAGGCCATCAGTCCCCTAGAACTTAGAACAACTTAAGCCTAACTAACGTAAGGACATCACACACATCCATGCCCGAGGGAGGATTCGAACCTGCGACCGTTGCGGTCGCGCGGTTCCAGGCTGAAGCGCCTAGAACCGCTCGGCCTTTCTAGCAACAGTCCAGTTTAATTAGAAACTGGTTTTCCTCTTCGGCTGATACACCACTGAGTGAGACTATATTTGTTATTATTATTATTATTATTAAACAGTAGTAGCAGTAGCAGCGGTATTTATTACTGCACAATGTATGCTGCAATTTAAGTTAGGCGATTTAATGAAACAATGACGCCAAGTGTCATTTTATGCGCAGTCTCTCAGAAAATTCTTTAAGATCTCCAACTTCTTTCTGACGCCCCTTATCAGCCTCGGAAGCTTCGTATGTGTGTCCTGTTTACCCAGACGCTTCTGTGATAAGACTCTTGCGTTCGTGAGAATTAATGTAACATTATTTTATTTAATGAGCATTTTTTCCAGGGCATCCATTGTCTTTTTCTTATTGTCTTACTTTTTTACCGTTTCTGGTAACTAGCATGGCATGACTGAGCCAAGACTGCGGTTTTTCAGCATTTGACCATTAACATCAATGCAGGGGCGATTTGTCTATGCCATGTGCACTTCCTGGTCCCTTTAAAGCCGCCAGTTTTCGACATGTTTCCTATTTTGGATTTAATTTAAGAAAGAGGAACCTAATTTGATGACATCGACAGCATATAGTCATATTTTTTACTCAATAAAGGTTAACCCCAACGCATAAAATCATTAGCAATTCTTCTGCAAGAGACAGGATTGTTTTCCCTGATGTTAAACACCTATAAGGTTGACTCTGACACTTCGGAAAATAACGGGTTTTGGTTCAGTTTCCAAAGGAATGAGAACATTAAATCTAATCTAGTATTATTACATGTTTCAACAAAGTGAGACTGTTACAAGCGACAATCATTGAGGAACGATTGATTACAGACCGAACATCGTTTTATGTTAAGGAAAATATACCCCCTAATTCGGTTATGAGTTATGCGTATAGGAGAATCGAAAACAACTACTGTACGCAAATAACGTTTTTAAAGGCACATTCAAATAAATTTAAGAAAGTTATATAGTCTGACATGGCCGTCATTACATGCTCTATAGCTTCGTAGAAATGACCGTCCAGCTGTCTAGTAGGGAAAGATTCTGTATAAAGTTAAATGCATCACTGATTCAGGCAATTATCTCATCCCGTGTTGCAAATGGAGTAACGCTGACACAATCCTAAGGAAATAAATGCAGTGACATTAAATCAAGCCGACGCACATGCTAAACCCATCCAATGTTTCCCAAAGTCGACAATTTCGTGGAATGGGCTGGGGCTCCATCATGCTGGAACCATAGGATTCTGTGCACAGCTGGCTGCACTGTGTCGATCAATTCAGTAAGTGTGATACGCATCAACTGGGATGAGGCACCTTCACTAAGTGTGGTAGCAAAACTACAGGTCGCAGTAAGTGATTACCAACTAATCCAGCTCAAATGTTCATGGAAAATATTTGTAGACGAGGCCTAACAGCAGTCACATAACAATAAAAGAATAGAAAAATTAAACTTCCTATCGTATTAAAACTCTGTACAGTCGAACTGGGACTCAAACGCTGAACATTGCTGTTTGCGGAGAATTTTCGTACTGACAGGGTCATCCGGCACAGTTCGCGACCCTCTATGGCAGCTTCAACTTTCTAAACTTCATAGGTGTTCTGTATACTCTGCCCGACCTGCACTCTTGAAAGAAAAGATATTGCAGAGAAATGACTTAGTCACAACCTATGGCTTGTTTCTCTCTGCAATTGATTACGCCAGTATAACGAGGAATATACAGTATGAGAGCTTCTGTGAAGCAGGGAGAATTTTGAGTGGGTATATCATGCACCTACGGCTGAAGGGGTGTCCTCCACTCCCCTCTATCCTCCACTCCGTTTCCTTCTGCAATAGCTGTCCATTTCCTTAAATCGTGTCTCGTTCCATGCCCCTACATATCTGACATAGTTCGCTAAGCGTAACCAAGTAAATTGTTTGTTCCTTCTATACTCTTTTTAAGTTTGTGCTTTTATTTAGTCGACTGGCAACGTTCACACATTGACCTCCATTTGTCTTACTTTGTTTTAACGTTATAACTTAGTAAACGTTGTTCAGATACTGGGAATGTGCTGCATGCATTCTTGAGTTTCCTTGTTGTACTGAGTAAAAATAATTTTCCTTTTTTACCAGTACTGGAGCCCATAAATTTATTTTGCACTTCCACCCAGTAACATGTCTCAATAACAACGATCCGTGTGGTCGACACCGATCGTAATTTGTCAACAAATAAATCATTTGCAACCGGAGCAATCACGCTCATCATTAGTAGTTTTGTGATCAAACCGCCACTTCCCATTAGGAGGCAGTGACGACCGAAGGTGGGATAAATGGGCCGAAAGTGGCCACGGGTTTGTAACTTGGTGCGATGTTACTGTTATCACTAGGATTTTAATGACACGTTATATCTTTTCCTGAATTTTAGGATGCATTTTACGACTATTTATGCACGAATGTAGGTACTGTAGTGTAGAAAAATGTGCTTCATACAGTTCTTGGAGAAGAACAGAACGCATCCCGTTCCAAATGAATCTACATTCAGAGAAAACTATTTATTCTTGTGGTACGAGGAGGTTCACAACAAAATACGAATTAGTGCTGCTAACAAAAAGGTTCTGGTGTCCTCAGATGAAACCACTGATGTGGGTGGATGTTAGTTGCAAAAGGGTAAACAACTCGACATCTGTTTCATAACTCTAGAAGCTACTGTGACCGGATTGTGTGAATGGAGACAGCGTTTTGCTGCTAGTAACAGATGGTGCTCCATATATGGCTAGAGCAGACGAGGGGCTTCTGAATGTCTACGCCAGTTTGGTGCACATCACCTAACTATCCTCAGCGACAAAGTAAATCTCTGAAAACAGAAAAGCTGAAAATACATCTTGAGACCCAGTGCAACTCTGCAGAAACTGAAGATTTGCAGGACGTGTTAACTAATATGGAATACTTCACACAAGTGATGTACTGTATTAACAACACGTGGTTTTATTGTTTGGATAAGCCGACATTTCACAGGTAAGTGCTAGTTAGTTTCAAACATTGCAAAAATTAAGTACTATACTCACGACTTGTTCAGAAATGAATTTTGTATTACAAGAGAAATCAACAACCATGTTTTTAAGCAAACTTCTATAAAGTCATATTTTATTTTTAAGGTCGTATTTTTATAAGTTTGTCATAAATGCTTGCATATTTGCTGCTTTTTAGATCAGTGCAGTCTGGGCGCTAGTTATCATACCACTAAAGCTGGCATGAAAACCACAATGCTTTATTAACTACAGTTCTGACGGGCGTGGCGTACCTTCCTCCGACCGACGAATTGACTTGAAACGACGTTGTGACTTGGTATTTTTCACACATAGAAAGAATAACAAAAAAATTACATACGTACTATTTTCCGGTATAATTTCCACAGTGCGTAAAATACAGGGTGTTTAAAAAAGAATATACGTATTTCGAACGCATAAATTTATTAAATTCTAAGACTACAACTGGTTTTCCTCTTCGGCTGATACGCCACTGAGTGAGGCTATATTTGTTATTATTATTAAACAATAGTAGAAGTAGTAGCAGTAGCAGCTGTATATATTTACGAATCTCTCAAGTTTAGATAACATATGTTCCATATGTCCACCAGCAACGCGAACAATATCACATCGATGCTCGAATTCCTCTCATACTCGGGTAAGCATGTCCATCGTAACCGATATTATGGCAGTACGGATCCGGTTCTTAAAGTGTTCTAGGTTCTGTGCTATTGTTGGTGCATAAAGGTTGTCCTTCATGAAACCCCACAAGAAGAAGTCGCTGGCAGTCAAATCCAGTGATCGCGGACATCAGCTAAGCAGCGTGAAGTCGCCGACTGTCTGACGACCCATCCAAAGGCTCCAGAGTTTCGTCCAGATATTCACGCACTTGGCGCTTCCAGTGAGGGAGGTAGGAGGAGGGGGGCGGGAGGGGCAGGGCGGTTCTCCACCTTGTTGAAAACTGAAGCTGTCCTCATTCAGCCTCGGAAACAACCAAGACACTGCTGACCGTTAACCGTGTCGCACAAAACACATTTAGTTAGGTGAATCTCGTACATATTCATTGCGTGCATGCGGGTTCTGTAGGCCCCAAATTCGAACAATGTATTTGTTTACTTTCCCTCTAAGGTGGAAAGTCGCTTCATCACTGAACACGATGCGTTGTGCGAAAGTGTCATCACTGTCAGCAGTATTCTGAAGCTCGTCAGAAAATGCCACGTCTGCGTTTGTCATCATGACATAGAGCCAGTACCAGCTGTAACTTGTACGGCTTCGCAACCAACTGACGTCTCAAAACACGTCAAATTGTTTTTGCAGGCAGTTGTAACTACCGACTGGTACGACGAGTTGATTTTGTAGGACTACGTTTTAAGGAGGGCGGCCAGGAGTCTTTCCTTTACAAACACACCCTGTGTCTACAAACTGTCGATATCAACTGCGAATGTTCAGTCCATTCGATGGATCAATTTGGTACCTCACCTGAAACGTCTTTGCATTGTAATAATTGAATTACACTTCGTAAACTCGAGAATACGAGGGTCGTTCAGTAAGTAATGCCCCACATTCTTTTAAAAAGCCGTTAATATACATAGACAAACATTCTTGTTGGTGATTCACATTTGATGTTTGTTTCTGTGCGCCGGTGAAGTTTCGAACCGTTCTGGCAGATGGCAGAGCCGTAGTACAGCGACAAAATGGCGTCTAAATACGACTTACGTTACAAGCAGCGTGCTGTTATTGAATTCTTGTGTGCAGAAAAAGAGACGGTGGTGAACATCCATAAAAATGGTTCAAATGGCTCTGAGCACTATGGGACTTAACTTCTGAGGTCATCAGTCCCCTAGAACTTAGAACTACTTAAACCTAACTAACCTAAGGACATCACACACATCCATGCCCGAGGCAGGATTCGAACCTACGACCGTAGCGCCTAGAACCGCTCGGCCACCCCGGCCGGCGGGAACATCCATAAACATCTGTGTGCAGTGCATGACGATGCTGCAGTTTGTAGGAGTAAAATTGGGCGATGAGTAAAGAAAGTTACTCAGGAAATGCGGAAACAGAGCTCCATGATTAACCACGCTCGGGACGTCCTGTCACTGCTCCAGACATGATGAACCGTGCGGATGCCATTATTCGTGCCGACCGCCGCATCACAACTCGACAAGTGGCTCTACAGTTGTCGGTCAGCATCGGAAGTGCGTCTGCAATGATCGAGACTCCCGGATAATCAAAGAGGTGTTCATGATGTGTTCCCCGAATGCTCACGGCGGACCACAAGATTCAAAGAAAGGCCGTTTCATCTGAATTGTTGGAGCTTAAAGATTCTCTTCAGTGAACGCACTTTGAAGATGACGCGAGTGTCAGTCATGCAGTGAAAACTTGGCTACGTCTACACAAGAGCTTTTACTAGCAGGGAATATATGCTCTTCCCAAAACGTTGGCGTACGGCCATAGAGCGTGAAGAAGACTACGTAGAAAAATAAGACATGGACAAGACATGTTGATGTTTGTCACCAAACACTGACTCTCAACAATAAACATGTTCTGAGAAAAAAAGTGGGGCATTACTTATTGAACGACCCTCGTACAAAAAGATTTCTGCTGCGGAGTAGCCATGCTGCATCATTTGACGGTAATCAAGCAAACAGAAGACAACCACCACCTAGCGGCAATGAATGTAAACTAGACAATGCATGCGTTCCCCCAATAACTGAGCAGTAGCGCAGCACTCGATAGTTCTGACAACATAATACTTTGTAACACTTATATTCTCTTTTAAACAGCCTAAAGTACAGATTTTTTCATAACAGTTGTGGACACACAGTAAAGGCCCTTTAAAAACCCATCTACGCGCCTCAGACGGGACTGGAATGCTGGCACTGTGTTGTGTGAGGCAGCTATGGAGGCAGACGATCCGATGTGACGCCCTTCGCAAGAGGCGCAGCGGCCTTCCCGGCGGCTAGAGCACAGCGCGGCCAGGACGGGCAGTAGCCTCCAGGTATATATAAACCACGCAAATCCGCCTAGAGACGCCCCAGCCGGCACCCGTACCAGCAGAAACGCACAGCGACGTGTGCCCCAACAGTCCGGCGACAGGTTAAACTTGCTACCTCGCCGAATACATCCACAAATCTTCACTTTCTGACTGCTTAACGCGCCGTCACACATTCAATAATGTAGTCAAACTGTCAATGTACTGACTGACTGAGGGTATGTACTGATACATTGTCGATTACCAGCACCGAGAGCCGCAAAAATATTCCCCGGAACTGTAAATACGTACCGAGCGTGTCAGGTGAAGTAGTGACAGTTTGACAATATTCGCCAAAAAGAGGTCGACTGATCTTGATGAGAGGCACATAGCGTTAGCGTGTACTGTTTTTCATTTCGTCTTCGTACATGTCACAAATCTGTCAATGTTTAAAGTATCCTTAACAGAAAACAGTTTTAATAGCCCTTTGCAAGAATAGTCTTAGCATTTACCGCTTTAGGATAGTCAATGGAGGATTCACTAAGCACTGCTTTCTTTATTAGTTCAAAAATATAGTAGTACTTTGTTGAATCAGACGGTACTGTGGAAAAATGTTTCAACTTCGAAAAGTATATGCACGTCACAAATAACCACAAAACCTGAAAAATGTCCTACGTTAATTACTTGAATATATCCTCCCAGTGCAGATACAATCTCTTCACAGGTTTTCACAACAATTTTGTTAATTGTGTTTGCTGATAGTACAGCCCTAAACTTCAAGTACTCGAATTGTTGTCGCCAGAAATATTATTTTCATTCCATATCTTTCGTCGATTTCGATTAACTCTCTCATTAAGGTATTTTGTTTCGCTACTGTACGTCGTATCAACACTAATAATTTGTCGTACGATGGAGGGCTACTCCTAAAATAGTATACGAAATTTTTCAGGTCCGTCGTTCTCACTTAACTCAGCAAATTAACGTGCTAAAAGCAGCTTTTTTTTTCAGCTATTATCGACACCATTTCCTCTTTTGCGCTCTCTTCTGTTGTATATTGGCAGATATAGCCTATACAACTGTATCACACGCTTCGTTTCAGGGGTTCGACATCTTCACGTTATAAAATCGCTTTGCGAACCGGCAATATTACTGACGGTCACTTCAGCGTACGAAAAGTTTGACAACAAATATCGAATGTGTGCAAGCGTATTCATCCAAGGCATTGTTACATAAGAATGGTGAAAATCTGATGGATAGGCCAGATAACGAATGAAGAGATACTGAATCGCATCGAGGAGAAAAGAAGACTAAAAGAAAGGAAATTTAGGGACAGGAAAGGAGGGGGCGGGTCGGAGGGTAAAAAATGTAATACACCAAGATTAGACTATAGTAAACAGGTTCAACTGGATATAGGGTGCAGTAGACACACTTCCACGGGACAAATTGACGTTGCGCTGCATGACTCATTAGACTGGAGGCTGCATCAACGACAAAAACACACATGCTGTCCGAAACCCTTAGGATCAAAATTGTATACTTGAGAGGATTCTAAACAGAGTATTCCGAGATAAGGAACGAATGGCCGGAAATAAACATTTAGTTTTGTTATTGACCTAAGCAAATCACATGTTACGGGAACGACTTACGCTGTTAGAAACTGCTCAAGGCGAGGAGTGGCAGCCTCACTGCATGCTTTACACCGGCATCACACTCCCGCACATCCCTGCTGTCAGTTGCACGACAAAATAGGAAGCTACGACCCTGCCATCCAGACCCTACTTAATTTTTCTACGATTTCAAACATCATCCACTTCACGTAAACCTACACAGGGAAAAAATCCACAGGAGAAGACATCCAGCGACCATGCTGGTGATGTGATGGAATTCAGCTCTAATCTCAAGGTTTTGTTGCTCAGGGACATTAATATCGAAGTAGAATGCCGCATGTCATGTTGGAGAAACTCCCTCTCGCAGAGAAGTGGTACAGTACTCAAAAAGTATGGCAGCACACCTCAAAAGATCACCAGGTAACATGCACTACCGAAATAGGGTAGCAGCAAATAGGGTTCTAGGAGCTCGTCTTCGCTAATTCCAGACCTTTTTTTTAAAAATCCTGAGTGGTCGAAGACCAAGGAAATTCACAGGGTATGATGTTAATGATGATCCGCTCGCACTCAGAACTTCAGTAACACGTGGAAACATGGACTCTGGGAGGTGCTAGAATCGTTCTGGAGAGGTATTGATCAACGCATTTTGCATTAGTACCCGCAAATATTCGAGCTAGGTTCATAAAATGTTGACGGATATCGACATCATCCCATAAATATTAGTGGGTCACGATCGAGCGACCTGGAGAACAAAGTTTCGTGAATTCACTAGAGTACTCATCATGTCACCTGCGTGCAATCAAAAGGTCGTGGCATGTCGCAATCCCCTATTGAAATATGGCACCTCATTCAGGTTACTCTAATGCCAGAGAGGGATGCAGATGGTCTGGAAGAATATCTACGTAACGTCCACCTGTTCTTGGTCCCTCAGATGGACAATGCGACTTAATTGCGTCCATGACCAGATCACAGCCGATTCCTCTCCTATTTCGACACAGTCTTGTTGAGACGCAGATCCATAGTTTCATGGCGCTTACGCCACACGCCCACGCTCATCAGTTCGATGCAATTGAAACCGTGACACACAGGGCCACGCAGCATCCCGCCACCGTTTCACAGTCGAGTGACGACGGCTCCTCGTCCATGCAAGGGGTTGAGTTCTATGGGAGGTGTCACCAAAGGGGCACGAGTCGGTCGTTGACTGTTGAAGCGTTTGCGGTGCATCTGCTGCTTCCGCACAGTCCATGGCTTCCTGACGCCCCGCATTCAAATCGGCGGCGATCTGGCCCACAGCTGACCATCGACCGCCCCTGTACGGTTCTGAGGAGACGCCTTGACAACCTTTCGGCATACTCTTGCGGTCGTCCTGTGCGGCGGTTTCTGCTTGTGGAAACATTTTCTCTGAGTCACTGAATATCCACCGTTGACAGCGTTGGTCTCGCAAACCCAAATTTGAGTAATCTCCGATATGCTATGACACAGGCCCCTATTTAGGATCTACAGGCGCCTAGGTTGATCCTGTGCTGTTGAGACTAGCATATGACATTTTGAAATTTCATTGTAGTTTTCTACTTAAAAGCGATACTCAGCAAGGTTTATTATTCGACTGCATAAAATTTTACAATAGACTTTATAATTTATTGCACTGATGAGATTACAAGAACTAAAATCACTAAGATGTTCAGCATGATTTATTAACATCGCTATAAACATCTATTAGGGACCGTCAAAGGAAAACTAGACAGAGGGAGAAAAGTAAATGAACTGTTTATTATTTCAAAAAGAATCACCATAACTATTAATACATTTATCCTACTGTGAGACAAGACGGTCAATTCCTTCATGGAAAAATGTTTGCGGTTGCCTGCTGCCATGTTCACATGGCCAGTACGAGAACATTCTTCCACAAAGCGACATATCATCTGGCACTCCCAACCCCCTCTTCACCCCTCACAGACATTGCCTCTCTTTAGACTCAGTGGTTGTTGTTGTTCTTGCTGCTGCTGCTGCTGTTGTGGTGTTCAGTCCTGAGACTGGTTTGATGCATCTCCCCATGCTACTCTACCCTGTGCAAGCTTTTTCATCTCCCAGTACCTACTGCAACCTACATCCTTCCGAATCTGTTTAGTGTATTCATCTCTTGGTTTCCCTCTACGATTTTTACCCTCCACCCTGCCCTCCAATACTAAATTTGTGATCCCTTGATGCCTCAGAACATGTCCTCCCACCCGATCACTTGTTCTAGCCAAGTTGGGCCACAAATTTCTCTTCTCCCCGATTCTATTCAACACCTCATCATTAGATATGTGATCTACCCATTTAATCTTCACCATTCTTCTGTAGCACCACAGTTCTTGTCTGAACTATTTATCGTCCACGTTTCACTTCCATACATGGCTACACTCCATACAAATACCTTCAGAAACGGCTTCCTGACACTTAAATCTATACTCGATGTTAACAAATTTCTCTTCAGAAACGCCTTCCTCGTCTTCGACCAACATCAGTTATTTTACTCCCCAAATAACAAAAATCATTTACTACTTTAAGCGTCTCATTTCCTAATCTAATTCCCTCAGCATCACCCAATTTAATTCGACTACAATCCATTATCCTCGTTTTAGTTGTTGATCATCTTATATCCTCCTTTCAAGGCACTGTCCATTCCGTTCAGCTGCTCTCCCAGGTCCTTTGCTGCCTCAGGCAGAATTACAATGTCATCGGCGAACCTCAAAATTTTTATTTCTTCTACATGGATTTTAATACCTACGCCGAATTTTTTTTTTTTGTTTCCTTTACTACTTGCTCAATAGACAGACGAATAACATCGTGGATAGGCTACAACCCTGTCTCACTCCCTTCCCAACCACTGCTTCCCTTTCATGCCTCTCGGCTCTTATAACTGCCACCTGGTTTCTGTACAAAATGTAAATAGCCTTTCGCTCCCTGTATTTTACCTCTGCCATCTTCAGAATTTGAGAGAGAGTATTCCAGTCAACATTGTCAAAAGCTGTCTCTGAGTCTACAAATGCTACAAACGTAGGTTTGTCTTTCTATAATCTATTTTCTAAGATAAGTCGTAGGGTCAATATTGACTCACGTGTTCCAACATTTCTACGGAACTGATCTTCCCCGAGGTCGGCTTCTACCAGTATTTCCATTCGTCTGTACAGAATTCGCATTAGTATTTTGCAGCTGTGACTTATTAAACTGATAGTTCGGTAATTTTCATATCTGTCAACAACTGCTTTCTTTGGGATTGGAATTATTATATTTTTCTTGAAGTCTGAGGGTATTTCGCCTGTCTCATACATCTTGCTCACCAGATGGTAGAGTTTTGTCAGGACTGGCTCTCCCAAGGCCATCAGTAGTTCTAATGGAATGTTGTCTACTCCCGGGGGCCTTGTCTCGACTTAGGTCTTTCACCAACAAAGTTTGTCAATTTAATGTACTTTTTAAGCAGACTCTGTTCGTGCTGAGAAATATTTTGAGATTGGTGGGAATGGCTTCGAATGCACAGCATTTTTTGCGCTGACTTCAAACACCGTGTATAAATAAGTAACAGAAAACAAGTTGCATGTCCAGGGAATGGTTGAAATTGAGAGAGAAATATACGCATGAAAATCTGCCAAAGGAAATATTACTCACAATCAGATGATTACATAAACTTTCACAGAAAGGGGAGTCACTCTTTTAACAAGTTGTGAGAGTTAGTTATACTGAAAAAGAAAATACAAGTATGCGAAAGTCTATTCTCTTCTTTCAGGTCCTCTAACAACAGTTCATTAAAATAACACAACGTAGGAATATATGCATCGTCGGTGGAAGAACAGGAGAGCTTCGTTTCTATTGCTCTCTCGTTTCTATGTTATGCGCAGAATACTGAATTTTGTTCTTAATGTCTTCCAGGTAATATATGGCTGGAAAAGACGCAGCTCCTCTACCACTGCCGGTGCTACTTTGTTTTTATCCTTGATCGTAGTGTCCATAGTTGAGGAAACTCACCGTAAGTCTTTTTCGCTAAACGTACACGGCGAAACATCTACACTAAAGACGTCCGCTATCTTCTCAAATCTGCCGACAGCAAATTTTCTCTCAAACACGGCCAGCACGGTCTATGTTCCACAAACATGTCAAATAGCTTCATACACGGTCGGATATTCGACAAACCTAGTAAAGTTTGACAAATGGTTGGACTGCGTAGGTGGGCTTCAAAACCAGTCCTGTACGTTCACCACACATCTGCCTACAACTGGCCGCTCACTTCTTGTATCGACATTCGCGCCATACAGCGCAACTCGCGGCTGTTACACACGCTCATCTTTACGTGGGACGACCCTCGCTGTGACTTTTGGCCCCTCACTTTTATATTATGTATATTTCGGTGCGTGCTGTTTTTGAGGCGGCCCGCGGCCGCGCGCACAGTTTTCAGGGGGACCAGGTTGCAGCAGCAGCGCCCCTACGCACCGCCCACCGCCCACGCGCCGGCACGCGGCCAGCCGCGCCGTTACTCACGCTACCAAAACCCGGCACGGCCGCCGCCGCTAGCCGACAGTTCGCAAAAACCTGACCGCCGCGGCGCGATGCGCCGCTACTTGCGCTGCTGAAAAAATATCGATTACCGATACATCGTTATTTTTCCCAAGAAAACATCGATATACATCAGCGATACGTATCTTCCCTATATGTTGCTGTTGTTGTGGCCTTCAGTCCTGAGACTGGTTTGATGCATCAGCTCTCCATGCTACTCTATCCTGTGCTAGCTTCTTCATCTCCCAGTACCTACTGCAGCCTACATCCTTCTGAATCTGTTTAATGTATTGATCTCTTAGTCTCCCTCTACGATTTTTAACCTCCACGCTGCCCTCCAGTACTAAATTGGTGATCTCTTGATGCCTCAGAACATGTACTACTAACCGATCCCTTCTTCTAGTCAAGTTGTGCCACAAACTCCTCTTCTCCCAAATTCTATTCAATACCTCCTCATTAGTTATGTGATCTACCCATCTTATCTTCAGCATTCTTCTGTAGCACCACATTTCGAAAGCTTCTATTCTCTTCTTGTCTAAACTATTTATAGTCCACGTTTCCTTTCCATACATGGCTACACTCCACACAAATACTTTCAGAAACGACTTCCTGACACTTAAATCTATACTCGATGTTAACAAATTTCTCTTCTTCAGAAACGCTTTCTTTGCCATTGCCAGTCTACATTTTATATCCTCTCTACTTCGACCATCATCAGTTATTTTGCTCCCCAAATACCAAAACTCCTTTGCTACTTTAAGTGTCTCATTTCCTAATCTAATTCCCTCAGCATCACCCGACTTAATTTGACTACATTCCATTATCCTCGTTTTGCTTCTGTTGATGTTCATCTTATATCCTCCATTCAAGACACTGTCCATTCCGTTCAACTGCTCTTCCAAGTCCTTTGCTGTCTGACAGAATTACAATGTCATCGGCGAACCTCAAAGTTTTTATTTCTTCTCCATGGATTTCAATACCTACTCCGAACTTTTCTTTTGTTTCCTTTATTGCTTGATCAATATGCAGATTGAATAACATCGGGGAGAGGCTACAACCCTGTCTCACTCCCTTCCCAACCTCTGCTTCCCTTTCATGTCCCTCGACTGTTATAATTGCCATTTGGTTTCTGTACATTGATACATAAATGGCAATTACGAGTGCCAATATTCTTATAATTTTCAGTAAGTATTTGAAATTGTAGTAGAACATAATTTTACTGTCACTGTGTGATGCAGTCTTCTATGTTTTGAGCATTCATCACCTCCAGTCTTTCTCTTTGGCATGTGAAGGTGACACAAAGAAATCCGACTGCACTGGGGGACGGCGGTGTGAATGGAATAACAAGATCTCCGATGTGAAGAAATAGTGCATCAGCTACGATAAAAAACAATTTTAAAGCAACTAGTGTCCTATTACTTTACATCGGCCTTCTTCAAAAAAAGTTGCTAAAAATGATGAACAAAAATCTAAATTACAGGACTGGTCTTTGCGGTGGGCACAGACGTATGAAGGAAAATGCTGAGCAATCGGCGCGACTAACAGAAACTGCTACGTTTTGACTTCACCCCGCAATTTTGGCACTACAGCTGCTAAGTCGCTAGCGTCTGCAGAAATGAAAAAACGGGGAAGTCGACATTAAGTGCTCCGGACTATTCCGATATGTGACGACACCGAAGGACGGACCCATCGGATACCTTCTATTGTCCCACTTACATGCAGTTACCATTGTTAACAAAATGGTTATCGCCGAGCGTGAAAATGCATCGTTTTCCTTTCAGTTCTTGCTCTAATGGGCATAAGCAGGCTGCTAGCTTGTTAGTGTACAGAAAAGCTAATAATAAATCAATACTTAAATATACAGCTCTAAAACCGGTAGTATATTTACAATGTGCAGCTGGTATTTTTATAAGCCAATACGTCGTTCTCTTTCCGTCGATATATGGATATCACCATTAATTTTCGATTCATCGATGGCCGATAATGATATTTTCCTGAATATCGATACACTGGATTCCCGATATTTTTAAAATATAAACAGTTCTAGCTGCTACCAGGCCCAAAAGCAGGCCGGCACCTCAACTTCGCCACCACGTACTGTGCTATCCGTCATTATGGAGGGGGCAGCTGCTTTTCCCCGTTCCGTGATTGTTGGAGAAATTTTGTTTGATACTGATGGAGGCCTGCCTCTGCAGCGTCACACCTTCACAGCAAGCTAAAGACGAACGTGTAAGGGAAGTGGCGACGTAATTATTTACTGAACTGTCGCTCGGTTTTTTAAATTCCAATGCTCAAAACACTACTTGCCTCCCATTTTCACCTTTTCTTACCATTTATTAAATATATACACTTCTACACGCCTAAAAGCCTAAAACGGTCACCTCGTCCCAGTTGCACGTTGCCCATCTAACAGCTTCAAGCGACAACAAAAACTGATTTTGCAGGGTTTCATGTATTTGCTGTCTGAACATAACTTAAAATGCTGTCATAATATACTCTAAGAGGTGTAACTTACGTTAGAAGATTAACACAATAAGTCAAGTATTAAAGTTAGAAACTGTTTCCAGAATGAAATTTTCACTCTGCAGTGGAGTCTGCGCTCATACGAAATTTCATTAAAACACAGTTTTATATCGGCGAAGACTCCGCTGCAGAGCGAAAATCTCATTCTGGAAATATCCCCTAGGCTGTGGCTAAGCCATGTCTCCGCAAATTCCTTTCATCCAGGAGTGCTACTCTTGCAAGGTTCGCATGAGAGCTTCCGCAAAGTTGGAAAGTAAGAGACGAGGTACTGGTGGAAGTAATCTGTGGGGATGGGTCTTGAGTCTTGCTTGGGTGACTCAGTCGTACAGCACTTGCCCGCAAAAGGCAAAGGTCCAGATTTCGAATCTCGGTCCGGCACACAGTTTTAATCTGCCATGAAGTTTCTTGTATTTGTATTAAGGCTGCGTAACTTACGGCGCGCGAACTATCCCACACTATATTCATCCAGTATTTGAGAATCAAACCACCTGGCGATTTCCAACAAACTTTACATATAATTTCAAACTTTTACGAAATTATCCCCCCCCCCCTCCCCCCCCCCCCCCCCCCCCCCCCCCCGCCCTCCACGCACCCACCCACACACACACAATGAAAGGAAAACAGTTTATCGCTTGCTACATTTTAGTTATTCATGTAATAAAACTTGGATGACTTGTGTGTGTAAATGTGATAACAATTGACCCCCGTGATCTACCAAGGTCTCAGTGCTTCCATGCCACGACGGGTTGCCGCTGTTACCTGTGCCAATAGTGGACGTATCGGCTATTAGGTAAGCGGTCATTATGTCCTGACTGATCAGTGTATGTAAGCTCTCGAAATTTCAACAGTAAGCCTCTTCGTGATCAAAACGCCGCTCTTGTAGCGTCTGCCACTGTATCTGTTAGAGCATCTCCATAACGCTCGCGCGCTAAGAAACCGATCCCGTGACGAAACGTGCCGCTCTCCTTTGTATCTTTCTTCTATTAATCCAACATAGTAAGCATCACGATGATGAGCAACACTCAAGAATCGGTCGAACGAGTATTTTGCATACCACTTCTTTCGTGGTTGAATTACATTTTCGTAAGATTCTCCCAGTGAATCTCAACCTGGCATCTGCTTTTCCCGGTATTTGTTTTATGTGGTCATTCTACTTTCGTCGCTTCGGACGGCTACTGCTAGATACTGTTTCCACTGATTTTTCACCAGTAGTGTAATTGAACAGTAGTGGGTCACTTGGTCTTTTTACGCACAATACGTTACATTTTGTAAGCCGCCACCCACCCCACCCCAGCCCTGCTTCCCGATTCACGAGAGATCTAACTCAGTGCCGACCGTTAAAGGCAGCCGGCTGCGGTGGCCGAGCGGTTCTAGGCGCTTCAGTCCGGAACCGCGCGACTGCTACGGTCGCAGGTTCGAATCCTGCCTAGGGCATGGATGTGTGTGATGTCTTTAGGTTAGTTAGGTTTAAGTAGTTCTAAGTTCTAGGGGACTTATGACCTCAGATGTTAAGTCCCATAGCGCTCAGAGCCATTTGAACCGTTTCGTTAAAGGCAATCAGCATCGATTCTGCTTGACGGGGTCCGAAATAATTAGGAGATTGCGAAGATTGAACAAGGGATGCAAATCTAATTAAAACATTAAAGTTTAACAAGGAATATGTTCTCTTATAATTTATAAACTTGGAGCAGAGAGCAGCCTTCACTGTCAAGATAAACTACAGGCATACACACCCCTTCATTTTAAAGTACTGGAGAGAGCTGAATGCATGTAAGGAGAATCGAACATATTACAAAGAGAGCAGAACCCGTTAGCTAGCGACCGACGTGACAAATGGGGTGTTTCCGATGATGGCTTACCACATGACGTATGGTGTCGTCTTAGTGCAGTAAGCAATACACGGTCGCCCTTGCCGATTTCACACTATGGCACGCATACAGGGTCGACCTTTCGACCATCTGCTCACGGTAATGAGCAGGATTACTTTCATCTAACTAAAGGCGGCACGTGTCGACAGCGTATCGTATGCGTGTCTGAGTCGTTTTGTTGCAACCGCTGACCTGAAGAGAAGCTGGCAAACTGGAGCTGGGAAACTGCGACCTGATCTTCCGACTTCAAAAAATAGTGCAAGTACCAACTGGAGGGAGTAGCAGTGATCAACGAGTGCCTGCTGAGACTTAGAGAACAGACACCTTCTTTTATTCCACAGAGGTTTCTCCTGCTGCCTTGATCCCAATCGTCAAAATATAGTGGTTTTTGCAGCACTGCGCCTCCTCTACGAAGAAGAGCCGTTCGAATTTTTGTACGAATTTAACGGGCGCCACCATATTTAGCAAATAAACAAATCCTTTCAAAATGATCGCATCCAATCTAAAACTCCGGGATACTTTACGTCAGGATATGTCAGGAATCTGGTTGGCTCTGAGCACTATGGGACTTTAACATCTGAGGTCATCAGTTCCCTAGAACTTAGCACTACTTAAACCTAACTCACCTAAGGACACCACACACATCCATGCCCGAGGCAGGATTCGAACCTGCGACCGTACTGGTCGTGCGGTTCCAGACTGACGCGCCTAGAACCGCTCGGCCACTCCGGCCGGCTATGTCAGGAATCTGTCTGTTACGGTATCCCCTCTATCTGAATTTCTAATCAGGAGGAAATTCGCATATAATGGTTTGGGAACTTCGAAATAAAATTGATAACATGATAACACATTAACCCGTGAGTCAGACATTAAAAACCAATCCGGAATCTGCAATGATGTGCACTGATTTTTAATTCTCTGGAGTTTCTTTATTTGCGAACCTTGTTGGTGTCGTGGCGTTACAATTTGTGTAAGTTCATGGCCCGCTTCAGCTCTTCCTGTATTTCGCTACAGTTCTGGAGTTGCAATGTTCCTACAGAGAACAGCATAGCCTGCGAATAGCCTCACGGGACATCCAACATTATCCGCTAGATCATTAATACAGACTATAACGCCCCTATAACACTCCCTAGGGGTACTCCTAAAATTAAATTTGTCGACTGTGTTCTGTTAACAAGGAAGTGTAGAGTTTTATCTGTAAGGAAGTAGTGTATCGAGTCACAAAAATCTGATTTGATACTCCGTAAGTTCTTTTTTGTTCATAAATGACAGTGCGCAGCTGTATCAAATGCCTTCCTCGTGCCAAGGTACATTGTATCAACGTGAGCGCTTTTGTATAATTCGCTCTGGATCTCAACAGAGCGAGCAGAGTTTCGCAACGTATCTGTTGGCGGAATCCGCGTTAATTTTCAAAGAGGAGATTTTCGTTCTCCAAAAACGTCATACTGCGTGAGCATGAAATGTATTCCATAATTTTACAACAGACTGACGTCAGCGAGATAATTATGCTTCAGTTACCTGATCTTTCTTGAAAACGGCAATAGCCTGCGTTTTTTCCCCAGTTCTCTTAGTTGCTCCAGTGGCCTAAGATATACTTACGGATGACTAATGAGTTCGATCAGCTTACTGACTTGACGTAAGACCTACAATACTTAGGATTCAGCTTGCTGACTTCAGACCTGAACTACTTAGGATTTACATTGTCAGACTGTTTGGAAAAAGCTTACTTTGAAATTAGTTGAATGTTCTCGAATCGTTTCTCATCACACTATTTTGGCTTCGTTCACTCTTGCAGAGTCAGCGATCGACAGTCACGCCAGAAACTAGTAAAAGATCTGATGACGACCCAGTCATGTCAAATGTTCAAATGTGTGTGAAATCTTATGGGACTTAACTGCTAAGTTCATCAGTCCCTAAGCTTACACACTACTTAACCTAAATTATCCTAAGGACAAATACACATACCCATGCCCGAGGGAGGACTCGAACCTCCGCCAGGACCAGCCGCACAGTCCATGACTGCAGCGCCTTAGACCGTCCAGTCAAGTCAACATACATAAAAAAAAACTTACCGTTGGGGTGATGTATAACATGTATTTCCGAAAATACCATGACTCATTGTCGCATGTTATCGGTGGAGAAGGAAGTGGTCTGGGGCGCCGCTGTTCTGGAACCAGAAGCGGAAACACAAGCCAACAGATGTATATGAGGCGCGGTGCAAAAACATGATCCTCGCGACTGGCATCAGCTGTGGAGTTTAGGACTCTAGTCCCTGGTGAAATATCCTTCTTCAATGGACATAAGAGTTCGAGCAATTGAAGTTAGGGCTTTTTGCTGCATAAATAACCTCCAAAACTTGCGATATTCACAGTCTAGCTACACTATCACATACGTAGTGCTTTCTTCTGCGCGAAGTGCTACACTACGTGATCAAAAGTATCCGGACACCAGGCTGAAATGACTTAAAAGTTCGTGGCGCCCTCCATCGGTAATGCTGGAATTCAATATTGTGTTGGCCCACCCTTAGCCTTGATGACAGCTTCCACTCTCGCAGGCATACGTTCAATCAGGTGCTGGAAGGTTTCTTGGTGAATGGCAGCCCATTGTTTACGGAGTGCTGCACTGAGGAGAGGTATCAATGTCGGTCGGTGAGGCCTGGCACGACGTCGGTGTTCCAAAACATCCCAGAGGTGTTCTGTAGGATTCAGGTCAGGACTCTGTGCAGGCCAGTCCATTACAGGGTTGTTATTGTCGTGTAACCAATCCGCCACAGGCCGTGCATCATGAACTGGTGCTCGATCATGTTGAAAGATGCAATCACCATCCCCGAATTGTTCTTCAATAGTGGGAAGCAAGAAGGTGCTTGGAACATCAATGTAGGCCAGTGCTGTGATAGTGCCACGCCAAACAACAAGGGGTGCAAGTTCCCTCCATGAAAAACACGACCACACCATAACACCACCACCTCCAAATTTTACTGTTGGCACTACACACGCTGGTAGATGGCGTTCACCGGGCATTCACCATACCCACACCCTGCCATCGGATCGCCACACCGTGTACCTTGATTCGTCACTCCACACCTTTTTCCACTGTTCAATCATCCAATGTTTTCGCTTCTTACACCAAGCGAGGCGTCGTTTGGCACTTACCGGCATGATGTGTGGCCTATAAGCAGCCGCTCAACCATGAAATCCAAGTTTTCTCACCTTCTGCCTAACTGTATAGTACTTGCATTGGATCCTGATGCAGTTTGGAATTCCTGCGCCATGGTCTGGTTAGATGTCTGTCTCTATTACACATTACGACCCTCTGCAAACATCGGCGGTCTCCGTCAGTCAACAGACTAGATCGGCCTGTACGCTTTTATGCTGTACGTGTCCCTTCACGTTTCCACTTCACTATCACATCGGAAACAGTGGACCTAGGGATGTTTAGGAGTGTGGAAATCTCGCTTAGATAAATATGACACAGGTGACACCCAATCACCTGACCACGTTCCAAGTCCATGACTTCCGCGGAGCGCTCCATTCTGCTCTCACACGATGTCTAATGACTACTGAGATCGCTGATATGGAGTACCTGGCAGTAGGTAGCAGCACAATGGATCTAATATGAAAAACGTATGTTTTTGGGGGTGTCCGGATACTTTTGATCACATAGTGTATATCGATAGGCTAACGAAGCCATCATTCATCCCATCAAACTATGGGTTGCTTAAACTGAAAAATGTCCTAAGACATTTTCAAAAAAATGTTCAAATGTGTGTGAAATATTATCAGACTTAACTGCTACGGTCATCAGTCCCTAAGCTGACACACTACGTAACCTAAATTATCCTAAGGACAAACACACACACACACACACACACACACACACACAAAGACTTTTCAAAACGCAATAAACTTACTACATTATTCATTAACACTACGTATACTAAAATTTAGAGTTCACGAATCTGCGCCTAGTCGTTGCCTATGACACTCGCGCAAGTCTATATGTTTTTACTTGAGTATGAATGAATCTTTCAGCTCTCGAAAACCGTGTTATCCAGATAATAACCGGTAACAGCCATCGTATATGTCGACAGAGGGTACAATCAAATCAATGTCTGCGCTGACGAATTCCTCCTTTCTGTATGAGACACTGACGTCGACGCCACATCAACAAGACCATAATTTATGTTTCATCGACCTCATTGTTGAAGATTCATTAATTTTCGCAAGAATATGTTCTGCAGTCTCGACTCATTTATAAAACTACTCAAAGTTTATTGACTGAAACATGCATCCATGCATTCAGTAAATTAATAAATAAACCTTCCGCTTATTCTCTGCGTGCGTGCGTGCGCGAGCGCGCGCGCGCTGTTCAGTCAATTTTGCTGTCGCTACAGAATTTAAATCTCTGTCACAAGTCACAATTACTTGTTACGCCTTCTGGTCTCTCTGGGTAACCGTACTTACCGTTCTGAATGACAATACTAATCTTACAGTCAGGCACTAACACGGACGGAAGGTCAAGCACTGGCGTGAATCGCCAGGTGGATCCCAGTGTCTATGACGTCACGACCTGTCTAGCGGCTCCTGTGGTGACACACGCTACGGCAGCAGCTCTCTAACTCTAGAGACTGTTCTTCTGCTTAAGGGCGCAAGTCCTGACGACCGTCGCTAATTAATCCTAAGGCAAGGCATGCTCGTATCTTTTTGTCAGCAATCACAGTATTATAATTTCCGGCACTCGTCTCACTGGCAAGCAAGCTTTTCCTTCGTCACCGTCCATCTCCTTCCGCAAGAGTTTGTATCACAGAACAATTCCTTTGCCATTAACAAAACAGCGTCAACGAAAACGTGTTGTTGAAACAAAACGTTCAAGATCTTTCCATTTGTATACTTAAGAGAACTAGGACTGGCATAATGTGTGATGGATTCCCTAAATGGTACACGTTTCGCAACATTTTTCAAGCGTGTCATTGCTGGTTTAGACAATCACAAATGGAGAGAGCTGGCCTACGTTGTATATTTTCGTTGATTAATGTTCTACAGAATCATATTATTGGTAACTTGGTACACTAAGTATTCATTGAACAAAAATGTGAAAAAAGGGTAATGTGATACAGAGCCTAAGATATAAAATGTACTAGGCATGTAACTGACAGGAGTGAGTTAACAGTCACAAGCAATTTGCAAAGCTAAGTAGCAATCATAACCGTAAAACACAAAAAACAAAAATTTCCTTCATTATGAAGCCCTAGAAATATCTCTTCATGAACTAATGATCGCAGATAAGAAACAAATTAAAATAAAAAACAGCGGATTTTCTAGTGTAAAAAGTACGTAAATATAAAATTGTTCTGCTAATAATCACTGCCAGACGTCGGCCGCACCACAGCACAATTTTCATGCAGATATTTCCTTTATTCCATCTCATTCCTGTGCCGTCGGATATTGTTTGTGCCACCTAAGTATCTTTGGTTAATTTCACACTGTAACTCGGTCCTTTTCTATTCTGGTTGCAAGCATAGTGGATAGGGGCCATCGAGCATTGTCGGCACTGGTTGTTAAAAATCGCATAAAGTTAGCGGAAAGAATCATTCGTGAGCTCCAGAGTGCTACCAGCAATACGAGGTGCGACAATACAGTAACGAGATTGATTTTCTTTGCAAGATGTGGCAACCCTGCAGGCTTGCTTAGGCACAATATCTTTGACCTTGGTCTATAAGCTGCTTCTAGTCCAAGCGGCACATCGATGCAACTGCTTAGTCGTAAGTTGTGCTCTAATAAGTTATCACGTGTTTGTGTGTCTCGACACGGAAATGGAACTGCATAATACTGTGCAACGGTATGCCATTTCTTTTTGCGTTAAATTGGGTGAAAACGCGACGACAACTTCGGCAAGCTTCAGAAGGCCTTTGGAGAGGAGGTTATGTCAAGAGCTCAAGTTTTTCGTTGGCATAAAATGTTTAGTGAAGGTGGAACGAATGTTGAAGATACAGACAACAGTGGACGACTCTCAACCTCAAGGACGCACGTCAACTTGGCCAGGGTGCGTGAACTCGTACGATCTGATCGAAGATTATCCGTGAAAATGATTGCAGAACAACTGAACATCAATCGAGAAACGGTTCGTCTAATAATAACTGAAGATCTTGGTATGAGAAATATTTGGATTCTGCATCATGATAATGCGCTATCCCATACTGCTCTGTCAGTACAGCAATTTTAACCTCAAAACAAATGTCAGCACAACCACAGCCACCTTATTCACCAGATATCGTTCCGTGCGACTTTTTTCTATTTCCAAGAGCCAAAACGGCGGTCAAGGGACACCATTTTCAAACAACGCAAGACGTCCAAAAAGCTGTGACGAGGGTCTTGGAGAATATTACAGAAGATGTGTTCCAGAAATGTCACCATCAATGGCAGAAGCGCTGGAAAAAGTGTGTCCAATCAGAAGGGGACTACTTTGAAGAAGGCAACGCTAAACTTGACTAAAACCGTAAGCAACATTTTTTTTCACATCAGTTCATTACTTTATTGTTGCACCTAGTATAGCTGGCACAATGACCGTGTGCGAGAAGGTAAAAAAAAAAAAATGGGGTACAGTCGTCAAGCAACTCCACGTAGGCCACACGTTTCTGTAGTCAGTGCTAAGAGGCGCTTGAGGTGGTGTGAAGAACGACGCCACTGGACAGCAGACGACTGGAAACGATTGAATTGGAGTGGTAAATCGTGCTATAATCCTGTGGCAATCCGATGGAGCTGTTTGGGTATGGTGAATGCCTGCGGAACGTTACCTGCCATGTGTAGCGCCGACAGCGAAGTAGGAAGGAGGTGGAGTTACGGTGTTGTGGTGTTTTTCGTGGTTATGGTGTGGTCACCTTATAGCGCTTAAGAAAACAGTAAATCTGGAAGGACAAACACATTTTACAGCATTGTCCACTGCGCACAGGAGAGAAACAGTTCGAAGGAGATGACTGACTGTATCGGTATGATAATGCTCCCTGTAATAAAGCGATATCCGTGAGGTAATGTTTTGCGGACAACATCATTCTTGAGACGGACAGGCCTATCCAGACTCCCAGACTGAATCCAACGATACATCTTTGGGCTGAGTTAGAACATCGACTTCGCTCCAGACCACTGCGTCCAACGTCGCTCCCTTCTCTGGCTTAGATTGTTGAGGAAGAATAGGACACCATTTCTCCACAGACATTGAGAAACCTCACTGAAAGCGACTGCAGCAGAGTTGAGGCTGTCATAAAGGCGAAGCGTAGACACAACCTAGATTAATGTTTACTTCTGGGTGTCCGGATAGTTCGTCAGATATTGTATGTATCTCACGGTAAATTGCAACATACATCTCACTACTGCTCGCTGAGAAGCACTTAGCCTATGAGTAATTTTCGCATCTAAACATATCGAAAAGAGAGACAGACTTCAGATATTTTGAATAGCTACTATACATCTAACCGTCTCAAGCAAAATTCGTACCAGACAAGTTAACGGTTTGCGTCCTTAGAGCAAGAAAACAGCGCCGTTTTGGGATGCGGGTAGCAGAGGCCAAAAGCTGTAGCACTATCAAACACCGGAAGTCGTGAAAATGACGCTGGTTTGCAATCTGAGTTTCAGAAGACCCACCGTGAATATAACGTAGAAGAGCTCGCTGGTTTTAATATTACCCGGTCCCGTCACTTTAACGCAATCACTACATATGTTCGACGTCAACGTGCAAAATCACTCACACACGTCAGGCGGTAGCAGTAGCAACGTACAAGGAGTTTCCGTAAGAGCGTAATAAATTTGACAGGACATAGAGAATGTTCCACTAAATAATTTGAGGTATGTAACCTAGTGACGGAGAGGCCAGCTTAAGGAGATATGGAAGTAAACTTGTCTACCGCTTCGTGTAGCATTACTGTTTTCCAGCTGATTCACAACTAACATGTGTACAATAGCCCGCCCGGTTGGTCGTGCGGTCGAAGGCACGGCTTTCCGGGCGGGAAGGAGCGCCTGGTCCCCGGCACGAATCCGCCCGGCGGATTTGTGTCGAGCTCCGGCGTACCGACCAGTCTGTGGATGGTTTTTAGGCGGTTTTCCATCTCCCTCGGCGAATGCGGGCTGGTTCCCCTTATTCCGTCTCAGTTACACTATGTCGGCGATTGCTGCGCAAACAAGTTCTCCACGTATGCGTACACCACGATTACTCAACCACGCAAACATAGGGGTTACACTCGTCTGGTGTGAGACGATCCTTGGGGGGTCCACCGGGGGCCGAACCGCAAAATAACCCTGTGTTCGATGTGGGGCAGCGGAGGGGTGAAGTGGACAGCGGTAGTCGTCGTGGGGTTGTGGACCATTGCGGCTGCGGCGGGGACGGAGCCTCTCTGTCGTTTCTAGGTCCCCGGTTAACATACAATACAACATGTCTACAAGTTTACACGTACTGTGCTGTTCATTTACGTGTACATTCTTTATCTCCTGCAAGGAAACAAGGAGGACGAGCCTGATTACTAGGAAGCCATGATACAGGTTTTGTTTACTTTACTTGTCCAAAGGTGGCTCTTGTATCGTATTCACATTGTCCTTTGAAGTACGTGCTATGAATCAACGACACACACTTTCATTACTCTGTGCTATTCAGAGACGTGCAGTACAATACGACGGAACAGTATCGGTACGGTTTCGCAGAACTCACTGACATGCGTCTTGTGTAGGGGGAAGTACGTTACAATGGTCTCGCTGCTGGAAGGCTGTATAGGGAACGATTTCCTGACAGGCATCATCCGTCACGACGAGTGTTTCTCTCGATCGACGAATGCGGGAGAATGGTTCTTTCGAAATAAAAAACGAAGGACCTGGCAACATGAGGATCATACCAGGTATATTTGTCAGAGTGCGGCAGAATCTTGTTCGCCGATGTCATAGTTGCATTGAACTGATGACCGTCAGTTCAAGTACATCTTGTAAGATGCAGTGCAAATGGTACATTCATTGTGTCACTGATGGTATTTGGAGTTAATTGTAACTAATGTAAATAAAAAAAGTACACAGTAATAAGATTTTATTAGTCTTATATCCTTAAGCTGGCTTCTCTGACCCCAGGATCCCTACCTCAAATTGTTCAGTGGAGCATCCTCAATGACACGTAAAATTTTTTCACGCTCTTATGGAAACACCCTGTATATATCGTGTTGGAGGACACGGAAAACAGTGCAGTCGTTGTCGTATTGCGGAAACGGAGCGATTTATCTGATGCCCAAAATGGAATGATCACCAGCTTTCGGACCACAGGTGGAAGCATTTCAGAAACGGCTAAATTTATAAACTGTTAGACTGCTGCCGCACTTAAAGTACACCGTACATGGCAAAACTGCGCTATCCAAAACTGGCGCCGAGGCAACTGTGGTGCACCACAGGCCATAGATGACAGAACGACGGCTGTCGAGACGTGTTCCGCCGAATAGACGTGCAACTGTTGAGCAACTGACCACCCAGGTGAACCACGGGGCTTCCAACATTGTATCAAATGGTTCAAATGGCTCTGAGTACTATGGGACTTAACTTCTGAGGTCATCAGTCCCCTAGATATTAGAACTACTTACACCTAACTAACCTAAGGACATCACACACATCCATGCCCGAGGCAGGATTCGAACCTGCGACCGTAGCGGTGGCGCGGTTCCAGACTGAAGCGCCTAGAACCAGTCGGCCACCCCGGCCGGCAACATTGTATCCTCAACGACCATTCAGCGAACGTTGCTGCATATGGGTCTCTACCGCAGTCGTTGGTTTTTGCAACCATATTGACTGCTTTTCATCGGCGACAAAGGCTGAAATTTGCACGACAATACCGCAAGTTCACGTCCGCTGATCGGCGATAGGTGGGCTTTTCAGACCAATCATGTTATCTGCGTGTACGGCGTGGTACGTCTGAAAGGAAACACCGTGCAACAATCGTCGAAAGTGTCACGGCCGGGCCGGCCGAGCGGTTCTAGGAGCTACAGTCTGGAACCGCGCGACCGCTACGATCGCAGGTTCGAATCCTGCCTTGGGCATGGATGTGTGTGATGTCCTTCGGTTAGTTAGGTTTAACTAGTTCTAAGTTCTAGGGGCCTGATGACCACAGCAGTTAAGTCCCATAGTGCTCAGAGCCATTTGAACCATTTTTTTTGTCACGGCCGGAGGAGGGAACTTTATGGTCTGGGGAATGGTTTCGTGGCATTCTTTGGGTGATCTCGTCATTCTGGAAGGCACAATGTATCTACAAAAGTATCCATCTATTCTTGGGGACCATGTCCACCCATACATGCAGGTTGTTTTTCCTCGGCACGACGACATCTACTAGCAGGACAACGCAACGTGTCACATAGTTTGCAGTGTAGGAGCGTAGTTCGAAGATCACCAAGGTGTGTTTACTGTACTACCCTGACCATCAAACTCATCGGATTTAAATCCAATCGAGAATCTGTGTGAGCACCCCGATCGGGCTGTTCGCGCCACGTATCATCAAGCGAGAAACCTAGCGTGGCTAGCCACGGCACTGAAGTCAAAACGGTCCCACATCCCTGTCAGTACCTTCCTCAATCTCATTGACAATTTTTCTGTACGTTTCGCAGCGGTCCTCGCTGCAAAATATGATTAGGCTTCTGAGAGATGGTCACATTAATGTGACTGGACAGTGTAACAGGACGCTTCCCAGCAGAGCACGAGGGACTGAGAGTCTCAGACACGCCCTTACATGGGTGCGCTACCGTGCACTACCTAAGAGCAAAACGCTTCTTAAGACTCAAATAAAGAGCGTGTGAGAGGAGACACAAACTGCTTCACATGACTCCTGTGTATAAATTATGCCGCTCAGAGGAGAGCTCCACTCGCCCATCGTGTATAAGGCTCCATCACTGTGCAAATAACTAACCTGTAGCGAGAAGATTACGTTCCAGGAACAGGTTACAGCACGAGACCGAAATTACGAAGAGAAAGCAGGAAGGGCGACGCTTGTTGAACGAAGCCAGACATTCCACCTACACAGCAAAACTAGGAAAGCGGTGCCGTGCCTTATGCGCTGTGGCGTTCTTCGAACGGAATGACAGTGGTAGTCACGCACCATAAGACCAACTTGCAAACGTGATGTTCCCTGCCAGATGTCACCGACATGCTGCGTAACTGCCGTGTCATACAAGATCCGAGTAATCTGCTTCCATGTTGCCTAGAGCACCATCCATTCACGAATGAAGACTTTTTTGGCCATCGCAGTTGCTAAATTTTTGGAAAAAAAAGTCAAGGCATTTTAATGCCGTTTCGTGCCCCACAGTTATTAGATTATTGTACGAGCGACATGATTATATCACCACAAGTGCTACTGTAATTTTTTTTTTATTTTTGCGACTAGTTGCAATTTCGTATCACCATTAGGCAATACAGGAGATTATCAGTGAGTTATATAAGATAAGCTATGAGGTAGCACTACTCAATATTTGATGATAAATCTCGGCTGCCCGCCACTTCCTCTAACAAGTAGAATCAAAGTGATGCCGACTCATGTGCCATTGGGAGCATCTGACTCGATCCTGCTTACGGCCGTTAATCAAGCAATTTGAACACAGATTAATCAAAGCTTACAGGGATGCAGGTGAACAGGACGGGTTGTACCACGATTGTAGCAATAGGAAGACTCCACATTTTATTGATTAATAGAAATGTACTCTACATTTCACATTTACAAAGATGTAAGCGAAGTCGGAAGAAAAGTATTGAAGTACTGAGTACCAGCTTCTGCGTGTGAAAAAGCGCCAATTAAAAATTAAGGTTACAAAATGATATTACGGAAGCCACTACAGTTGAGGCGAGCGAGCGGGCGAGTGAGAAATACTAGTAACGATGAGGAACAGTGGAGCATGATATCGTGTCACCCAGGTTGTAGCATCTCGCAGTATTATGTAGACGAGGACCGACGGTTGTCCTCCGATCGCGTGAATCAGGTATAGATGATTTACCTCTCGCAAACTGTAAACGTCACACTAGACATCTATAGACTCTCACCACCATTATACGTGCGTGAGGTCTTACAAGTGAATGATCCAGTCCGACATGTTGAAACCTACCCTGATATTTTTCACGTAGGACGAATACACCAAAGAAGTTCACTGTCAAGGCCTTAGCTGCTAAGGAGCCCTGCAAGTATTTTTTAAAAAGTGTTTGTCACTCATTCTTGCCGCTCGAGGAACTGCTTATAACAGTGGTTTGTACAACCCTTCCTGCCAAGCGCCGAATGTGACAAGAGGACGTAGCGCGAAGTCGAAAGTGCATACACGCGAATATTAAGCACTTAACCATGCCAAAAAGTCTCAAATCATTAATTTTTTGAATAACATGCAGTTAATATCGACAGCTTAACTGTTGCAGATGTAATTGTTACACAAGTAACTGCAGAGGAAAGAAAATCAAGGCAATATTCGATGTTACATTACAGTCTATTTCCTATAGTCGTCACAAATAGGTAAAGTGTGTATAGGATGATGGAAACACAAATTTTCCTTACACCTGGTACACCTGATACAAGAAAAATAAATGCGTCCACGCATTTCACAGAAATTAACAGTTTTACTTAGAACTGGAATGGAGCAAGCAATGGTCGTGGCCGTTGTTCTGCATATTGCGCTGCATACCAGGCATAATTGAACAAATTCATAAAATGTGATGATGCAAACTAACAATGCAGAAATGACTGGAGTTTAAAAATACTGTTCCGCTGATAAACTTGGCATAACTAAGAGCTAATTGAATTTATACTGCCCGACAATTTTCTGAAAAATGCTTTAGATTTTTTATTTCTTTTCTTACTATTAGAATCGGAGTAACATAACAGCCTTCTCGTCGTCCTGAAGACAGAAGGCCGTGAGTCCAACAAAATCAATGAATTATTTTCTGCAGATGGTAAGAAGTCATTTCAGATATAACACTGAAAACTATTCTCCCCCATTTTTTCAGATTTTGCTACGTCGATTGCAAGATTTTTGTATGTAAATGCCTTTTTTTTTTTTAATTTTTGGTCATCATTTGCCTTGAAGTTCCTGGACACAGATATAAAGTTGCGGAAACGGTAACCCACTGATACTTACCACTGGGGCTGTTGTATAGGAACATGTCACAGCAGTCATCGACTGCACAAGCGACTCTTTTTTTATTCCACTCAAAATTATAAAGTGCAGTTGGCATTGAAGCTGACTGACTGGCTTTACACGCAGCGTTTTAGGTGATAAAAAGAAGCTTTGTCTTCACGTCAGCTACGAAATTCTCTCTAGTGTTACCTGTAACTACATCTCCTCTACACGTTTACTTGAGGTAAACTTTGTATCATTGCGAGTTACCTTCCATATAATTTCCTGAATCTGTTTAATCAGGTCGAAGAAGCCTGGAAATCAGTAATGTTCATCTCACTTGCAATTCAGAGCGCCTAATCTCGGTAACAGTGCATTGACTCTCACGAGCAGTTCTAAATCTTTCGAATAGTGTTCCTTTCACACTTCTGCGAGTTTCATTTTCATATTTCGTACTTCGTGTAAATCTTTCCTCCATTTACACAATTCATGTTCCGATTTTACGAAACGAAACCGGCTTTACACACTGCTTATGTTTAAGCGTTTTTTCACTCCTTCATTTAACTAAAAAAATTATAGCCTTTCCTTTCTCACTGAAGAATATTACTGTAAAAGTTTTCTTTGGGCTCGGACGATATTCTAATTTTGTCCTGGACTTTATAATCAAGCACAATTCACGGAATCTTCAGAGTTATTTCCTATTTTCTCTTTCCATAATTTCTAATGAAATGCCGACATCATTCGAATGAATATCCACGAAATTACCTAATGAACAAGAAGTACATACATCTTCAGGAGAAGTAGGTAATTTCGATTGCATACACGTTCTTTATATATCACCTTAGCAGGGTTGAAAACATTAACTGGATTCCACATTATTGTGAAACTCGACAGATGCTGTTAGCGAGCATATACGAACAACTCACAAAGAAAGTTAACTCAGTTTTATCGCCATTGTTAAGTCATCGATTCCATAAAGGTAACCGCTACTTATTATGGATATTAAATGAATTGTAAATTCGAGCGAATAGTAACTGTGAACAACTGTGTAAGAGAAACTACCAACGGAAACGGAAATTCACTTTACAAATTACGATCGCGCTGTGCCGTGTTATCTTTTTTCCGACGTATCGTCAACCAAGGATTTGTGCCCTCCGCGATGCGCATGCGCTGTCTGCTGCCCGCACACCTGGGATATACGTTTCTCCAGCCGCCTGGCGAGATATAAATTTGACAAATTTCAACTTTTTTTTAATACTTAGTGTGTCTTAGCACCTATAATTTTTACATAGTGCTGTTTTCGGTGTTTCTTCCTGTATAGAAATGTTCAGGGTATGTTTAGATGTGTCGGTCTGGACGGCTCCCTTATTAGAACCAGACTTCCGACGTGTTGTCTACCACAAAGTCGTCTGTAATGGACATAGACTATGCCGACGCTATGTGTTGACTGCTCCTGTACACCGACTAAAGTGAGGCTGAATGGCGCTACTGGGTTCTAATTGCAACTCGATCCCAGCATGAAACCAGCAGATTATATTGTACTGCCACCCGAAGCCGCCGTTCAAAAAACTACGTCCGTTTTTTCGTCTTTCAAATGAGTTGTGAGGGAACTCCGGAGATCTCAGATTGCCGCTAAGCTGGCTGGTCCTAACCGCCAGCCACCTCCCGGAAAGGAATCCTGGCGCTCCTGGCGTTCTTCTTCAAACCACGGAGCCTCCCTAATGGTCACTGCCATCCTGGTGATCACCAGCAATTACCAGTTGAAGGGCGTTGCATTAAAATTAACCTGGCCCAAAATTACTCCTGTACATAGGCAATGATGGTGTGCAATTTCGTCTCACTCTTATCTGCTGGAAACACAGAAAACTGAGAGGCATGTTTCGTTTAAGTTTTAACTTAATTCCCTGACAGTAGAAATGCAGTGTCACAAGTAGACGATTTGCATCATCACAGTTATAAGAAAATTAGCCAAAGGTGTGGTAGGCAAGCTATATCAATAAATTGTGCAACGCTGGGAGGTGATTCTCTGTGCAAACTGGGGCATAAAAAATTTCAACAAATTACGTTGTACAGTAACTTGTATATGCTGACGACTGCGTTGTTGGGCGCCTATATTTCGCGAACAGTAACCCTTAGGGCAGCAGTCACTGTTGAGACTAAAACCTCAAAGGGTAGCACCCTTCAGCAGATAAAAGTTGTATTCTGCGTTTAAAGACGTTAGACAAGTTAATACACATTCACCGTTAACAGTAATGTAACATTCCCAAGCAAATAATCTGACACACACGTCAACAGCAGTATCGCACAGATGCACGTTCATTTAGTACGACCTGCCTTTCTCAGAATTCCGCTCACATTTGTGTCTTGGTTAAAGTAAGTGATATGTAAGCTAACGTTCACTGTTCAAGCCGTCTGAGGTGTAGTTACCCAGCACCCTTACGAGTTACTATAGGAAATGGACCGTACAAAGCATTTTCCCCCTAAAAGGAATTAACTTACAGCGTTTGTACCTGCAATCCAGTAGCACACTACAGGGTTATTACAAATGATTGAAGCGATTTCACAGCTCTACAATAACTTTATTATTTGAGATATTTTCAAAATGCTTTGCACACACATACAAAAACTGTTTTTTTAGGCATTCACAAATGTTCGATATGTGCCCCTTTAGTGATTCGGCAGACATCAAGCCGATAATCAAGTTCCTCCCACACTCGGCGCAGCATGTCCACATCAATGAGTTCGAAAGCATCGTTGATGCGAGCTCGCAGTTCTGGCACGTTTCTTGGTAGAGGAGGTTTAAACACTGAATCTTTCACATAACCCCACAGAAAGAAATCGCATGGGTTTAAGTCGGGAGAGCGTGGAGGCCATGACATGAATTGCTGATCATGATCTCCATCACGACCGATCCATCGGTTTTCCAATCTCCTATTTAAGAAATGCCGAACATCATGATGGAAGTCCGGTGGAGCACCATCCTGTTGAAAGATGAAGTCGGCGCTGTCGGTCTTCAGTTGTGGCATGAGTCAATTTTCCGCGGACTACGCGTGAAACTTGCCCGCACGCGTTCAACCGTTTCTTCGCTCACTGCAGGCCGACCCGTTGATTTCCCCTTAGAGGCATCCAGAAGCTTTAAACTGCGCATACCATCGCCGAATGGAGTTAGCAGTTGGTGGATCTTTGTTGAACTTCGTCCTGAAGTGTCGTTGCACTGTTATGACTGACTGATGTGAGTGCATTTCAAGCACGACATACACTTTCTCGGCTCCTGTCGCCATTTTGTCTCACTGCGCTCTCGAGCGCTCTGACGGCAGAAACCTGAAGTGCGGCTTCAGCCGAACAAAACTCCGAGTTTTTCTACGTATCTGTAGTGTGTCGTGACCATATGTCAATGAATGGAGCTACAGTGAATTTATGAAATCGCTTCAGTCATTTGTAATAGTCCTGTATATTCACAATTTATTTCACATTTACGCTGTCAGACAAAAATGAGAAGCACACAGAAGACACGGTCGGATGTCAATGTAATGTCCTACACGTACGCACCATAGATGGGTATGTAAATGATTTAGAGGTAAATTTTCTGTGACAGGTTAAATGGCCCCTAGAGTGTATCAATGATGATCGTGTTTAGTGTTGTTTGCAGGCCAGACAGAGTATGTAAGAGACGCGAATAGCGCCAGAAGTTGAGTGATCACTGTGAAGAAACTGGAGATACCTCGTACCCGAATGAGACAGCACTGTCAGCACTTGACAGTGTTTTTGGGTCTCCATGTGGCCGGCTGGACGAATCGTCTGCAATATCCACAATTGAGGCATTCGGATGTGGCACTGGCCCGATGTTGGCCAGCACGGGAACGCGAGGGCAGGCGTACTCGTCATCAAGGTTCCAGTCGACTACGTTTGACCACCACAAGGGCAGATCGCCGTATTGTGCACCAAGCACATCCTGAAACTCATAATTTCTGCGGTTGCCATCCGACCACAACTAACGGATAAATGATAATTAATTGAAACCCTCAGCTGCCGACAGGTGTTGTTGATGTACCTCGATGGCGGCAGTCGAAAATGTGTGCCCCGACCGGGAATAGAAACCGGGATCTCCTGCTTACATGGCACACTCTATCCATCTGAGCCACCGAGGACACAGATGAATAGCGCGATTGCAGGGACTTATCCACTGCACGCTTCCCGTGAGAGCCACATTCCCAACTGTCCACAATCTACATAAGTAATGTACCTAATAGATATTTGCCCATCCACTCATTACTCGCGCCCACTAAGGTGACGATTCCCGTAAGAGTTCGGGCAACCTCTGCGCATTCGCACAGACGAAGGTCAATGGCCGGGTAGTCTTTAACTATATACGAACATAGTAACTGTTCTCGAAAGAACAGATTCCATTGATGACCGTGCAGCTTCTCTAGAATAAATGATAATTAATTGAAACCCTCAGCTGTCGGCGGGTACATCAACAATATTAGTGTATTCCTAAGAATTAGCAGCTTTCACTCGGTTAATACTCGGCAGAAATCAAACCTCCAATTGGATCGGACTTCCTTAACTCTTGTGCAAAGAGGTGTGCAGTATACTGCTGCATCCATTTTCAATAAGCTGCCACTCGAATTCAAAAATCTTAGCAGTAATCCACGCGCTTTCAAATCGAAACTGAAGAGTTTCCTCATGGGTCACTCCTCCTATTCTGTCGAGGTGTTCCTTGACAAATTAAGCTGATTCTTATTGTATTGCTGATAGCGTTTACTAAAACTTATGGACAGACTTTTTTCAGGTTCATGAACATTTATTTTTGTGTGTTAATACTTTTATGTTGTAAGTTCATGTACTGACACGTTCCATGACCTTGGAGATTTGCTCCTCAATTTGGTCCTACGGAACTTGACGTGTAAATAAAATAAATAAATAAATAAATAAACACCTGTCGGCAGCTGAGGGTTTCAATTAATTATCATTTATTCTAGAGAAGTTGGTCATCAATGGTATCTGATCTTTCGAGAACAGTTACTAATTTCATAACAAGTAACGGATTCCCTGAAACATTGTGTCATCCCACACCATGGGTCGAAAAGTAGCCGCAGCCAAGCTAGGGAATTCCGTCCCATGTGTACGCTCCCGTTAACACCACTACACGAACGGCTTCGTTTGGAGTGGTGCTGTTTGCAGAGGTTCAAAAAAATGGTTCAAATGGCTCTGAGCACTATGGGACTTAACTTCTGAGGTCATCAGTCCCCTAAAACTTAGAACTACTTAAACCTAACTAACCTAAGGACATCACACACATCCATGCCCGAGGGTTGTTTGCAGAGGCACAGCGGTGTTATTCTTGGCGTTATGGTGTCGACAGTCGCCGTGTATGACTTAGGCTTATGGCCGGTAGTGACTCAGAGATCTCTGACAACACAACGGTGTGTCACGGACATCCTGTGTCCTCTTGAGTTACTTCTCAAGCGACAGTATCGCGGTGCCATTTTTCAACAAGATAATGCTCGTCTGCACATGGCTCGTGTCTCTATGAACTGTCTGAATGAAGGTAAAGTACTCTCTTGGTCAGCAAGATCCCTACATCTGTCTCCGTACAAGGAATTAGCTTACAGCGTTTGTACCTGCAATGCAGTAGCACACTATATTCACAATTTACTTCGCATTTACGCTGCAGACAAAAAAAGAAAAGCACACTGAAGACACGGTCGGATGTCAATGTAATGTAGTACACATACACACCATAGGTGGGTGTGTACATGATTAGAGGTAAATTTCTATTTGTGGGACTATCTCGGACGTTAACTCCGTTTCACTGTCAGCATCTAGGGTACCAAGAACAGTTTACAGCAGTTGTGTGCTAGCTTGCCTCAGGTGAGAATATAACGACATTATCACACCCTCCCCAACAGATTCTGTGCAGGCATCCGGACCAGAGGGGGTTCAACATCATACTGATAACTGGTCTCATACTTCACAGCTCTTCGTAAATTTGACTGTTTTGTAATCACTGAAATAACGCCGCATATCCTCTCAACCAGTGAAGTTTCACTTCGTTTCCTCCTTCCCTTCTGGGTGCTTCACTTTTTTCGTAAGCCAGTGCACGTCTTAACGACCCATCAAACTCTGTCATTATAGACAGACTCCTGACTCAGGTAGATAAGCCATTAGCCTCATTATACGGAGTGTCTCTGCTATGTGTTTTCATGCGCATTAGACCTTCACTGTTTCGCAGACATCTTTTGGTATAATAACCAAAACTTGTAACATAACAGCGCGTCGAGTATTTGACAAAAGATCCATCCGAACACGATAATAGTTCTTTACTAAATGGTCTGAATGGAGAACGCTGCTGAGTCTTTGAGGCACTGTCGCAATTGACGTTATCTGCGTGGCGACGCACGGGTACAATCACATTTCTGTTTAACTCTCGCTCCTACTTTTGTTATTTCTTAACACTTCCCTCACACTGGACTCTCATTTGGTAGGAAGACGGTTCAAACCTGCGTCCGGCCATTCTGATTTAGGTTGCCCGTGATTTCCCTAAATCGCTTCAGGCAAATGCCGGGATGGCTCCTTTGAAAGGGCACGGCCGACTTCCTTCCCCATCCTCCCTTAATCCGTTGGGACAGATGACCTCGCTGGTTGGTCCCCTCCCCCAAATCAACCAACCAACACTTTACTAATAGTGACGTCTGCAGTGACGAACAATGAAACAGTGTCACCGATCGTTAGTCGACATATCATACTTTCTGGCCATTGTTCAACATTCTGTCAACGTTCAGGACGATAAACTCTTCACAAAATAGTACGAAATGTGCGATTCGTCAAGACCCACGATCGATTTTCGCTAATGAGTACAAACCTTAAATTAAGGCCACACACCGTACGGTGGCTTGCTGATTACAGATGATGATGATGAGCTACGTTTCGAATAAATATAACATTCAGTAGTCACACTTACTGAAAGTATCCTCCTTGTTGCTACGTGCTTGGCTACCATGTTGCCGACGATCAAACGTGTAACCCCGCTGGAGTTCATCAAAGTGTCTACATCTTACCAGCTTAGTAGCCACACGTACTATGTTCATGGAAAGATGCAGCCGCCAATGAACCAATTTTATAAAGTGCCCCAACGCAGTTCTCAGATTCGGTAGAAGAGTTTTCTCACAATCTGAACCGATCCAAACCTTACTAAAGAGGTGGTTTTTATAGTCCCACAAAACAAATGACTACAAACCTGCTCAAAGTAGAAACTAATGAAAAAATGGACAGTTACCTATCCTTGACAATTTGTGACTACGTTTAGACTTACCTACAGGCCATTTGTCGATTATGCATTGCCACTGATGTGACAACCACGAACAGTTGCTGGAAAAAATGGAAATTCTGGGCGACCCCTATAGTCACGCGTCACTGGGGTCCCGCGGTACAATTAGGCAACCACGTTGTACTGAACGAACTTTGTACGACGACAACCTCCGTAAAACATGTAATTTACCACGTAACCTCCACAGGAAAGTGTATTATAATATAACGAATGCACACTTACCAACATCTCCTTTATGAGACAGATTGATCTGCAATTCACACTTGGCAAGGAATTCATTGCGCCACTTATACACATCTCCGAGCATCCATCTTTCGATAGATTATGGAACGACAGCTATTATTATACCTTTATGTAGCAGGCTATATTTATACGTCTTACTTTATTTGCAATCGATTTCAGTGTTACATCATACCATCTTCAGGCCTCTCTACGATGCCATGTGATCATGTGCGTACCGGATAATCATCATTATACATCACATAAAGGATACAAAAAACTTATGTCCGCTATTCAGAACTTTTCCTGCTTACTGTGTGAACGGTAGAATCGTATCATCTGTTATCAACATGTTGTAATATAGCTCTGAAATAGATTACAAACAAAATCAGACGTACACACTGTGGTGTCACCGCCAGACACCACACTTGCTGGGTGGTAGCTTTAAATCGGCCGCGGTCCATTAGTACATGTCGGACCCGCGTGTCGCCACTGTCGGTGATCGCAGACCGAGCGCCACCACACGGCAGGTCTCGAGAGACGGACTAGCACTCGCCCCAGTTGTACGGACGACTTTGCTAGCGACTACACTGACGAAGCCTCGCTCCTTTGCCGAGCAGATAGTTAGAATAGCCTTCAGCTAAGTCCATGGCTATGACCTAGCAAGGCGCCATTAGCCTTACATAGCAATTGATACTTATCGTAAAAAGCATGTTTCATCAAGAACGATGTATACAAGAAGGATGGATTAAAGTTAAGTATTCCAAAAGCTACGTACTTTTCTTTATAGCATTCATTACGTATCCTGTTTCAGACCTCACGCCATCCTTCGTGTGTTTATAGCGTGCATTGCGGTCCCCTCAAATCACACAGTGTCGGCACTTCTGTCGACACATCACATACATGGCTGAAGGTGTCATCTCTACTGCAAAATGACTCAAACCACTTCTCTACCGTTCCACTCCCGAATAACATGTCGGAAAAAAGAACACTTAAATCTTTCCGTGCGAGCTCTGATTCCTTATTAGGACATTTCTCCCTATGTAGCTGGGAATCAACAAAATACTTTCGCATTCGAAGAAGAAACTTGATGACTGAAATTTCGTGAAAACATTTCGCTACAGCGAAAAACGCCTTGTTTTTTGATTGGTATCCCAATTCGCTCATCATATGTGACACCCTTTCCTGTATTTCGCGATAATTCAATACAAGCTTCTATCCTTTAGACTTTTTTGATGTTCTACGTCAGTCCTACCTGATGCGGATCCTACACCGTACAACAGTACTATACCAGAGGACGGGCAACCTAGTGCAGGCAGTTTTTTAGTAAACCCGTAGAATCTAAGTGTTCTGCCGGTAATACGCAGTCATTGGTTTGCCATCATCACAACGTTATCTATGTGATCTTTGGAGTTCAGGTTGTTCATGCCTGTGATCCCTAGGTATTTAGTGGAATTGGCAGATGGTAGATGTATGTGAGTTACCGTGTAACCGAAATATAACGGATTTCAATTCGTACTCACGTGAATGACCTCACACTTCCCCTTATTCAGAGACATCACACAGATGTCAGGTCCAAACTATTTTGCAATTCGTTTTAATCTTCTGATGACTTTACTAGACAGTAAATGAACAGCATCATCTGCAAACAATCTAAAAGAGCTGATTAGCTACGAAGTGTGACCTCTCTGAAAAGGCCACGAATCGAGTGACGATACTGCATAGCCACGCAAGTAGCTTGTGAAGAACAGCTTGAAAAGCGTATGGAAATTTAGAAATATAGAAACTTCTTCCTAGTTCTGGCACTGAAAAGAACCATGAAAGCATGACGTCTACATCTATATCTGCATGATTACTCTGCAATTCACAATTAAGTGCATGTCAGAGGGTTCATCGAACCACCTTCAAACTATTTCTCTACCATTCCACTCTTGAACAGCACGCGGGAAAAACGAACACATGTCCGAAAGAACAGACACCATATCCATATAAGTATATAGTTCTGGAATACCGGCCATGACCTTCCTCTTCTGTGCGGATGCACGCATGTTACCCGAACTCTTACGGGACTTGGTAAGAATGTCTTCCACGAGTAATGAGTGTTAGGTACGAAGACTACGAATGCAGTGTGTGGACATACAACTTTAGAATGTGGGTCTCGCTGGAGGTGTGCGCGAGATAGTCCCTGCAGTCGCACTATCCTCTGTGCCCTCGGTGACTCAGATGGATAGAGCGTCTGCCATGTAAGCAGTAATTCCCGGGTTCGAGTCCCGGTCGGGGCACACATTTTCACCTGTCCCCGTTGATAGATATCAACATGTCCGAAAGGACAGACACCATATCCATATAAGTATATATTTCTACGTCCTCCTAATATTGATTATATTACGATAGAATCAGGTAAGGACAATGTCATACCGGAAACGGCGATCCAGAAATACTTCGCACAATGGAGAGGGAGGGGAAAAAAAAGGTTGGTACAAATGTCTTAGTAGCTGTGTCGACAAGGGCCAGACAACAATTCTAAAGATCGTTCCTACCCTTTTTTCCAGTTACTCGCTTCTTTCGTCTCTGGCAATGATTTATACATTATATGAAAACCGCCAAGTTGAACTGTGGATGAAGTCCACTTTAAACAGTGTAATCCAAGAGAGACAGGAATTTTCCTTGTAAAGCAAAATGGTGGCCAAATCGGACTTAAGTTTGAGGACGGCTTTACTTACAAATGTTTTATACACTTAAGTGACAAAAGTCATGGTAAGCCTCCTAATATCAGTCAGACATCCTTTTGCTCGGCGCATGCAGCAAGCAGCTCGAAATGGCATGGACTCAACAAGTTGTTGGAAGGCCCAGCAGAAATACTGAGCTATGCTGGCTCTATAGCCATCCATAATTGCAAAAGTGGTGCCAGTGCAGGATTTTGTGCACGAACTGACCTCTCGATTATGTCCCATAAATGTTGGACGGGATTCATGTGGAGTGATCTGTGTGGCCACCCATTCGTTCGAATTGTCCAGAACGTGCATCAAACCAATCACTAACAATCTTGGCCCGGTGACATGATGCATTGTTATCCATTAAACATTACACCGTTGTTTGAGAACGTGACGTCCATAAATGGCTGCAAATGGTCTCCGAGCAGCCGAAGATCCAGAGGACCCACTTTATTCCATGTAAACACAGTCCACACCATCATCGAGCCACCACAGCTTGCACAGTGCCAGGTTAACAACTTGAGTCCATGGCTTCGTGTGGTCTGCACCACACTCGAACCCTACCATCACCTCTTACCAACTGAAATCGGGACTCAACTGACCAGGCCACGGTTTTCCAGTCGTCCATGGTCCAATGGATATGGGAACGAGCCCAGGAGAGGCGCTGCAGATGTAGTCGTGCTCTTAACAAGGCACTCGCGTCGGTCGTCTGCTGCCGTAGCCCATTAACACCAAATTCCGCCACCCCGCCCTAACGGATACGTTCGTCGTACGTCCAACATTGGTTTCTGCGGTTATTTCACGGAGTGTTGCCTGCCTTAGCACTGAAAAATCTAAGCAAACGCCGCTGCTCTCGGTCGTTCAGTGAAGGTCGTCGGCCACTGCGTTATCCGTGGTGAGAGGTAATGCCAGAAATACGGTATTCTCAGCACACACTTCACACTGTGAATTGAGGATTAACTCCCTAACGATTTCCGAAATGGAACGTCCAAAGCGTCTAGCTCCAACTACCGTTCCGCGTTCAAAGTCTGTTAATCCTCGTCGTCCACCATAATCGCGTCGGACACCTTTTCACATGAAACACATGAGTATAAATGACAGCTCCGCCAGCGCACTTCCCTTTTATACCTTGCGTACGCGATACTACCGCTATCTGTATATGTGCATCTTGCTATCCCTTGACTTTTGTCACCTCACTGTATATCACAGAGTGTTCTTTGAAGGGAATAAAATTAATATCGATAAATAAACACTCTTTTAGGGTAAAAACGAAATTTCCGCAAGTGATTTGACTCCGTGTGACTTCACGACGTACCTAGACATCTCTTCACGACGTACATAGACATCTCTTCACGACGACGATACACCCTGCTGGTCCGGGGTAAGAATAGGCCCGAGGTATTCCTGCCTGTCGTAAGAGGCGACTAAAAGGAGTATCAACCGTTTCGGCCTTCCATGTGATGGTCCCCCTTGGGGGTTTGACCTCCATTTTTTTCAAAATTCTACAGAAGTACGAGCCTTTTGGGGAAGGACGCCTTACGTGGTGTACCACTGGTCCTCAGTGCACTAAGACCTTGGCACTCAGCATTGTACCGGCGTTGTAACCATACCCACTATTCCTCAAATTGGGCCTAAACGCCTGATGGGTTGTACAAGTTACGCCCATAGTGCGTCCCCATCTGCACCTACGATCATGATGGACTTTCCATAGCACCAGAAATCCAGCACGGTAGCCAACCCGTTGTGGTGGGGTCGTCATGTACCCTCTAGGTTGTAGCCCCCTAACACAGGGATCGTACTGCCGATACCTGAGCTGCACCCTCCCCACGTCGGCCAAGGAGTAGATGCCCGTCTCCTTGGGGCATCAGGTCTCCTACCAACGGTCATCCTGCCAGGTGGCCCTTGATGAGGCTGGGTGGCGCCCGTGGGGAGAGCCCCTGGTCGGAGTGGGTGGTATCGGGGCGGACGTTTCGCAGATGAAACGTCAACATGTATCAGGTCGCTCTGCGGCCGAGTCTTTTAAAAAGAAAGGTACTGTCTCTGGTTCTGGTTCTCCTGCCCTTTCCCCCTTGGCCACTCCCTGGGAGGAAGGACAGGACCGCCGGCTTGGGGCGAAGTACTTCCCCCGCTATTTGGTCTGTTCTTGGACCGATGGGGGGACGTTCGCCACCTCCAAGCCCATGTTCTTTGTACAACACATCGAGGACATCTTCGGGGAAATCAAGGCTCTCAGTAAAGTGCGTTCGGGGTCCGTTCTTATAAAGACCACCTCCGCCACTCAGTCGGCGGCGCTCCAGGCGTGCGACCGACTAGGGGACATCCCAGTGTCCATTTTCCCGCATCTGGCACTGAATAGGACGCAGGGGGTTATTCTTCATCGGGACCTCCTGCTGCAATCTGATGAGGAGCTCAGGGCCAACCTGGAGCGCCGAGGCGTGCATTTCGTCCGGCGAGTCCAGCGTGGCCCCAAAGACAGTCACATCGACACCGGGGCCTTTATCCTCGCCTTCGAGGGGGACGTTCTCCCGGAGAAGGTAAAGGTGATGTGCTACTGGTGTGACGTGCGACCTTACGTCCCGCCTCCTATGCGCTGGTTTCGGTGTTTGCGCTTTGGGCACATGTCGTCACGATGTGAGGCTGAGCCCCTTTGTGGCGATTGTGGACGTCCTCTTCGTGAGGAACATACATGCACCCCACCACCTCGGTGCGTTAATTGTCCTGGCATCCACTCGTGTAGATCTTTAGACTGCCCCGCATATCAGATGGAGAAGAAGATTCAAGAACTCAAAACTTTGGATTGTCTCTCTTATTCTGAGGCTAGGAAGAAGTATGACCGCCTCCATCCTGTGACGTTGACAACAACGTTTGCCTCAGTCGTGTCCACTCCTTCCACAGTATCCTCACCCCTATCCTGTCCCCCCTCCATCTCCTCCCCCCATCCGGGGTCTATGCCTCCGCCTCCCAAATCCCTCCCTTCCAAATCCTCCTCCCCCGCGGCCCCTGCCCCCTCTGCTCCAGGGGTCACCCTTCCTCCTTCTCCTCCCCCACTCCCCCACTCCCCCTACCCCTCCGCCACCTGAGAATCGATCCTCTTCTCAGGCGTCCATCGGGGAAACGTTCCGGACACCGGCTTCAGAGGTCCGGCGTTCCAAAACGGACCCCGCGCGTGAGGACCTTCTTCGGGTCCAGCCCACCATCCCTGTGCCTTCTTGGACTTCCAAGAAGGCCTCCAAGAACTAGTCTCTATCCCCCTCTCCACCCTGGCGCGTTTCGTCTGACGCTCCATCCGTGAGTCGCTGCTCCCGGCCATCCTCAGTTTCGCCAGGACGCTCTGCTGCCAGGCGCTCAGCTGGCCTCTCGTCAGCAAATGATGCTGCCCCTCGTATGTAACCCGGGACAGCGGCCGCAGCTGGCGATGACAATGGAACAGGATCCGCCTCACGCCGGTTGTAGCGTTGTTCCCTCGAAACCTGGATCCTGGCCCTCTGCGGCCGTCGAGGTGACCAGCTCTTCCCCCGTCTCGTTCCCCCCTTTTTTTCTGACTAGCGATGGCCTTGTTACATTGGAACATAAGAGGTATTCGATCTAATCGGGAGGAATTACAACTGCTCCTCTGCCTGCACTGTCCACTCGTCCTTGGTCTCCAGGAAACCAAGTTGCGCCCAACTGACTGTATTGCTTTTCCCCACTATACGTTGGAGCGGTCTGACCTCACCCCTGTGGACGGTATTCCAGCTCATGGTGGGGTCATGTTGCTCGTTCGGGACGATGTCTATTACCATCCCATCTCATTGACCACCCCACTCCAAGCAATAGCTGTCCGTATTACTCTTTCTGCCTTTACTTTTTCCGTTTGTACTGTCTACACTCCATCGTCATCCACAGTTAGTCGGGCTGACATGATGCACCTGATTGTTCAGCTTCCTCCGCCGTTTTTATTGTTTCGCGACTTCAATGCCCATCATCCCCTTTGGGGCTCTCCTGCATCTTGTCAAAGAGGCTCCCTCTTGGCGGATGTCTTCAACCATCTCAATCTTGTCTGCCTCAATACTGGCGCCCCGACTTTCCTCTCGGACTCTACTCATACCTTCTCCCACTTGGACCTTTCGATCTGTTCTACCACTCTTGCCCGTCGGTTCGAGTGGTATGTCCTTTCTGACACCTATTCGAGCGACCACTTCCCCTGACTGGGTACTTTACTCCTCCCTGGCGACCTTTCCAGACCACGATTTTCTCAGTTGTGACAGTCAGGTCGAATACCTCACGGCTGCTACCGTCAATGCTGCCGAACGTTCCATTCCTCATACTACCTCATCTTCACATCGCGTTTCCGTACCCTGGTGGAATGAGGCTTGTAGAGACGCTATCCGTGCTCGACGACGTGCTTTACGCAACTTTCGCCGCCATCCTACGTTGGCGAATTGTATTGGATACAAAAGACTCCGAGCGCAATGCCGTAGAGTCATCAAAGACAGCAAAAAAGCTTGTTGGGCCTCTTTCACCAGCTCCTTTAATAGTTTTACTCCCTCTTCTGTCGTCTGGGGTGGCCTGCGCCGGCTGTCGGGCATTAAGGACCACTCCTCGGTGCCTGGCCTGACCTCAGGTAATGAGGTCCTTGTTGATCCTCTGGCTGTCTCCAACGCCTTCGCCCGCTTTTTCGCGGAGGTTTCAAGCTCCGCCCATTACCACCCGGCCTTCCTTCCCAGGAAAGAGGCAGAAGAGGCTCGGCGACCTTCCTTCCACTCGCTGACTCTGGAAACTTGTAATGCCCCCTTTACTATGCGGGAACTCGAACGTGCGCTTGCACTGTCCCGGTCCTCTGCTCAGGGGCCAGATGCCATTCACGTTCAGATGCTGGCACACCTTTCTCCGGCGGGCAAAAGCTTCCTTCTTCGTACCTACAATCGCGTCTGGACCGAAGGTCAGGTCCCCATGCGTTGGCGTGACGCCGTCGTTGTTCCTATACCCAAACCCGGGAATAATAGACACCTTCCTTCTAGTTTCCACAACATTTCTCTTACAAGCTGTGTCTGTAAGGTGATGGAGCGCATGGTTAACGCTCGGTTAGTTTGGATTCTTGAATCTTGACGGCTACTTACCAATGTTCAATGCGGCTTTCGTCGTCGCCGATCCGCTGTTGACCACCTTGTGACCTTGTCGACATTCATCATGAACAACTTTTTGCGAAGGCGCCAAACGGTAGCCGTGTTCTTCGATTTGGAGAAGGCTTATGATACCTGTTGGAGAGGAGGTATCCTCCGCACTATGCACAGGTGGGGTCTACGCGTTCGCCTGCCCCTTTTTATTGATTTCTTTTTAACAGATAGAAAGTTTAGGGTACGTGTGGGTTCCGCATTGTCCGACGTCTTCCTCCAGGAGAACGGAGTGCCTCAGGGCTCCGTCTTGAGTGTAGCCCTTTTTGCCATAGCGATCAATCCAATTATGGATTGCATTCCACCTAATGTCTCAGGCTCCCTCTTTGTTGATGACTTCGCGATCTACTGCAGTGCCCAGAGAACATGCCTCCTGGAGCGCTGCCTTCAGCGTTGTCTAGACAGCCTATACTCATGGAGTGTGGCAAATGGCTTCCGGTTCTCTGAAGAGAAGACGGTTTGCATCAACTTTTGGCGATATAAAGCATTCCTTCCGCCATCCTTACATCTCGGTCCCGTTGTTCTCCCATTCGTGGACACAACTAAGTTTCTAGGGCTCACACTGGACAGGAAACTTTGTTGGTCTCCGCACGTCTCTTATTTGGCTGCCCGTTGTACACGTTCCCTTAATGTCCTCAGAGTTCTTAGTGGTTCATCTTCGGGAGCAGATCGCACTGTCCTGCTTCGCTTGTATTGGTCCATAGTCCGATCGAAGCTGGATTATGGGAGCTTCGTCTACTCGTCTGCTCGGCCATCCCTCTTACGCCGTCTCAACTCCATCCACCATCGGGGGTTACGTCTTGCGACCGGAGCATTCTACACTAGTCCCGTTGAGAGTCTTTATGCTGAAGCTGCCGAATTACCACTGACCTACCGGCGCGACGTACTGCTGTGTCGGTATGCCTGCCGGCTGTTGTCTATGCCCGGCCACCCCTCTTATCAATCCTTCTTCGCCGATTCTCTCAACCGTCAGTACGGGTTGTATGTGTCTGCCCTGCTGCCCCCTGGAGTCCGCTTGCGTCGGCTGCTTCGACGATTGGATTTTGCCCTCCCTACCACCTTCAGAGAGGGTGAGAGCCTAACACCACCTTGGCTCCAGGCTCCGGTTCATATTTATCTCGACCTCAGCTCACTCCCGAAGGAGGGTACTCCGGCTGCAGTGTATTGCTCACGGTTTGTCGAACTTCGTGCTCGACTTGCCGGTCACACCTTTATTTACACCGATGGCTCCAAAATTGACGATGGTGTCGGCTGTGCCTTTGTTGTCGGGGCCGTCACCTTTAAATACCGGCTCCTCGACCAATGTTCCAGCTTTACGGCCGAGCTTTTTGCTCTCCATCAGGCCATTCAGTATGCCCGCCGCCACCGCCATTCATCGTATGTACTCTGCTCTGACTCACTCAGTGCTCTTCAGAGCCTTGGAGCTCCCTATCCAGTCCATCCTTGGTGCAACGGATCCGGCAGTCCCTCCATTCTTTCGCTGATAATGGTTCTCCTGTCAGCTTTCTGTGGGTTCCCGGACATGTAGGAGTGCTTGGGAATGAGGCTGCTGATGCTGCAGCCAAGGCTGCAGTCCTCCTGCCTCGGCCAGCCTCCCATTGTGTCCCGTCATCTGACGTTCGTGGGGTTGTTTGTAAGAGGCTTGTGTCGCTGTGGTGGGATGCTTGGTCATCCCTTCAAGGCCCCCCTGCGGGTTCGGGGGTTAGAATAGGCCCGCGGTATTCCTGCCTGTCGTAAGAGGCGACTAAAAGGAGTCTCAAATGTTTTGGCCTTACTGTGATGGTCCCCCTTGGGGTTTGACCTCCATTTTTCAAAATTCTACAGAAGTACGAGCCTTTTGGGGAAGGACACCTTACATGGTGTACCACTGGTCCTAAGTGCGCTAAGACCTTGGCACTCAGCATTGCACCGGCGTTGTCACCATACCCATTATTCCTCAAATTGGGCCTAAACGCCTGATGGGTTGTCCACGTTACGCCCATAGTGCCTCTCCATCTGCACCAGCGATCATGATGGACTTTCCATGGCACCAGACATCCAGCACGGTAGCCAGCCCGTTGTGGTGGGGTCGTCATGTACCCTCTAGGTTGTAGCCCCCTGACAACACAGGGATCGTACTGCCGATACCTGAGCTGCACCCTCCCCACGTTGGCCAAGGAGTAGATGCCCGTCTCCTTGGGGCATCAGGACTCCCGGCAATGGTCATCCTGCCAGGTGGCCCTTGCTGCGGCTGGGTGGCGCCCGTGGGGAGAGCCCCTGGTCGGAGTGGGTGGTATCGGGGCGGACGTTTCGCACATGAAACGTCAACACGTATCAGGTCGCTCTGCGGCCGAGTCTTCCAAAAGAAAAGGTACCGTTTCCAGCTCTGGTTCTCCTGCCCTTTCCCCCTTGGCCACTCCATGGGAGGAGGGACAGGCCCGCCGGCTTGGGGTGAAGTACTTCCCCCGCTATTTGGTCTGTTCTCGAACAGATGGGGGGACGTTCGCCACCTCCAAGCCCATGTTCTTTGTTCAACACATTGAGGACGTCTTCGGGGAAATCGAGGCTCTCAGCAAGATGAGATCGGGGTCCGTTCTTATCAAGACCACCTCTGCCACACAATCGGCGGCACTCCAGGCGTGCGACCGCCTAGGGGACATCCCAGTCTCCATTGTCCCACATCTGGCACTCAATAGGACGCAGGGGGTCATTTTTCATCGTGACCTCCTGCTACAATCTGATGAGGAGCTCAGGGCCAACCTGGAGCGCCGCGGCGTGCATTTCGTCCGGCGAGTCCAGCGCGGCCCCAAGGACCGTCGCATCGACACCGGGGCCTTTATCCTCGCCTTCGAGGGGGACGTTCTCCCGGAGAAGGTAAAGGTGATGTGCTACCGGTGCGACGTGCGACCTTACGTCCCGCCTCCTATGCGCTGTTTTAGGTGTTTGCGTTTTGGGCACATGTCGTCCCGGTGTGAGGCTGAGCCCCTTTGTGGCGACTGTGGACGTCCTCTTCGTGAGGAACATACTTGCACCCCACCACCTCGGTGCCCTAATTGTCCTGGCGTCCACTCGCCTAGGTCCCCGGACTGCCCCGCCTATCAGAAGGAGAAAAAGATACAGGAACTCAAAACTTTGGATCGGCTCTCTTATTCTGAGGCCAGGAAGAAGTATGACCGCCTTCATCCCGTGTCACTGGCCACTTCGTTTGCCTCAGTTGTGTCTACTCCTTCCGCTGTATCCTCACCTCTATCCTGTCCCCCCTCCGCCTCCTCTGCCCGTCAGGGGGCTCTGCCTCCGCCTCCCAAATCCCTCCCTTCCAAATCCTCCTCCCCCGCGGCCCCCACCCCCCCTGCCCCAGGGGCCACCCTTCCTCCTCCTCCCCCCACGCCACCTGAGAAGCGATCCTCTTCTCAGGCGTCCATCGGGGAAACGTTCCGGACCCCAGCTTCCGAGGTCCGGCGTTCCAAAACGGACCCCGCGCGTGAGGACCTTCTTCGGGTCCAGCCCACCATCCCTGTGCCTCCTCGGCCTTCCAAGAAGGCCTCCAAGAAGAAATCTCTATCCCCCTCTCCACCCCGGCGCGCTTCATCAGACGCTTCATCCGTGAGTCGCTGCTCCCGGCCGTCCTCAGTTTCGCCGGGACGCTCTGCTGCCAGGCGTTCCGCCGGCCTTTTGTCGGCAAATGATGCGGCCCCTCCTACACAATCAGGGACAGCGGCCGCAGCTGGCGACGAGTCGATGGAACCGGATCCGCCTGCCGTCAGTTGTAGCGTTGTTGCCTCGCAACCTGGCCCTCCGCGGCCATCGAGGTGACCAGCTCTTCCCCGTCTCGTTCCCCCAACTTTTTGACTAGCAATGGCGTTGTTTCATTGGAACATAAGGGGTATTCGAGCTAATCGGGAGGAATTACAACTGCTCCTCCGCCTGCACTGTCCGCTCGTCCTTGGTCTCCAGGAAACCAAGTTGCGCCCGACTGACCGTATTGCCTTTTCCCACTATACCTCGGAGCGGTATGACCCTGCCCCTGTGCACGGTATCCCAGCTCATGGTGGGGTCATGTTGCTCGTTCGGGACGATGTATATTACCATCCCATCCCATTGACCACCCCACTCCAAGCAATAGCTATCCGCATTACTCTTTCTGCTTTTACTTTTTCCGTTTGTACCGTCTACACTCCACCGTCATCTGCTGTTAGTAGGGCTGACATGATGCACCTGATCGATCAGCTTCCCCCGCCGTTCTTATTGTTTGGCGACTTCAATGCCCATCATCCCCTTTGGGGCTCTCCTGCATCCTGTCAAAGAGGCTCACTCTTGGCGGATGTCTTCAACCATCTCAATCTTGTCTGCCTCAATACCGGCGCCCCGACTTTCCTCTCGGACTCTACTCATAGCTACTCCCACTTGGACCTCTCGATCTGTTCTACCACTCTTGCCCGTCGGTTCGAGTGGTATGTCCTTTCTGACACCTATTCGAGCGACCACTTCCCCTGTGTCGTTCGTCTCCTGCACCACACCCCATCCCCACGTCCTTCGCGCTGGAACATACTGAAAGCTGACTGGGGACTTTACTCCTCCCTGGCGACCTTTCCGGACCGCGATTTTTCCAGTTGTGACAGTCAGGTCGAATACCTCACGGCTGTTATTATCAATGCTGCTGAACGTTCCATACCTCGTACTACTTCTTCTTCACGTCGCGTTTCCGTCCCCTGGTGGAACGAGGCTTGTAGGGACGCTATCCGTGCTCGACGGCGTGCTTTACGCACCTTTCGCCGCCATCCTACGTTGGCGAATTGTATTGAATACAAACGACTCCGAGCGCAATGCCGTAGAGTCATCAAAGACAGCAAAAAAGCTTGCTGGGCCTCTTTCACGAGCTCCTTTACCAGTTTTACTCCCTCTTCCGTTGTTTGGGGTAGCCTGCGCCGGCTGTCGGGCATTAAGGCCCACTCCTCAGTACCTGGCCTGACCTCAGGTAATGAGGTCCTTGTTGATCCTGTGGCTGTCTCCAACGCCTTTGGCCGCTTTTTCGCGGAGGTTTCAAGCTCCGCCCATTACCATCCTGCCTTCCTTCCCAGGAAAGAGGCAGACGAGGCTCGGCGACCTTCCTTCCACTCGCTGAATCTGGAGACTTACAATGCCCCCTTTACTATGCGGGAACTCGAACGTGCGCTTGCACTGTCCCGGTCCTCTGCTCCGGGGCCAGATGCCATTCACGTTCAGATGCTGGCACACCTTTCTCCGGCGGGCAAAAGCTTCCTTCTTCGTACCTACAATCGCGTCTGGACCGAAGGTCAGGTCCCCATGCGTTGGCGTGACGCCGTTGTTGTTCCTATACCCAAACCCGGGAAGGATAGACACCTTCCTTCTAGTTACCGCCCCATTTCTCTTACAAGCTGTGTCTGTAAGGTGATGGAGCGCATGGTTAATGCTCGGTTAGTTTGGATTCTTGAATCTCGACGACTACTTACTAATGTCCAATGCGGCTTTCGTCGCCGCCGCTCCGCTGTTGACCACCTTGTGACCTTGTCGACATTCATCATGAACAACTTTTTGCGAAGGCGCCAAACGGTAGCCGTGTTCTTCGACTTGGAGAAGGCTTATGATACCTGTTGGAGAGGAGGTATCCTCCGCACTATGCACAAGTGGGGCCTACGCGGTCGTCTGCCCCTTTTTATTGATTCCTTTTTAACGGATCGAAAGTTTAGGGTACGTGTGGGTTCCGTATTGTCCGACGTCTTCCTCCAGGAGAACGGAGTGCCTCAGGGCTCCGTCTTGAGCGTAGCCCTTTTTGCCATCGCGATCAATCCAATTATGGATTGCATTCCACCTAATGTCTCAGGTTCTCTCTTTGTCGATGACTTCGCGATCTACTGCAGTGCCCAGAGAACATGCCTCCTGGAGCGCTGCCTCCAGCGTTGTCTAGACAGCCTCTACTCATGGAGCGTGGCAAATGGCTTCCGGTTCTCTGAAGAGAAGACGGTTTGTATCAACTTTTGGCGATATAAAGCGTTCCTTCCGCCATCCTTACATCTCGGTCCCGTTGTTCTCCCATTCGTGGACACAACTAAGTTTCTAGGGCTCACGTTGGACCGGAAACTGTGTTGGTCTCCACATGTCTCTTATTTGGCGGCCCGTTGTACACGTTCCCTTAATGTCCTCAGAGTTCTTAGCGGTTCATCTTGGGGAGCGGATCGCACTGTCCTGCTTCGCTTGTATCGGTCCATAGTCCGATCGAAGCTGGATTATGGGAGCTTCGTCTACTCGTCCGCTCGGCCATCCCTCTTACGCCGGCTCAACTCCATCCACCATCGGGGGATACGTCTTGCGACTGGAGCCTTCTACACTAGTCCTGTCGAGAGTCTTTACGCTGAAGCTGCCGAGTTACCGTTGACCTACCGGCGCGACATACTGCTGTGTCGGTATGCCTGCCGGCTGTTGTCTATGCCCGAACACCCCTCTTACAAGTCCTTCTTCGCTGATTCTCTCGACCGTCAGTACGGGTTATATGTGTCTGCCCTGCTGCCCCCCGGAGTCCGCTTCCGTCGCCTGCTTCGACAATTGGATTTTGCCCTCCCTACCACCTTCAGAGAGGGTGAGAGCCCGACACCACCTTGGCTCCAGGCTCCGGTTCGTATTTATCTCGACCTCAGCTCACTCCCGAAGGAGGGTACTCCGGCTGCAGTGTATTGCTCACGGTTTGTCGAACTTCGTGCTCGACTTGCTGGTCACACCTTTATTTACACCGATGGCTCCAAAACTGACGATGGTGTCGGCTGTGCCTTTGTCGTCGGGACCGCCACCTTTAAATACCGGCTCCTTGACCAATGTTCCAGCTTTACGGCCGAGCTTTTTGCTCTCCATCAGGCCATTCAGTATGCCCGCCGCCACCGCCATTCATCGTATGTCCTCTGCACTGACTCACTCAGTGCTCTTCAGAGCCTTGGGGCTCCCTATCCGGTCCATCCCTTGATTCAACGAATACAGCAGTCCCTCCATTGTTTCGCTGATAATGGCGGTTCTGTCAGCTTTCTGTGGGTCCCCGGACATGTGGGAGTGCCTGGGAATGAGGCTGCGGATGCTGCAGCCAAGGCTGCAGTCCTCCAGCCTCGGCCAGCCTCCCATTGTGTCCCGTCATCTGACGTTTGTGGGGATGTATGTAAGAGGCTTGTGTCCTTGTGGTGGGATGCTTGGTCATCCCTCCAAGGAAACAAGCTCCGGGCAGTAAAACCGCTCCCAACTGCTTGGACAACTTCCTCCCGACCATCTCGGCGCGAGGAGGTCCTTCTGACCAGGTTGCGGATTGGGCATTGCCGGTTTAGCCACCGCTACCTGCTCTCTGGTGACCCAGCCCCGCAGTGCCCTTGTGGTCAGGCATTAACGGTGCGCCATGTTTTATTGTCGTGTCCCCGTTTTAGTCAATTTCGTGTTGTCCTGTCCCTGCCATCTACCTTACCGGATGTTTTAGCTGATGACGCTCGAGCAGCTGCTCGTCTTCTGCGTTTTATAACTTTAACTGGCTTGACCAAAGACATTTAACCTTTTACTTATTTCATCTGCATCTTTGTCAGGTCCTTTTGATGTCCCCTCATCCCCTTGAGTTTTAGCAGGTTACTTGTGCTCTAACACCAGTGACTGGGCGCTAATGACCTCAGCAGTTGAGCGCCCTTAAACCCTACCAAAAAAAAAAAAAAAAAAAAAATCCCTTCAAGGAAACAAGCTCCGGGCAGTAAAACCACTCCCAACTGCTTGGACAACCTTCTCCCGACCATCTCGGCGAGAAGAGGTCCTTCTGACCAGGTTGCGGATTGGGCATTGCCGGTTTAGCCACCGCTACCCGCTCTCCGGTGACCCATCCCCGCAGTGCCGTTGTGGTCAAGCATTAACAGTGCGCCATGTTTTATTGTCGTGTCCCTGCTTTACTCAATGTCGTGTTGTCCTGTCCCTGCCATTTACTTTACCAGATATTTTAGCTGATGACGCTCGAGCAGCTGCTCGTGTTCTGCGTTTTATAACTTTGACTGGCTTGTCCAAAGACATCTAACTCTTTTAGTTATTTTATCTGCATCTTTGTAAGGACTTTCTGGTGTCCCCCGCCCCCTTCCCCTTGAGTTTTACTAGATTATATGTGCTCTAACGATTGTGACTGGTCGCTAATGACCTCAGTAGTTGAGCGCCCTTAAACCCCAACAACAAAAAAAATCTCTTCGCGACGTACCTAGACATCTCTTCGCGACGTACCTAGACATCTCTTCGCGACGTACCTAGACATCTCTTCGCGACGTACCTAGACATCTCTTCGCGACGTACCTAGACATCTCTTCGCGACGTACCTAGACATCTCTTCGCGACGTACCTAGACATCTCTTCGCGACGTACCTAGACATCTCTTCGCGACGTACCTAGACATCTCTTCGCGACGTACCTAGACATCTCTTCGCGACGTACCTAGACATCTCTTCGCGACGTACCTAGACATCTCAACTCGTAGCACGACTGATTATCTCACACGTTCCTGTGTTTTCTACAGAACAGTTGGTAAGTGAAAGGAAAAAGTTCTCTCTGCCTATCCCGAACAACACTGTGCAGGTCGAGTGCAAACATTTCTGAAGGTTTATGGTAATTTAGAAATAAATAATGCATCGGAGACGGTGGTATTCTGTGTCAGATATCTGTCAACATTCCTGAACGACCTTTCTTTCCCTTTTGCACCAACTCTCAACAGAGAGCAGCCACAAACCACCACATATCCTAGCTAAGCTAGCAGCATTAGTTAAACAGCGTCGCTTTTCCTCCTCGACCCGACCAACCGGCTGACAGGAAATTTCTCTTGTGAGAATCTGCGACCGTTTCCTTCCGCGAAAGACACCCGCCGAGCCCTCCCTTCCTGGAACGGCGCGCTGCCAGTTACGCAACCAGCTGGTCGTTGCGAATCGCCGCACGTAGCAGCGCTCATACGTGTTCGTGAAGCGTTCGGGCTTCCCCACCTCCATTGCGTTTCAATACAAGACTGGGAACGGGTCACTGCTTTCGATGGCAGCTGGGGAAAAGAATATTTTGCTTAAAAGATGACGCGAAATCAGCGGTTTTTTTATCCAGTATTAAACAAAGATAACTAGTTGAGGTGCCGAAAGGGTTCTCTCTATCATTTAGAACAACGTGTGGAAGAAACTCTCGCATATGTAAAACGATGAGTCGTTGATGCGCTATAATATGTAATTTTGTATTCTCTAGTTTGACTCGCATTTTGGTGGTCCTGTCGTAAGTTGCTCGTAGATCTGTATTGGAACATACAGCTACCGTTACGTTTCCCGGTCCGGAACCTAGAAACAACTGATTAACTACCATGTGTACGAGGACGGTGCAGTGTGAAATTATGTAAGATAAATCATTCATATACAGGGTAATTCAGTAGGTTGTGCACAAACTGAAGGAGGTGATAGATGAGTTGAAATGCAACAACTATGGAATGGAAACTTGTAGTATAGGAAGTATTCCTCAGTCGTTGAAAGCGTTTGAATGTCAGAAACGACAAGGACAATCAATGCACACGCGCCGTAAGTTGGTGTACCGGTTTTTTTTTTTGTGAAATATCAAGTCTCGTGTGAATCACACCAGTTCCCGACGAAAAAACTTTTCTCGCCACGTACTTGCAGGGTCTGAGCCTGGTGCACTTGGTAGAATGAACGAGAATGTTATCCTGTACTGACTGTCATGGTAGCCGTTTTGGACACATTCTGTAACGTACAATATTGTTGAATAAACAGTACATTATCTTAGCTGAACTTAAGGTTTGTGTGCATTGGTTGTTCTAGTTTGCCCCGAAATTCCAAAGCTTTCATTGGCTCAGGATTATGAGTACATCTAACAGCACAAGTTCCTATTCCAGAGTAGTTGTATTTTGACTCCCCTGTTAGTTCATTCAATTGGTGTACAATTTTTTCAACCATTCTTTATGTAGGGAAAATATCAATGGCCCCAACACTTACCCCTTGATAAACAAATTATGTAACGACTCTCAGCTACATCATTTGCATCCGCTATTGAACTATGTATTGTTAAAATCCAGATATTCATAAATTCAAACAATTTTTTAGGCGTGATGGAATCTACACTTTTTCATTTTTTCAATTATTATGTCGAAATCTACCCGTTACAGCCTATGTAAAACTAAAACAAAAATGCTCTATTTAAACTCCAAAAACAAAGCTGGAAACAGCGCTTGCCATGTTGTCAACACTACCTTATGGAATGATAAAAAAGTGCGTTATCTTACACCTGAAGAACAGACCAGTCTTGTGCCTTATTAAGACACATTGGATACACGATCTTCAGGCTTTTTTCTACCTCATGCTCTATTAACTGTTGGCTTATGGTTTTGTCCAAGAAGTTAGCCCTATTTCGTCGCCGCATCTCATAGTGACTGTAAATACATTTTCCTTCCCCAAACAAATGTTACTGTCTAGCTCTATCCAACCAATCAGCTAATTTTAATAAACACAAAACCTGCAGAATAGCATACATCTTTCTGTAAAATGTGTAAAGAAAGTGCTTTACAGGAATGAATCGTTTCTGCACTTCCTTTTCAATAACGCCACATAAAATTCCATTACCGAGAATATCTACAGGAGTGGGCAGACTAGGAATTCTACCGCCTTTTTCTGGTATGGTTAACATTTTGTTAGCTTCATGTTGGAAAACTAGTTATGAGATGGTGGATTTGATGTGTTATCCATCTTGAGACCCTAATTTATGTTTATTCCTTTTGCTATTCATAAACAATGCATTTACATGCAGAGTTTGCAATCAAGGAAAATAAACAGATTACTTGTGCTAGCTACAGGAAAAAAATTACAGTGATTCATAATAAGTTCGTTCTGTTGATCCTTCCACTCAGTTTACTACAGAGGCCAACCAGCTCTCTGACCGCAGACGCTGAGCTACCGTGCCGGCATTAAAACGCAAGCCCTACAAAAATTATTATTTTGGGCGGTTTTGGCTAGAGAGACATTATGTTTTGGGTATCGCCCAAAAACATTATGGCTAGAGTTATCATTTGGTTCAAATGGCTCTGAGCACTATGGGACTTAATCTGAGGTCATCAGTCTCCCAGAACTTAGAACTACCTAAACCTAACTAACCTAAGGACATCACACACATCCATACCCGAGGCAGGATTCGAACCTGCGACCGTAGCAGTCGCGCGGTTCCGGACTGAAGCGCCTAGAACCGCTCGGCCACAGAGGCCGGCAGTTATCATTTACTAAATCACTTACTACCTTACACGATGTGTTTAAACTGAAACAACTGACATATTTTCATTGCAGACAAAGATCTGAAAACAATGATATACCTATTATAAGAACAAAAATCTCAGGATCACCTTCCTGTGTGTTAATTATTAATTCCTTTTAGAGAAATGGTGCGTTGGCAGACATTACACACACACTTTTACTAGCCAGTATATTGGCGATTTCCTTCCCCTTGACTTCCAGGGTTTGTGTCCCGTCTCTTGAAATTATCATGTCCACTTCACATTAAACCCTAACCTTCTTTGGGTCTACGTCTACACAATGCAAGCCACCCTACGGTGTTTGGTGGAGGGTACACTTCCTGTTCGAGTCGCGAATGGTGCGCAGGAAGAAATTTTGTCGGTAAGCCTCCATGTAAACTCAGATCTCTGATTGTCGTCACCGTCTTTCTACCTGCATGGGAGGAAGCAAAATTTTGGTTGATTATTCTAGGAATTCTAATAGTAAACCAGACCATGATTTACAACGCCACTGAACTTTGATGAGCCTCACCACGACTATTGACGAACGAGGTAGCGCAGTGGTTAGCCCACTGGACTCGCATTCGGGAGGACGACGGTTCAAATCTCCTGCCGGACATCCAGAATTAAGTTTCCCGTGATTTCCCTAAATCGTGAAGGCAAATGCCCAGATGTTACCTCTGATAAGGGCACGGCCGATTTCCTTCCCTCTTAGTTTCCTAATCTGAACTTATCGTCGACAGAAGGACAAAACTCTAAATCAGGTACGTCCAGACTTTTCACTTGACTGAGCCACACTGGAAGAAGACGAGCATTTTTGGGCTGCCGAGAAAAAAGAGGATGGACCAATGAGAGAATAGCAACTGTGGCGGGAGTTCAAATTGAAAATATTCAATTTATCATAAATCTACTTCACATTAACGGAATTTTGGGGATTTTTGTTCCCCCATCGTGTGACAGATGCTCACTTCTTCGGACGCATGCGATCCCCGTGTTGGACACCCCTCCTCTAAATATTCCTTTTTCCGTGAGTCCGTCGTGCTTATTAGATGAATCCGTAACAAAACGCGCCGCTCTTAATTTTTTTCTGTCAATCTCATCTGATAAGTGTCCTTCATGGCGGAGCAATATTATGCTACTGATCAAACATGGTTTGTTAGCTAACTACACCTGCAGAGTTTTCTTCCAATGAATCTGTCTGGCATCTGGCTTTCCTTCTATTAGTTTTATGTGATCGTTCAACTTTAAATTACTCCGTACGTATACTCAGATATTTAATGGTCCTCGCTGTTCCCAGATATTGTTCAGCAATTGCATCGTCAAACATTAGCGGGCCTTTCCGCATATCATGGCGTCGTGTGTTACATTTGTTTTTGCTGAGCGCAATGGTGCTGTCAGACGATACACTTGACCTATTAGTAGTATTCTCGCATAACATCGCTTACCCGTTACTTACAGTAAACTGGGATGCGAAAGGTATCTCAGACGTTATCCACTACAGTTTTAGATATTCCAGAGAGCCAACACAGCGTAACTTTCGATACATACTTTGATGAAATATAGAACAAGTTCCGTGCGGTATCCGGTGACTATTACCATATAGGTAGTTTCACTGACAAGATTTTGTCCAGCTCTGTTTGCTAACACCTACAATAGTGAAACCGATAAATATCAGCGATCAGAAAGCCGAAAGCTATCGTCTTTGGTAAGGAGTGAGTATAAGTGCGTTTAAAAACCTGAAGACAGCTGTCGAGAATCTCAGTACCGACCTGTGTGTACTATCAAAATGGGTTCAACCCGTCTCAAACCCAAGCGGTACTGCTTGGTCATTCTAGGCTCAAGGCCCGAAATATCGGGAATCACTACCATCTCCAGCAGAGCCCACGAGTAATACATGAAAATCTAAACTGGATCGGGCACGTAACTGCAGTGAGCAAAAACGGCATCAGAATCTCTTCAGGCCCCACAAAAATTTAAAAAGCTCTTCCCTCTTGACCTGAAAAAGAAACTTTCACAAACACTTATACTTCCAACCATTCATTAGAGCGATGTTGTTCTGCAAGATCTTTCTCAAGAAAGCTTACGGTGCCTGGAACTGGTTATGAATGTCTGTATTAATTATATTTATGATGTTTCACTCTTTGATTACTTTTCACCATCATATGCACAACTATCCTGGCTGCGTGCAGACAAGTGCACAGATTTCCATACCCCCTGTCTCCCTTACTGTATTATCAGTGAACACTGTCCCTCATATCTCTCCCCGCTCTTAACACTCGTGTCTGAACAACACGGCAGAAACACCCGTTCCCAACAGAGAAAAATCCTTTCTGTCCCGTTCCATCATTCAGTCACTTTTTCGAAGTTCTTCTCAATAACAGGAACCTGACTTTGGAATAACCTCCAGCATTATATTAGAGAACTGAATAAAATCACCACATTCAGAAGACAGTTAACGACGTATTTACTAAAGCAACAATAAGGTTTACCACTGTCCCTGTACATCCTTCTTTCCAACAAGGTCTTCATTTTCCACTCCCACTAAATTTCCGTTCCACAGAACTCCCTATATAGAAAAAATTAGTTTGCACACCTATAAATTATTTTCATATCTGACACTGTCATTATTGTCTTTGTTATTATCACTATAATCAATATTAGTGGCAGCAACTGCAGCAGTAAAAGTACTGCCAGTATTAACTTTATTAGTTCAATCAGCTTAATTAACTCACACCGCACCTACAGAAACTCAAATCATTGTAATACTGGTTGTCGTATTACAATTGTTATTTCCTAGGTAACTACGATGTATGTGCGAAAATTTGGTCCGATATAAGAGAGGGTCTGATGGCCTAATCAGATCGGGTTAAATAAAATAATAATATCCAAACTCGATGGAACAACAGATCTCGCAGAGGCTATCATTTCCTTTCAGGCAACGTAGTTCTTCATGTGCTATGAAGTGTTGTATCACCATTTCAAACGTACTGTGTGAATGTTTTCATTGGATACGAATGTCTAATGTACACCGAATCTGCAAACATTTCCAGAGTCGTAGCTAATTACGGCATAATTTCCCGGCTCCCTATCACAATTCCATTTATGTAATCGATTGCATGGGGCGCTGTGTACAATTCTTTCATTGAGATGTCTTTGTTTGCCAACATGAACATACCTGTCTTATTGTATACAGGGTGGTCCATTGATAGTGACCGGGCCAAATATCTCACGAAATAAGCATCAAATGAAAAAAACTACAAAGAACGAAACCAATGGCGCTATGGTTGGCCCACTAGATGGCGCTGCCACAGGTCAAACGGATATCAACTGCGTTTTTTTTAATAGAGACCCCCATTTTTTATTACATATTCGTGTAGTACGTAAAGAAATATGAATGTTTTAGTTGGACCGTTTTCTTCGCTTTGTGATAGATGGCGCTGTAATAGTTGCAAACGTATAAGTACGTAGTATCACGTAGCATTCCGCCAGTGCGGACTGTGTTTGCTTCGTGATACGTCACCCATGTTAAAATTGACCGTTTGCCAATTGCGGAAAAGGTCGATATCGTGTTGATGTATGGCTATTGTGATCAAAATGCCCAACGGGCGTGTGCTATGTATGCTGCTCGGTATCCTGGACATCAACCAAGTGTCCGGACCGTTCGCCGGATAGTTACGTTACTTAAGGAAACAGGAAGTGTTCAGCCACATGTGAAACGTCAACCACGACCTGCAACAAATGATGTCAAAGTAGGTGTTTAGCTGCTGTCGCGGCTAATCCGCACATCAGTAGCAGGAAAAATGCGCGAGAATCGGGAATCTCAAAAACTTCGGTGCTGAGAATGCTACATGAACATCGAATGCACCCGTACCATATTTCTATGCACCAGGAATTGCATGGCGACGACTTTGAGCGTCGTGTGCAGTTCTGCCACTGGGCACAAGAGAAATTACGGGACGTTGACAGATTTTTTGCACGCGTTCTATTTAGCGACGAAGCGTCATTCACCAACAGCGGTAACGTAAATCGGCATAATATGCACTATTGGGGAACGGAAAATCCACGATGGCTGCGACAAGTGGAACATCAGCGACCTTGGCGGGTTAATGTATGGTGCGGCATTATGGGAGGAAGGATAATTGGCCCCCATTTTATCGATGGCAATCTAAATGGTGCAATGTATGCTGATATTCTACGTAATGTTCTACCGATGTTGCTACAAGACGTTTCACTGCATGACAGAATGGCGATGTACTTCCAACATGATGGACGTTCGGCACATAGCCCCCGTGCGGTTGAAGCGATATTGAATAGCATATTTCATGACAGGTGGATTGGTCGTCGAAGCACCATACCATGGCCCGCACGTTCATCGGATCTGACGTCCCCGGATTTCTTTTTGTGAGGAAAGTTGAAGGATATTTGCTATCGTGATCCACCGACAACGCCTGACAACATGAGTCACCGCATTGTCAATGCATGTGCGAACATTACGGAAGGCTAACTACTCGCTGTTGAGAGGAAAGTCGTTACACGTATTGCCAAATGCATTGAGGATGACGGACATCATTTTGAGCATTTATTGCATTAATGTGGTATTTACGGGTAACACGCTGTAACAGTATGCGTTATCAGAAATAAGTTCATAAAGGTACATGCATCACATTGGAACAACCGAAATAAAATGTTCAAACGTACCTACGTTCTGTATTTTAATTTTAAAAATCTACCTGTTACCAACTGTTCGTCCAAAATTGTGAGCCATATGTTTGTGACTATTACAGCGCCAACTATCACAAAGCGAAAAAAGTGGTCCAACTAAAACAGTCATATTTCTTTACGTACTACACGAATATGAAATAAGAAATGGGGGGTTCCTATTGAAAGAAACGCAGTTGATATCCGTTTGACCTATGGCAGCACCATCTAGCGGGCCAACCATAGCGCCACCTGGTTTCCCCCTTAAAGCTAGACGAGTTTCGTTCTTTGTAGTTTTTTTCGTTTGACGCTTATCTCGTGAGATATTTGGCCCGGTCGCTATCAATGGACCACCCTGTATACTAACAGCCATTTTTTGAAACGTTTCGCTCACACATGTTTGCTCTGATTCAACGGACTTTCAAGAATGGGCCTTCTTTCTTTACATTTTGGAGAGGAATAATGAGCTCTGAGGGCAGTTGACTACGTGGTAGCTGCACCAGAAAACTGCGCCAATAACACTGCAAACTGCATCCCAACATTGCCATGCTTTCGGCACACTTTAGGATACAGGTTAGGCACCTATGACAGGTCACCTAAAATATGTCATGAACAAGTAAATACACCGATGTGGACAACGTAAGGGCGAAAGCAACTTTCGCATGATGTGTCACTGCCAAATAACATACCAGTAGCTCGATGAAACTTGGACCATAAACAGAAAAACTGCTACAGTATAGCCGGCCGCGGTTTGCCGAGCGGTTCTACGCGCTTCAGTCCGGAACCGCGCTGCTGCTACGGTCGCAGGTTCGAATCCTGCCTCGGGCATGGATGTATGTGATGTCCTTAGGTTAGTTAGGTTTAAGTACACTACTGGCCATTAAAATTGATACATCACGAAGATGACGTGCTACAGACACGAAATTTAACTGACAGGAAGATGCTGTAATATGCAAATGATTAGCTTTTCAGAGCATTCACACAAGGTTGGCGCCGGTGGCAACGCCTACAAAGTACTGACACGAGGAAAGTTTCCAACAGATTTCTCATACACAAACAGCATGTGAAACGTTGTTGTGATGCCTCGTGTAAGCAGAAGAAATGCGTAACATCACGTTTCCGACTTTGATAAAGGTCGGATTGTAGCCCATCGCGATTGCGGTTTACCGTATCGCGACATCGCTGCTCGCGTTGGTCGAGGTCCAATGACTGTTAGCAGAATATGGAATCGGTGGGTTCAGGAGGGTAATACGGAACGCTGTGTTGGATCCCAACGGCCTCGAATCACTAGCAGTCGAGATGACAGGCATAGTATCCGAATGGCTGTAACGGATCGTGCAGCCACGTCTCGATCCCTGAGTCAACAGATGGGGACGTTTTCAAGACAACAACCATCTGCACGAACAGTTCGACGATGTTTGCAGCAGCATGGACTACCAGCTCAGAGACCATGGCTGCAGTTACCCTTGACGCTGCATCACAGACAGGAGCGCCTGCGATGGTGTACTCAACAACGAACCTGGGTGCACGAATGGCAAAACGTCATTTTTCCGGATGAATCCAGGTTCTGTTTACAGCACCATGGTGGCCGTATCCGTGTTTGGCGACATCGCAGTGAACGCACATTGGAAGCGTGTATTCGTCATCGCCATACTGGCTTATCACCCGGCGTGATGGTATGGGGTGCCACTGGTTACACTTCTCGGTCACCTCTTATACGCATTGACGACACTCTGAACAGTGGACGTTACATTTCAGATGTGTTACGACCCATGGCTCTACCCTTCATTCGATCCCCGCGAAACCCTACATTTCAGCAGGGTAATGCACGACCGAATGTTGCAGGTCCTATACGGGGCTTTCTGGATACAGAAAATGTTGGACTGCTGCCCTGGCCAGCATAGTCTCCAGATCCCTCATCAATTGAAAACGTCTGGTCAACGGTGGCCGAGCAACTGGCTCGTCACAATACGCCAGTCACTACTCTTGATACTGTGGTATCGTGTTGAAGCTGCAAGGGCAGCTGTACCTGTACACGCCATCCAAGCTCTGTTTGACTCAATGCCCAGGCGCATCAAGGCCGTTATTGCGGCCAGAGGTGGTTGTTCTGGGTACTGATTTCTCAGGATCTATGCAACCAAATTGCGTGAAAATGTAATCACATGTCAGTTCTAGTATATTTGTCCAATGAATACCCGTTTATCATCTGCATTTCTTCTTGGTGTAGCAATTTTAATGGCCAGTAGCGTAGTTCTAAGTCTAGGGGACTGATGACCTCAGATGTTAAGTCCCATATTGCTCAGAGCCATTTGAACCATTTTGTAACGCGTTTAAAGATTTGGAGGTCAGTACGCCTATGCAACATCACGGCTCCTAACACCACAACACGTGAGCCATCAAAACAATCACGTTAGAAAATATTCCTGGGTGCGTTGTGTGTTCCGACCTTTCGCCACATTAAGGTGCGTCAGTCAGTATATCAGGCCTGCCTGGTCTTGATTTAGCTGTGGTCGTTCCTTCATGTTTCCACTTCACCACCATCAGCCGACGTGGGCAGCTTTAGAAGGGTTGGAAGGTCCCTGATGGATTTGTCATTCAGGCGACAGCCAGTAACTGCTCCACGTTCGAAGTCACTAAGCTCTAGCTCTTCTGATTGACTCATTCTGCTGTTACTGCTTCTCTACGAACAACACAATATTCACTGCCTCCTTTTATACTAAAGGGCCCACCTCTCGTGACTTTTAGTGGTGTGGTCTAGTCTGCACTACATAGGGCTGTCCAGATACATTTGATCAGATATAATATATACTATCCTTGTGGAATAATTTCACAGCTCAGCACCACCTCCTAGAGCCTATTACTGCACCCATTTCCACTGCCTCCTGCCCTCCTCTTCCTCGTCTTACAACAAGCGCCACAAACCACTGTCCTGCCGTCAGAAGAGCTCCAACAAACTTGTAATTGAAACTTCCTGGCAGACTAAAACTGTGTGCCGGACCGAGACTCGAACTCATGACTTTTGCCTTTCGCGGGCAAGTGCTCTACCATTTGAGCTACCCAAGCACGACTCACGACCCGTCCTCATAGCTTCCATTCTGCCAGTACCTCGTCTCCTACATTCCAAACTTCACAGAAGCTCTTCTGCGAAACTTGCAGAACTAGCACACCTGGAAGAAGGATATTGCGGAGACATGGCTTAGCCACAGCCTGGAGGAATTTTTCCAGAATGAGATTTTCACTTTGCAGCAGAGTGTGCGCTGATATAAAACTTCCTGGCAGATTTAAACTGTGTGCCGGACCGAGACTCGAACTCGGGACCTTTGCTTTTCGCATGCAAGTGGTCTACCATCTGAGCTACCCAAGCACGATGGGAGGAAGGAGACGAGGTACTGGCAGAATTGAAGCTGCGAGGACGGGTCTTAAGTCGTGCTTGGGCAGCTCAGATGGCAGAGCACTTGCCTGCAAAAGGCAAGGGTCCCGAGTTCGAGTCTCGGTCCGGCACTCAGTCTGCCAGGAAGTTTCATATCAGCGCACACCCCGCTGCAGAGTGAAAATCTCATTCTGGATGCTTGTTATTATTCGATTAGGATTTTGATTGGGCAGGAATTTTACATTGTTCTAGGTGTACGCTATCGCGAGACTTCAACAACAATTAAAAAAAGGCAATCAGAATTTAGTCGAACTGAATCGAATGATACGATATTCAAAGTAGTGGACGACTTTTGCTATTTGGGCAGCAGAAAACTGACGATCACAAGGTCCAAAGTGTGTTTTCATTGGTTTGGGGAGCATGATAATGAACTCGCCTGCTCTGAACCCGATGAAACACATCTGGGGCGTTACCGGTTACCAGTTCCGCACCCGCAAGTCATTCACATACTGGCGAGTCTGCCGGTAGTCCTAAATGTTTGCCAGACGCGTTGATGTAAAATGTTTCGTAGTTGTGAAGTTCAGTGTTAGTAAGCCACAATGATATTGATAAAGTTATCCTGTCGGTATTGAAAACGTACAAGAATCTACTACTGTGTCCCTGGGATCGGGTCTGATGTTCTTATCAGTTTTCCCGTTTCTGCATCTATGCCCATACTCTGCAAACCACCACGAAGTGCGTGACAGAGGGTACGTCCCATACGGCAGTTATTAGGGTTTCTTCTCGTTCTATTCGCGAATGAAGCGCGGGAAGAATGATTATATGACCGTCTCTGTGCGTGCTGTAATTATTCTAATCTTGTTCTCAAGATCCCTATGTGAGCGATATGTAGGGGGTTGTAGTACATTCCTAGAGTCATCATTTAAAGCCCATTCTTGAAACTTTGTTAGTCGACCTTCTCGGGATAGTTTACGCCTATCTTCAAGAGTCGGTCAGTTCAGTTTCTTCAGCATCATTGTACCACTTTCCCCACGGGTCAAACAAACCTGTAACCATTCGTGCTGTTCTCCTCTGAACACGTTCAATATCCCCTGTTAGTCGTATTTGGTATGGGCCCCACACACTTATGCAATATTCTAGAATGGATCGTTTAATCATTTGGAAGTAATCTCTTTTGTAGACTCATTGCACTTTCCTTGTATTCTACCGCTAAAGCGAAGCTCTACCACCTGCTTTACACACAACGGAACCTATGTGATAATTCCATTTCATATCCACACAAAGCGTTACACCCAGGTATTCGTAGTATAGGTTGGTCGAACAGTGAGTCATTGATATTGTAGTCGTAGGATATTACATTTTTCGTTTTGTGAAGTGCGAAGTTTTACATTTCTGAACATTTAAATCAAGTTGCCAATCTTTGTACCAATTTGAAATCTCAAGATCTGACTGAATATTTATGCAGCTTCTTTCAGACTGTACTTCATTATACGTAACTACATCATCAGCAAAAAGCCTGATTTTACTATTAATATTATCTGCAAGGTCATTAATATCCAAAATGGACAGCATGGGTCCCAACACATTTCCCTGGGGCACACTCGAAGTTACTTCTACATCTGACGATGACTCTCCATCAAAGATAACATGCTGTGTCCTCCGTAGCAAAATGTCCTAATTCCAGTCACATAGCTTTCAGTATGTCATGTGAGAGAAGTGCGAGTTGAGTTTTTGCGTTAGTGTTGCAGCTTATTGAGTAACCACTAAACAGAGGCCTTGTTTTAGATGATGGAGCTATTAGCTAGCTGGAGGTGGTGTTGGCAGAAAAGACAGACTTCTGGACGCTTGTTTTGAATATCTGAAATGTATTGGCGTGACTCTCGACATTTGTTTCTTTATATTGTTACTCTGTTTTGTCTTTGCGAAGATTTCTACGTAAGTTGAGAGGAACCAGTGGAAGGCGGTATATTAACTGTTATCAGCGGAAGTTATCCACTTCGGCTATAAAAAAAATGAATGGAATAATGGATCTTAGACTCTCTTTGAATGCTGTTAGACTGTAACAGGGCATTTATCAGTGGTATTTTAGTGACTCTTTTAACCTTGCCTCAAGGTTTTTTTATATATTACTGTAACTGAACCTGCAAATTTTGAGGGTCCGCCGATAAATGTTTCCTTTTCTAATCAGTAGTGTAATATGTCGCTTAATTTGGCTCGCGCGGCGCACATCACTAGCAGTGCGTAGATTCCGGACAGGAAGAGAAACTAAGCGAACGTTTGAACACGTCAGAGATCAGTCTGCCATGTGTTGGCAGAACATAACTGTACGCACAGCACCCGAAGAAGGTTTGGAGACTGGGGTTCGATGACTTCGCATTTTGTGTTCTCTTTGTCCATAACCATCTGCAAGGAAAGATCACCGATCTAACCGCTCCACATAAAATATTTTTTATTCATTTATTCTTTAGCGATGAGCCTATTTCATTAGGGATGTGTCTAAACTACCAAATAAGCGGATTCTAACAGGACGACAACCCTCAGGATCACCACAAACGTTTCCCATAAAAGTCTGGACCGTAATAATTTGTGATCATTTGCTGAAACAAGCCATTTTGCCAGCCCTATACGAATGGGTAGTTATTATGTGGTCCTTTGCTTCCGCTACTCACGGAGAATTTCGGTTACCTTTACATTGCTTAGGGAGACCTAGCCGTAATATGGATAGCGCCCATCGTCATTTTCTTTTCTACTGTAGGAAGACAGACATTGGGTTCGTTTTTAGGGACGCCGACACTTCAGTCACTTCTATGAGGCGTGCGGAGTTTGTCCAGTGATGAGTACTTTGCTCCAGTTGCATTTTTCCCAGAATTAATTTAAAAGTAACATTGTTTCAACCCATTTATCAAGAGTCGAACACATTTCGGAAATCACTACTCTGTTGCTCCCCTAGGATGAGTCAGATTCTGATTATGACTACTTAGTTCGCAGTCACCTACAGTTTTCACCCGTGAATACAAACAGAAAAAACATCTAGTTCATTTTTAAATGTAAAGAATACTTTATCTTCTTTCTCTGGTCACACCAACATTCTATACTAAGCTGAACTGAAGGGGTCTTTGGTTTCATTGTTAACTCTGTGACAACTGAGAACCACTCAACCACCCTTACGGCGGACGCTGCCGATTCCATTGCGATGGCAAAACGAGCCGTGAGTTCGCCGCAGGGGGCGCTTATCTGGCAAGTACTGTGAAGCACTCGGTATACATCCACAGAGAATTCCACAAGTGAATGAACTATCAAGATCACGAAACTGTGTTTTGTAGGCTTTTAGTCCAGCAAGCCATCTCCCCTTAAAATGGGGAAAACCTGCTTCTTTTGAAACGCTTGAAGTACAAGAGTGGCAGTATCTTCCGTTTCGTTATGGTTCAACAGACTGTTGACATCTCAGTCATTAACAATAACTGAATACCGAATGTTCTAACAGATGACAAAGAGTTCGATCGCAGTTTAGTTAATTTCCACAACATTCGTTTGGAATGGCTTCATAAGCCAAGGAAAATCAGGAAGGTCAGTGCATATTCCGGGGTATTCCTGCCAATTGTGAATTCGTTTCATCAGCAGCTACCTGGATCGATAGTTTTGGATTTTTCTAACTCTTTTTCGCATTATCCATAAGCAAGTCTCTCTCACAGACCTTACGGCCGAGTAAACAGATTGATCAAATCAGTTCAATGTGAATTCAGTTTAGTTCAGCATGTTATTCCTGAGACTACTGTTAATTTATGGAGACAGTAGCCTTCGCCCATACTGATATGTCACAAGTCTTCTTATACATACTCCAACAAGACTATGATTTCTTACAAGGCAGTCCTCCAGCATGTCCTCTTGTATGGGCGCTTGGTTTCTTCAAAGGGCACGAACTTTTTCCGAGAAGTAGTGGCTTGAAGCGCACGTTTTCTGCTACTTGCTTTGTTATACTTAAAACAATTATATTGTTCTCGAGTCATCAGCTACGCAATAAAAGCAGCTCTTTAAAATGAAAACTGCCTGACCGTACTTGAGCAGCTGTCCATATCGATCTTCGAAACACAGGCAAGTAAAGCGACTGGAATTCTTAACGTGAATTGTGATGGAACAATGATGAAACAGCCGATAGTGTTTTGTCCGATTAATTTCGAACACTTTTTACATATTTCTGCATTAATCCTAGAAGAATACACAATCAATCGCCTCTTTACGTATATAACGTAAATTTCCTGAAATGTTGCTTTGCTTGGTGCTGGTGTTCCGCAGTCTCTCGAGAGAGTACCTCTCATGTGGTGTCATATGGCACTAGATTCAAGGCCAAGCGCAGCCAATTTCTGCACGTAACTATTGGGAAGACTGCCACCAGAAATTTTTATCTACTAGTCCACTAAAATTACGATGGTTCTTTGTTCTTGTCACACCGACACTCAAGATACAAGTAACAAAGTTTGGCTAACAAAGAACTTTTCAAAATTATTTTTCGCCGAATATGTTCTCCGATCTACTGCGTTCGTTTGATTAATATTACACCATTTTTACGAACGTTACACTTGATACGGACAACAACGACAACAACTGAGTAGATCTTTCATTTTTTTTCCCACTGCGGTATGCATTTTTTTTTTTACAGATATTCCCTACCAACCATACATCCACAACTGATATACCGTTTTCTTTATCAGCACCTCTATAGCCAACACGTGCTGCAGCTGCCACGGGTCACAGTGACAGTTACATCTGCTGTTTACCGCACACTAAAAACACTCGGAACGCCAGAGTTTACTATCTCATCTGATGCATGCTATTTACATGCAGAGTGCTAAGCAGTGTAAACGCTTCGATATCTAAACAAGCCACTAAAATTGTGTTTAAGGAGTTCTGGTCACGAACTTGTCGCTGTATTACGCTCTTAACTGAGAATGAAATAAGCTACTGTTAATTCATATTAATCATTCACTACCTGAAGCTGGGTATAATTACGTAAAATTAAGCGAATGTAACTTCCAACTGCCGTTGCCTGTGACAAGCGCGCCTAACAAAAACAACTTATTACGTGAAAACAAGAGGTACTACCATTTAGTAAAAAATTTCGAATGCCACGGATTCACTGATCAAATGCTTGCAAAAGTTGTATACTTCAAGACATTATATTAAAGTCTGACACTTCCATTTAACATCTGTTTTCGTCAGTCCCAAGTACATTATTATAATTTCACTAATGAACGAAGTCAAAACAGGTACGAAAACACCAAAGAAGATTTTTCACTCTGACATAAAATAACGACAGAAGAGGATACTTCTCTAAAGTTAGCATGCATCACCTCTTTATATTTAACCTACTAATAATGAAACACTAAGTATATATATTCAAGCAATTCTATTTACGCTTCATAAACACTGAGGAAACTTACCAATCAACGATGTACTTCAAGTCTCTTGAAAACAAACTGAAAGGCGTGACTTATTTGGAGGGAGAGACAACTGTTTTTCGATGTAGTTACTACCTTATCACTACAAAAATCTAAACTATTGAAACGTTTCGAGCAACTGCACTACGTATCCTCGCACAGATGAAATCTCTCTCATCCAACTCATTGATTGAAGCTTTCCTTTCCATTCACTTGTTGCACAAATTGTATCCTCCTCCTTTTGCAACAGTCGTTGAGGGTCTGTAAGTATAGATAGCACTGACTACCATCCCAAAAAACATCTTTCACTTGGAAAAACTTCGACCTGTTGCCGCAAGAGAGCAGCAGTGATCACAATTATTTCTTGGGGCAAATCAAACTAACACCGGTAAAATACGCAAGATGGGGAAGAATGTACTTCGAAATTCGAAACTCTCAGCGAGTAGAGTAATTGATTACGGGCTTTCAGATTTAATAAATATAAAATAATGGACGTAGCTATTTTGTCGAAGGGACGGAAGATCCGTAGCTTTTCTTTAATTCGACCTGATTGTGCCAAAACTTAAAGCGAGGGCTAGTATGACTGTGAGAGAAGTTGTAGGAAAAAATACATAACATTTCCAAACTGTTCTGTTTACATGTCCTTTGAAAGTCATGTCCTTGAGTTGTGCTTGCTTTTATAGATAACCATAACGTGTACCTGCTTGACAAGGAGAATACAGAAATAAAGAGAAGAACGGTTCTTCATGATTTATCAAAACCTTTGGAAACAATGGTCCAGCTGCGGTAAAATTATATTCAGAAAGTCCAAGTCACTACAGCAGAGTCATTTTATCTCACAGGCGACAGGAATGGGACGGTTTAAAGTTTACGTCACTCATCCGAACGTGCCACAGTCTGCAATTCAGTTGTTACAGGAAAGGTAAATCGAAAGAAATACTCTTACCATTGGACAAACAAATTTTAATTCCACCAGATAACTGTCTACGTGCTTAATGTGTGAAAAAGTTCAATTTGCTTTCAGTTGTGAAGTCACTGTTTGGCAACAAGAATGCCCTGTGAAAAGAGCAGAACTCATGACGCAAATCAAAGGAAAGGATGCACTATTCTGTTTGTTGACGGATAAAATTGACAAGGAAGTGTTAGATAGTGCAGGTAAGACATTTATTGTTTTAAGGTTAGACGTTAAAAATTATTTAATGAATAAACACAAAACTCCATCTTATGTATTGCTTTCTTAACATGTAAAACGTTTCCACATTAGTCTAAAATCATAGCATATGTGATCGGTAGTGTGTACCGAATTGTTGCAAATTGGCCCTGTAATATAACAGAGACTGAGCAATTGTGTAAAAACTGTTTCCTATTGACTTCTATGACACACTGAGGAATCTCACCCAGAACAACTTACAGCTCTTATTACCAATTTACACTACGCCTATTGTGCATTTGCTACTTCATTTAGCAATGGATACTTCAGTTGCACTGTACTGTACATATTGGAGAACATAAGAATTGACATACAGGTACTGTGAGAGTAGATGCCTGTGGTATTCCACTTAACACACATGGAGATTCACAATTACAGAATATGGTTTGTAGTGGCATCATTATTCACTTCCTGTTTTGAAAACTAAATTATTGACAAAGTATGTCTTTTTTTATAAATTTACCATTATTGTGCAGTTGTAAAAGTCCTTTCAAGTGTGTGCATCAATTGCAATATTGCAGTACTGAAAATATATTTATTACCTACCAAAACAATTCCATCATGTGTGGTAATATTTAATAAAGTAGTGTAGCAAAGAACAGCAACTGGTTCACAACCAAATATTTAGCTATTAATAATGATAAACAACTGTTTGCCAACCACAGCTTCCTTCTAGACCTTCTCATGCTTTATTATCTTCAACTGTATGCTCCCATATTGCTTTTGCTTGTCTTCTAATTTTACATACTACCCAACTTCCATTAGATTCTCATATCAGTCTTTTCATATACCTTGGAAACCAGCACAAAGGACTACCTGGGTGTATGTCCTGACCACTCCAGTTTCATTAGTCTTTGTTATGTCTTCCATTGCAATCTGTTCTCTGATCCATTCACTTTTTTTTTTCTCCCCACATATGTTGTACTAATTTCCAATACACATCTCCAAACTCCTCAATGAAGAACCTTAAGGTTCTAAACAAGTTTTGCATTAATAGTCTGTGTCCCACTGCCATAAAATCAAAAGTGGAAGTAGGGTATACAAACTGATTGTAAACATTTGGTTTTCTGGCACACTGGTAGCTTCAATTTGAAAACCATGTTCAGTTTGCCAAAAACACTCAAGCTTATTTTTAATCTTCTGTTTGTTTTGCTGTTCACCCAGTCAGCTGCTCCAAATATTAAAACTCGTAAACTGTTTCGTGACTTGATTGTTTATTTGTACTGTTTTCTTTTTTTATATCCAGTTTTAGTTTTAAACATAACAAACATGCTAAAATTAATATTGTGTAGTATTTTGCATAGTAATTAGTGTTAGATTGCAGGGATCAGTACATTGACAACTCTCTGTAGCTAAAACCTCATGTGTTATTAGTTGCCCCCTTTTCTTGCTGCAGTAGTCTACAGCACAGGTGGAAAATTACTGCATGTATGCATTTATTGCTGACTCTCCCTTTAACTTATAGGGAGATTCCATGGTGACTCATGTTAAATTTTGAAATCAGTGTTTTATTATGTTGACTTGTTATCTTTTATAAAACCATATTTTCTTTTGTAAATCATCATTATAAATTGTGTTGTTCAGGCAAAGATCTTGAAGTGTTATTTAAGCAGGGAAGAGCATTAAAATTAAAGAACAAGAATGTAATTTATTTCATGACTCATGTTGCAAATTTGGGACATCCTATTCATAATATGCATTTTAGCTCAAAAGTGTCCTCAGACTATTAGGAGTATGGATCTGGTTTTTATCACAGAAAATGCATATTAGGTTGACGTTCAAATGACAGAGTTATAGATTTTTAAAAATATTTATAACATGTGAAATATTGTAATATATTGAAACAGGCACGCAACTCAATGTTACATACATGACTCTTGTTACTTCCTACTTCTTGTTGGAAAATCTTTTTAGCTGCAAGCAGGGAAATGAAAATATGGCATTATGTGCCAAATAAGATAAACTTAACATTAACATTTCACTTTTCAAACACTATGAAAAATTATAAGAGCATGACATCTGGGAAAATGAATTGTAAATTCAATTAAAAGTCAGAATTGAAAATATCATCTTGCATTGACAACATCAAGTTGATTAATTTTCTTTATAATTTCATCACATTTTACAGGCCATTTCAAATAGTGACCAGCACACTGCCTTTCAGTGATTAAGTAAGAATTTCCAAAAACTGCACACACTTCTCCAGCATTGAATTTACTGTCATATTCTACTTTGTACCAGGTTCCAGTTTTCACACTTCCCATAGTTTTCTTCACTATGATGATATGCAGCAGCAAAATTCATTGGAGACAGCAGATATGTTTGTAGTACTCCTTTCTTGTAGTGAATGCATTTAATGTTTTGTAGGGCCTACTGATGGTGCTGAAGAAAATATTTGCGTCAGATTAAGCTTCACATTGATTCCTTGAATTTCATCAATAGACACATGAAAAACCTGCGTAGTTGTTGTACTTGCAGCTACCTGAGCGAAAGTTGATGCATCAGTTACTATGAATTTTCGCTTTTTTAATGCATTCCCCACTAGCTGTTCCGCAACTGCACCAATTCCATCTACAGCTCCTTTACCATGGGATGTAGCAAATAAGTTCCAGTAGATTTCCACATTATGAAATGATTGAAATTGAGGTACAGCATCTGACCAGATTGAAACTACCTTCACATTTTCAGGTATAGTTGACAGTACCTTGTTAATGTAAGCAATTGCAGCACCCGAGCCATGGCTTTATCCAGAGCACTGTGAGACTTATATGGTGACAAAATTGCTTTACTAGGTTGCTGATCTTGCATCTTATGTTGCCTATGTTTTCAAACTCTCTGACCATTTTTAGCTCGTCTTTCTTCTAATAATAGTCCTTGCTTATGTTGACTCAACTGTAGAAAATTTCGTTTCTGCTGGCTTTTTCAAGCTTTTTCCAGATGCTTCTTCTTAAATTTTTCATATTTTCCTTTACTCTGTAACTTTTCCCTTCTCCTACTGTCTTTCTGCAGCTACTAAGGGCATCCTCTTCTTCTGATCTTAAAATACTAAAACTGTGACTCAGATTTCATGACTCACCTTACACATTTAATTTTCTGTTTTTACAATATTGATTGAAATTAGGAAATTTTTAATAGTGATATTAGTTACACATTCACACTAAGAAGTAAGTTACTGAACAAGATAGTTTCTCCTAACTTCTCTCTTGGTATAAAAACTTAATTATATGAAAGTGACTCATGTTGAATGAAAGTTCATGCTGTTGTATTATGTTATTTACCCCAACCTATAATTTACCTACTTCAGTTTTATACTCCATGCAATACATTAGGGTATGTAACAGTAATATAAATAATGGTGGTACATGAAATTATATATTCTTAGCCTCTATTTCTATAATTAACTAATTACCCAGGTTTGATGATAAGTTAATGCACATTTCGTAATGTGACATTAAATTTTATACAAAGATTTTCTGTTGTAATAGGTGTCTTGTCTTGGCTGGTAATCACCTAAGTTCTAAAAGGCTGCTGGTAATACTCGCAACATATCAAACCCAGAAAATTAAAGAGAATCAACAGACTTAGTATAAGCTGTTTGTCAGCTATTTTGTAAAATACAGCACCAGCCACAGTGCAGTCCCTCTGTGGATGCTGTGCATGGCCACAGGATGACTTAGTTGTTGTGCGTATGCAGCTGAAAACCAATGTGACCACTGTCAACTGATGGGAATTTGTTGTGAATGGATGTGCTGGGAAGGCTGCTGAGAGTTATGTTGCTGAGACGCCATAGGTACTTGAAGTACTATCCTCCCCTGTGGATCCTGTCTTGTCTCCAGGAAGTACGGGATCTATTACTGCTTGACCGCTTACTGTGAGTGGCGTGTCAGTGGTAGGGCTAGCCATCCATACGGGGGAATCAGGTACTAGAGAGAACTCAAGATATTACACCCATCCACCTAAATAACAAGTTCGAGGTACTGTCCACCAATGAAACATATTAAAAGAGGCTATTCTGACAGCCATTGATAGAACAAGGTGCAACCAGCTGCAGATTGTGGTGCATGTTGGGACTAACAACACTTGCTGACTGGGTCTTGGGGTCATATTTGGATCATTCTAGAGACTCGCAGGGAAGGTTAGCAACCGTGGTCTTGCTGATGGAATTTCAATAAAGCTTACTCTCTGCAGTATTATCCCCAGAGCAGATTATGGCCCCCCAGTTCCAAAGTGGGAGGATTGAACCAGAGACTGTGAACATTCTGCAGTAAGCTAGACCATGAGTTCCTAGACTTGGGCCATGTGGTTGAGGACTGTTTGGTCCCTCTAAATGGATCAGCTGTGTGTTTAGCATCAGAGGCTGCCACCTACATAGCTGACTGTGTGTGAGGTTCCACACAATGGTTTTATTAGATTAAATGACTCTCCATCCAGCCGATATGTTGGTAGCTGTATGAGACCCAGGAATATCAGTGTAAGAGCCAAAGAAATGCCCTCGTAGGTGAGGGTAAGAAAATCATAGTGGTGAACTGCCAAAGACTTCGCAGCAAAATGCCAGGGTTCGAAGTAGTCATAAAAATCAATTAAGCTCACATAATACTAGGTACAGAATGCAATTTAAAACCTGAAATTGACAGCAGCGAGATTTTGGAGAAAATTTAAGTGTTGATCAAAAGGATATGCTAATAGAAAATGGAGATGTTGCAGTAGACAAGAAGCTAAAATCCATTGAGATGTGAATTGAAGCTACATGTTGGATTGTTTAGACAAGATTCAGTGTCAACAATACAGGTAAAATTTAATTGCATCTTTCTATTTACTATCAGACTCACCACTGAGGTAAACGAAAACTTCAGATAAAATCTAAGTTTATTGGTATGGAAGGTTAGGTGTGCACTACACATCAGAGGCTGCTATTCAGGTAGCTGACTGTGTATATGGGGGTGCACACAATGGTTATTTAGATCCAGATAACAATAGTTGTAGGACACCCTGAAGTATCAGTGTAAGATCAAAAGAAACGCCTCCCACAGGTGAGAGTATTAAAACCCTAATGGTAAACTGCCAAATCATTTGCAACAAAATGCCCAAGTTTGAAGTGCTTATTAGGTACAGAAAGCTGTTGAAACATGAAATTAATAGCAGTGAGGTTTTTGGGTAAAATTTAAGTGTATCTCAAAAGGATAAGCAAATGGGAAATGGAGGTGGCGTATTTGTCACAGTAGACAAGAAACTCAAATCCAGCAAGGCAGGACTTGAAGCTGCATGTGACACTTTTTGGACAAGAGTCACTATCAGAGGTGGGCATAAAATGATAATTGGATCCTTCTGTCCCTCACCAGATTCATTGCCAGATGTAACTGAAAACTTTAGAGAAAATTTCAGTTCACTTGTACAAAAAATTCCCTGAGCATACTGTAATCATTGGTGGAGACTTTAATCATTCATCAATTAATTGCAAAAATTACAGTTTTGTTAGTGGTGGGCATGATAAGACACCCTGTAAACTTTACTAAATGACTTCCCAGAAAACACCTAGAACAGGTAGTTAGACCCTCACTCATGATGGAAGTACATTCGATCTAATAGCAACAACATACCCGATTTCTTTGAGAATGTCTGCATCGAAACTGGTATCAGTGACCATGACACAGATGTGACTACAGTGATTACCGAAGTACAAACGTCAACTAAAACAAGCAGAAAGACATATATGTTCAGTAAATTAGATTAAATATGTGTCTTATCTCATCTCAATGAGGAACTTGAAACTTTCAGCACTGGTTCAAGATTAAAAGAATAGTTGGCAATGCACTGGATAGATATGTACCCAGTAGAACAGTTCATCATGGGAGGGAACCTCCATGTTATACAGGTCACTGTAAAGAAACTTCTAAAGAAACAGAATTACTGCATAATAGGTGTAAAACAAAGTGTAAGACTATAGATAGATGCTGAATGAAACGCATTTTGCCGTCAAGAGAACAGTGCGTGATGCCTTAAATGACTACCGTAGCAGAGTATTGTCAAGTGATATTTCGCAGAAATCAAAGAAATTATGGTCATATGTTAAGGCTGTTAGTGGCACCAAAGTTAATGTCCAATCCCTAGCAAATGAGACAGCAACTGAAATGGAGGGTAGCAAAGCAAAAGCTGAAATGCTTAACTCCATTTTCAAATGATCCTTTACAAAGGAAAACCCAGAAGAATTGCCTCACTTTGATCCTCATACTACGGAAAATATGAATGAAATAAGTATTAATGTCAGTGGTGTTGATAAACAGTCGAAATTATTAAAATTGAACAGAGCTCCAGGCCCCAGGGGATTCCCTGTTAGATTCTATGCTGAATTTGCAGCTGAATTAGCCCCTCTTGTCACTATAATCTAGCATAGATCCTTCGAACAAAAAAAAAGTGTCCATTTTTTTGGAAAAGGTACAGGTCACGTCTGTCTATGAGAGAGTTAGTAGAAGTGATCCCAAAACTACTGTCAGTATCCTTGACATCGATTTGTTGTAGGATCTTAGAAAATATTCTGAGCTCAAACATAATGAGGTATCTTGAACAGAATGACCTCCCCATTGCCAACTAGCACGGATTTCGAAAACATTGATCATATGAAAAGCAACTCACTTTTCTCAAATGACATACTGAAAGCTTCGGATCAAGGCAACATGGTAGATTCCGTGTTTCTTGACTTCTGAAAAGTATTCGACTCAGAACTGCACCTGTGGTTATTGTCAAAAGTATAATCATCTGGAGTACCAAGTGAAATTTGTGACTGGGCTGAGGACTTTTTGGTAGGGAGGACACAGCTTGTTATTTTGGATGGGTGTCATCGCCACATGTAAAAGAAACTTTTGGTGTGCCCCAGGGAAGTGTATTGGGACTGATGCTGTTCATTTTGTATGTTAATGACCTTTCAGACAATATTAAAAGTAAAATCAGGCTTTTTGCAGATGATGTAGTTATCCATAATGAAGTACTATATGAGAGAAGCTGTCAGCCAGATGTGGAAAAGATTTCAATGTGGTGCAGAGATTGGCAAATTGCTGTAAATGTTCAGAAACATAAAAATTTTCACTCCACAAAATGGAAAAAAAAGTATCCTTTGACTATAATATCAATGAGTAACTATTGAAATCGGCCAGCTCATACAAATACCTGGGTGTAACACTTTGTAGGGATAGGAACTGAATGATTACATACGTACAGTTCTGGATAAAGCAGGTGGTACACTTCGGTTTATTGGTAGAATACTGGGGAATGCAATCAGTTGACAAAAGAGATTGCTTACAAGTTGCTTGTGTGGCCGTTTCTAGAATATTGCTAAAGTGTGTGGGACCCGTGCCATATAGGACTAACGGTGGATATTGAATTTATACAGAGAAGGCAGCACAAATGGTCACAGGTTTGTTTAACCCATGGGATAGTGTTCACAGAGGTACTGAAGGAATGGAACTGGCAGACTCTTGAAGACAAGCGTAAACAATCCCAAGAAAGTCTATTAACAAAGTTTCACGAACTAGTCTTAAATGATTGTTCTAGGGCTGTACTACAGTCTCCTATGTATCGCTGACAAAGGGGTCACTAGGATAAGATTAGAATAATTACGGCACGCTCAGAAGCATTTGACCCATCATTCTTCCCACGTTCCATATATGAATGGAACAGGAAGAAATCCTAATAACTGGTACAATGGGATGTACCTTCTGCCATGCACTTCAAGGTAGTTTGTAGAGTGTAGATATACAGGGTGAGTCACCTAACATTACAGCTGGATATATTTCGTAAACCGCATCAAATACTGACTAATCGATTCCACAGACCGAACGTGAGGAGAGGGGCTAGTGTAATTGGTTAATACAAACCATAAAAAAATGCACGGAAGTATGTTTTTTAACACAAACCTACGTTTTTTTAAATGGAATCCCGTTAGTTTTGTTAGCACATCTGAACATATAAACAAATATGTAATCAGTGCCGTTTGTTGCATTGTAAAATGTTAATTACATCCCGAGATATTGTAACCTAAAGTTGACGCTTGAGTACCACTCCTCTGCTGTTCGATCGTGTGTATCGTAGGGGACCGAGTTACGTAGGGATCCAAAGGGAACGGTGATGGGCCTTACGTACAGAAGAGACTGGAACAGCACATTACGTCCACAGGCTAACACCTTTTTATTGGTCATTTTCACTGGCGCACATGTACATTACCATGAGGGGTGAGGTACACGTTTGACGAGCGTTTCATAGGACGTGGAGGACGCATAAATTGGCCAGCCCGTTCTCCTGATCTTACACCTATGGACTTCTTTCTGAGGGGTACGTTAAAGGAGAATGTGTACCGTGATGGGCCTACAACCCCAGAGGATATGAAACAACGTATTGTGGCAGCCTGCGGCGACATTACACCAGATGTACTGCGGCGTGTACCACATTCATTACGCCAGAGATTGCAATTGTGTGCATCAAACGATGGCCACCACATTGAACATCTATTGGCCTGACATGTCGGGACACACTCTATTCCACTCCGTAATTGAAAACGGAAACCACGTGTGTACATGTACCTCAACCCTCATGGTAATGTACATGTGCGTCAGTGAAAATGACCAATAAAAAGGTGTTAGCATGTGGACGTAATGTGCTGTTCCAGTCTCTTATGTACCTAAGATCCATCACCGTTCCCTTTGGATCCCTACGTAATTCGGTGCTCTCTGATACACACGATCGAACAGCGGAGGAGTGGTACTCAAGCCTCAACTTTAGGTTACAATATCTCCGGATGTAATTAACATTTTACAATGCAACAAATGGCACTGATTACATATTTGTTTATATGTTCAGATGTGCTAACAAAACTAACGTGGTTCCATTTTAAAAAACGTAGGTTTGTGTTAAACATACTTCCGTGCATTTTTTTTATGGTTTGTATTAACCAATTACACTAGCCCCTCTCCTCACGTTCGGTCTGTGGAATCGATTCATCAGTATTTGATGTGGTTTACGAAATATATCCAGTGGTAATGTTAGGTGACTCACCCTGTATAAGTAGAAGTTCCCCTATCATATTGTAATCATCAGAGAAGACTTTAATCATACAATAATCAGTTAGGGTACTTACAGTTTTGTTAGTGGTGGGTGTGAGAAGACATCCTGCAAATCATTATTGAAGACCATCTCTGAAAACCACCTGGAACAGATAGTTCAGAATCCCTCTCATGATGTAAATATATTGGATCTGATGGCAACAAATAGACCTGACACCTTTAAGGATGTTTACATTGAAACTAGTATCAGTAACCATGAGGTAGTTCTAGCAACAATGTTTACCAAAGTGCAGAGGGCAACTAAAACAAATAAGATGATTTATATGTTCAGTAAACTAGATAGAGGCAGCAGTGATGAACTTGAAACTCTTAGCTCAGACGGGAGTGTATAGGGAAACTGTGGCTCAAGTTTTAAATAATAGTTGACCAAGCACTGGATAGATATGTACCAAGCAGAACAGTTCATGATGGAAAGGACTTTCCATGCTATACTGCCGCTGTAAGGAAACTTCTAAACAAACAGAGATTACTACATAATAAGTCTAAAATGAAGAAATTCTGGTTGTATGTAAAGACTGTTAGTAGTACCAGTGTTAGTGTCCAGACCCTCATGGAATTGAGGGTAGCAAAGTGAAAGCAGAAATACTTAACTCTGTCTTAAGTGTTCCTTCACAAAGAAAAACCCAGAAACAATGCCCCAGTTAAATTCGTGTACCACAGCAAAGATGAGTGAAATACATATTAGTGACAGTGGCCTTGAGAAACAGCTGGAGTGGTTTAAATTGAACGCAGCTTTAATGCCTGATGGAATCACTGTCAGATTTTGTACCAGATTTGTGGCTGTATTAGTATCATCTCTGACCATGATGTAACGGAGATCCTTCGAACAAGAAACTGTGCCCAGTGGTTGTAGAAAGAACAGGTCCCATTCATCTACAAAAATCTACTGTCCAATATCATTGACATATATTTGTTACAGAATCTTAGAACATATTCGGAACTCAAATCTCATGAAGTATCTTTAACAGAATGACCTCCTCCATGCCAACCAGCACATCTTCTGAAAACATTGATTGTTTGAAAACCAACTTGGGCTTTTTCTCACATAACATTCTGAAAGCAATGGATCAAGGGAGTCAGATAGATGCAGTGTTTCTTGACTTCCAAAAGGCATTTGACTCGGTACCACACAAACACTTATAATCAAATGTACATTCATATGGGTTATCAATCGAGATTTATGACTCAGTTGAGGAATTCTTGGTGGGGAGAACAGAGCATCTCATCTTAGATGCAGTCATTGACAGATGTAGAAGCCACTTCAGGTGTGCTCCAGGCAAATGTGTTGGGACCTTTGCTGTTCATGTTGCAAACAATGTTAATAGTAACCTCAAATGTTTCACAGATGAAACAGTTATCTGTAATGAAGTACTCTGTGAGAAAAGCTGCACAAATATTCAGTCATATCTTGATAAGATTTCAGAGTGGTGCAAAGATTGGCAATTGGCTTTAGGTGTTCCGAAATGTAAAACAGTGCACTTCAAAAAATGAAAAAATATGGTATCCTATGATGACAATATTAATGTGTCAATGCTGGAATCTGTCAATGTGTATGAATACTTGAGTGTAAAAATTTGTAGGGTTGTGAAATGGAATGATCACACAGGCTCATTTGTGGATAAAGGAGGTGGCAGGCTGCAGTTTATTGGTGGAATACTTGGGAAATGCAGTCAGTCTGCAAATAAGATGGCATACAGAACATTTGTTGTGGCCCATCATAGAATATTGCTCAAATGTATGGGACCCGTACCAAATAGGACTAACAGGATATTGAATGGATACAAAGAAAAGCACCACAAATTGGTTTATTTGATGCATGGTAGAGTGTCATGAAGATCCAGAAAGAACTGAATTGGTACAAACTTGAAGAATGGTGCAAATTATCCCGTGAAATCCTATTTAGGTAGTTTCTGGAACCAGTTGTAAGTTATAAATGTAGGAATATACTATAATCTGCTCTGTATTGTTTCCATAGGAGTTGCGAAGCATGATTGCAAGTTTAGACTAATTACAGCATGTGCAGAGGTGCTTAAGCAATCATTAATTTCACACAAATGGCATGCGAAAAAACCCTGTTAACTGTTACAGTGGGATGTACCAAGGAACTTCCTTTTTTTCTCCCCCTACCAGTTTTCAGATGGAAACTGGTCCATGGAAAAGAAGAAGAATGACTTTGGGTTACATTTAAAACTTGCTTTGCTGCCTTTTGATAATTTTATGTTATTGGGCAAATGGTCAAAAATTGTTGTTGCCTAGGCCAATGACAGGTTTAATAACGAGTAATAAAGGTTTTTTTCCCCTCTAGTGTCATGGGTACGGGCATCTCCATTCTTCTCAAATTGTGATGGATTATTTGTGATGAATTTCGTTAGTGGTAATATGTGTTGTGCAATACAGTTAGAATGCGTAACTCCTTGAAGAGGTACCTACATTATGACTGAGGATGATCACCAACTATTATTCTTACTGTTCCCTATGCAATTCAGAGTGGTATGCAGAGTATAGATGTAGATGTAGATGTACAGGGTAATTCAAAAAGAATACCACAACTTTAAAAATGTGTATTTAATGAAAGAAACATAATAAAACCTTCTGTTATACATCATTACAAAGAGTAATTAAAAAGGTTTTTTCACTCAAAAACAAGTTCAGAGATGTTCAATATGGCCCCCTCCAGACACACGAGCAATATCAACCCGATACTCCAACTCGTTCCACACTCTCTATAGCATATCAGGCGTAACAGTTTGGATAGCTGCTGTTATTTCTTGTTTCAAATCATCAATGGTGGCTGGGAGAGGTGGCCGAAACACCATATCCTTAACATACCCCCATAAGAAAAAATCGCAGGGGGTAAGATCAGGGCTTCTTGGAGGCCAGTGATGAAGTGCTCTGTCACGGGCTGCGAACAAATGCTTGCTGGATGCGTGCATTTCGAACGAAGTATGGTGTTAAACCTCCTGATAGGTGGTGTATTAAACGTTGGTATAAACACGCTGAACAACTGTCGTCGATTCACTTCTGCCGTACTCAATAACACAAAAAACTTTCTGGTGAGCGGTCGCCATCTTAGCATCAACTGACGCTGACGCCTAGTCAACAGCGCCTCAAGCGAACAAATGTACAACTAAATGAAACTTTATAGCTCCCTTAATTCGCCAACAGATAGTGCTTAGCTCTGCCTTTTGTCGTTGCAGAGTTTTAAATTCCTAAAGTTGTGGTATTCTTTTTGAATCACCCTGTAGATACTTGCAAGCCTCCTGTACTACATGTGATGCGTCTATAGTCCAGCCCATGAATGATGGCGGTTCACCCAGGTTAAGACAATGAGGGGGATTGCATTATTTCTGGTTCCAAACAAAAATTGGGGTATGCGCATACACATGCTTTGCGCCTAATGAAAATGTGTATCTCGCAAATTATGTCTTTCACTTGCTGGTGTAGGATTTTATGCTAGCAACGCCATCAGCCATGATAACTCGCAACAAATGGAATAAAAATTCATTAAATAACTCGCTATGATAGAGTATAATGCTGATATTGCACATAACACTACTGAATGCTCATTGGCTGTTAGAGAACGTCATGCGACATGAGTGCACAGAACAAACCTAAACTCGACCCGGCGTTCGTGACTCCAGCTATAGCAGCAGAATCTGCTGCTGAATTGGGAAAACATGGAACCTCTTCAATGCAAGTGTTATGTTTTAATTTGTAATGTTTTTAGCAATAGAGTATGACAGATATCCGTGAACAGGAAAATGTTGAAAGGATAGCGTATTTGGGAAAATATTTATATTAAGCAGCAAATTTTTCTGGAAAACTAAGTTATTTTATTGTGGCAGTGCTGTCCTGCCAAGAAAGTTGCATTAGTCTTAACAGTTTTATCTAGTAGGAGGATTTAATCACAGTTGTTTAACCATAGAATATTCTATTCAAAATTAAAAAATAAACTTGTGTTCTCTATTAATTGCAATGCTTCGTTATTTACAGGGCCAGACTTAAAAGTTATTGGTACAATGTCCGTAGGGTACGATCATATTGATGTACATGAAGTCAAGAAGCGTGGCATCAAAATTGGGTATACTCCAGATGTTCTCACTGATGCAGTGGCTGATCTTACTGTTGCCTTACTACTTGCAACTTCCAGACGACTCTTTGAGAGCCACAATGAAATACTGAAGTAAGTTTGGAACTGAACTGTAAATATTTTGGTGCAAACAAAAAAGCAACTGCCTTTAAATTGTATTTTTCCATTAACAGATTCTGCTTCCACATACTCTATTATTGACATTGTGTCTAATAATTTCACTCATTCCATCTTGCTGAAAGCATCACAGTAAGCTGCAACTGATCATCCATAAAAGTCCTTGGTTCTCCAGTTATTGCTAAATTATCACCCTGTTTCTTTGTCTTCCTTTGTAGTAGACCAGTCCATACACAGTTGGCAGTGATTCATTCCTCAATTTGTTTCTTTTGCATGGCCCGTGGATCATATTCATGATGTGGAACCTGTTGAAATGTTCACAAATAAGATATATTTGCTCTGTGAAAATACACGTGGCTACATAATAGTAATTTACATAACTGATTTTTGTTTTGTTTTAATCTTAATCTACAATGAAATTTAGTAAATGTAATCCAACCACGTACATCCTATCTGCTCAGAAATTCATATATGCAGTAGATGGAGTTGTCAAGCAAAAATATTTGATTTTCTAATACTTTCATTATCTGCCAGCACTTTTAATTGTGGAGGGGGTTGGTAAACATTTTTCATGGCTGTGTACTGTACTCCTTTCTGTACAAGAATAAGTTTAAGTTGTGATAGGGGTGGCATTTGTGTTCTTGATATTATATTTATTGATGCTGTTTTAAATGGTAGGGAGCTAGGTTGGTGTGTGATAAAGTGCTATATCAAATAAATTGAAACAGTTTGTTACTTTAATTTAACAATAAGATCGAACATATAAACAAAAAGAAGTTTTAGTGCTCTTTAATGATCCATTCAGACACCTTAGAAAAGCAGTTTACACCCTGTCAACTTTTCTGCTCTGGTAAACACTCAGAACAGTGAGTGCACAAGGAATAAAATATGAATACCTGTTGTAACTATCACGGTAGGCTTAAAACACAATAGAATAAAAAACACAGTAATTAACTACAAACTTTCACAGTGATTAATGTGTTTAAATACGATTTCAAAACAGTAACAATTAGTAGCTCACCTTAGTTAGCAACCAAGGTAAGCAAAATTTATAAAATAAAAAAAAATGTAGCATATGGCAAACAGCTGTGACAGTAGTCACATTAAATTACCTAAATGAACATCAGAATTTAAATATGTCTCAGGTGGCCAACGGCGTTTCAGATGAGCTACCAAAACTTGGCAAGCAGCTCTTGAGTAAAGCCTTTAGGAAATAACGCCCTGCATTGGGCTATATTTTAACATTTTTAGATTCCTTATACATATTCCATAAACAGTAAGAGGCTGCCTGAACACTCAGTCTTTTGCTACACAAAATTAAACCTGAATTTAAAATTTAGTCTTCAGACAGTAAAATAAAAAATAAAGAATATGCTAAGAAGAAAGCATCAAACAGCCACAAGTGTGAGAGGTCACAAGAATCAAAATACAAACACCAGTTAATGCCGAAGTATCATGGAACAAGTTGAAATCCAGCTAATAATGAACATGATAAATACCTCTGTCAGTGCCACTGGCCTGACATACAAATAAAATAGCTTACATATTGACAGTATCCGCTAGCCAGCTTATTGTAAGTATACTGCCAAGGCAGCCCACCGACAAATGTGAGACAGAACTAAGAAGTAACACCATTGCTTATTAAAGAACAGAACATTACCAGTTCACCCATATAGGTCAGAACCGCACAATACAGCAGCGCATTGTGTCTCAGTGACCGCCCCCTGCGGGTTCGGGGGTAAGAATAGGCCCGCGGTATTCCTGCCTGTCGTAAGAGGCGACTAAAAGGAGTCTCAACAGTTTCGGCCTTTAATGTGATGGTCCCCTGAGGGGTTTGACCACACTATTTCCAAATTTTTCCGTTAGTGCGTACCATTTGGGGAAGGACACCTTACGTGGTGCATCTTAAATCCATCTTGCCCTAAGATCTGGCACACCTGATATTTTCATGGAGTTGGACTTACATCGAGCTTCCGGCCACATCCGCTGCAGTGTGTTCCGGATAGCATCCCTTCCCTCCTTTGTGCACTTCCATCTTTGCCCTCGTGATGTACATGGATATTTCGACACCTGACATCCAGCACGGTAGCCAGTCCATTGTGGTGGGGTCGTCATGTACCCTCTTGGTGGTAGCCCCCTGACTACACAGGGATCGCACTGCTGATGCCAGAGCTGCTACCTCCTCACGTATGCCGAGGAGTAGATGCCTATCCCTTTGGGGCATTGGGACTCCCGGCAAAGGCTATCCTGCCAGGTGGTATTTGCTGCGGTTGGGTGGCGCCCTTGGGGAGAGCCCCTGGTCGGAGTGGGTGGCATCAGGGCGGATGACCCGCAATGAAGTGTGGTACATCATCTCTCGCTGGTGGGCCTCCACCAGCAGTCTCTAAGCGATCGAGGTCTAACCTCAATGGAAAGAAATTTGATCAGAGATCATTTCCCTCCCTGGCCACTCCATGGGAGGAACGTTTGTCCAAAGAAGGCAGTGGAGATTATTCACCCCGGTACCTCGTGTGTACGCGAGTAGATGGGCAATCATTTATGTCGACCAAGCCCCAGTTTTTTGTGGAGCATTTAGAGGACAAGTTCGGGGAGGTGGAGGGCTTGTCCAAAATCCGCTCTGGGTCAGTTCTCATCAAAACAGCATCCTCTGCCCAGTCACAGAGGTTGCTCACTTGCGACAGGTTGGGGGATGTTTTTGTCACCATCACTCCCCATAAGAGTTTAAACATGGTCCAGGCTATTATATCCCACAGGGATCTTCTTCTTCAGTCCGACGATGAACTACGCGCCAGTCTAGAACGACGAGGTGTTCACTTCGTCCGGCACATCCATCGGGGTCCGAGGGATAATCAGGTATCCACCGGTGCCTTCATCTTGGCCTTCGAAGGTGATGTTTTACCCGAAAAGGTCAAGGTGATGGTTTACCACTGTGATGTGAAGCCATATATCCCTCCTCCGCTGCGGTGTTTTAAATGCTGGAAGTTTGGGCACATATCATCTCGCTGTACTTCCAGCATCACATGTCGAGATTGTGGACGTCCTTCGCATCCCAATACTCCATGTGCTCCGCCTCCCATCTGTGTTAACTGCGGAGAACACCATTCCCCCTGCTCGCCGGACTGTAGGATATTCCAGAAGGAATGAAAGATAATGGAATATAAGACCCTGGACCGCCTGACCTACACCGAGGCTAAACGGAAGTATGAGCGGCTCCATCCTGTGGCAATGACGTCCACCTACGCCGCTGCTGCAACAACGGTTCTCCCATCGTGACTTATCATTGGCTCTAAGATCTGTCAGAATCCACCGGCCCCTTGGTTGTGGGGGGCACTTCACTCCCTGTTGCTCCTGCTCCATCTTCTTCAGGAGCAACACCCCCCCCCCCCCCCCCAACCATCGGGGACCTACCTTCGCAAATTCCGACCAGTGGAAAAGTGGACACACGCAAGTGGCTGAAACAACCACCAGTCCCTGGTCGTAGGGCCTCACGGTCGTCGTCCGTCCCTGAGACTGACCCAGTGAAGCCCTCCAAGCCTGAACCACCAAAGGCACAGCGAGAGAAACAGAAGAAGAAGAAGAAGAAGAAGAAGAAGAAGAAGAAGAAGAAGAAAGTCCCCAAGGCTAACGACATTGCTGTGGCACCCATCCCACCGCTTCCTGCAAGCACTGCGTCTGAGGACGAGGTGGAGATTCTGGCGTCCGCTGAGGACCTCGATCTTGCCGGTCCCTCAGACACCGTGGAAAGCACTAGCACAGGTGCTCATTCGGAGGCAGCAGGTGACCCAGTGGCGTAATCTGCCTTCCCAGTCCCGTCACGGCTTTCTCAGACATGGACAATACCATCCTCGAGTGGAACTGCAGCGGTTTCTTCCACCATCTAGCTGAGCTCCGCCACCTTATCAGCCTTCACCCTTTCTTCTGCATTGCACTTCAGCAAACCTGAAGCGAGTCTGTCCCTCTACATACAGCTTTAGAGGCTGTCTCTGTTCGGGTGTGGACACCACAGGCTGTTACTGTCTGCAGTCTTTACCTTCCACCGGATGGTGATGTCGCGCAGCATGTCCTGGCTGCACTGATAGCCCAATTGCCGCCACCTTTCTTGTTACTGGGCGACTTTAACGCCCATAACCGTCTGTGGGGTGGGTCAGTGGCAACAGGTCGGGGCGCCACTGTTGAGCATTTATTGGCGCAGCTCGATCTCTCAATTTTAAATGATGGTGCCTCCACACACTTCAGTGTGGCGCATGGCACATACTCCGCCATTGACCTATCGATCTGTAGCCCTAGCCTCTTCCTGTCTGTCCAATGGAGTGTGCATGACGACCTGTGTGGTAGTGACCATTTTCCAATCTTTCTGTCACTGTCACGGCGTCACTCTTCTGGGCGCCCCAGCAGATGGGCTATGAATAAGGCTGACTGGGACTTGTTCTCCTCCATTGCCGCTATTGAGCCTCTCTAGTGACGCCATTGATGCGGTGGTTCACTCAGTCACCACCAGCATCGTTACTGCCGCAGAATCTGCCATTCCCAGTTCTTCTGGGTCCCCTCAGCGGCGGACTGTGCCTTGGTGGTCGCCTGAGATCGCTGAGGCGATTAAAGATCGCCGGTGGGCGCTACGGCGTCACAAGCGACATCCCTGCATTGAACACCTCATCACCTTCAAACGGCTGCATGCGCGGGCCCGCCGCCTTATACCGCTCCCAGCACTCCTGCTTGCTTTGGCGGATGTGTCAACCATTGGCCTCCATGTCTCTTCATCGCAGGTCTGGACCAAGACCCGACGCCTCTATGGCTATCGGACCCCTGTCAGCGTCCCTGCGCTCTCACTGAATGGAGCAGTTTGTACAGACTCCGACGAAATTGCCAACAGCTTGGCAGAGCATTTTGCTCTTAGTTCCGCTTCTTCCAATTACCCACTGGCCTTCCACTCCATTAAAGAGCGAATGGAACGTCGGAGCCTTTCTTTTCGCACCCACCATTCTGAATCCTACAATGCTCCATTCAGTGAGTGGGAATTTCACAGCGCCCTTGCAGCTTGCCCTGATACCGCTCCTGGGCCAGATCGCATTCACTGTCAGATGCTGAAACACCTTTCAGTGGACTGCAAGCGATGCCTCCTCGACCTTTACAACCATCTCTGGGTTGAGGGTGAGTTTCCGTCGCAATAGCGGGAAAGCATTGTCATCCCAGTTTTGAAACCGGGCAAGAGCCCTTTGGAGGTGGACAGCTACCACCCCATTAGCCTCACCAACGTTCTTTGCAAGCTTCTCGAACGGATGGTGAGCCGGCACTTGAATTGGGTACTGGAGTCTCGGGGCCTTCTGGCTCCGTCTCAGGGTGGGTTCCGTAAAGGCCGCTCTGCCACCGACAATCTGGTGAGCCTGGAGTCAGCCATCCGTACTGCCTTTACCCGTCGTCAGCACCTGGTCACTGTCTTTTTTGAAGTGCGGAAGGCGTACGATACGACATGGCGTCATCACATATTTTCTACGCTTCATGGATGGGGTCTTCGGGGCCCTCTGCCGATCTTTATCCGAAATTTTCTGTCGTATCGTACCTTCCGCGTGCAAGTCGCGGCCTCTCATAGTTCCTCCCGAGTCCAGGAGAACGGGGTACCACAGGGATCTGTCCTCAGTGTCTGCCTGTTTTTAATCACAATAAACGGGCTCACTGCAGCGGTGGGAAATTCTGTCTCTGCTTCCCTGTATGCTGACGACTTCTGCCTTTACTACAGCTCTACTGGCATTGCAGCTGTTGAACGTCAGCTACAGGGCGCTATCCGCAATGCGCAGTCTTGGGCTGTAGCGCATGGTTTTCAGTTTTCGGCTGCCAAGACCCGCGTTATGCATTTCTGCCGGCGCCGAACGGTCCATCCTGAGCCGCGGCTTTATCTTGCTGACGAACTCCTTGCTGTGGTGGAGACCCACAGGTTTTTGGGTGTAGTTTTTGATGCCCGGCTGACTTGGCTGCCTCATATTCGGCAGCTTAAACAGGCGTGTTGGTGGCATCTAAATGCTCTGAGATGCTTGAGCTACACCCGCTGGGGCACCGACCGATCTACCCTGTTACGGCTCTACCAGGCGTTAATCCAGTCCCTTCTGGATTATGGGAGCCTGACTTATGGCTCAGCATCCCCATCTGCGTTGCAGGTGCTGGACCCAATCCTCCACAGCGGGATACGCCTTGCCACTGGTGCTTTCCGTACCAGCCCTGTGGACAGCATACTAGTGGAGGCAGGTGTCCCTCCACTGCGGTTACGGCGCCAACGTTTGCTGGCCGCTTATGCTGCCCATGTTTTCAGATTGCCTGGGCATCCTAACTATCGGCTACTATTCCCAGAGTCGCACGTCCATCTTCCAGAACGTCGACCCAGGGCTGGCAGTACGATCGCGGTCCGTGTCAGAGAGCTCTCCAGGGTTGGGGCCTTACTTCTTCCGCCTCCTTTCAGGGCACCTCTGTGTACACCCCCATGGTGTGTGCCTCGCCCTCACCTTCAGCTGGAATTGGCACAGGGCCCAAAGGACTCAGTCCCTCCGGAGGCCTTCCGCCACCGCTTTCTTTCCTTCCTTGCAATGTATCAGGGCTCTGGCATTGCGTACACTGGCCGCTCGATGGTTGCTGGTCGCGTCGGTTATGCGCTTACTCTAGGGGACCATTCCGAATAACGTTCATTGCCGGCTGGCTGCAGCATTTACACTGCTGAGCTGGTCGCCATCTTTCGTGCCTTAGAGTATATCCGCTCCTGCTCAGGTGAGTCCTTCGTGATCTGTAGCGATTCCCTGAGCGGTTTACGAGCTCTCGACCAGTGTTTCCCTCGTTCTCGTCTGGTGATGGCTATCCAGGAGTCCCTGCATACTCTTGCCCTTTGCGGCTGCTCTGTGGTCTTTGTGTGGACCCCTGGTCATGTCGGTATCCCGGGCAATGAATATGTTGACTGCCTGGCGAAAGAGGCCATCAGTAAACCATTTATGGACATTGGCCTTCCAGAGACTGATTTGCGAGCAGTTCTCCGCCGAAAAGTTTTTGCGCTTTGGGACGCTGAATGGCACGGTCGGATCACGCCCAATAAACTCCGTGCCATTAAGGAGACGACGACTGTGTGGCAGTCATCCATGCGAGCCAACCGCAGGGACTCAGTCGTCCTTTGTCGGCTCCGCATTGGCCACTCTTGGCTGACACACTGTTACTTACTGCGTTGGGAGGACCTTCCTCTGTGTCGCTGCGGGGCGGCTTTGACAGTGGCCCACATTTTGTTGGCCTGCCCCCTTTTAGCTGTGGTCAGGCAAACATTTGCACTGCCTGATACGCTCCCTGCCCTTTTAACTGATGACCCTGCTATGGCTGGCTTAGTTTTACGTTTTATTCGGGCAGGGGGTTTTATCATTTAATTTGAGTGTTTATGTTTTATTTTATTGTTTTGTGTTGATTCTGGCCTTTGGCCTACGGTTTTAAACTGGGTTTTCAATGTGTTCTTGGTGGTTGGCTTTTCCTTTTTATTCTATGGTCGGCCAACCACCGCCATACTCCATGTGATTTTAATTTGTTATGTCTGTTCTTTGTCTGAGTTTTTCTTGTCCTGTGTTGTCTGTAATTTTTATATATATTTATTTATTTTTTTTTACTCTGTGTGGTAGTTTTTAAGTTTTGGAACAAGGGACCGATGACCGTTGCAGTCTGGTCCCTTTAATCCCACAAACCAACCAACCTGTGTCAGTGACCAGGATGGCAGAACCTTATGGCAGAACACAGGGATTTTCTAATCTTCCATTCCTAGTCACTGTGTCCAAGCAGCAAGCAAGCAGCGACTTCAGTGTGGCTGCCCTCTTAACGATTTATATGTTGCCTCAATGCTCCAAGCGGAATCAGATGCCAAAGCCAGTCCTTCAGACATTACGTGGTGCCATCAGCAACATGTCGCCCACAAGTCGCAGTACCTCAGTGGATGCTCAACCAACCCTGTTGCCATAGCTCATGTGTGAGCCTTTATCCTTATGAAGCACTACCTTGCTGTCCTCTAACGAGATACCTGACCAGCAGTTACCAGGCAATGGGCCAAAGACATTATGACACAGCAACAGGTATTGATAACAGCTCTTGCACATCTCAAAGCTGGTTATCAGACGTAGCTTTAAGCTGATTTAAGCCTGCTCTAATCTGTTTCATGGGGGCGTGGTGGTGGACCAGGAAGCTAACTTGGGAGATCATCCTGACTGCATCGTACTGCCCCACAAAATGAGCCAACATTTTGGCAGTCACCTTCTGACTACCTGTATGCTGATACCAGACATTTTTCACAAGAACGACATCATCAATCTGCAACAAGACCAGGCACCTGGCCATGTTGTACCAGGATGCCTCTCTCCAGTGTGCAAGACAAATTTTATTCCTGGTGTCACCTCCCAATTTTTCCTAATACCCTTCAGATTGCTGTCCCCCAGAGAGGAGGTCATTGATTGACCACATGTTAGATATAGCTGAATTAACAGGAAATGCGAATAACTTGGCAGGAGTGATTCTGCGAGTTTCATCCACAGTGGTATTAAGCACAAATTTAAGCCAACTGATTGATTTCAGTTGGCCTGAGACTCGGTGTGAAAGATGATTCTGGCAGATTTCAGGTTTTGGTTAACTTGTTTCAGAAATCCTGGTTGTGGATAATAGGGACTGGTAGTCATGTGAGATGTACCTCTGTTGAAGCAGAGTTTCCTAAATTCTCGAGAAGCCTAGAGTATTGTTGCTCACCAACACCTTAGGTGCTCCAAATACTGAAAATATAACATTGAAAGCAATTAATTATTAAGAAAATAATTTAATTGGATAGGTAAAAAATCTGCTTACCAAGTGGCACCAGAACACACACATAAGATGTTGTAATTGGTGCACTTTCGGAGTCAGTGGCTCCTCCTTCAGGCAGAAGGGTTGAAGGGGAAGGAAGAGGGGTGAAAGAAAAGGATACATTGATGACATATGTACCATATGCACTCATGAGGAGGCTGACCTGTTAAAATTCCTTGAGTCTATGAATACCTTCTCCCAATTAAATTTCTCATGGTCCTGTTCCGAATCTCATGACACTTTCCTTGATGTTGAGTTCGTCCTCACTGAGGGCCAGCTACACACTTCCATCCACATTAGACCCACAAACAAACAACAGTACTTACATTTTGACAGTTGCCATCTTTTCCCTGTCAAACATTCCCTTCCATATAGCCTTGGCATCCAAAGCAAACATATTTTTTCAGATGCAGACTCTTTACAGCAATACACCACCATTCTCACCTCAGCCTTCACTGCATGTATTAACCCCACCAGCCTAGTTAGAAACCAGATTTCCTGGGCCATCACATCCAATCCTGGTACTGCTGATCCTTCCAAAAAACAACTTCGGAACACACCACTGGTGACTCAGTATTATCTTGGTCTGGAATGTGTTAATCAGCTGCTTCAAAAGGGCCATGACTTCCTAAAATCACGCCTCAAAATGAGATCCTTTCTGTCTGAATTTTTGCCCACCACACCTAGAACATTTTTCCATCACCCTCCCAATCTCCACAATATTCTTGTCAGACCCTATGCTCCTGCACCCATCTCCCTACCCTATGGCTGTTATTCCCATGATCATCCCTGCTGCAAGACTTGCCCTATGCATCCTCCTACCACCACCTATAGCAGCCCTGTAACTAGCAAAACATATACTATCAAAGGGAGAGCCACCTGTGAAATGATACACGTCATGTACCAGCTGTTATGTAAACACTGTACAGCCTTCTACATCAGCATGACTACCACCAAATTATCAATTAGGATGAATGGGCATAGGTAGAGTGTGTGTACTGGTAACTCGCAATATCCTGTTGCAGAGCATGCTCTACAAAATGAGACGTGACCTTGGCACCTGTTTCACCACACGTGACATGTGGATTCTTACCCCAGACACCAGTTTCTCAGAACTCTGCAGGTGGGAACCAGCGCCACAACATGTCCTTGGTTCTCACCACCCACCTGCCCTTAATTTATATTAATTTCTTCTGTCTCAGTATTTCTTCACTGTAACTACTCTTTGCTACACTCAGTTTTAGTTTTCTACATCTTTTGCTGTCTTACCCATCTATTTTTCACCCCTCACCCACCTCTTTTACGTACAATGCACTTAGCTTTTCACTCTTATTAACTCATTCATGATGTTTAAGCAGTAATCTCTGTCTGCATATTACCCAGCCTTCCACCTTTAAGCTCTCAGGTTTCCAAATCTTGTCCGATGCTGTCCCCAACAATCAGTCTTCCCTTCTCATCCCATGCGTTAAGTCTCCCCGACTCGTTGTTATGGGTGGCTTTTCACAATCTACCCCTTTCCTAGACCTCTCCAGTCCTTTTCCTTCACCCTTCTTCCTTCCCCTTCAACCTTTCTGCGTGAAGAAAGAGCCTTTGGCTCTGAAAGCTTGCCAATTACAACCATCTTTTATGTGTGTGTTCTGCCACCATTTGGTGAGTAGATTTTTTTATCTATCCGGTTAAAATACCGAAAATAGCTGCAACCCTGGTGCTGTTGGAGTTACTTGAGTGCAGCCAGACAAAATGTGTAAAGGCGTCAACCACAACCAGTACATACCCTGCTTGGTGTGAGGTAGAGGTCCCAGATAATGGATAAAAATTTTGTCCATTGGATGCCCTGCCCTACTGGAACTAAGCTCACCCATATAGGTACTGTGGTCAGGCTTAGCCTATCTTACACTCTTGACATTGCCTGACTAGCTTCCTCACATCGCTATTTGAGGTCGGGCAGATTAAATGCTCCTTAAGCTTCGTGACTTTTATAAACCACTAGATATCCCCCACATAATGAATGGTGGATGTATCCAAAAATGGGGGGAGGGGGGGGGGGGGGGAGAACAATCAACAAAACAACCTTGGGAGACATATCTTGCATTTCTATCACAGTACGTGCCATAATAGAGCATGCCCTTGTTGAGTGAGTACCATGGCACCTCCTTACTGTACCTTATTTGTTGTTTAATGGCCCTTAACTGGACATCTGCATCCTGTTTTTCTCTCAGGTTTCTGAATAGTCCCGGAATCTCCTCTAGGACTGCGGAAACACACTCCTGCTCTTCAGTACCGTGTGGGTATTCTGCAACTTCAGGTTCGTGGTAGAACATGGGGCTAAGGGCATCAGCTGTTCAGTTATCCTCACTGTTGATGTGCCTCACTTCGAATTGAAAAGCCAAAATCCTTATTGCCCATTTAGTAACCCTTCCAGTCATATGGGGCCTAGCCAAAACACAGGTCACGGCCTGGTTATCTGTTTCCAGTCAAAATGGTTCATGCTCCAGGTAAGATTTAAATTTTTCCAGCCCGAATAGGACATCCAATGCCTTCAACTCATAAACTGAGTACTTGCTCTCAGCAGGATTGGTAAGCACATCAGGAAACTCCTCTAATACTTCCATTAACACTTGAGCCTGCTCTTTGCACAAATGAGCCACATCAAAGATAGACCCTCTTTAACATTACACACTCTTTGAGGGTAGTTGTGATTTCATAACTCATATTTCTTACCACCCTGATGTCTGAACATGAATTTCATACTAACGTAATCTTAAAATACACCACATATTTTCCAAAAAAAAAAAAAAAAAAAAATCTTATATCAATAAACATTTTCCCTAAGACGGGCAACAACTCCACATTAATGGGCCAACACTGCATGTGTATCATTTTCAGAGGAGGTAATTTACAGATTTGAAGGAGCCTGTTACACCACAGGTAATAAGGCAGGGATATATTACTACATGGGTCCAGCAAATTTGAAATTGAATTGTTATTCAAAGTAGCACAAAAAAAAGGTTAACTAGATATAGAAACTGCTTTCACTCCATTACAGGCCTTAAGCAGTCCCCATATGCTCGTACCATGGGCTGCCATCTTCATGGCGTCAGCTCCACTTCACCCAGTCCCATGACACTGGAGACATTTGCACCTGACTGACTGACTGCGTCAACAACATGTCATATTATCAGTTGCCCTCAGCTTCAATGCACTTGAGCAATGGGGCATTCCCTCTTACAAGCAGCTCTGACTTATACTGACTACCATCACACTTTTCATTACTAAAATGCACATTTTGGATTATTGCCACCAGTTTGTAAAGTCAGCAACATTTCAGGTTTATTAGCCAAAAGGATATGAGGCTGGTCCTAAGGAGGCATACCATCCACAACATTATTGACTGTCTCTATTTCTGGTATATGAAAGTAAAAGGCCGACGTTGCGACCCTAATTTCTTCAATATATCACAATTGGCTCCCTATGGCCTTGGACGTCAGTAAAAATATCAGCTGGCCAGCACATTCTAAATAGTACTCAACAAATTTCCATCTAGCAAGCTTCTGCAAAACCCACTTGACGACTACTCCCCATTTGTAAAAAGCGTCTGTAATAATTCTGCTTAATTTTCCCAAAGTTAAGGGATATATAATCAAAATATGATGGAGTCGGCAACTTGCAAAGCCTCATCTTCATTCTGCAAACAAGCTATCAACCATGATAGCTCTACAATATAATCACTCATGACTATTGTCAGTTTATCAATTCAGTGCACTATTAACCAAAGCTGGTTAGGCAGTTTTTTAAATAATGTCCACCTTCCTTCATAGTTCCTACCGATCCCTCACTCCCATGCTCATAAGTAGCCTGCCTGTGAAGGGAACCTTCACCCCTACACCCCACCCCACCCCACCCCCTCCCCCTGCACTATCTTCCCAACTCAGCAAACTAGTGTCAGGCTGTAACTGACTAATTTTTCCCTGCAGTTTTTCAATGCAGCGAGTCTACTTGGCATAAGCATTCACTATACACAATGTGCTTGCTTAAATGATACAGATGTGCTTGGATCCTAAAGACCTTTGTTCAGGCAGCGGTTCAGTGCACCATGCAGTAGTAGACTTAACCATACTTCCTTCCATCCACTGGCAAGTCCCACATTGTGAGCTGGTATTGAAGCTGGTTTTTGTTTGGGTATGAAATCCCCAGCACACTTCCCCAGCCCATGGCCTACTTCACCTTTAGAACAATGTGAAACCAAAAATACATGCAGCATAAATCAAACAATGGAAAATCCAGGGTGGAATGTAACAATACTATGAAAAGCAAAGTTGCTACTCACCATATAGTGGAGATGCTGAGTTGCAGATAGGCACAACGAAAGGACTGTCACAAGCAAGCTTTCAGCCAGTACGGCCTTCATTAAAAGGCCTTTTTGATGAAGGCCTTGCTGGCCGAAACCTTATTTGTGACAGTCCTTTTGTTGTGCCTATCTGCAACTCAGCATCTCTGCTATATGGTTAGTAGCAAGTTTCCTTTCCATAATATTGATACAAGCAGATACTTAGGCAAAACAATTGTTGCCACTGTAGCATAACCACACTCTACGGGGAGTGAAATAGTAGGGAGCTTGGTGGGAGTGAAATAGTTGTGAGCCTGGTGGGTGAGTAGTAAGGTGCTGGATCAAATAAATTGACACTGTTTCAATTGGTTTAAAACATCAAAAACAACAGACAGCTTTAGCTGTCTTAATGTTCCAGGAGGACGCTTTAGAAAGGCAGTTTACACCCTATTCACTTTTGCACTCTCATAAACACTCGGAATAATGAGGGCACAAGCTATAAAACATGAAAAACAATTGTAACTATTAGCTGCTGTAAAAGCCAATAGAATAAAGAAACACAATAAATAACGAAGTACCTTCACAACAACCAGTGTATTTGAATACAATTTTAAAACAATTACAGTTAGTAGCTCGCCTTAGTTGGCAACCAAGATAAGAAAAATTTAAACAAAAAGCATTTGGCAACCAGCCGTGACAGCGTCAACTTAAATTACCTAAACAAAGAACATCGTAATTTAACTATCTGCCTTAGGTGGCCAACTAAATTTCAAATGAGTCGCCAAAACATAGCAAGCAGCTTTTGAATAGAAACCTTCAGGAAACAAGGTCTTCCATTGGGCTATTTTCTAAGATTTCAGATTATTTACAATGTCAAGACCCATAGACAGTAAGGGGCTGCCTGTAGACACCAGAAGTCTTTAAGCCCTAAAATACTACTTCAAGGAGCACACAGAATCAAACCAGAATTTAAAATACACAAAGCATATAAAATATTAAGTCTTCCGTCAACAAAACAAAAAATTATTAATACACCAAGGAGCAGTAACCAAACAGCCACCAGTGTGAGAGGTCACGAGAATCAAAATATAAATATCAGTCAACACCAAAGTAATAATAAATGTGTGCAGTACTTCTGTCAGTGCCATTGTCCTCGTGTAACTTTATATACAATGTAAACACAAATAGTGTCCAGCTCACCAGCCTACTGCATGTGTACTGACAAGGTAAACCTCTGCCATACATGTGACAGAACTTCATAAAAATTTAGCAAGCAGTAACACATTTGCTTATTAAAAGAACAGAATATTAGCACTGTGCCCACACAGGTCAGGACCACACCATATTACAGCGCAGTTGTCTCAGTAACGGGGATGGTGGAACCTTGTGGCAGAGCACAGATATTTTCCAAAATTCAACTCCGTGTCACATGATGGTTGTAAAGCAGGTACCCACCATGGTTTCCACATTGTTCCTGTATGAAATTAAGACCACCACAAGCCTCCTGACCACTAGGCAAGACAGCGAATTCAAGGATTTGGACTCCAACCCATGACCTTCTACTTACTAAGCAGGAAGCAAACAGCCACTTCCGACAGAGTAGCCGGCCTGTTAATGGTCTACACTTTTGCTTCAGTACTCCGATTGGGCTGCACTGCTGAAGCCAAGCCAATCACTCAGGTGTTACACAGAGCAGTCAGTAAAATGTCACCCACAAGTCACAGTAATGCAGTGGACCCTCAACCAGACTCCTTTATCCTCGCAAAGCACTGTGTCACTGCCCTCCTAGTGATACGCCTGAACCACCGTTACCAGGTAATGGGCCAAATATGTTATGCTAGAGGGGCAGATATTGATAAAGGCTTTGGCACAAATCAGTACTATTATTTTCAAATAATGCCTGATTTTCACAACAACCTTCATAAGAGGGTGAATGTATTGTGAGGCTTTTGTTAGTAAGCTTAATTTTTCAAACAGTTGCCTATCTGAATTTTGAGGATGGACACCAGATATGACCTCTTCAACTCTGTTTCTGTGCAATGAATACCTTGTCTCTGTGTGGAACTCCCCCCAAGAAAATTATCCCATATGACATCAAACAATGGAAGTATGCGTGATAAGCTAATTTTCTGATGCTTTCAGCACCAAAATCAGCAGTTATAAGTGCAGCAAATGTTGCCAAACTGAAGCTTTCGAGAAGATGTACAGTATGTATTTCCAGTTCAAGAGCCAATCAGTGGGTGCACCCTGGAATTTTAAGTAATAAGTTCCATATATTTCCTTTCCCCAGTGGTGTATTGTTGTTAATGATGATATACCCTGTCTTGTCCAGAATTAGGATATTGTTACCAGCCCCCTTCGTGTTGTACCCAAATAAGGACACACTAGGAATTGGCACCAGGCTTCACACTATTTTTTAATTACATATCGAGTGTCACCCAGACCATTACAAACATTATACTGAACTTAACATGCACACTTCAGTCAGTAATTTTATAATATATTACATGGGAACAAAATAGGTCCTCTGTTAATGACTTCACTGAATTGTGGTGTTGTGGAAAAATGGCAAGAGGGGGAGGGGAAAGGAGGCAGTATAGCTCATCCACCCTTATGACATGCATAGTGCATTTCTTGCAGTCAAACTGTATAAAAGCAAAAATGTGAATTACACTTCAGTTATTAACCTGTTGGGGGAAGTAAAATCGGTTCTTGACTTATTGGTTCTTGACTTATTTTTTCATACATACATGTAAGTTTGTTAGACTACTTATAACATTGATTTGAAACATTGGAAGCTTTTCTAAAATGTGAAGCATTTGTAACAATTTTGGAAACACTAATAAATGCTGAATGGGAATGTGTCTGCGAAGTAAGCAGGGAATACCAGATCACTATGGTGGTCAGAGTTAGACTGATCTGTAGACCGTTAAAAAAGGGAAATAGTTACAGAGTCTCAAAATTTATTGTCTGTTTTTTATTATATTGACATCTGATATCCTTTTTTAAATATTGGCATTATTTCAATGTTGTATGTTCACAGGAAGGGATCATACACTGAAATACCATTTGGCTCTTGTTAACAGGGGCCAGTGGGGACCTTGGTCACCATTGTGGATGTGTGGACCAGCACTAAAGGGTTCTACCATAGGCATGGTTGGATATGGGCGTATTGGGCGTGCTACTGCTCGACGTTTAGTGGCGTTTGGTGTCGGTCGCACACACTACTGGGGCCGATCTGACCATGGAGATCCTGACAATATTGGTGCAAAATTCTGCCCGGAGCTAACAAATCTTCTGGCTGAAAGTGACTTTGTGGTTGTCACATGTGCCCTAACTACAGATACTCATGAAATGTTTGATGAGAAAGCTTTTGCAGTCATGAAACCTTCTGCAGTCTTTATCAATACAAGTCGTGGTGGTAAGCTTAAACACATGTTCCCTTAGCATCGTGCCCTAGAGATAAATTATCTGCTGCAAACTGATTCATTCAAAGTGTTCTGTAGATCCTATCAAGAAACCAAATCTTCAGGTTTGTGGACTGAACCAGCATAGTTACAAATTTCCAGTGGTGTGATGAATTTTGTAGTTTACGTATGGTGTTTTTGAAATTGACATCTTTTGGGAATGCACACAGTATCTGCACAAGTGAATCAAAGCAGTTGTAAAAAATTTTTTCCTCAAGTGCCAATACTGACTTTGTGGGATGGCATGTTATTATTATTTGGTAATCTACATAAATTAGTATGCTATGAGCCTCCAATAACTAACTATAGTAATAAAAGTTGGTGCCATTTGGAACATATCATGTCGACTGTTCAGTGTTTTATTGGTGCCACCCTCAGCGCCCCCAAGTTATGACACTATAAATGCCAGGAGCAAGTGGCGTGTTGTCTGTGTGAGCAGTTGGTTAATCGATTAGTAGCAGTAATTGTACTTATATTTAAATGCTTTATGCAGAATGAGGCGTGATCAAAAATGTTTTGAACGTTATTTTTCTTCTACTCATTGTGATGTGATGTTAAGTCCCATAGTGCTCAGAGCCATTTGAACCATTTGTGATGTGATGTATTACAACAGCCTTCATTTACTTTCATGTTCCTTGTTACAAATATATACAACATTTAAAGATGACCAGCATTATAATGCCCATTCACTTACGAATTTTACTTTCATTGACATTTATACCACAGCAGCTAATCTGTGACAGTCACAAATGTCCATGAATTGTCAGCACTGGGAAACAAACAAGGAAAGCCCTATCGTGTCCCCTCACCCAGAAATGACAAGTTTATCTGCCACTGCATCCAGCTTTGCCCCTGGGGTGACCAGCCAACTTTTTGCGCGCAAATTATAATTACTCCAGTATATTTCTGATGGAAATGTGTATTTGGAACCAGCAAAGAATAAATTTTTACCACCCGTAACTGTTGGCTATATAAACTCCATTGCTGCCAAATAAAATTATTATGCAGTTGCAGACAATGATCAGCCATGTCTGATATTAAAATCCTCCATTATAATGAATAAGAATTTAAAATTGCCACATGCCCATTTGGCAACAGTCAGATTTTAAGGGATATGTTCATGGGAGTCGAGTGCTGGCATGAGCTGTTTTGACAACAATCAGATTTTTAATGGTTTATTCATGGGAGTTGAGTCTTGGAGCTGACTGGAATAATCATTGTTGTAGCATGGCCAACAGTGGGATTCACCACTGACAAAATTTCACAGAATGACTGCCACCATGTTTGTTAGTGTAGAAAATAGCATAATGTGCTGTTCTTCAATTTTCAATGCACTAAAAGAAAGAATACTGTTGTGTACATGTCTAATTGAGTAAAGTCCACCTTAACCCTGTTGAATTTAGGTTCACCTGTCATGTGTTCTCCTACAATTTACAAAATTATGAAAATCTATCCTGGATTTTCCATTGTTTGTTCTTACAATGTACATGTCGTTTGACAGGTGTGTATTGTGGATGCAGAAATGGAAGGAACTCATTACCAATTTGATCATTTTAAGTGACTATCAAAAAAGATTCTGGGATCAGTATATTTTTTTAGTGATGGCGAATGAACCATTTCCTTTGATGTACTGACACTGCATGTCACTTGTTCGTTGTTGCCCAGAGTGGTGCAGTTTGGTGTCCATACCTGGAGCCCCACGTTGTGCCAAACCTTGTTTCTTGGTTTTGCACCACTTAACAGCATTGTAAAGGCTGTATAGTCTTTGTGTTAAAAGTAGCATCCTTGTGAAGTCGTAAATAACTAATGTGTACTGTAATACAGTAGTACTGTATAAGCACTTTCCCTGATTATACAGTGAATTATTAATTACTAGTAAGTCTTAAAATTTACATTCCGTTTCTGCATTATGTATGTTTCTCTTTATACAAAAAATTAGCATATTAAAGTGTACTGAGTGCATCAGGACTGAGTTACTTGTACAGTTCGGGCAGATTTCCAAATTATACACATTCCACTTTGATCAAGTTTTACTATATATAATTTCTGGTCAACGGACGATCAGGGATTCCTCTATAAATACTGGTGGTATATTGACACTAACTTTGTTTATCTTGAAAAACATGTTAACATGTTTTCTGTGTTGCCAGATTTATACACAGTGACAGTTGAATTACCTTTGTCAGTTTCAACTACTACAACATTGTGAGCCATTAATTTATTTGTCGCTTGATTAGCAAATTCTATCCTATCAGTTCCACTATGTTTGTCTAACTTTTGGTTATTAATTTGTTTGTTTATATTTGGAATGTAACCTGTCATAATGTTATGGTCAGCAATGTTAATGTTTGCTATATCGATTGCTGTTTTAAATTTGAGCTACTAAAAATGGAGTGGTAGAAAAATTAAATTTTATCTAAAAATTGTGTTTTAAACCTTATGTAACAAATCTGTCTCCCCATCCTTAATGTGTTGTGTCAGGTTGTTTACTTTGTCATAAAATTTATGTTCAGATATGATTTGTTCATGAATTTTGTTATAAATACAATTGCAAGAAAGAGCAGCTAGTTTCTTGCCATCTCATTTTTGAAGTTTCCTCATTAATGAAATCATTAGTCAAATCAAACACCCATTGAAAAACACACCCACTAAATGTCTGTGCAAAATTAAGAATGCAGTACATACTTGTTCTTTAAGAAAGCATTAAGTTTGTTTCTTGTGAAGTTCTTCACTGACCACAGTTTTTCACATTTTGACGTCATAGATTTTCCTGTTTGAGTAATGTCTTATCTTGGTGTTGATTTTATATTATTTATTTATAAATAATATATTTTGACATTTTTTATGATATATTTGTGTAGCACATGATATTAACAAAAATTTGTAGGTATTAAATATTTGCTCTGTATGTATAATGTGGTACAACAGGTGCTGGGAAATGGTCTCTGACTGAAACCAGTTGTTCAATTAAAAATAAATTATACAGCAGCTTAACATGTTAGTTAGTTAGTTAGTTGGTTGGTTGGTTGCGTGTTCCATTGATCAGTCGCACAGTACGGTAGCCGTTATGATGTAGAATGTGTAAAGTGCACAAGAAATGCACATATGAAACTAGATTTTTTAATATATATACAATACAGAGTTAAAGATTAATATTTCTGTTATTTACCCCATTCCCTTCAATGGCACAAAATGCATATACTATATTTATAGATGTATTTATTCCTCTTCAAGAATTCATCTATGGTATAGAAGGAGTTGTCAAGGAGATATGATTTCAGGTTATTTTTGAAGCTATTACTGCTGTCTGTCAGACATTTTATTTCATCTGATAATTTGTCGAAAATTTTTATAGCACCATCCTTACACTATCCTTTACTCAACCTATCTTTGGCACAGAAAGGGGTAAACCTTTCTGTGCCAAAGATAGGTTGAGTAAAGGATAGTGTAAGTCTTTCTTTTTTCTAGTATTATAATCATGAATGTCACTGTTGTTTTTAAAATGATCCATGTTGTCGAGAACAAATTTCATGGCCAAGCGGTTAAAGGCGCTACAGTCTGGAACCGCGCGACCGCTACGGTCGCAGGTTCGAATCCTGCCTCGGGCATGGATGTGTGTGATGTCCTTAGGTTAGTTAGGTTTAAGTAGTTCTAAGTTCTAGGGGACTGATGACCTTAGAATTTAAGTCTCATAGTGCTCAGAGCCATTTGAACCATTTTTGAACAAATTTCATTAGCGAGTAAATGTACTGTGGGGCTGTTGTAAGAATGCTCAATCTTTTAAAATGATGCCTACAAGATGTGCGACTATGAACCCCACACATTATTCTAACCACTTTCTTTTGAGCAGTGAATACTTTTCGTCTAAATGTTGAGTTACCCCAAAATATTATAATTTGAGAACTGACCCTTTCTAGTGTGCTACTGGAAACCGTAATGATTGACGTAATCCAGGACCTAGATTTAGTAATCCACATAAATGTATTCTGGTCAGTTTCTTCGGAAAGCACATTTCAGACTTAGTCGCAAGTCTGCATAAAAAGTCATCCTCCAGTTAACTTAGCCTAATCTTATTAAGAGTGGATCTAGCTGCTTTATGAAGCTTGAGGTATTTCCACCTATGGGCCTCTGAACTGTTAGTAGGACAAGTTTGCATGTTTCCTGATTCACCGTTGTTTAACACATCAAACTGAAGGCCTGGGACTTCACATTTTTTTCATGTAGAGCCACTCCTTTTTATCTTCTTAGTGCTTCTGTAGTAGTATGATACTGGCATGTACCAGTCAAGACAATCTGTCCATTTCAGTGATTTTCAAGCCATGTTCTGGCACGCACAATATACCAGCTGACAGCCCATGTTCCATTTCATTTTCCTGCATGAATGTTAGAATTTCTTAATTTTTATTGATGATATTTTGCTGGAAGATAAAAAAGTGTGTTCTTTAATACCATGGCTTTGTCCAAACTCTTTTTTTTAATGGCTGATGTTCAAGGGGAACATACACCTAATGTATCACTGAGTTGTTCATTTTTCGCATATTGTAGTACACCCTTGGATGTAGGAAATGCCACTGTAGTGTGATGCACTTCTCACGCGTCTTTGATAAATAGAGTTCCAAAGTTTTACGAGTGTGTTATTGTTCTTTCCCTAAGAAGTGATTCGTAGTAGTGACACAAGTTTTTGGTGGAAAATAAGGCAAGAAAGAGGAAAGAAAAAGGAGACACTAAATTCAAATACAGTACAGGTATAATTTTTGACTGATGCCGTAGCTGGTTGTACCAATGTTGCTGAACAACAGTTAGCATTTTCATATGGAATTCAACACACTCACAAAACTTTGATCCTCAATTACTTTAAAAGCTCGAAAAGCACATCATACCAGAGCAGCATTTGCTACAACTAAGTATGTACTAGAAATGTGCAAAATTGGTGACCCTTGCATATATGCTTCCCTTAGTAGCTTGCAATCTTAAGCCCCTTTACTGTAGGTCTACTTCAGAACTTTTTGGGTTGTCTGGATGCTTTTGTACACAGTCCCAGAAACATTAAAGCTATTGGAGGTAGCTCAACTAAAGCTACTGAATTTGCAGCATCTCATGAAACTTTGGATTTGGAATCTTTGACTGTAATCCAGTGTACTGGTCTAGCCCTAACATTACTACTGCAAACTGGTACTTGCAGTTATGCTAAATCTTCTTGCACAACTGCTAAGTCAGCACAGAGTTTCAAGACAAGCTGCTCTATCTTTAGTATTGTGTTGTGGTATATTGACTATCACTGAATCTCCAGAACTGGCCAGCACCATTTCTCATGTGAGTTGTATTACAATAGCCTACATGAAACAATGCTGACTTTCCTCACTCTTGTTTTGCAAATCAAACTGCCTTTTCTTGGTGCTAGTTACTTTATTTATCCCATACGTGTTTCGCCTTCTCCTGTTCTAAGGCATTATTAGTGGCATCTATAACGATACAGTTTTGTTAGTGATAGAATATCAAACAGTTCACTTCATGAATTTTTGTAAAAAAAAAAAAGTAATTACTTACAATTTGCTGATCTGCTTTTTCTCACATCTGGTCTGGAGGTAGCACTACCACTTTTATCACTACCATATATTCATATCTTCGTGTTCTCGCCATCCACATGCTGTTCACTAGTGAGAAACACGGTGAACAGTGTATGGATGGCGAGCACGCAAAGATATGAATATATTACAGTGATAAAAGTGGGAGTGCGACCTCCAGACCAAATGTGAGGAAACACAGATCAGCAAATCGTAAGTAATTACTTTTTTTACAAAAGTCATGAAGTGAACTGTTTGATATTCTATCACTAACAAAACTGTATCGTTATAGATGCCACTAATAATGCCTTAGAACAGGAGAAGGCGAAACACGTATGGGATAAATAAAGTAACTAGCAGCAGGAAAAGGCAGTTTGATTTGCAAAACAAATATTTATAAGCTTGCTGCGGAGGATGGCCACATAAGCAAACTTGTTTCCTCACTCTGATTGCCATTATAATCATTTTGTGGCAGTTTAATCATTTGTCCACTTTGATAGCAAAGCTTTACTTAAGGTATTTGGTTAAAACCATTGTTCACTGAAAGATGACAGTTGAGGGATTTCTAAATCTGACTTCTTGATAAAGTAGTTATTAAATGAGAATTATTTAGGAACAATCAAACTATGTAATTTAAAAGTGACATGTAAGTTTAAGACTTTGCTTAATGAGACATTTGTTTACAAGAGAAAATGAAAATTATTGGTGAAATATTATGTTCACATTATTTGTAAGCCAATTTGTTTGATCTAAAATTTTGATTAATCAAGTTTGTATAGTAGATGAAAACATTTAATGCTACAAAATGGAACGGTTCTAGGCGCTACAGTCTGGAACCGCGTGGCCGCCACAGTTGCAGGTTCAAATCCTGCCTCGGGCATGGATGTGTGTGATGTCCTTAGGTTAGTTAGGTTTAAGTAGTTCTAAGTTCTAGGGGACTGATGACCTCAGAAGTCAAGTCTCATAGTGCTCAGAGCCTTTTGAACCATTTTTTGCTACAGAAATGTAGGTTAGTTTAGTTCACATCCAGTATACAATTGACATAAATTGACATAATTTTGTTCAACTAATAGTCTTCTGAACATTGAAGTTAAACAAAACTATTAATTGTGTAAATATATTAAGGTTTTGTGAAAATTAAATATTAGCTTTGTTGAACCAGTATACATATGTGGTGGCTGTTCATTCAGACATGTCCAAAAGAACAGGCACTATTTTGATTCTGTAGCCACTGTGACTCAAGTCACAAAGGAATTAAGACATTAGCTGCCAGTGAGCACTGATGTATATCAATGGGATAAGTTAAAAATTTGTATCTGACCTGGATTCAAACCTGGGTCGCCTGCTTACTGACTCTCCCGCTTATTATGCAGATGCTCTGACTGCAGCACCATCCAGGCACAGTAGTCACCACAAATGTACAGACTACCCTTCAGTGCAGATGCACACCAAGCTTGAACTCTTCCGGGGATCGCCAAGATGTTGCGAGTAATGACACTACTGAGCAGGGGCACTCCATCAGAAGTGTGTGGTTTAAGTTGAGGATCTGGATCTGACAGGAGGAATGCCAGGGTAATCTGTGTAGTTGTGCTGACCACTGTGTCTGGATGGCATAGTGGTCAGTGCAATTGACTGGTAAGCTGGAGACCTGGGTTCAAATCCCAGCCCAACATAAATTTTTAGCTTGACCCATTATTTTAAATCAATGACCACTGGCAGATAATGTCTTTAATTCCCTCTGCGGCCTGTTGAACTAGGTTGTTGGGATGTAGTTTCTCATCATAACACACATTATCTTGTGGGTACAGGCATGCTATTATTGCTATTGATGTAGATGTGATAAAGTTAAACTTCTCTAACTATGAAATTGTTAACTATTAATTTAATTAATGTAATGTGTAATTCTATAATAAGACATTTCGTGATCACAGCAATCACATATTCAATACTTCCTAATCTCTTCATGCACTTCCATCAAATGTGCGGGTGCGCGCGCGCATGTGCACGCATAACACGCTGGGTGCATCGTGTTTTATGCACAATAGAGGAAGACAGCACTTACCGGCATTGCTGGTTTACACTGTCTCTGCCTCACTCCAAGTACTCCAATAGTTCTCCTTGCAACAGGAATTTCTGCTCCACCTGAGGATGCTGTTTCGTTTTCTGACTCTTCTCTCCAAAACTGATACACAAAGTGTTGTCACTCTACCTTTTTAAAGTAATACTCATTGTTTCATTTAGGTCATTCATAATCAGCACTACAGTGGCAAAATTGTGGTTACTATGCAAGCACAAATATAAAAATGAATTTTAAATGCTTAACCCACTTCCCGAAGTGCATGTTACTGGCAGAATTGGCGAAATGACACTTTGGCTGGTGTCATGTAGTACACTTAGCCTTGCTCCACCAGTATCCTTGTTACATGAACACACTTCCATGAGAAGAGAAAAACTCAAAATTTAGTTAGTTTCTCATCTTTTAAGTGTGTCTTTAAACCATCCATTACTCATATGCAGGTGAGTGGTTGTCAATCCTCAATGTTTGTTCAGTTTAAGATCTTCTTGAATTTATTTGTCCACACTATCACGTATGATGTTCCAGTATTTGACTTGTGGTATTATTTTAATGTATATTGTTCAATGGTGCATTTATGACTTTCATCATAGTTGATTTTGAGAGAAAACACACTCAATAGATTCTTTCAAATGTTGTTCATCATTCTTGATGTTGTATTTTTGTAGACTTATCTTCTCCTCCTCCAGTATAAGACAGAGAGCATGTACACAGAATAGACGTAACAAAATGGTCATGATTTAATATTGTAGTGCTCAAATATTTGTATTTTAAGTGTGTTATACTTAATAAGTGCCCAATGCACGATGAAGTTACTACAGATCAATTAATGGAGCTAGTATTACTCGCTTGTGGGCAACTTGTGCACCAGTTATATTGTAACGTTACTATATTTCTGCATCAGTGGGAAAATGTCAAGAAAAGCATATTATATTAACTTAAAATGTAACCAAGAACTCACTGGCCGCTATGGCCAACCCGTTCTAGGCGATTCAGTCTGGAACCGTGCGACCACTACGGTCGCAGGTTCGAATCCTGCCTCAGGCTTAGATGTGTGTGATGTCCTTAGGTTAATTAGGTTTAAGTAGTTCTAAGTTCTAGGGGACTGATGACCTCAGATGTTGAGTTCCATAGTGCTCAGAGCCAATTGACTAAACAAAAACTGTTGAAAAATGTAGTCCCTCATTGTGCTTGTGTTGTTCGTACGTAGGCAATAATATGTTTGGAGATAAAAGTTCAGTCATATGCATTGCCTAAGCAGGCTGTTAATATTGAAAATAGATAATTTCGTTACTTGCAGTTTGGATTTTTGCTTAATATTTGGAGTGTTGCCTAATTTTGCTTCTAACAGCAGAATTTATCTGCTTTAACCATTTTACTTATACTATTTGTTTATCATTATCTAAAACTCAAACAAATGCAAGTTCCATGTAATAGTTGTAGAACATACTTTCTTTCATTTGCATGTACCGTTATAGTCATTTTTTGTTACTGTCATCAGATGTTTTGTAATGCCTACAACACCATTTGAAACAAAAGTTAAACTGACAGTCATAATACACCCTGCATCTCTATGCACTATTAATCGTAGTAATATTTTATAGGCTAATGATACAATCTTTGGAAAATGAAACATGTTCAGTGTGTAACGAATACACAAAAACATCTGTTCATTGTTGATATTTGAGAGTAGTGTAGAAGGTCAATGGAAAAAAATTGCTGCCAAGGAATGAAGGAGATTGTGATTTTCTACGGTTATCACAGTATGATGTCTGGATCTTTGTTTTAATGTTGGTTTGCTTTCCTTTTTTACATACATTTCTAATTTGAATGCTATACTGTTGCAGGTGTGGTGAAGCAAGATGCACTTATCAAAGCACTGGAGACCAAACAAATCTGGGCTGCCGGTCTTGATGTTACTACCCCAGAGCCATTGTCTCCAGACCATCCTTTGCTGAGTCTCAGGAACTGTGGTATGTTACCAATTTAGTAAGATACTTCTTGGGAAATTGGCTTCCAATTTCTGCTTTCTACCATGACTGCTTCAGTAAACTTGCACAAGAGCAAGAAACTGACCAAAATTGGGGACCATTAACTATGTTTTGCAGAAATGTAGCCAAATTACCTCCAAAGTTGTATAACATACTAGCTGAGAAACCCAGTGTTGCCTGGGTATGTATTTATTGCAATATTCTATTAGTCCATCTCCTCTTTCTCCTTTCTCTGTCCATGCCCTCTTCCTCTTCTCACTGTCCATCTCCTCCTCTTCCCTTTCTGTGTCCATTTCCTGTTTCCTCTCTGTCTGATCACACCCTCCTCCCCCATATCTCAGCCCCTCTCTTCCTCCCTTTACCTCTGTCTGTCTTCTCCTCCTTCCTTTCTCTGTCCATCTCCACCTCTTTCCTTTCTCTGTTCATCTCCTCCTCCTCCTATCTGTGCCTATCTCCTCCATTCTCTCACTGTTCTTCTCCTTGTCCTCCCTTCTCTCTCTGCATTATCACACTCACCCCAGTAGGGGACAGTGGTTCTTACCCCTACAGTATTTGTTTCCAGCTTGAACTGATATGTGTACCAAATTCAACTGAAATTGTTCCAGAGATTTAGGATTAACTTTATACGGGTGGCTTTGTTCACATATCAGGGTGTGTTCATGCTCTGGGAAAAACCTGGGAATTCTTTTACCTGGGAGTTTTTTAGAATCCTGGGTTTTTTTTGTTGTTTGAGTCTCAGTTAAATTTTTGTAATTTTGACTAGGAAGAACTGATAGTCTAACAAGGAATTTTACTGTATCCCACCACTGCAGAATAATACTGCAGCAATAAAATGTAAACGAGAGAATAAAACCAAAATAAAGTTTAAGTTGCAAAGTAAATGCGCCATTTACAACAACAAAACACAATGCACACACAAGCACCTGCCAAAAGCAAAATGTGTCAAAGGCTGTAGGATGAAGAGTGTGGAATACTTCATTAACAGCAAACTGCTTCCAATGAGCATGAAGTCATAACGATTTACATGAAGTTCGTTTTGAGCAGTTGCCAGCAGGCACATGCGCAGTTGAGTTGTGTATGAGCAATACCTTCTGCTCTGGCCACTTGAAGTGTGGCTGCAGCAGTAGCAAGAAGCAGTCATGCTACCCAGGAAAAGTTTTCGGGTGCACCCAAGCTGCCAGATTTGCGCAGGTGCAGAGGAGTCTGGGCTGTAGTGGGGAGAGGGATAGTGACTAGTGTTTGTGTTTAGTGATTTTGCTGCTTCCTCTTCATTTACACTTCACGCATCAAATGAAAACAAAATGGATTTCTGTGCCTGGGAGCTATCAAGTGAGTTAAAATACATTCACGTAATTACAGAAGGCTAAAATATGTTTTAGTTTCAGTGTTCTGGTTTTATTTTATTTCCACGTTTTTGGCAGCCAACAACAATGAAATTATTTTTGTCGGTTTGTTAAACAAATGTGGATTTTATTGATCTTTTCTGCAGATGCAGAAATGAAGTGTTTCATTCCACACTATTGACTAGCTTCAACTGTTCACTGAATTTCAGCTGCACATTTTCATCTTCTGGCACATATGGCATTATGCCATAATAAAGAACCAAACATGAGACAATACAGTACTGGCACTCTAAGAAAAGTTGCATCTCGAAAAGTGCACAGGAAAGCTTAATATCAGGTTAGGGCCTACTTTCTTGTAAATCTGTATGTATGAATGTGTCCTTTTAAGCCAAATTATGCATTTTAGTATAGTTTATGAAATTTGTATGTTCGTGGGGTATCTTCTGATGTCCTATTTCTTTTATTACGTCATGTAAGATCTCTTAATGCTATATGTGTACAAACGTATGAGATTCCTACGTCGTCCCAGCTGCCGATGCGCAGTAACACCTGTTTTCTGGTGCTCTCTGGCAGCTGCTGAAATGAACCCATGTCTAAGAGGTTGTGGAAAAATATTGTAAATGCTTTGTTTGAAACTTCATTTTCAAAGGAAATTTCCTTTTACGCAAGGTGAACTATGTTACGTGTGAGAATGTGCAATGAACATCTTAAATCACAGAGATTTGGCTGTCATTTTAAAGTAACACTTAGAGTACCAGCTACTTAGAATAATGTCGAGCCCAGAAGACCAGACATTGTCATTGTTTAAAAATTTATTGGCACATTTGTGTGATGTATGTTAAAGTGTAACACACGCTAAAAAGACCAATATTAAATGTGTAAGCTCAGCTTTTCTTGTAGCTTATTAATCTTAAAGATCAATATTATATGTGGAAGCTTAACTTTTCTTGTAGCCGCACTGTGTACGTTAATTTAAACCATTAACTTTTCCTAGTTGTGTGTGCACGCTGCTTAACAGTGATGTTGCTGTTGGCTGACTACATCATGTGTTGTGCTGGCAAGATCACATGACATGAGCTATGATTGGCTTACAAAAGCACTTTGCAATCTCTGTTTCAGTGCTTTGGAAAACTAAAATGCTGTGTTTGATGGAATTTGAATTCACACTTTCGTAATCAGAAAACATGCAGCGTATCGTAATACGAAAATATGAAGCATACATGTTGCTACAACTCAAAGATCTATCCCAAACGTGTTTCTTTTCTCTCTCTCTCTCTCTCTCTCTCTCTCTCTCTCTTTCTCTCCCCTCCCCTCCCCTCCCCTCCCCTCCCCCCCCCCTCTCTCTCTCCCTTTGCCGTGTTTCGTTTTCCAAAGCTCTGGGAAACATTGGAAAATAAAACCTTTACCATTCAGAGGATTTATATTTTCACAGCTCCAATGGAAAGTACACTGTCACTTATCATGGAAAAAGTGCATTTTCACTTTGGAAGAAGTCTATTTTCACGTGGGGGGAACAGTGTGGTTTTAACCGGGAAATCGGGGAAATTTTTTCCTTGTCCACTTGTACACACTGAATACATACATCAAATATGTTTCACACAGATTTATCACATTTCACACATGTTTTTTTACATATAAAGGGTGATTTTTTTCCACTGTGTACAAACTCTAGGGATTGATTGATGAGTGGATACGGAACAAGAAAGTTCTAATGAACATACGTCCAGAAATGCGGGATGTCCATGCTGGAAAAGATTTACTCAACCAAACTTTGTTATAGAGACTGCGGTCTAATATGCACTGTACCGTATAGCCACAGTTACAGCGTGCATGATTTCCTCCTAGAGGGTGGTACTGTTTCTCATATGTCATGCCATAGCACCCTCTTCTGAATGTAATACAGCATTCTATACAGTGGTTCTGTATGAAAATCAAGAGCTTAGACATGGAGTTTACTTACAGAAAGGCAACAGGCGGCGGGCAACAAGGTTGTATCAGGAGACCTGATCTAATCTGACCTAATTCTAGCCTGCCGGCAACAACTACAGCATTCAATGTTTGCAACAGTGTTTCACTATTTGCCTAAGACAGGGTCGTTTCGGGAAGCAGGAAGTCATGAAGGACATTGTTGAACACCAGACTTGGAAGAAAAATTGATTAATACTGTGGAAGGCAACTACCATGTCAGTACCTGGTAGTTGGCCCGCCAGTAAAGGGTAAACCAGATAACCGTGTGTAACAATCTCCATGACGATTGTTACTACCCTTATCAGTTACAGCATGTACAGGGCTTATTAGTGACAGACTGCCCACATCGGGAGCAGTTTTGTTACTGGTTTCTTCACCAGGCAACCGTGATCCTGGGATTTATGTCATCCATCCTATTCATAGATTAGGCCACCTTTATGCACAGTGGTATCTCAGCTTCCATAAGTTATCTGTGGGACAGTATGCAGAACAGTATGGTGACAGCGAATCATCAGCATTGGTGCAGCTGGAATGTGTGGGCTGGGATAATTGGTGACCTTATCTTGGGACCAAAGTTCCTTCCACGTCACCTAACAGGCTGGAAATATTGTTGTTTCTTGCAGCTGAGTTTGCCTCCCCTTCTGGAAGAAGTGCCATTCATGAGTTGAAGGGTTATGTAACTGCTACATGATGGTGCTCCAGCCCACTTTGCCGTTAATGTCTGGACACATCTCAGTCATGTAATTTTTATAATTTGTATGGGTTACTTTTTCATGATCTCTACATCTACATCTACATCTACATCCATTCTCCGCAAGCCACCTGACGATGTGTGGCGGAGGGTACCCTGAGTACCTCTATCAGTTTTCCCTTCTATTCCAGTCTCGTATTGTTCGTGGAAAGGAGGATTGTCGGTATGCTTCTCTGTGGGCTCTAATCTCTCCTCTGATTTTATCCTCATGGTCTATTCGCGAGATCTACGTAGGAGGGAGCAATATACTGCTTGACTCCTCAGTGAAGGTATGTTCTCGAAACTTCAACAAAAGCCTGTACCGAGCTACTGAGCGTCTCTCCTGCAGAGTCTTCCACTGGAGTTTATCTATCATCTCCGTAACGCTTTCGCGATTACTAAATGATCCTGTAACAAAGCGCGCTGCTCTCCGTTGGATCTTCTCTATCTCTTCTATCAACCCTATCTGGTACGGATCCCACACTGCCGAGCAGCATTCAAGCAGTGGGCGAACAAGCGTACTGTAACCTACTTCCTTTGTTTTCAGATTGCATTTCCCTAGGATTCTTCCAATGAATCTGTCTGGCATCTGCTTTACCGACGATCAACTTTATATGATCATTCCATTTTAAATCACTCCTAATGCGTACTCCGAGATAATTTATGGAATTAACTGCTTCCAGTTGCTGACCTGCTATTTTTTAGCTAAATGATAAGGGATCTATCTATGTATTCGCAGCACATTACACTTGTCTACATTGAGATTCAGTTGCCATTCCCTGCACCATGCGTCAATTCGCTGCAGATCCTCCTGCATTTCATTACAATTTTCCATTGTTACATCATCTCGATACACCACAGCATCATCCACAAAAAGCCCCAGTGAACTTCCGATGTCATCGACAAGGTCATTTATGTATATTGTGAATAGCAACGGTCCCATGACACTCCCCTGCGGCACACCTGAAATCACTCTTACTTCGGAAGACTTCTCTCCATTGAGAATGACATGCTGCGTTCTGTTATCTAGGAACTCTTCAGTCCAATCACACAATTGGACTGATAGTCCATATGCTCCTACTTTGTTCATTAAACGACTGTGGGGAACTGTATCGAACGCCTTGCGGAAGTCAAGAAACACGGCATCTACCTGTGAACCCGTGTCTGTGGCCCTCTGAGTCTCGTGGTCCACCAGGGGCTTTACACTCAGAAATGTCCATTGATCTTTGGTTTAACCTTGAAAACAAGGTACTAACTCACAAGTATAAGTATCAACAAAATCATGATAATGTCTGCAACTGGTCCTGTTGTGTAGTGTTGGGTTGTAACTGAATGTTACTATTACTTCAGCCCAAACATCCACGGTAGCAGAAAACTTAATTCCTACTGTGTTCCAACAGAGCAGGTGGTAGTTTGCATGCTAGTGCTGCTATTACACTTGCTTGATGGGGCATCACTAGATCAAATATGTGGCAACACAATAAGAAATAACCAATAATATTTGTTGACAATTATGGTACAAAACTTTGCTTAACTTTAGTAACAGGTGGATGCATTTCACTTGATATCCTAAATGTATTACAATGAAATTGAAATAACTTTGCTGTCTCTTGGCAGTGAGCAATATTGTTACTGTGTCTATAAGTAATTATTCAGACACTTGTGAGATCTTAGTTTATCCTGGTATATGCATTGTTCAAACAACTTAGGGGAATGCCACCGGGCGACACACTGTAAACATTAGTGTTTACATAGAGTTTCTTTGAAAACTGAGGCACGATATGGTCAACGACAACACCTAGCTGCATTCCCGCAAGTTATTGCACATGCAGACGCTCTTTGTCTGTCCTAGTTCTCTGTAATTAGCAACTGCTAAGTTGGATCTGTCTTCTTCTGATCGGAACCCATGAAACTGTGCTCCATAGCACAATACAGGAAGTGATGACACAGTAGGAGCTGCTGAGAAGCAGTCACTGAACTGAGAGGGTGTCTGTGGAGTGTTGTCTGTTCTTCCTGTCAGCTGACAGATTTCCATCTGTGTCAGTGCTAGACAGAAGCAAAGTAGGCCCTGCTGACAGCACTGACTTTGATTGCTGGCAACACTATTGGCAGAAGAATATAGCTCTCTGGCAGACATGGTGTGGAAACATAAAATGGATCCGATTAACAAGCACCACCTGGAGGCTGCTGCTTGGAACGGAGAGGTGCCAGGTTAGTGGTTGTGCCTACGTGGGTGTGGTATCTCATGTTGTTGTTTATCCCCTTTAGCCACATACACATCTGTCATGTGAGGTGGGGAGGGGGGGGGGTGTAAGCTGATGAACCCAACTGGCTTCATTAGGGTCTTGCTTCCGTGCTTGTTGACATCTATTCACCTACAGCTGGTTAAGCATGTGCCATTTTAAGGTCCAGATGCTGCGCTTAGTTATGGGGTGCCGTGTACACTTCTATCAGCTCCTCGCTGGCTGGCTGAAGCTGGACCCTGCTGCTGGAGGCACTGGTGGGGACAGCTGCTGGCTGCTTCAGAATGTCCCTCAGACAGTGGTTGCATACAGGTCTTCTAATTCTGTAAAAGAAACCAGCCTAGGTGTTCTGCCAATGTGCATGTGAGCACAGAGCAGCCTGATTTGATTCTTGTGGTATGTTACAACTCTATACCATTTATTTTAAACATCATGTTGCCAGCCTGCTGTGTGACTCTGCCTGGTACCCGTGTCTTTTTCGTACTTCTACATTGAAATGGGCACCAGATATTTAAGTTTAAAAAATTTTCTTTACAACTGTTTTTGAAGATCAGCTTGTCAATGCACAAATAGTTTTAAAATTGATGATGTTTGATGCAGTCTCCTGTGTAGTTTCTAAGCTGGAGACTGTGCATCGTGTGGAGCGCCTCTGTACTGAGAGTGGAAAATCAATAAAGCATTGTCTTTATTGCACAGTTGAATGTGCTTGGGCATGAGTGACTTGAAAGTTCATTTGTATCTTTCACTGAGTCCATTGGTGTCAGGATGAAACTGTGTAGTTCTGAAATGTGAAATGCTATAGGTTTCACAAAATAGTTCAAATTCTTGAGAAGAAAATTGTGTTTGTCAGAGGCAATAGATTTTGGCAGTCCTTCAGTAGAGAGGACCTTAGACAAAGCCTGAAGATTTCTATGATACCTGTATCAGAAAAGGAAATTTGTAGAATGAGGATGGGTCAATAGTTCCTGAGAAAAGGTCTGGTAAAATCAGTATGCAGACATGACCAGGGTTCTGGTGTCTGTGGCCACAGAAAATATTGACATGGCAGAGCTGATTGGTATTTTTGACGTAACTAGCATTTAGCTAGCATTATTTCAATGTCTTTGTCAGTATTTTTCTAGTAACAATTCCCTGTGGCATTGATGTAGCATCTGGGCCTTGGATAAAGTAGCACAGGAATAACTGCTCATGTACCAGAATGACACCTTTGTTCACTGGAAGTGGATGCCTTGTATTCCAGTAAGATTTAATCTCTGGCTGATTACATAATTTCTTATCGTTAGGCCACTCTGTTTGACTATAGTGTTTTATCTTAGATAAAATAGGCTCTTCAAGGACAATTTTAGCAATTAAATTTGAGTTTACTGGGCAATTTTCCTTGGTGTCTTGACTGCTGGTATCTATTGAAAAAACTAATATCAGTTGACGAGTCAAATTTTTTTCTTTTGCTCTGTTGGGATATGTGAAAGCAAATATGCATTCATGTGTTGTGCTGTGGACCTGAATACAATTTCGTAGTTGCATTTTGTCGAAGTAGCACCTAGCACTGCGAACTTTGACCTGTCCATGGAAGAACAGTATTGTCTGATCCAAAGACAGCCACTAAAAGTTTGTTGTCCATGAGGAGCATAAATTTACATCCATAAATGCAATCATGAAATTTCTTCACTGAAAATATAACCAAGAGAGCCATTTTCATGATCCAACTGTAAATTTTTTTTTTTTTTTTTTGTTTTTTTTTTTTTGTTTGTACCACAGTCAGTCTTTGAAGCGACACGGTTGGTTGGTCAAAACCACGACAGTGGTGTGACAGAAAGGCACCTATAGCGTAGCCTGACGCATCCATAGCTGTTGTGAGAATTTTGTTTGGATCATATGTTGTAAGACATATGGTACATTGGCCCTAGCCCACTGTATGTCACCCCACTACCCTCTTCTTATGTGCACAGCACCAGAGCATAGCTTGTGCAAGAGAACAACGGGACAATGACAGAAGACTTGCTGGTAGCCTGTCTCGTGGTGATAGTGTTTTTTCCATACAGCATACCTTTTGACCAGGTAAGACACAGTCCTCACCTCACTCTACTACAGGTCACGCTTTAGTTGTGAAGACAAGGATGTATGAATGAATGCCATGAGGCTCCATTGTTGGTGATGGTTCACCCGAATCTTCTTCAGCTTTAGGCCAGGAGGCTGACACACATGATTATTTTAGGCAAAGTTGTCACTCCTGAATATTTATAAGTATATGTGTGCTTTGAAGAATTATAGGTTTAATGTTTCTTTAAATCATTCTCTTCAGAGTCATAATGGGCAAAATTGGTATATTTATATATGATGGGGGAGGGGGGGGGGGTACCCTGCAGATGGGTATATGAGACAAGATGGGAATTTGGGTCAGATAGAAAGCATGCTTGGATAGCTTTAGTGGTGGTAAAGGCAACTGCGCACGTAAAATGACAAATGGGAAATCCAGGTTCGAGTCCCAGTCAGGCACAAATTTTGACTTGTTACAATTTAATTCATTTCATTGCTCAGTTGTGGGCAATGTCAGATTCTATTTCATTTTGCGGTGTAAAACTAGTATAGTTGTTGCGTAAAAGCCTCTAACTAAATGGGGGGGGGGGCAGGAGGGGGAGGACAGTTAAAAGACAATTACATAAAGCTTTCAGCTACAGCCTTCGTCAACAAAAGAGAAACGCACACCATTCATACACACAAGTAAGCACACCTCTTGTGTACACGACTGTCAACTCTGGCAGCTCGGGCCAGAACGCAGCCGCCCCAAGCTGCTGGAATTGGCAGTCATGTGTGCTTGCTTGTGTGTGTGAAAGGTGTGTGTTTCTCTTTTGCTGACAAAGGCTGTGGCCAAAAGCTTCATGTAAGTGTCTTTTAGTTGTGACTGCCTGCAATTTAACATGTCTTCTTTACAGTAAGTAGCAATCTATCTTTTCCTACACTTTTGATATCTCTACCTGGCATTTTCATTGTTTGATTTCAAACTTAACAGTTACATAAATTTAGACAATATAGTCCGTGGAGAGCAGTGACCTGATGCTATACTTAAGTTAAAATGAGCAGTTGAGATCTCAATAATATTTGTTTATTAACTGGTTTCGGTTTATGTAACCTTCATCTTCAGAATTTTTGGCCCCATGTGGCTGGTGCTGGTGGCTCCTCAGTTTTCTTGCACAACAAAGATTATACATTCTCACTATTGTGGTATCAAGAGAAAACTGAGGAGCTGCCAACACCAACCATAGGAGGCCAAAAATCCTGAAAATGGTTTTTACATAAGCCGAAACTGGTTAATAAATAAATATTATTGCAATCTTAACTGTTCATTTTAACTTAACCTTTACCATTCAATTCAAACTTTTAAGACAAACTGCACTAGCAATTTATAAATGTCTAAATTCATTGGAAAGAAGTGGATTAACACATAAGAAGGAAGTGCTTGATGCTTGTAAGCCAGCTCCATAATCAGCCAATCGAATTCCCTTCTGTGTCAAGGGCAGCCAAATGAGTGTCCTTCCTCACACTTACAATATGGCAATGGTACAAGGTGCAGTCTATAAAGGTGTTTGTGATATGTGATTGAATTTCAACCTGTGATAATAATGAGATTTATTTACAAATATGAAAAAGATTTATACAAATTCATCTAACTTTTACTGATATTTTGTAGGTGTTTTCCCATCTTTCAGTAATGTAAGATCTTGTTTACATGTTCAAAAAATTCTTTACATGACATATTAAAATTCACCATAATTTGGAGCTCTGCATCAATTGGCTCTGTACTACATGTTTTTCTTGTCTCATTCCATTTGTTATTCATTAATGTGGAACACTTTTTCCACAAAAGCATTACATCCTGGAAAACTGAACAAGTATCCCACCGTCTTATAAATACTTGGCGCTCTGTTCTGGTACAGCTGAAAAGAAACTCGACCACATTGACACATCACTACTGTCCTTGTTCACACTTTCAAATAAAGTTAGTCTTGAATTCAGGGAATTCGATATGCAAGCTGTCAATACAAATGTTATCTCTCAGGTTAAGAATTTCCACTCAGTTTAGAAATCTTTAAATTCCATTTCATTCTCCAAGGAAAAACCTACTAAGCATGCATATTGATTATTAGCGGTAACACCATATCTTTTTTTTTCCAGATACTGAAGTAAAATACAGTAAAAGGCATTGAAATCTGCCAAAACTTTGAAGAGATAAGCCACCCAGTAGCTGCTTTGCCTTACAGCCATAAAAACCATCCTTCTGCCTCTGTGTAAGGTTATTAGTTAGAAGATGCATTTGCTTAAAGGTCTCCAAGACACTCAAATCACAACCTTCTAATTTTCTGTTAACTGTATCCAACAAATTTCCAACATTGCTCACAGAATGGAGGCATATTGTCTTCCTCAAGATTTTCATTCAGAAAAACTGGCCTCAAAAAATTTGGCCAATCATCAGTACCTTTGAAGTAGCTCTTGATGCCATCCCAGTCCACAATAATTCTGTTTTATAGCTATAGTCAAAGAAAGCAATCTCGTGGGAACATGTCTCAGTATTTCTTTCCATTCCAGTTCCACTAACTGGAAAAAAAGATTTCAGTTACTCTCTTCTTTTTTGAGAAACCATGAAGTGATGATAAATTTTTAGATCTGTGCCTTCCACATATATATCTAATTTATGAGTCCCATTCGTAACTGCTTTGTAGTATGTGTGATTAGTGCAATGTGCTTTTATAATATTTTATTCTTATTGAGAAGTCACCGAAAAACTGATTTATCTATGGCAAAATTAATACCTGCATTATGGATTATTAGGGACTCCAGGGAAAGAAAAAACAGAGTACTAAACTTAGACAGGGGGGATAAATTCAGAAAAAACAGAGTGGCAATGCTGTAGCGGTGATTCAATGGCTAGGAGTTTGGCCACGTAAATTGATGCCTGTTTCGACGACATGATTCACTGTTTTTATTGTTAATGTCTAAGTTGGTACAGCCAACAGAGTACTTATATTTAGACTGGTCGGTATACACACATGGGGTACTTGGCCATTGTTCGAGAAGGCTGCAACGTCCTGATGTTGTGAATTCGTTTCATTGCATCCTTCGATTTGAGAGTTATCCAGAATGTTAATCCTACATTGCTAAAATACAGTAGGCTATTCACTGCAAAATGGCAGCTGGGGCCATTCTGACCATGTTTGTTATCACATCTGTGATTTCAGCGTGGACAGCAAGTCAAAACAACAAGTAAATATGAAAATTTTTTGTGAAACTGGATAAATCCACCACAGAGGCACTTAACATGATTTTGCAAGTGTACAGCTGTGTTGTAACGGGTCATGTGAAGTGCTTTGAATGGCATGTGTGATTCAAGAACAGATCATCATCGCTGAAAGACGACTAGAGATCAGGATGGCCTTCCACAATAAATTGCCTGAAAATGTCAAAACCATTTGGCAACTTGTACATGAAGATCATTGAAGAATGATCCACAACATTGTTGCCATTGTCGATGTGTTGTACGGACCAGTGCAGGTATTCCTTACTTGTGATTTCAACATGTGGCATGTTCTGCAATGTTTGCCCCCAGACTGCTGACCCAGGAACAAAAGAAACACCGTACCAGTCGCCCAAGAACTGTTGGTATATGACAGATGAGCTGTTTTTCATGTTGAAGATCATTACCGGTGAGAAAACGTGGGTGTATTGGTATAATACTGGAAACAAATCAGCAGACTTCACAATGAAAGAGCCCATTATCTACATGACCAAAAAACGTGAGGCAGGTCCGCAGTGTTACCAAGTGCATGCTCATCGTGCTTTTATACATTCATGGCATTGTGCATCACAAATTATTCTCAAAGAGTGAGTTCTACTGTCAGATTTTAAGGTGTCAGGGAGGACATTTGGTGAAAATAATTGGATCTGTGGCATGCGAAAAACTGGCTGCTCCATGTTGACAATGCACCTTGTCACTGCGCTCTCTTCATACTTGAGTTTCTCACCAGAAATAAGTTTATCGCAACTTTGGCACCCATCCTGCTTTCCAAATTTGGCTTCTGCAGACTTCGCTCTCTTCCTGAAGCTGAAGATCCAATTCAAAGGTCACTGTTTTGCCAACAATGGAGAGACCCAGCACAAATTCCAGAAGGTGCCCGACCCATTTTCAAAAGAAGACTTTGAGGACAGGTTTTAGCAGTAGCAGAAATGCTGTGAGTTATGTTGCTGTACAAGGTGACAAGTAAACAGAACTAAAAGGTGACAAGAAAACACAGCTGGCCTCAAAGTGTTTTGATACCCATTCATAACATGCAGATTGAAATAGCAAGAACATTTTTTTCCAAGAATGAAGAATTAGTTAACATTGAATATGGAAATTTTTTCTGACCCATATCCTTACAGGGAAATGGAGTGGATGATAAACAGTAGAGGCAAGAAGAGAATGTAGCATTGCAAAAGAATGCTGAAGATTAAATGGTAGTAAATTATAGAGAGGTACTGCATCGAACTAGAGATAAAAGAGCTGCATGGTACAGTTTGATTGAAGAAGGGATAGACCAATAGGATAATTATTGGGACATCAAGGAATAGTTAATTTGGTAATGGAGGGAAGTGTAGGGGACAAAAACTGTAGAGGAAGTCCAAATCTCCTCTTTAGAGTGCAGGGTGAAGTGGATATAGGAATGAAGAGGCTTGCACAGGGTAGACTAGTGCAGAGAGCTACACCAAATCAGCTTTCAAACAGAAGACCACGACGATGACACTTTTAATATTGGATGAGAAGGCACGGACTGAAAGGTGATATACAATGTGAAGAAAGGAATGTCAGTTAAACTCTCAACCTGAATAGTTGTGAATGGATTGTCCCCATTTGCTTAACTTTTTCTGCTCTGATAAATATTTAACCTCCTTCCAGAGATCCCTTCATATTGCAGCCAGATTTTTAATAATTCTATTTGTTTCTTAGTGAGCTCTTCTGTGTTTGTTTTCAGTCTGAATAAAATAATTGAAAATCCGAGACAGAGTAACAACAATATGAAAATGACAGATTGCCACTTACTACACAGAGTTGGCACTGAGCTACAGGCAAACATAAAGAAAAAAAAGAGTGCTGATACTATCAGCAATCAGCCTTCACCGGATATAGACAAAACAAAACACAAATACATTTACACATTCGTAACTTTCATGTGGCCATTGTTATCTCCAGGAACTAAAAACCAACTGCAGTTGTTAGTTTTCTGTCTCTCTTTATGTGTCTTTCAATAATTTAATGCCTCTGCTATCCAATGAAGTGTTACCTTCACTCCTCACATGATTTACATTCGTCCAGGACTTCACATTACTATATAATTCTACAACTGCTTAATGCCAATTATGTGCATCTATCTGACAGCCATTCTTGAAAATGAGCATGTGCTTACCATTTTCCAATTGCTATGTATCCTTTTTTGCTCTTGCAAGTTGCAGTAAACTGCTGTTAGCAGGTGAGCAAGTTATTTTTTCAAAATCTCTGTAGAACCTCAGTGGTACTTCATCTGGTCTATTTGGCTTTCCACTGGTTAACGGTATTATTTGATTTTAAATCTGGAGTCACTTACCTAAATATTTACTGTTTTGGCATTTGTGCAGTAATTAAAACAAAGAACCATATTATGGTCTTCTGTGGGGAAACAATCTCAGAAAACTGAATTCAGCATTTGGGTCATGTCTCTGTTAACTTCAGTTTCCTAGCCAGATAATTTTGATACACTTACTGACTTAACATAAAACCAAAATTAGTATTATTTGTCAGATTGTCAAAATTTTACATTTTAATTCATTGAATGAATGCTTCTCATATAGCACTCCTTATGTTAATTTTGGCTTCATTCAGCATAATGGTCAACTAGGCTTTGACTTTGTTTGAATTTTTGGTGATTCCATAGCAGCCTTCTAACACGAACTGCGGTGGGTCTTTTCCATACCTCACGATCTTGCTTGGCACATACTTGTCCAAGGCACATTGTCTAAAGCTTTTGCATTTTGTCCATTTGTGTTTAACATATTTGTCCTTTGAGTTGAGTACTGTTAACTATTCGGGTACTCTGCAATTTATATCCTGTCACTCTTGCTAAACAAAACTACTTTCCTACTTTTTGTGACACTTCTTGAAACACCCGTGGTCACTGATGTTATCACAGTTTTATGATCACCTCTGGCCTCATCTGTATTAGTTGCTTCAAAACATTGGTGTCCATTAGTTCATAGGACGTTTATGGTGATGACTTCATGTAAGAGTTCTCCAACTATCTGCTCGAAGTAATTTTCGGAAAATACATTCAAGCAATCTCGTACAAATCCCTGTCTCTGGCACCAATTTTGATCATGGGGCTCTCCCATTCTATGGCTGACAAGCTCAAGTCTCCCCCCTGTTGCAATAGCATGATCAGGAAACTTACAATATTCTAAAAATTTACTTTGCGACTTCATGGTGTCCACTCAGAGTGGCTCTCACACAGCATTTAGCAAGTTATCTCAAAAGCAGACACTTATGCATTCACATTATGGTACCTAGTTATCTCATTGTAATTTGATACTCCTTCCAGAAGTCAAAAGAACTACCATTATGTATTATGACTCTCCATTAGAACCTATATAGCGGAGATGCAGTCGCAAATAGGCACAACGAAAAGCCTATCAGAAAGTGAGCTTTTGGACAACAAGGCCTTCATTGAAAATAGAGAAAACACACACACACACACACACACACACACACACTTAAGCATACGCAACTCCCACACACGTGACCACAGTCTGTCTGCTGAGGTAAGACTGTGAGTAGCAGCACATGATGGAAGAGGCAGCTGGGTGGTGGAGGTAAGGAGGAGGCTGGGGCAGGGAGGGGGAGGGATAGCAGAGTAGGGGTGGGGGACGGTAAAGTCTTGCTTGTGGGAGCATACATTGACGAGCTGGAGAAAGGGTAGGGCAGCTATGTGCAGTTCAGCAGTTAAAACGGTGGGAGGATTGGGGGAGGGGTAATGGAACAGAACAGAAGAGAAGTAAAAAGGACTTGAGGCGTGTTGCTGGAATAGAGTGCTGAAATGAGAACAGGGAAGGGGCTAGATGGGTAAGGACAATGACTAACAAAGGTTGAGGCCAGGAGGGTTGCAGGAGTGTAGGATACATTGCTGGGAGAGGTCCCACTTGCACAATTACAAAAGCTTGTTGGTGGGAAAGATCCAGATGGCATAGGCTGTGAAGCAGTCATTGAAATGAAGTATGCTTTGTTGCGTGGATTGCTCTGCAATGTGGTGGTCCAGCTGTTTCTTGGCCACAGTTTGTTGGTGGACATTCATGTGGACAGACAGCTTGTGATTTGTCGTGTCCATGTAGGATGCTGCACAGTGGCTGTAGTTTAGCTTGTATATTACATGACTGCCTTTGATTTGATAGGTGATGCTTGTGACCAGACTGGAGTAGCTGGTGGTGGGAGAATGTATGAGACAGTTCCTGCATCTAGGTCTATTACAGGGATACGAGCCATGGGGCAAAGGGTTGGGAGCAGGGGTTGTGTGGGAATTGACAAGAATATTGTATAGGTTCAGTGGGTGGCAGAATACCACTGTGGGAGGGGTGGGAAGGATAGTGGGTAGGACCTTCCTCATTTCAGGGCACAATGAGAGATAGTCAGAACCCTGGCAGAGAATGTGATTCAGTTGCTTCAGTACTGGGTGGTGCTAAGTCATGAGGGGAATGCTCATCTGTGGCCAGACAGTGGGATTTTGGGAATGGAGAGATAAGGTACAGAAGATCTATTTTGGTACATGGTTTCTCGAGGGTAATTACAGTCTGTGAAAGCCTCAGGGAGACCTTTGGTATATTTCGATAGGGACCACTTATCACTACAGATGCGACAGCCACAGGTGGCTAGGTTGTGTGGCAGGGACTTCTCGGTATGGAATAGATGGCAGCTCTCAAAGTGGAGGTATTAGTGGTGGTTGGTAGGTTTGATATGGGCAGGGGTACTAATGTAGCCTTCTTTGAAGGGGAGGACAACCTAAAGGAAGGTGGCCTGTCGGATTGAATAGGACCTGGTGTAGTGGATGGGGGAGAGGGTATTGAGATTCTGGTGAAATGTGGATAGGGTGTCCTCGCCCTCAACCCAGATGACAAAGATGGCATCAATGAATTGAACCAGGTGAGGGGTTTGGAATTCTGTGTATTTAGGAAGTATTCCTGTACATTGCCCATGAATAGGTTTGGCATAGGGTGGTGACAAGTGGGTGCCAATAGCTATACCCTGGATTTGTTTGTAGGTAATGCCTTCAAAGGAGAAGTAACTGTGGGTGAGGATATAGTTGGTCATGGCAACTAGGAAGGACGTTATTGGTTTGGAATCCGTCAGGCATTGGGAAATGTAGTGTTCAATAGTGGTAAGGCCATGGGCTTTAGGGACCGTAGTGTAAAGGGAGATGGCATCAGTAGTGATGAGCAAGGCACCACGTGATACAGAAGCAGGAACTATGGAGAGTTAGTAGAGGAAATGGTTGGTATCTTTTCTACAGGGGAGGGTAGGTTGCATGTAATGGCTGAAGCTGTTGGTCTCTGAGAGCAGAGATTGTCAGTGGGAGCACAGTAACCGGCCACAACGGGGCATCCTAGGTCGTTGGGTGTATATACTTCAGGAAGCATATAGAAGATAGGCATACAGGGATTGGTAGGGGTGAGGAGAGAAATTAAGTCCGGGAAGAGGTTCTGGGATAAAATCCGATCTGGGATGAACCTAAGGATTTGAGGAGAGCCTGGGGATCTTGCTGGGTTTCTTTCTGGACTGGGTTAACTGTGGCAGGTTTTGTAGCTGGATGAAGTGGGGGGTCCTTCTGCCAGATAATCCATACGGTTCAAAACAACAGTGGCGGAGCTTTTGTCAGCAGGTAGGATTATATGGCCAGGATCAGTTTTTAGATGGTGGATTGCGGTTATTTCTGTGGATGTAAGTTTAGTTTGCATGTTGATGGATTTGGGGAATGGTGGTGAAGCAAGGTTCAAGGTTAACAAATTCTAGAAAGTTAACAGGGAGTGATCTGGGGCAGTGAGGTTGGATCACAGTTGAATGGGGAAGTGAACTGAGTCAGGCAGGGTCCAGCATTGGTCTTTGGTTGGTAGGGTTGGTGGCAGAAAAATGTTTTGACTGTAGGACTGGGAGAAGGAGAGAAGGTATTTAACAAATCCTGCATAATTGAATTTGGGAGTGTAGCAAAAGGTGAGGCCCTTGGGAAGGACTGATACTTCTGCGGGGCTAAGGCCTTTGGAGGAAATGTTCACGACTGTGTTTCGGATCTGGATTCTGTTTGGTGATGGGAGGAAGTTTTCGAGGGTGGGTCTGCAAGACAGGATTTGTCGGCCATGTGGGGCATGTGGGAGAGGGGAGTCGCTTGGAGATTGTTCTACAGGTGCTGGTAGTGGCATTCCAAGGCGGAATAGGAAGTGAACAGAGTGGAGAGTTTTTTTGGGGTGGTGGTGTGCATGTTGCTCTAGTTCAAGAGGTTCAGTGTGTAATGTGGGATTCAGGAACTTGCAACTGCATAGCAAGAGAATATTGTGGGTGGAGAGCAAGTTATGTGAGGAGATTTGGGACTGATTGATATGGTTTTGCAGGACCATGTTGGTGAAGATTAGGATTGGTGGAATCTGAACAGATGGCAGTCAATGTGGAAGGATGCGTGGCAGGCACCCACCACCCCCCAAAGTCTCACCATCCGGCCACAGAGGAGCATTCCCCTTGTGACTAAGTACCACCCAGGACTGGAGCAACTGAATCACATTCTCCGCCAGGGTTTTCAGTACCTCTTGTCATGCTTTGAAATGAGGAATGTCCTACCCACTGCCCTGCCCACCCCTCCCACAGTGGTATTCTGCCGCCCACTGAACCTAAACAAAATCGTTATCCATCCCTACACAACCTCTGTTCCCAATCCCTTGTCTCATGGCTCATATCCCTGTAAGAGACCTAGATGCAAGACCTGTCCTATACATTCTCCCACCACCACCACCACACCACCACCAACTACTCCAGTCCGGTCACAAGCATCACCTATCCCATCAGAGGCGGGGCTACCTGTGAGACCAGTCATGTGATCTACAAGCTAAGCTGCAGCCACTGTGCTGCATTCTACATGGTCACGACAACCATCAAGCTCTCTCTCCACATGAATGGCCACCAACAAACTATGGCCAAGAAACAACTGGACCACCCTGTTTCTGAGCAATCCACCCATCATATCATTCCTCATTTCAATGACTGCTTCACAGAAAGTGCCCGCCAGATCCTTCCCACCACCATTAGAACTTCTGAATTGTGCAGGTGGGAACTCTATCTGCAATGTATCATCCATTCCCATGACCCTCCTGGCCTCAACCTTTGTTACTCATTGTCCTTACACATCTAGCCCCTTACCTGTTCTAATGCCAGGTTGATTCCTTTGAAAGGGGACGGTCTGACTTCCTTTCCTAATCCAATGGGACCAATGACCTTGCTGTTTGGTCCCCCCCCCCCCCCCCCCCCAAATCAACCAACCGAACTTCCCTGTTCCCATTCCAGCACAACACAGCCCTCTGTTTGACCAAGCTCCTTCAGTCTTTTTACTTCTCTCTTTTCCATTACCCCACCCTCTCCATCTAACCCCGCCTCCCCCCCCCCCCCCCCCATTGCACGTGTCTGCCCTACCCTCTTTCCACCTCATCCCTGTACGCTCCCACAAGCAGCACTTTACTGTCCCCCACCCCTTCCCTGCTATCCCACCCCCTACCCATCTAAGCCTCCTTACTCCCACCATCTGGCTGCCTCTCCCATCATGGGCTGCTGCTCACAGTCTAGCCTCAGTAGCCAGAGAATGGTCTCGCATGCGCGCGCGTGTGTGTGTGTGTGTGTGTGTGTGTGTGTGTGTGTGTGTGTGTGTGTGTGTGTGTGTATCTATTTTGGACAAAAGCCTTGTTGGCTGAAAGCTAACATTTCAACAGGCTTTTTGTTGTGCCTATCTGCGACTCAACATCTTCGCTGTATTGTGAGTAAAAACTATCCTTTTCATAATACTGTTACGTTCCATCCTGGATTTTCCTTTTTTTTTATGGCTTTCCTTCCACCCTGTAACACAGTTTTTTGTTACTATTTTCTGATGCATTACTATACTCAGTGATTGTCCTTTCTCTTGTTTCCTGTGTTCTATTGTCACCTTACAAACCACACTGGATGCTCTACTTATAAGTCACACTATATCAACTCTCTTGGCCATGCACAACAGATCATTACAAGACCGCACTGATTGTCAGTGCAGCATATCATGTCACACATTACTCCTGCCAATATCACTAATCCAATACCTTCAAATTCATCCACTCTTCCTGCCTCATTCTCACGTGTTTTCGTGTGTTCTTTCCCTTATCTTTCTTGTGCTACACAAACTTGTATATCATCTTATCAACCCCTCCCCACTCCTCACTACTTCTCCTATTGATTCCAGTTCGCACCTACTAACTACATTGAATCAGTTGCATCTGCCATTCCCCTTCTTCACACTTACCTGCCCACAGACCTGCAACCCCCATTACAATCTTATTATTTATTTTTTATTATTTTTTTCTTTGATCTCATTTGTCCTAACACCATTTCATTTGTTTTTTGCCTTTCACAATCGGCCTTCTCCTTCCGATTTCATCTTGTTTCCCCTGACTTCATTCTTTTCCTGATGTTTTTCCTATGTGTTTGCGTGTATTTTTGTGAAATTTTTTTAAAATATAATTCAGTGTTATTTACGAAATTTTACACGTTTTTATCCATCACCATGGATCCTTGCTCTTGCCATCTGCATCAGTATAGAAGAGTTCCCTTATCCCTAGCCACAACCCAGTCCCAATTACTGTTACTGCCTCTTACCATGAAGTTACCCATCTCCGGCTGCCACCCTTCTTTTCACAGTGAACTCAATCTGTTCAGATTCTGCCAATCCTTAATCCTCACCATCATAGTCCTGAAAACTATATCAATCAAGCCCACACCTCCTTACAATACCTTCTCTCCATCCTCAAAATTTTCCTGCCTTGCAGTCCCAAATTCCTGGAACCCTTATCATGCATTGAAACTCTTGCACTCCAGGAACTAAAGCAACTTGCCCAATGCCACCTCAGAAAACTCTCCACCCTGTTCACTTCCTACTCCCACGTTGGACTGCCACTATCCACCACCTAAACAACAACATCCAAACCTCCCCACGTCCCCTCATAACTGACAAACCCTGCCTCACAGACCTACCACATCAGCCTCAAAAACTTCCTACCACCACCATACAGAATCCAGAACCTAAACAGACCCGAAACACACTCGTGAATATTTCCTCCAGAAGCCTTAGACCTACAGAAATACCAGTCCTTTCCAAAGGCCTCACCTTTTGCTCCACTCCCAAATTCAATCATGCAGGACTTGTTAAAGACTTTTTCTCCTTCTCCCAGGCCCTACAGTGGAAACACTTTTTCACCACCAACCCAACCAATCACACTCATCCAAAGAGCAATGTTGAACACCCCTGTCTCAGTTCACTACTCCATCCAACTGTGAGCCAGCCCCAGTGCCCACCAAATCACCACCTGTAAACTTTCCAAAATGTCTTAATGTTGAACCTTGCCTCACCATCATTCCCCAAGTCCATCAACATGCAAACTAACATTACATCTGCAGAAAAAACTGCAGTCCACCATCTAAAAGCTGATCCCAACTTTATAATCCTGTGTACTGACAAATGCTCCACCACTGTTGTTTTGAACCACAAGGAGTACCTGCCAGAAGGAATCTGCCAGCTGTCAGATTCATCCACCTACAAACCCTGCCACAAGGACCCCATTCCAGATGTCCAGCAGGGTCTCCAGTCTCTCATCAAATGTGGCCCATCCTAGTACCTCTTACCGGACTCCATCTCTTTCCTCACCCATACTACTCTGTGCACGCCCACCTTCTACATCCATCCAAAAGTTTCCCATTGTGGCCGGTTACTGTGCCCCCACTGAGGGGAATCTCTGCTCTCGGAGACCAACACCTTCAGCCATTAACTGCAATCTACCCTCCTATACAAAAGATACCAACTATTTGCTCCACCACCTATCCACTGTTCCTGTCCCATTACCACATGGTACCCTGCTCGTCACTATTGATGCCACCTCCTTTTACACCAGGATCCATAAAGCCCATGGCCTTACCGCTATTGAACACTTCATTTCCCAGTGCCCAACAGATTTCATACCAACAGCCTCCTTCGTAGTAGCCATACCAACTATATCTTCTCCCAAAATTATTTCTCCTTTGGAAGCATTTCTTTCAAAGAAATCCAGGATACGGCTATTGGCATCTGCTTGGCACCATCCTATGCCAACCTGTTCATGGGTGATCTACAGGAATCCTTCCTAAACACTCAGAATCCCAAACCCCTCCACTGGTTGAAATTCATTGATGACACCATTGTGATCTGGATTGAGGGTAAGGACACCCTATCCACAATCCTCCAGAGCCTCAACATTTTTCCCCCATTGGCTTTACCTGGTCCTACTCAACCCAACAAGCCACCTTCCTCAAGGTTAACCTTTCCTTCAAAAATGGCTACATCAGTATCTCTGTCCACATCAAACCTACCAACCGCCAGCAAACTTCCACTTTGGCAGCCACCACCCGTTCCCTACCAAGAAGTCTCCTCCATACAGCCTAGCCACCGTTGGCCGTCACATCTGTAGTTATGAGCTGTCCCTTTCAAAATGTACCGAGAGTGTCATTGAGGCTTACACACACTGTAATTACCCTCCAAACCTTGTACAAAAACAGATGTTGTGTACCTTATTCTCCAGTCACCCACCACCTCCCAAAGTCCCAGCCTCCTGCCACAGATGAGCATTCCCCTCATGGCTCATTATCACCTATTACTGGAGCAACAGGATTTTGACTGCCACTCATCATGCCCTGGAATGAAGAATGTCCTACCCACTACCCTTCTCACCCCTCCTACAGTATTCTCCTGCCCACCAAATCCACACAAAATCCTTGTCCATCCCTTCACAGCCCCTGTTCCCAACCCTTTACCACATGGCTCATATCCCTGTAAGAGATCTAGATGCTAGACCTGTCCCATATATCCTCCCACCACCACTTAGTCCAGTCCAGTCCAGTCCAGTCCAGTCCAGTCCAGTCCAGTCCAGTCCAGTCCAGTCTCAAGCATCACCTATAACATCAGAGGCAGGGCTAGCTAAGCTGCAAGCACTGAGCGGCATTTTGAGTGGGCGTGATAGCAGACAAGCTGTCTGTGTGCATGAATGGCCACTGACAAACTGTGGCCAAGAAACAGCTGAACCACCACATTGCTGAGCAATCCATGCAACACAGTGTTCTTCATTTCAATGACTGCTTCACAGCCTATGCCATCTGGATTCTTTCCACCAAGACCAGCTTTTTTGAACTGCACAGGTGGGAACTCTCCCTGCAATGTATCCTATGTTCCTGTAACCTTCCTGGCCTCAACCTTCGGTAGTCATTGTCCTGTCCCATCTAGCCCTTTATCTGTTCCCGTTTCAGTAATACACAGCCCTCTGTTCCAGCAGTGTGCCTCAGTCTTTTTACTTCTGTCCTTTTCCTCTGCCCTCTTTAACCCCACCCTTCATCTGATCTCCCGGCTGCACCTAGGTGCCCTACCATCTCTCCACCTCATCCCTTTATGCTCCCACACAAGTAGCACTTCACCATCCCCCACCTCTACCCTGCCTTCTCTCCCCCTCCCCACTCAAGTCTCCTCCTTACCCCCCCCCCCCCCCCCCCCCCCAGGTACCTCTCCCATCAATGCTGCTGCTGACACTCTGACCTTAGCAGCCAGACTGTGGTCATGTGTGTGTGATTTGTGTTTGTGGGTTGGTGAGTTGTTTTTGTGTATGTTTTTCCAACAAAGGCCTTGTTGCCCAAAAGTTCACTTTCTGAAAGTGTTTTTGTTGTGCCTATCTGCAACACAGCATCTCCACTATATGGCGAGTAGCAATTATCCTTTTCATAATATTGTTACATTTGAGCTTGGATTACCCATAAGCATCTGTGGCTCCCTTTGAAATGCTCATTAATTTTCCACAGAGGTCTCCACTGAGTGCTTTAAAAGTATATGCCAATATAGACAACATAAAGGGGAATACATTGAAAAACTATGAAGGTATATATTCTATTTTCTGAGAACATTTGTGGAACTATCTCATGTGAATTAACAGCACTTCTCAGTGTTTGTCAGTTATTCTTGAGCATTATGTTTTTGTAATCCAGTTGCTAGTCTAATGGTTACAACACAGTTGATGAACAAGTGAAGGTTATTACTACATTGTCTTGCATGGCTGGTGTCATGATTAAAATTCTTCTGGGTGTTGTACCATGTCATTTTATAAAATACATTTAAATATAAACTATAAAACTGAAGTTTTGACTATGCTACAACAGCCATCCTGAGGGCAAGATTGGTTCTGAAGGAGGTGGGATGCCCCTAATTATTGTAGAAAGTTGGTGTCAGTATGTCATATTTTGAAACTTTATTGGCCCTACAATTATGACTCATACCGAAAGGAAAGGATAGGAAGGATGCTATTTGTTGGCTGTCCAGCTTGTCGACAGTTGGCAACTGTCCGTGAATCAGTGCTTGGCTTTTGGTGGGGTGTTTTCTTCCTGGTGTGTGCAGAGAAGTACTGACATTTTCTCTATAGCTGTTTGTTTAGGCTGTTGCGTCTGTGCGTGGTAATGCTTCTGCCCTGTGACTGCTCATGGCCGCTCGGGCTAGATAGCCCAGCAGACAGCACACTGGAACTTTGCCATTCTCTCTAGTAATGTTATCAGGTTGCTTAATAATTTTGATCACCCCTCTTATTTTGTGAAAGAGTCTGGATGCATCCACAAAGAAGAAAACATACCCAACAGAAGCCAAGCAGTTATTTGTAGACTGTTGCCAGTCATTGATAAACCAAATGGTCTACGAATTGCTTCTTTCCTATCTTCTCCGTTTCAACATGACTAGCCTATTATATACTAGGGTCAATTAAGTTTCACCAATATGACATATTGACACTGACTGTCTGCAATAAATAGGGGCGTTTTTCCTCCTGCAAACCCAGTGTTTCTCTGGGGAAGGCTGTTGTAATATGATCAAAATGGTGGGTTTATAGTTTATTAGGTATTTAATACAATGACTTGGTACAAAAATCAGCAGAATTTTAATCATCAAGTGTAGATTATTTTTGTTTTGAACAGTTTTAAAATATTATGTGTAATATTTTTTCCTTAGATAATTGTACTGGACAAATAAACTGAGATGTATAGCACATTGTATTTTATCTTGTTCTTTACAGTTGTGATTCCTCACATTGGTAGTGCAACAACACAAGCAAGGACAGAAATGGCAATGCTCACTGCTCGAAATATTTTAGCTGCCTTGAATGGAGAGCCTCTCCCGGCTGAAATAAAGTAGAGATGCAAATCGAAGGAACAATGTCTACAGTAATCTCCCACAGAATGTTGAATATCTGTAGCATGGTTACAAAGATTCCATTTAGCAAAAATTTCAGGAGAGGTAAAAACTGTTTGAGTTACTTTAACATAAGTATTATTGTTGAAAAATTGTCTATAATACAATAGCAAAAATCTATAATTAAATAATAGAAAATGCTGCAGAGGCTATTTTCTTTGAAAACTGCTTCATTTTATGTTCTGCCCAAGAATAAATTGATACATTCTGTTTACGTAGATCTCTAGGTCCATTAGAACATCCAGAAACAACTGTCATATTATAGCTGTATAGCTACCTTGAATAGTATGTGCTTTGATCTGGAAGCTTTGGTAATAACACATTTTTTTGCTTCTCATATGACACTACAGCTAAATTATCTCCTTCTTCTTTCATGACAAAAAAAGAAAGTCCTGAAGCAAGTGTTTTGAATATAGATAATTCTGTTTTCAGTTTGTTCAAGGCCTCTTCATTTTCTTTCAGGTTTTATTTTTCTGAAAAGTGCAGACAAGTTGAGCATACATTCATTGATGGACACTTAGAGCTTACATTGTATAGAATCACAGATAAGTGTCAAAACAATGGAATCTTTAAGTCACCAAAAACTGGTACTTGATAAATATGCCATGTTTTAGATATAGAGAAGCTTGATTCAAGATACATATGAGTAGTTCTTGCTCTACTGTAGTGTAATTCTGTGTCTTTAATCTGTTTGACAAAATGTGTTACTGAACTGATTTTCTTTTGATAAATGCCAACCTTCCTCTAACCACTTCTTGTTTCAACAGGAGTTAGAGCTCCATCTTTCTTAAATCGTGTAAGAACCCCTTCAACTCCATGTTTTGTAATAACCGAAATCCAATAACTATCCACGTACATACTTCTATTCTGTTTCCTGCCACAGCTTCAACTTACACTTTTAGTCTCTTTCTTTTTGGTAGAACTGTTGAACAATACTTCTGAAGGAAGGCACCTTGCCTGGTTTTGTGTTTAATGCCATAACACATGTGAAACCTATTTATATCTTGTATCTTCAACAAGCTGCAATTTTTCTTTCCTTCAGGTAATCCATTTGGTCCGTACCTGAAAATAAACAATGGCATTAAAACAATATAAACTTTAGTGGTAATTGTTTGTACATGGTTACATCTAATATTAACTTCAGTGTCTACTGTTTTACTCTTTCTCAGTTTGATCGATCTGAAATTTTCTTCCTTCATTCACATGTAGGTGATTCTTTCACAACTCCTTCCCTTATTTCTGCTGGTATAGTTCAACACAGTGTTAATAATACTTGTTAGTTAATAAACTCTTTAGTATTGAGCAATAATAGATGCAGACCATACTGCTTATCAGTACGACTCTAATAAATGTTGTGAACTTGCAAGATCGTGTGACAGAGTAAAGCCTTTGTGGAGATGGCCATTTTGTCACCAACATAATTTATGGCTTGCTGATTTTGTAACTAAGGCAAATGTTTAAATGTGAATTTAACATGCTTCTGGCTGTTTTTGTCTCTACAGAATATCACAATTGGATGCCCTGCACTGTTTGCTCTTGAAATCTGTCATTATCTAATATGGATTGGGGGTAAGAAATGAAAGAGGAAGCCGCCTGATGGAATTTTGCACAGAGCATAACTTAATCATAGCTAACACTTGGTTCAAGAATCATAAAAGAAGGTGGTATACATGGAAGAAGCCTGGAGATACCGACAGGTTTCAGATAGATTATATAATGGTAAGACAGAGATTTAGAAACCAGGTTTTAAATTGTAAGACATTTCCAGGGGCAGATGTGGACTCTGACCACAATCTATTGCTTATGAACTGTAGATTAAAGCTGAAGAAACTGCAAAAAGGTGGGAATTTAAGGAGATGGGACCTGGATAAACTGACTAAACCACAGGTTGTACAGAGTTTCAGGGAGAGCATAAGGGAACAACTGACAGTAATGGGGGAAAGAAATACAGTAGAAGAAGAATGGGTAGCTTTGAGGAATGAAGTAGTGAAGGCAGCAGAGGATCAAGTAGGTAAAAAGATGAGGGACAATAAAATCCTTGGGTGACAGAAGAAATATTGAATTTAATTGACGAAAGGAGAAAATATAAAAATGCAGTAAATGAAGCAGGCAAAAAGGAATACAAACGTCTCAAAAATGAGATTGACAGGAGGTGCAAAATGGCTAAGCAGGGATGGCTAGAGGACAAATGTAAGGGTGTAGAGGCTTATCTCACTAGAGGTAAGATAGATACTGCCTACAGGAAAATTAAAGAGACCTTTGGAGAAAAGAGAACGACTTGTATGCATATCAAGAGCGTTGATGGAAACCCAGTTCTAAGCAAAGAAGGGAAAGCAAAAAGGGGGAAGGAGTATATAGAGGGACTATACAAGGGCGATGTACTGGAGGGCAATGTTATTTCTGGAAGAGGATGTAGATGAAGATGAAATGGGAGATATGATACAGCGTGAAGAATTTGACAGAGCACTGAAAGACCTGAGTTGAAACAAGGCCCCTGGAGTAGACAACATACCATAGAACATCTGGCAGCCTTGGGAGAGCCAGTCCTGACAAAACTCTACCATCTGGTGAGCAAGATGTATGAGGCAGGCGAAATCCCCTCAGACTTCAAGAAGAGTATAATAATTCCAATCCCAAAGGAAGCAGGTGTTGACAGATGTGAAAATTACCGAACTACCAGTTTAATAACTCACAGCTGCAAAATACTAACGCGAATTCTTTACAGACGAATGGAAAAACTGGTAGAAGCCAACCTCGGGGAAGATCAGTTTGGATTCCGTAGAAATGTTGGAACACGTGAGGAGATGTAGAATGTCACTGGTATGCTTTCCACTCTGTCACAGAGGACGGTATCTTATACTGCAAGACCCCACTGGGCAACAGAGTAGTAATACTTAAATAGCCCCAAGAGCTTATCATGGTGCAATCTAATGACAGTTTTCAGGTGTACCATAACGGGCAACATGGCACAAATAGTAAGGTAGCTTCTCATTTCAGGTGGAAAGGTAAGCAGACCAACATTCGGAAATATATATAGAATGGTCTGCCTTGTGCTCAGAGGGCACCACCACCAAGGACCAAAATCCCTTTACATACCATCCCAGAAGTCACTAGACCATTCCAAAATGTTGCCTTTGATATTGTGGCCCCTTTCCACAAAACACACAGGATAACAGATATATCCTGTCCATCATCCTCCTCTTCTCCAGGTATCTAATACTGGTACCTCTTGCTGACATGACTGCAGAAACTGTCACATGTGCTTTTGTCGATCATTTAGTTCTCCCATATGGAAGTCTGGATGTTATTTTGACTGATCAAGGAGCTGATTTTATTTCTGCCTTGTTCATACAAATATGCAAATTCCTACAGACCAAAAAATGGCACACTACACCTTTTCATCCCAAAGCTAAAGGTTGTCTCAAACATGTCCACAAGACAATGGTTCAAATGCTTTCCTGTTATGCAAATACATCGCACTACAATTTGGACTGATAGTTTGTGTATTTAGCTTCAGTATATAGTAGACGTATACATGAATCAACTGCATATGCACCATATGAGGCAGTTTATGGAAGACCTATGAACTCTGAACTCGACAAGTTGCCACATGGCATTGATGTTGCCGAAGTGAAACAACTGTCCCGCTGAGGCATCTGGAAACAGGTTAAACTAAGCAAGTCCAAACATACTCAGTTGCAACGCAGCAAAAAAGGAACTATGCCTCCCCAGTACAAATCCGGAGTTCTTGTTTTGCTCCAAAATTCTGTGGTTAAGAAAGGGAAACCTAAGAAATTCACACTTCAGTATGAGGGCCTCTGTCCTATTATATGGGTAACTTCTCCTGCGAATGCAGCAATCCAACTGTCTGAGCACACTGTGATGTACATTTTTTCGATTGGTTAAAGCCGTACAATGTTCCAGCTGTGCCACCCCCTAAGGCACTGTGAAGTCCTCCTACAAGTACTTCACACCAAAGTGAGGACACTGAAGAATGTGAGAGAAAAAAAGACAAGTTTTTGCTAGCATTCCAGAGGTATACTTTAAGAAATAAGCATTCTTATGTCCTGAGATCAAGGGACTCATTTTGTTTGGTGTATAGAGTAGATAGTTACCTTGTCAGATTTGTGGTGGTGTTGAAAGCGACTTATCTCTGAGCATGAAGAGTAAGGGTTCTGAGATTGTTACTTTGTTTTTGTGATTCAGTTAAACATTTTTAATGTGGCATTTTGTATATGCAGAAGGAGAGTGTTGGGAAGATGGAGTTGTTTTCAGTTGAAGTTAACTGCTGCTTCATTCTGTGATTGTGCTCAATAGGAAGCAGCTGCCCTGTAGTAAGTGCACAGTGCTATAAAACAAGTGATAGTGATACGTGTTAGTAACCAAAGCAGTGGTAATGAGTAATGTAAATGGGGAATAGAGATAACTGTTTAAGCAATGGACAGTCAAACAGCAAGGGTTATCAGAGTTTCAGTATACTGACAGTTCAGTCGAGGAAAAGATGTGAAGGTTTTACCAGAATTACACTAACAGGACTTGAAGGAAACCAGTAAAAATACACTGGATTGGAATAAGGAGCACACTAATGCACTGTGCTGAGTACTGAGCAATTTATGTTGCACTCAGTAAAATTTTGTGCATAGGGAAAGACAGGTTTTCAAAGACCTACTTACACTACTACAGATCAAGTTTATCTGTTGACTGATTATAGCGTGACACAAAGAATAACTCAAACTCTGCAGTACTGATTATTGTACAACCTTAAGAAAAGGTAGCTGTTTGAACCTGTAATAAAGTGCCTCTCAAGAGCTTACTGAAGAAGAACTCTACATAAGTGAAACTTTAACAGAATATGCATGTTCTTAAGTACTCACCTACACATGAAAACTGTGTGTTGACCACCACCAAAGGCTTTACTGGAGTTCGTTCCTCTCTTGCAGTGGTTAGGAACATGCAAGAGACTGATTTTAATTGTGTGGTAAGCTATTGAAGTGTATTGTAGCAAAACAGAAATCTTCAGGTCTTTCATCCATAAACTGATGTACATGTAGCCATCTTACAACAGAGTTGATTACTTGCTTTCAGAAAGTGCATTATATAGTTAAGGGAAAACTCTACTGAGCAATACCAGATTGCTGGGGAGGTGGAATTGCACTATTGGGATTGCCCATTTCATTTTCGCCTAACACAAATGAACAGGCACGCATGTTTGTAACAATTAGAAAGGGACAGAACAGCTATCCAAAAAATGACCATTGAGAATGAATCAAATAGAACAACTGCACTCATCTGAATCAGTTAGGAAACAGATTATGAAACACTAATTGAAAAGAAACAAGCAACTTATGACCTGTTTATAAGTAATGAACAGTGCATAATGAACAATTTAGTATTGGCCAGCTCTTTACACAGCCAGTAAGTGACACTTTTTGACATACTAGATACCTGCTTTTGTGAATTAAAGAAATCGACTAAGGTAAGTTCTGAAACTTCCTGACAGATTAAAACTGTGTGCCTGACCAAGACTCAAATTGGGACCTTTGCCTTTCATGGCAAGTGCTCTTCATCAAGGTAAGTTCTGTCTTCAATGGTGCTGAGGAGTACAGCATTTAGTGGAAATATGATTGGCGCAATGCCTTGCACAGTGATATACCCTGTAAAACCTTTTGATGTCACCCAACATGAACCAATAGCAGAGCTACAAAATGAAAATTCTACCATGTTAGTGAAGTGACATTGTGCTGTTATGTTGTACACCGCCACCATTACTCGAACGTATGCCCGCCATGTGGGAATCCCAACCAGAGTATGCCAGATAGTGCACACCATTGTCTGGTCCATCCCCTTCCCAAATCACACAGTGTACTCAGTGAAGAAATCTTTGCATAATACTATCAGTTCAACTGATTGATTTTTTTGGTATTGACCCAATTGGGGAAGGCTGTTCTAGATTCTACAATGAAGATCAATGAGTGTATAACAGTTAATAAGAACTTTCAAAAATAGCGCTGGTGTCTTCCCAGATATTTGCCTATGTTAACATAATGTTCAGTGCTACTACCTGCCCACTAAATAAATCTCTCTACCTTCTGTTTCTAGATTATTCAGTGCTGGCTGTGGCTATAGTGTTATGCTGTTCTTATAAATTTACTTGATGGTAATAGGCATTGCTTACTTGGGTGCACAATGGCATAATGGTACAACTGAGTTTTATTCATTCTCTTGACTCCAGATTTTATTTCAACCTGGTAATGAACCACTGTGAGGAACTCTAATAAAAACACAAACATCTCGAGTAATGAACTTCTTTTCAAAATGTGGATTATCCCCTTGGCTTGTTCATGGAATACAAATTGATTTCGGCCAAACTTCTGGCTACATAGCAACCTTGACAACTTTGTCAACACTTTTTTGACCATAAGCAGTCAGCAACGCTGCAAGCTTGGAATACTTTGCCTATCATCCATAGCAGGACTAATTAGTGGAGGCTTGTATGTTTACAAGATTATGCTAGGATATGCATTTCTGTGTCCAGCCTGTTACGCGGGAAGAAGAGTGAACTCCTTCACCTTGCATTGAGATGCTGACACTAAACGAATTTCATAGATAAAATTTGTGACTGTATCTAAAATCTGTCAGTATTTGCACTTTGTACTAACTCCGAAATCAAACTTACAATTGAATATCACCCTGTAATTCTCATCTGATTTGTTGTTTAAGAGAAGAATATGCCACACCACAGACAGGTATGTTGTTTACCAACCGTTCTCCTGTTGAACACCCAAGACTGTGGTTGACACACTTCTGATAGGAAGACATATAAATGAATCCAGATAGCATCTTTGTAAACACTGAATATCCAGAATGAATACCTGTACACTTTACTGATATCACACATGTCGTTAATCACTGCTTTCTGGAGTTTTATGGAAGCTTGATTGGACTCTTACATGCACAATCGTGACTGTGAATTCGATAATCAACTTTCAAGTATTACCATCAGCCAGTATAATTTCTGATATCCCAAGACAGTGTAGCATTTTCTGACATTTATGCATTCATTTATGCATTCATTTATGCATTCATTTATGCATTCATTTATGCATTCATTTATGCATTCATTTATGCATTCATTTATGCATTCATTTATGCATTCATTTATGCATTCATTTATGCATTCATTTATGCATTCATTTATGCATTCATTTATGCATTCATTTATGCATTCATATATATTTTTCTCATAGCAGAGCGGCGCATCCTCACTGGTTAGCAAGGCGCAACACCTAGCGTCGCACATGCCAGAGCATCGATTGGACATGCGGTATGCCACAGCTGAGCACTGCCTATTGCTGTGTCGTCACACCCTTCATTCAGAAATTCATGCTACTCGAAACTGTGTGTGCAACATATTGAATGATCATTGCAGAACTCCTTACTGACAAGCCTACCCTCAAGCAGCAACCACCATTCCTCTCCTACATTACTGGAAAAGTTCTGCAACTTTATAGCAGTTGCATGAAATCCACACACCAGATAGTTCAGACCATGCTTTGATGCTTCAGTCATCCTTGGTTGACCTCCCTGTAGAAAGCATTTATTTTTATCCACACGCAGCTAGGGACCATGTAGTTGCAGGGATGAAACTTGCCATCAGCCTCTCTACTGTGTCTTTCTGCTGTTGTATCCTTTGATCAAAGCAAGCCTGCCCTAGGACCTGGTACACCATGCTGTATAAGTCCCACATTAAACTACTGAATGTTAGCAGAGCCTGAAAACTAAATGACCGTGAAGCAACTATGTGAAATTGTAGTATATGCAAGAGTAGTGAAACAACACACTGTATCCCATATTATTGCTGGACAAATTATGCAACGGTAGGGAACGCTTTGCAACCAACAACTACATGCTAGCAGCCAAACCTAAGGTGCAACAACACCCCACTACATGGAACACATCCTTTCTTTGCTACATCGTGCACAATAATGCCCAAGAATGCACATGGCTGAAACAAACACAGGTCAGTTCATGAGCAACGATGCTACTGCCACAAAGTGATTGTATGACAACACTAGAGAGCGAACTTCGGTCAGCTAACTCAGCATGAGGCTAACTGTTCTCCATCATGCGTGCCTGTGAGCACCACATATTCAAACACAGCTATGTACATTCACGAAAACAATAATTTCAGTTCAGTCTCTGACCATGGGTAGGAAACTAGTACAAAGTACAACACATTTTGCCAAATGTATATCTGAGTGAGATGCAACATTTTTCAAAAGTTTCAATTGCATTATCATAGGCTACTGTGCTACATCTGAAACCATGAGCATCAGGGGTGAGTTCGTCACAGAATACCCTTTTGCTGTACCAAGACCACTAAACCTGTACAACAGAAAATGGGGCCTGACAGGTAGGTCAAATAATATGAGGAGGATTCTTATGAAACTACACATGTGAGCTGAGGTACAGGACATAAACCACTTGTAGAAAGAATGCATTATACAATTATTTGCTAGTTTAAAGACAGTGTCTTAGTAGCAAAGCACGGGAAGCACCACTGAGGTTCACACTGGTTTACATGATATTAGCATATGAATCATCTCACACCCGAGTCAAATGTTCACGGTACCTTCACATTGTTAGATAAAAAGGTAGTAGTAAAAGGATGTTCTGAAAATAATAGCTATGAGCTAACTGCACTCACTGCTGCTGTGGTCAGGTGGCAATGTGTTTTTATCCATTTCACTAGTAGTAGCTGAAGGCTGTTGAGCTCCACCATGCTATTTTGTATTTTGTGTGCACTGTGATTTTATGCATTTTGCCCCAGAAAGGGTGACAGTCCGCCTCCCCTCTGAGCTTACACTCAAACCTCTAGATGTCAGACAATCAGATTGGTACCAAATGTTTATCGACAGAGTATCAACAGAAACTCCAATGCAGCTTGTGCTATCATCCCAGAGAACATGTGTAAACAGTAAGTAATAGGTAACACATGACTTACGGAGCAAAGGAAAAGCAGAACAGTGAGTGTATGTCATGTGGAGCTCCGGTGCCCTTCTGCCAGCCAATCAGAGGGCCAGGAACGGTCACATGAGAGACACAAAGCAAGTGGGTGAGAGAGAACCTGTGCCACAGGGTCCCTCTCTTGCCTACCAGCTCTCCTCCCAACCAGATGCATTCTCTAGCTCTTCTCTTAGCACACCGTGCCCTCAGTCTGGCTGTGGCAGCCTCCTGACATCATAGAATACATCACTTGTATCCCTTCACAATAAGGTCTGGAGACAATAAATCCCAATTGTCACTGTCCAATTTGGTCACCATCTTCATTTTAAGAAACCTCCTGACAAACCTGGATGCTCACATCCTGCCTCCGTACTAAATTAACTGTACTTGCACAGCACATTGAAATACTTCTAAGTCCCGAATAACACAAATCCAAGTGGTCTCTGGCCACACAAACCTAACCAAAACCAACCTCACTGACCAAGAGAAGATGTTGACACAGTGCGAAGTAGGGCTTGCAGCAGTGCGGTGGTGTTGCATTGTGGAATTAGTGGTGGCATTTAGGCACAGTGCCCTCGACCACAGCAACCTGGCGGAGACAGTGGTGACAAGATACTGCAGCATTGATGCCATGTGGCGTGGAGAAGCAGCAATGTTGAGACACTGGTTCAGAGTCTGCAAAGCAGATGCAAGTGTGCTATGGTGAAGGGACACTGTGGCGGAGGAATTGGTTGGTACTCAGGTACTGCAGTATGAGACTGCTACACAGAAGCACTGTGGAGACTGTGACACAGAGAAGCTGAGGTGTGGAAATGCCATAGTCCTCAGACTGCTGCATGAATATGCTGTGGAGACTGCAGCACAGATGCACTGTGTTGGGATGACTATGGCATAGAGATGCTATGGCACTGAAATACTGTGGCGCTGAGTTGCCACAGGGCTGACACACATGGTGTGTGCACACAGTGGCATGGAGACACTGCAGCATGGAGACACTGCGGCATGGAGACACTGCAGCATGGAGATGCAGTAGCATCGCATAGACTGGTGCCTGCTGTCACACCAAAATTTGCTCCTACATATGACAATTGCACTGCTGCTGCTGCTGCTGCTACTGCAGTATGTAAACCTCAGAGCACACACACAAATTGTGTTGCTAAGGCCTGGTAACATTTATAGGGATGCCCAACCCCGAAGTAAATCTTAGAATAAATTTTAAATACAATCCTATCCTTTGGCTGAGGCAACCCAAAAGCTGCTTCACTGATAGCATTTTTTATCTTGGATGAGACCAAACAATTGCAACCTGAGTGAGGCTTGGTAACAATAACAAGAACTAAATCACCAGTCACCATCAATTCATGAATAAAATCTTCTCAATTTTCAAGCTGCATCAATTCCAATAAAATTCTTGAGCTTTCGATGGCTAGCTCCGACATCGTCAGGATTAAAACTACTGACTGCTGAGACTGCTACTATTTCTCACTTATATACCTATGATCACAGCCACTGGCACCGATCAGAGAGGGCCAAAACGACGCATACCCTACGTGTATAGTGTCCCTTGCGAGAGCAGCAGCATCTACATAGGCCAGACAATCCGCACAGTTGTGGAGTGTTGTACTGAGCACCAGAGACATATTAAGCAAAGTCAGCCATAGCTGAGCAATGCCTCGAAAACAGACACAAAATACAGTTTGAGAACACAAGAGTCTTGGATCATGTGTCAACATACTGAGACTCAGTTATAGAAGAGGTGGCTGAGATCAGAATGAACTGCAACAATTTCAACAGGGACCAGGGCTATACACGAAGTAGTGCATGGGGGTGGGCTCTGGATGTTGAAAGGAAGCAACAGCGGATGCTTAGCACTTATAGAGAGGCAGAAGCGGCAGTTTCAAATGTGGTGCCGGCCTCTCGCATCACTTGACGTCATCTGTCCTGTGATGGACTGGAGCTTTATGAGCTGGCCAACTCGCCTTCCATGTACAAGTCGTTTCGGCCCCCGCTGATTGGTACCATTGGCCATAATCGTAGGTATGTAAGTGGAAATAGTGCCAGTTTTACTCCTGACGACAATGGTGGAGCTAGCCATCGAAAGCTTGAAAATTTTATTGGAATGGGTGCGGCTTGAAAACCAAGATGATTTATCCAGTCATGCCGCAGCAAAAGACTCCGAGGACACAAGCATCAATTCACTGCTAACTAAACACCAGTGGGCAAGCACACAATCTTAGATGGGAATATGGCACATCTGATCAAAAGGGGTTCTGTCATGCATTGCAGCTTTAAGCCCTGATAGAAGTATAGATCACTTAATTTAGTGGTGATAAAATAGTGGAATAGTTAAACAAATCAATAACTGGATTGTGGGGTACTAAAAGAAAAGAAAAAAACATAGAAAACAATTCTGTAGGATAATAATGTGGGGTAAAAACAAAGTATTAACCTTTGATTATTCAAATCACACCCACGTTTATTATAAAGGTGGTTTCCATTGGGTTGTCACTGAACACAATATAGATATGAGAAACCACAATGATTAATTTTTTAGTGGAAGCAGAGCATTCATAGGCAGTACCCAAAGTGAAGTAAAGGCATGAAATTGGGCATCAAATCACTAAAACTGCAAGAAATTATCAAAGTTCAGCTCATGTATACAAGTCTTTATAAAGTAATAAATTGACTGCAGTTAAAATATACAATCACTGTTAGCCCAACTATGAGTCTATGCCCACTAGCACTCAAAGAGTTCCAAAATATTTCTATGTCCCAAACTGGTGCACATTGCATGATTTATAAGTCTTGAATGACAATTCCAAAAAGTCTTGAATAACATTTAAGCCCAAACAGCTCTCTGGCTGCACTAACCTTACCAAGACTGACTAAGAGATGAGGATCAAAAGACTCTGAAGCCTACTCTGCATGCATATTTAAAAACTGTCATGCAACCCACTGTCTTACTGAAATATCTGTATTATAAGGTTTATACATTTTAAATATATACGACACATACTTTAGTCATGGCTGTCAATCAACAGGTTTTATAGAGATAACTAATCGATAGCTACACAAATTTTTATTAAATTAACTTCCCAACTAGTTTCGGCAAGCTAATTTGCCATCCTCAGAAGACCATATAATTAAGCTTACGTCAGAAAGCAATCATCAAGCAAACTCTGGACAATAGAGTCCTTCATTAAAATTATTTAGTGCTATCAAGCAGTTAAAAGGTAATGTAAAACATTAAAGAAAACACGAAACATGATGATGATTAGCATCAACAGACTGTGTGCCAGACTTGAAGATATAAATGCTGCAATCACAAAGAGTGGTAACATGGGTGAAAAACCTGGGGTTTAATCTAAATGTAAAAACATCACAAGTAATCTTAGTACACTGTCAGAAATTAGTAAGTTCAGAGTTCTGCAAACAATTTGTGACAGTGCGGTGGTATTAGTTTCAACTACAGGAAAATGTTGCACTCACCTTTTGGTGACTTCTTCTTCTTCTTCTTCTTCTTCTTCTGCAGCCTATGTCTGTCCTGTTAGAAGATGAAAAATGTTCCTCAGTTAGAGAAGCTGTAGAGAAACTATCTACTATAAACACATCTACAAGATGCATCAAATGTTTTCCAGTTTCTAGTTTCACTAGCTGTTAAATGAGAGAAGTCACAGTACAAAAATTTTGATATGTTATTACTTCATGGATACAAATTAACTGGAGGGAAAAAGACCCTGATTATCCATTATTAAAGCTGTCACACACACACACACACACACACACACACACACACACACACACACACTTGTAGTTGCACGAGTAGGACCAAAAAAATAATGTGTTCATTAATGTTGACACTAATTATTTATACTGGAGTGTAACGTTGCAGTTGGTTGTGTGGTTATACTCCATGCACGATCTGTCACTCTAATGCATTTGCATTTGCTTTACCTCTTAAATAATTTCCAATTGCTGTTTTTAAAGTTGATTGTTTCTGTGGTCCTGCTATGCAGTGCCATGAAGCTATGCTGTTGACTCCTTCACCTTGTTGTGATGTGCGGGTGCTAAAAAGAGATCTTTGATCAATGTAAGCTACTAAAGGATGAATGCACTTCTTCATAAACTTCTGTGTTTACAACAAAATCTTAACCTTGATTACTATTTTTGGTGAACAGATACTTTGTAATAAATGGTTCTCAGTAAGTCATAAAAAGTGTGTGAAATGCACGTAGATAGATCGCTGAATCAGAAGTGACAGTTCTCAAACCTGATATTCAACTGTTCTGTCATTTTCATTTTTGACAGTCTTCTTTTCTCCGAGATTTCCAAGCCACTGCCAAGCTGCAGCACGAGAGCAGGTGAAGACTGCAATTGCTATTGCACCTTGCTGATGTCCAGAACTTGCAGCTTTTGCACCCCATCTGTACGTATGTTACACCAAAGCACAAAAAGTGGACTGTTTCACATTTAAAATTACGTAAATTATGCTTTCTGTTACTGTGAACATATTTCATCAGCCTACGAGTGTAAAGGTGGAATATGTTATTCCGAAGATTCCCATGTTACATCACAGATCCCTCCACTGAGGCACAAGATATAGTGTAACCCAATTTTTTAATCACTTATAACTTTGCATGGCCAAATTATTCTTTTAATAATATGTTTCTGTTTATATCCATTTCCATTATTTCCAGTGTTTAGATTCACTTAAGACAGAATCCAATCTTATCTTTGAAAGTGAATCTTCATCATGTAATTCAGTTTGGTAAGGCAAAATATAGAGTAACATTGAGCATACTTCATTCCATTATTTGTGAAGATCCAACTGATCATTCTTTTCTATTGAGAAGAAAATGAGCAATAGGTAAACTGTTTAATTGGGACTATATCATGTCTACTCCAGTGTAACCAATTTACTTTGAACGTAAAAGTTTTTCAGATTTATTGAGACAGAAAAATGCCAAAATTTTAATTTACAACACTCTCTACACCTTCAAATCTGTTTTTGTAGTAAATCAAAAATGTGTGTCTGTGTGTCCAGGTAAGTCTATTAGTATCTATTTTGGAAAACACTTCAACAGTGTAACTAACCATCACTGTACAGCTTCCTATCTCTGTAACAGCAGAGCTAACACCTTATTCTATGGGCAGTTGCTGTGTAAATACATTTTCATCTCTTCGATGCTAGTGTCCCTCTACTCAACTCCTTTATATACAGAAATGGTTCAGGTCATTCCTTCTATGGATTCACCTGATGCACGTATACGCCATCTCTTCCATGGGTCCACCTGCCCTTTACTCTCCAACACCTAGCTACACCCCATCTTAAACCTTTAACAGCATGGCACAGCCTTTAACCCTTATCTTTACGCCTGCAAAAGATGAAGTTTCCCCATAACCTACCAACTCTACCCAATTTCTCGAACCTATGTTTCCTAACTTCTTTTATAATTTCTACCTATACTACTTGGAATGTTATACACTACCTTCCAACACAAAACCATTCATTAATTGCTTTCCCCCAAGATTTATTCACTACTACTTGATTATATGATTTATTTTCCTTCATTATCACAGCAGTTGCAGTCTGCCCACACTAAAAATCCTGCACAAGAGCAGTTTCAGGAGAACGTACTCTAATCTACGCTTCTTTATACAAATTTTTGCACTATATATTAAAAGCCTCTTCTCAAGTTCTGTTAGAAGCAATTCTAAATTGGCTCTTAAATACTACTTACTTGTCTCCATAATTGTAATATAAGACACCTCTACTTATGTCATGCATGTCTCAATACAAGCCACATTAAGGTGAAATCACAAATAGCTCACTAAGCCAGTTATGGTTTCTTAGATCATACCCATGATCCTTGAGTAAATGTGTGTGTGTGCGTGTGTGTGTGTGCGTGTGCGCGTGTGTATGTGCTTTACTTCAAAGTAATTTCCGGTCGCTGCTGTTGAAGCTGATTGCTCTCTTGGCCCTACTATACAGTGTCCTGAAGCCATGCAGTCGGACTTCTTCACTCTGTTGTGATATGTGGGTGCCAAAACGAGAGCTTCGATCTATGCCAGCTACTAAATGATAAATGTACTTCTGCGATAACTGCTCTGTAGTGACAAAAAACTCTTAACCTTGACTGAAATTTGTGGTAAACAGATCTTTCATAATGGATAGTTCTAAGTATATATAAAAACAAAGATGAGACACTAACAAACACAAACACACACACAAAATTCAAGCTTTCGCAACCAACGGTTGCTTCATCAGGAAAGAGGGAAGGAGAGGGAAAGACGAAAGGATGCGGGTTTTAAGGGAGAGGGTAAGGAGTCATTCCAATCCCGGGAGCGGAAAGACTTACCTTAGGGCGAAAAAGGGACAGATATACACTCATACACACACACATATCCATCCGCACATATACTGACACAGACAGACATATGTAAAGGCAAAGAGTTTGAGCAGAGATGTCTGTCGAGGCGGAAGAACAGAGGCAAAGATGTTGTTGAATGACAGGTAAGGTATGAGCAGCGGCAACTTGAAATTAGCGGCGGCTGAAGCCTGGTGGGTAACGGGAAGAGAGGATATATTGAAGGGCAAGTTCCCATCTCCGGAGTTCTGATAGGTTGGTGTTAGTGGGAAGTATCCAGATAACCCGGGTGGTGTAACACTGCGCCAAAATGTGCAGGCCGTGCACCAAGGCATGTTTAGCCACAGGGTGATCCTCATTACCAACAAACACTGTCTGCCTGTGTCCCCCCACCACCACCTACTCCACTCCTATAACCCGGAAGGTGTACACAATCAAAGGCAGAGCCACATGTGAAAGCACCCACGTGGTTTACCAACTGACCTGCCTACACTGTGAAGCTTTCTATGTGGGAATGACCAGCAACAAACTGTCCATTTGCATGAATGGACACAGGCAGACAGTGTTTGTTGGTAATGAGGATCACCCTGTGGCTAGACATGCCTTGGTGCACGGCCAGCAAATCTCGGCACAGTGTTACACCGTCCGGGTTATCTGGATACTTCCCAATAACATCAACCTATCAGAACTCCGGAGATGGGAACTTGTCCTTCAATATATCCACTCTTTCCGTTTCCTACCAGGCCTCAACCTCCGCTAATTTCAAGTTGCCGCCACTCATACCTCACCTGTCATTCAACAACAATCTTTGCCTCTGTACTTCCGCCTCTACTGACATCTCTGCCCAAACTCTTTGCGTTTACATATGTCTGCTTGTGTCTGTATATGTACAGATGGATGTTTGTGCGTGTGTACGAGTGTATACCTGTCCCTTTTCCCCCCTAAGGTAAGTCTTTCCGCTCCCAGGATTGGAATGACTCCTTACCCTCTCCCTTAAAACCCACATCCTTTTGTCTTTCCCTCTTTCCTGATGAAGCAACCGTGGTTTGCAAAAGCTTGAATTTTGTGTGTATGTTTGTGTGTCTATCAACATACCAACGCTTTCGTTTGGTAAGTTACATCATCTTTCTTTTTAGGTATAATTTTCCCAAGTGGAATGTTTCCCTAATCAGAGGTGACAGTTCTTAAATCGGATCTTCAACTGTTCCTCCAGTCAGAGACTTCCATGGCACTGCCAAGCCATGACGCTGAAGTATAAGCGTGCCTCCAGAGCAGGTGGATATGCTCAGTCACCGTCACGCCTTGCCAATGTCCGGAACTGGTAGCTTTCACATCCCATCAGTATATATATAAACCAAAGTGTGCACAGCGGAAACTAGCTAACTACATTTTCAGTTACCACAAACTTTTTCATTGGCCTAAGAGGGTAAAGGTGGATATATTATTCTCATTTAACACCATAATACATGTCGTCTAAACTGACTCGTTCCACATTGTTTTGAAAAATGCACAAATCTGTGCAACATGTAATTAACTAACTGCCAAATCCAGTCTAATCTGAAATTGCAATTTCGACATTCATACTAATCAGTCATGCTCAATAGCCAGTTTATGGTATTCACCTATCCTGTTACCTGAAGAATTACAAATAGATTGTGTATGAAATAGAATATTCATTCAATTTCCCACAAATTAGTCACTTTGAAGAATCAGTTCTTGGTCTGGTCTCGTCTCGTACAATATGCCACATAGATCTAGTTATTCAATAAGGTCACAGTTCACACACACACACACACACACACACACACACACACTCTTTCTACAATCGATTCTGTCATACGCCCATTGGTACTTTAGCCATTCAATGATCATTTTATAGTCATAATTTTACAAAATTAAAACGTATTTTCAGAGTTACATGTAAATGTGTTCGATCATTGTGATGTCTAAGCCCCAAAGGCTTCTAGACTCCACAAAGCAATCCCCTATTCCAAAAAACGTGTGCAAATGCCCTCACTTCTGTATGGCAAAGATTCATCATAGCCAACCAGCTATCAGTTCTTCAGTTCCATTCCTTGCTATCCCAAACACAACATTAATATCTTTAAAAGTAATTCATTAAAAAAAATAAAATAAAAATAATAATAATAATAATAATAATAATAATATCCCCACTTTACATAATAATTACTGAAGCACATTTCTCGTTTTCCCAATATCATAAACTGGTGAATTATACATTACACATTTCCGCTGATGTATATGACTCACTCACGTTCGATACAAATTCCCACAATATCATACATTTAGTTAACAGAAATGTAAATATTCACATACCACATTCATCCCTTCATTCAATACAATAATCAAACACATGAAATAAGCAATAATTAACAGAAAACAAACCCATCATCAGATAAAATTTATTAAAAAAAAAATTGTTTAGGCTGCTTAATATTTCACTGCCTCCATAATCGTGACACCTCTTGGCTGGAGCTGAACTATGAGCACTGTGTGCGTGTGTGTGCGCTTGTTTTATCTATACTATAATATTTTGTTATTTACAACTGTAGTACCTGTATTACATGCTTACTGTAATACAGAGTGAGTCAGAGGAAAGGTACATGTTTTTGACAGGTGATTGTATCAGTGATTCTAAACAAAAAAAACTTCATATACATATATGCCCTATTCCGAATGATTTCTGAGACAGAACACATTTAAATTCACTTTTGTACATTTTTTTAAATCACTTGAAAGCCGCACCCTCTGGCAAAAACAATTTGCAGACCAAAAACTACATTATATATCCTACAAAAAATGTCCTCCTCATTTTTTTCTGTAGAACTAATAGTTTGCGCAAAGAGACTATGAGAATACTGAAAATCTTGTGCAATATGCATGCACTGTAGCTTAGGTAGTCTTGAAGTAGTTTCCCGACTTGCTAGACCACAAGTGCCCTGTATCAAATTCAACAACTTCGCCTACGCTACTGTGGTCTGTTGTAGACAATGAGAGAGTTTGAATAATACAGAAAGTAAATAAAAATATACATCAAATGTGCTCCATCTCAGAAAGCATTCAGAATAGGGCAAATGTGCCTATAAAGTTTTTTTGTACAGAATCACTAATACTATCACCCAAATAACATGTGCCTTTCCTCCTTACACATCCTGTATATGTAATGTAAAATATATAGAATGCCTGGTTATATTTAAGAATCTTGCCAGGTTAACTTAATGCACTATGACTATGAACAAAGAATGGCAACCTGTGGTTATTTGAGCACGTATATGAGAAGAATGCTGTTTCTTTCAGTCACTAGGCCACATACATAAAAAGGAGAATATTCTTTGTTTTCGTAATTTCAGAGAACATTCATAAGTTCACATGAATAAAGCTAGTCTTAGAATATAATTCATTTGAGAATGCTTTCAGCTTGAGTAAAAGGGTGGGTGAAGGTGCCCAACATGAAGAGCATTCTCCGATTTCCTAAGAATAAAACTAGAGAAGTGTCTCACAAGCAGAGAACATTCTCCATGTTTTGAAGTAAGCTCTGTAACATACTTTCAACTGAGTAATGGCTGCTGAATTCAAGTGTTGCAGAGGCTGCTTCTTCTTCTTCTTCTTCTTCTTCTTCTTTTTAAAGTAAAAATGGCACAATTTATGTAGCTCAGAAGGCGAAAAAAGATATACATAGACCGAAGAAATACTGAAGAAGGAAGTTATAGATGTTTATACAGACTTAGAAAAAAATTTGGCTTACAAATCATTTCTTTCCCAAAAATCATGAAAGAATAAAAGACACCCTTTCAAATGAAGCCAAATTGAAAACATTTTTTAGTTACTTAGCAGACCAATGCTTTCAGACTGGTGTAGGAGAAGACCTAAGTTACACCAGACAAGTGTGTCGTGCTACTCAAAAAGCACCTCTGTGGATCTGATTTCCCAGAAACATAGGAAAACTAAAAACAGTTAAGCGGCAATCAAGGTATCAGTTTCACATGCGGTGGGGATCCTCGATTGCATGCACATACCGGTTGTGAAACATACAGTATTTGGAGATGAATATATTAACCAAAAGAGCTTTCCTAATATCAATGAGCAGACAACATGTGATTATATTGACATGTTTACTAATATCAACACTTATTGACCTAGGTCTGTACATGATGCTAGGATATGGAAAAAGTCTGATGTATGCCAATACTAAAACAGAAGTGTGTAATGCTTTATTTTTAGGAGATATGGCTACAGCATTGCACCTTGGTTAATGACACAATTCCAGAAACCACAAACACCTGATGGGCGGGCATACAATAGACATTTACATGGTAGAATCAAGCCATTTGGGAAATAGTGGATGAGATGATAATTCCATCAAGTGACTACAGTGATAACGACACTTCAAGCATATTTCATAGTGACAAGCGATGTCACGGGAGTTTTTCCATTGTCAACACAGAAATTAAGCACAGGCAGATTTAGCTGTATGTTTAGAGGGCGTAGTTTACAAATTAGTGGTAGCTACATAATAAAATTATATTGCTGTTAAGTTTTGAAATTTTAATAACAAGGCAGAAGGACGGAAGGAAGGAAGGATGATTAGTGTTTAACCTCCTGTCAACTGCCGAGTCATTAGAGATTGAAAACAGCCTAAGATCAGGAAAAAATAGAGAATGAAATCGGACATACCATTTTCAAAGGAACTATCCTGCTTTTGTCCTACACTATTTAGGGATATCACAGAAAACCTGAATCTGGATGGCCAGATGGGGATTTGAACCACTGACCTCCAAATGTAAGTCCTGTGTGCTAACCATTGTGCCACCTCGCTTGTTCAATAAGAAGGCTTTACCAGTAACTAATCCTGAATTAAGTTCATCTCTCAGGAATTCAGTCCGTATCACACAAAATAAATACTGCTGCAATAATGGGCTACTGTGTTTTGTATTGCTTTTGTTCTTTCTGCCAATACCAATTCACCTGTTACGATACATTTTCTCACAGAATAATCTTATTTCTTGTTATTTAGAAACAAAATGACCAGAAAAAATTAGTATCTGATCCTTAACAAACATAGTAATCTGTTTCTCATGACAACCACATGGGTGTCCATTTAGTATCTGAAGCTTGAGCGGACCATTGTGCGTCTTTTTTAACTGAGATTATCTCATGTTAGGAAAGTCTGACAGAGCTCCAGTCTGGAGTAGAGGAAAAATGTGATGTGGTCTTAAGATTTTGTTCACATAATATATTCATGTATCTTCAATAATAAGAAAGTATCCCATATATAAAAAATTCAGTAACATCATCAGGAAATGCATTTTTCATAAACTGTTCACATGTTGTCTTAGTAATTTGTTGCCGCACATAAAACTAAAACCAAAACATAGTACAACTCTTCCAGAACACTTTGATGCCAGTTCCATACTTGCACACAGAATTGTTTGTCCGTTTGTGTGAGTTGAATAAATGTGAGATTACGCATGTGGTTGGTGCCAGATGTGACAAAATAATACACACCGAGAACCTTCTCGAAGCGGAGGAGGTAGTGAGATAGAAGTCCCTGATCAGAGAACATGCTTTGCATTTTTTATTCAGACGACATTGAGATCTTTTATCAGAGTGTGTCCAATGTTACTTATAATCCATCTTGATTGCAAAAATGTTTATTCACATGACCACTTTCGGTTCCTCAGGGACCATCTTCAGATCTGCAACTTCAGTTTCAGAGTAACCCATCCATACACAGCAACTTTCACCTGCTGGTCACAGTGCTCATAGTTCAGCTCCAGCCAAGAGGTGTCACGATTATGGAGGCAGTGAAATATTAAGCAGCCTAAACAATTTTTTTTTTTAATAAATTTTATCTGATGATGGGTTTGTTTTCTGTTAATTATTGCTTATTTCATGTGTTTGATTATTGTATTGAATGAAGGGATGAATGTGGTATGTGAATATTTACATTTCTGTTAACTAAATGTATGATATTGTGGGAATTTGTATCGAACGTGAGTGAGTCATATACATCAGCGGAAATGTGTAATGTATAATTCACCAGTTTATGATATTGGGAAAACGAGAAATGTGCTTCAGTAATTATTATGTAAAGTGGGGATATTATTATTATTATTATTATTATTATTATTTTTATTTTATTTTTTTTAATGAATTACTTTTAAAGATATTAATGTTGTGTTTGGGATAGCAAGGAATGGAACTGAAGAACTGATAGCTGGTTGGCTATGATGAATCTTTGCCATACAGAAGTGAGGGCATTTGCACACGTTTTTTGGAATAGGGGATTGCTTTGTGGAGTCTAGAAGCCTTTGGGGCTTAGACATCACAATGATCGAACACATTTACATGTAACTCTGAAAATACGTTTTAATTTTGTAAAATTATGACTATAAAATGATCATTGAATGGCTAAAGTACCAATGGGCGTATGACAGAATCGATTGTAGAAAGAGTGTGTGTGTGTGTGTGTGTGTGTGTGTGTGTGAACTGTGACCTTATTGAATAACTAGATCTATGTGGCATATTGTACGAGACGAGACCAGACCAAGAACTGATTCTTCAAAGTGACTAATTTGTGGGAAATTGAATGAATATTCTATTTCATACACAATCTATTTGTAATTCTTCAGGTAACAGGATAGGTGAATACCATAAACTGGCTATTGAGCATGACTGATTAGTATGAATGTCGAAATTGCAATTTCAGATTAGACTGGATTTGGCAGTTAGTTAATTACATGTTGCACAGATTTGTGCATTTTTCAAAACAATGTGGAACGAGTCAGTTTAGACGACATGTATTATGGTGTTAAATGAGAATAATATATCCACCTTTAACCTCTTAGGCCAATGAAAAAGTTTGTGGTAACTGAAAATGTAGTTAGCTAGTTTCCGCTGTGCACACTTTGGTTTATATATACTGATGGGATGTGAAAGCTACCAGTTCCGGACATTGGCAAGGCGTGACGGTGACTGAGCATATCCACCTGCTCTGGAGGCACGCTTATACTTCAGCGTCATGGCTTGGCAGTGCCATGGAAGTCTCTGACTGGAGGAACAGTTGAAGATCCGATTTAAGAACTGTCACCTCTGATTAGGGAAACATTCCACTTGGGAAAATTATACCTAAAAAGAAAGATGATGTAACTTACCAAACGAAAGCGTTGGTATGTTGATAGACACACAAACATACACACAAAATTCAAGCTTTTGCAAACCACGGTTGCTTCATCAGGAAAGAGGGAAAGACAAAAGGATGTGGGTTTTAAGGGAGAGGGTAAGGAGTCATTCCAATCCTGGGAGCGGAAAGACTTACCTTAGGGGGGAAAAGGGACAGGTATACACTCGTACACACGCGCACACATCCATCTGTACATATACAGACACAAGCAGACATATGTAAACGCAAAGAGTTTGGGCAGAGATGTCAGTAGAGGCGGAAGTACAGAGGCAAAGATTGTTGTTGAATGACAGGTGAGGTATGAGTGGCGGCAACTTGAAATTAGCGGAGGTTGAGGCCTGGTAGGAAACGGAAAGAGTGGATATATTGAAGGACAAGTTCCCATCTCCGGAGTTCTGATAGGTTGATGTTATTGGGAAGTATCCAGATAACCCGGACGGTGTAACACTGTGCCGAGATTTGCTGGCCGTGCACCAAGGCATGTCTAGCCACAGGGTGATCCTCATTACCAACAAACACTGTCTGCCTGTGTCCATTCATGCAAATGGACAGTTTGTTGCTGGTCATTCCCACATAGAAAGCTTCACAGTGTAGGCAGGTCAGTTGGTAAATCACGTGGATGCTTTCACATGTGGCTCTGCCTTTGATTGTGTACACCTTCCGGGTTATAGGACTGGAGTAGGTGGTGGTGGGGGGACACAGGCAGACAGTGTTTGTTGGTAATGAGGATCACCCTGTGGCTAAACATGCCTTGGTGCACGGCCAGCACATTTTGGCGCAGTGTTACACCACCCGGGTTATCTGGATACTTCCCACTAACACCAACCTATCAGAACTCCGGAGATGGGAACTTGCCCTTCAATATATCCTCTCTTCCCGTTACCCACCAGGCTTCAGCCGCCGCTAATTTCAAGTTGCCGCTGCTCATACCTTACCTGTCATTCAACAACATCTTTGCCTCTGTTCTTCCGCCTCGACAGACATCTCTGCTCAAACTCTTTGCCTTTACATATGTCTGTTTGTGTCAGTATATGTGCGGATGGATATGTGTGTGTGTATGAATGTATATCTGTCCCTTTTTCGCCCTAAGGTAAGTCTTTCCGCTCCCGGGATTGGAATGACTCCTTACCCTCTCCCTTAAAACCCACATCCTTTCGTCTTTCCCTCTCCTTCCCTCTTTCCTGATGAAGCAACCGTTGGTTGCGAAAGCTTGAATTTTGTGTGTGTGTTTGTGTTTGTTAGTGTCTCATCTTTGTTTTTATATTTACTTAGAACTATCCATTATGAAAGATCTGTTTACCACAAATTTCAGTCAAGGTTAAGAGTTTTTTGTCACTACAGAGCAGTTATCGCAGAAGTACATTTATCATTTAGTAGCTGGCATAGATTGAAGCTCTCGTTTTGGCACCCACATATCACAACAGAGTGAAGAAGTCCGGCTGCATGGCTTCAGGACACTGTATAGTAGGGCCAAGAGAGCAATCAGCTTCAACAGCAGCGACCGGAAATTACTTTGAAGTAAAGCACATACACACGCACACGCACACGCACACACACACACACACACACACACACACACACATACATTTACTCAAGGATCATGGGTATGATCTAAGAAACCATAACTGGCTTAGTGAGCTATTTGTGATTTCACCTTAATGTGGCTTGTATTGAGACATGCATGACATAAGTAGAGGTGTCTTATATTACAATTATGGAGACAAGTAAGTAGTATTTAAGAGCCAATTTAGAATTGCTTCTAACAGAACTTGAGAAGAGGCTTTTAATATATAGTGCAAAAATTTGTATAAAGAAGCGTAGATTAGAGTACGTTCTCCTGAAACTGCTCTTGTGCAGGATTTTTAGTGTGGGCAGACTGCAACTGCTGTGATAATGAAGGAAAATAAATCATATAATCAAGTAGTAGTGAATAAATCTTGGGGGAAAGCAATTAATGAATGGTTTTGTGTTGGAAGGTAGTGTATAACATTCCAAGTAGTATAGGTAGAAATTATAAAAGAAGTTAGGAAACATAGGTTCGAGAAATTGGGTAGAGTTGGTAGGTTATGGGGAAACTTCATCTTTTGCAGGCGTAAAGATAAGGGTTAAAGGCTGTGCCATGCTGTTAAAGGTTTAAGATGGGGTGTAGCTAGGTGTTGGAGAGTAAAGGGCAGGTGGACCCATGGAAGAGATGGCGTATACGTGCATCAGGTGAATCCATAGAAGGAATGACCTGAACCATTTCTGTATATAAAGGAGTTGAGTAGAGGGACACTAGCATCGAAGAGATGAAAATGTATTTACACAGCAACTGCCCATAGAATAAGGTGTTAGCTCTGCTGTTACAGAGATAGGAAGCTGTACAGTGATGGTTAGTTACACTGTTGAAGTGTTTTCCAAAATAGATACTAATAGACTTACCTGGACACACAGACACACATTTTTGATTTACTACAAAAACAGATTTGAAGGTGTAGAGAGTGTTGTAAATTAAAATTTTGGCATTTTTCTGTCTCAATAAATCTGAAAAACTTTTACGTTCAAAGTAAATTGGTTACACTGGAGTAGACATGATATAGTCCCAATTAAACAGTTTACCTATTGCTCATTTTCTTCTCAATAGAAAAGAATGATCAGTTGGATCTTCACAAATAATGGAATGAAGTATGCTCAATGTTACTCTATATTTTGCCTTACCAAACTGAATTACATGATGAAGATTCACTTTCAAAGATAAGATTGGATTCTGTCTTAAGTGAATCTAAACACTGGAAATAATGGAAATGGATATAAACAGAAACATATTATTAAAAGAATAATTTGGCCATGCAAAGTTATAAGTGATTAAAAAATTGGGTTACACTATATCTTGTGCCTCAGTGGAGGGATCTGTGATGTAACATGGGAATCTTCGGAATAACATATTCCACCTTTACACTCGTAGGCTGATGAAATATGTTCACAGTAACAGAAAGCATAATTTACGTAATTTTAAATGTGAAACAGTCCACTTTTTGTGCTTTGGTGTAACATACGTACAGATGGGGTGCAAAAGCTGCAAGTTCTGGACATCAGCAAGGTGCAATAGCAATTGCAGTCTTCACCTGCTCTCGTGCTGCAGCTTGGCAGTGGCTTGGAAATCTCGGAGAAAAGAAGACTGTCAAAAATGAAAATGACAGAACAGTTGAATATCAGGTTTGAGAACTGTCACTTCTGATTCAGCGATCTATCTACGTGCATTTCACACACTTTTTATGACTTACTGAGAACCATTTATTACAAAGTATCTGTTCACCAAAAATAGTAATCAAGGTTAAGATTTTGTTGTAAACACAGAAGTTTATGAAGAAGTGCATTCATCCTTTAGTAGCTTACATTGATCAAAGATCTCTTTTTAGCACCCGCACATCACAACAAGGTGAAGGAGTCAACAGCATAGCTTCATGGCACTGCATAGCAGGACCACAGAAACAATCAACTTTAAAAACAGCAATTGGAAATTATTTAAGAGGTAAAGCAAATGCAAATGCATTAGAGTGACAGATCGTGCATGGAGTATAACCACACAACCAACTGCAACGTTACACTCCAGTATAAATAATTAGTGTCAACATTAATGAACACATTATTTTTTTGGTCCTACTCGTGCAACTACAAGTGTGTGTGTGTGTGTGTGTGTGTGTGTGTGCGTGTGTGTGTGTGTGTGTGTGTGTGTGTGACAGCTTTAATAATGGATAATCAGGGTCTTTTTCCCTCCAGTTAATTTGTATCCATGAAGTAATAACATATCAAAATTTTTGTACTGTGACTTCTCTCATTTAACAGCTAGTGAAACTAGAAACTGGAAAACATTTGATGCATCTTGTAGATGTGTTTATAGTAGATAGTTTCTCTACAGCTTCTCTAACTGAGGAACATTTTTCATCTTCTAACAGGACAGACATAGGCTGCAGAAGAAGAAGAAGAAGAAGAAGAAGAAGTCACCAAAAGGTGAGTGCAACATTTTCCTGTAGTTGAAACTAATACCACCGCACTGTCACAAATTGTTTGCAGAACTCTGAACTTACTAATTTCTGACAGTGTACTAAGATTACTTGTGATGTTTTTACATTTAGATTAAACCCCAGGTTTTTCACCCATGTTACCACTCTTTGTGATTGCAGCATTTATATCTTCAAGTCTGGCACACAGTCTGTTGATGCTAATCATCATCATGTTTCGTGTTTTCTTTAATGTTTTACATTACCTTTTAACTGCTTGATAGCACTAAATAATTTTAATGAAGGACTCTATTGTCCAGAGTTTGCGTGATGATTGCTTTCTGACGTAAGCTTAATTATATGGTCTTCTGAGGATGGCAAATTAGCTTGCCGAAACTAGTTGGGAAGTTAATTTAATAAAAATTTGTGTAGCTATCGATTAGTTATCTCTATAAAACCTGTTGATTGACAGCCATGACTAAAGTATGTGTCGTATATATTTAAAATGTATAAACCTTATAATACAGATATTTCAGTAAGACAGTGGGTTGCATGACAGTTTTTAAATATGCATGCAGAGTAGGCTTCAGAGTCTTTTGATCCTCATCTCTTAGTCAGTCTTGGTAAGGTTAGTGCAGCCAGAGAGCTGTTTGGGCTTAAATGTTATTCAAGACTTTTTGGAATTGTCATTCAAGACTTATAAATCATGCAATGTGCACCAGTTTGGGACATAGAAATATTTTGGAACTCTTTGAGTGCTAGTGGGCATAGACTCATAGTTGGGCTAACAGTGATTGTATATTTTAACTGCAGTCAATTTATTACTTTATAAAGACTTGTATACATGAGCTGAACTTTGATAATTTCTTGCAGTTTTAGTGATTTGATGCCCAATTTCATGCCTTTACTTCACTTTGGGTACTGCCTATGAATGCTCTGCTTCCACTAAAAAATTAATCATTGTGGTTTCTCATATCTATATTGTGTTCAGTGACAACCCAATGGAAACCACCTTTATAATAAACGTGGGTGTGATTTGAATAATCAAAGGTTAATACTTTGTTTTTACCCCACATTATTATCCTACAGAATTGTTTTCTATGTTTTTTTCTTTTCTTTTAGTACCCCACAATCCAGTTATTGATTTGTTTAACTATTCCACTATTTTATCACCACTAAATTAAGTGATCTATACTTCTATCAGGGCTTAAAGCTGCAATGCATGACAGAACCCCTTTTGATCAGATGTGCCATATTCCCATCTAAGATTGTGTGCTTGCCCACTGGTGTTTAGTTAGCAGTGAATTGATGCTTGTGTCCTCGGAGTCTTTTGCTGCGGCATGACTGGATAAATCATCTTGGTTTTCAAGCCGCACCCATTCCAATAAAATTTTCAAGCTTTCGATGGCTAGCTCCACCATTGTCGTCAGGAGTAAAACTGGCACTATTTCCACTTACATACCTACGATTATGGCCAATGGTACCAATCAGCGGGGGCCGAAACGACTTGTACATGGAAGGCGAGTTGGCCAGCTCATAAAGCTCCAGTCCATCACAGGACAGATGACGTCAAGTGATGCGAGAGGCCGGCACCACATTTGAAACTGCCGCTTCTGCCTCTCTATAAGTGCTAAGCATCCGCTGTTGCTTCCTTTCAACATCCAGAGCCCACCCCCATGCACTACTTCGTGTATAGCCCTGGTCCCTGTTGAAATTGTTGCAGTTCATTCTGATCTCAGCCACCTCTTCTATAACTGAGTCTCAGTATGTTGACACATGATCCAAGACTCTTGTGTTCTCAAACTGTATTTTGTGTCTGTTTTCGAGGCATTGCTCAGCTATGGCTGACTTTGCTTAATATGTCTCTGGTGCTCAGTACAACACTCCACAACTGTGCGGATTGTCTGGCCTATGTAGATGCTGCTGCTCTCGCAAGGGACACTATACACGTAGGGTATGCGTCGTTTTGGCCCTCTCTGATCGGTGCCAGTGGCTGTGATCATAGGTATATAAGTGAGAAATAGTAGCAGTCTCAGCAGTCAGTAGTTTTAATCCTGACGATGTCGGAGCTAGCCATCGAAAGCTCAAGAATTTTATTGGAATTGATGCAGCTTGAAAATTGAGAAGATTTTATTCATGAATTGATGGTGACTGGTGATTTAGTTCTTGTTATTGTTACCAAGCCTCACTCAGGTTGCAATTGTTTGGTCTCATCCAGGATAAAAAATGCTATCAGTGAAGCAGCTTTTGGGTTGCCTCAGCCAAAGGATAGGATTGTATTTAAAATTTATTCTAAGATTTACTTCGGGGTTGGGCATCCCTATAAATGTTACCAGGCCTTAGCAACACAATTTGTGTGTGTGCTCTGAGGTTTACATACTGCAGTAGCAGCAGCAGCAGCAGCAGTGCAATTGTCATATGTAGGAGCAAATTTTGGTGTGACAGCAGGCACCAGTCTATGCGATGCTACTGCATCTCCATGCTGCAGTGTCTCCATGCTGCAGTGTCTCCATGCCACTGTGTGCACACACCATGTGTGTCAGCCCTGTGGCAACTCAGCGCCACAGTATTTCAGTGCCACAATATTTCAGTGCCATAGCATCTCTATGCCATAGTCATCCCAATACAGTGCATCTGTGCTGCAGTCTCCACAGCATATTCATGCAGCAGTCTGAGGACTATGGCATTTCCACACCTCAGCTTCTCTGTGTCACAGTCTCCACAGTGCTTCTGTGTAGCAGTCTCATACTGCAGTACCTGAGTACCAACCAATTCCTCCGCCACAGTGTCCCTCCACCATAGCACACTTGCATCTGCTTTGCAGACTCTGAACCAGTGTCTCAACATTGCTGCTTCTCCACGCCACATGGCATCAATGCTGCAGTATCTTGTCACCACTGTCTCCGCCAGGTTGCTGTGGTCGAGGGCACTGTGCCTAAATGCCACCACTAATTCCACAATGCAACACCACCGCACTGCTGCAAGCCCTACTTCGCACTGTGTCAACATCTTCTCTTGGTCAGTGAGGTTGGTTTTGGTTAGGTTTGTGTGGCCAGAGACCACTTGGATTTGTGTTATTCGGGACTTAGAAGTATTTCAATGTGCTGTGCAAGTACAGTTAATTTAGTACGGAGGCAGGATGTGAGCATCCAGGTTTGTCAGGAGGTTTCTTAAAATGAAGATGGTGACCAAATTGGACAGTGACAATTGGGATTTATTGTCTCCAGACCTTATTGTGAAGGGATACAAGTGATGTATTCTATGATGTCAGGAGGCTGCCACAGCCAGACTGAGGGCACAGTGTGCTAAGAGAAGAGCTAGAGAATGCATCTGGTTGGGAGGAGAGCTGGTAGGCAAGAGAGGGACCCTGTGGCACAGGTTCTCTCTCACCCACTTGCTTTGTGTCTCTCATGTGACCGTTCCTGGCCCTCTGATTGGCTGGCAGAAGGGCACCGGAGCTCCACATGACATACACTCACTGTTCTGCTTTTCCTTTGCTCCGTAAGTCATGTGTTACCTATTACTTACTGTTTACACATGTTCTCTGGGATGATAGCACAAGCTGCATTGGAGTTTCTGTTGATACTCTGTCGATAAACATTTGGTACCAATCTGATTGTCTGACATCTAGAGGTTTGAGTGTAAGCTCAGAGGGGAGGCGGACTGTCACCCTTTCTGGGGCAAAATGCATAAAATCACAGTGCACACAAAATACAAAATAGCATGGTGGAGCTCAACAGCCTTCAGCTACTACTAGTGAAATGGATAAAAACACATTGCCACCTGACCACAGCAGCAGTGAGTGCAGTTAGCTCATAGCTATTATTTTCAGAACATCCTTTTACTACTACCTTTTTATCTAACAATGTGAAGGTACCGTGAACATTTGACTCGGGTGTGAGATGATTCATATGCTAATATCATGTAAACCAGTGTGAACCTCAGTGGTGCTTCCCGTGCTTTGCTACTAAGACACTGTCTTTAAACTAGCAAATAATTGTATAATGCATTCTTTCTACAAGTGGTTTATGTCCTGTACCTCAGCTCACATGTGTAGTTTCATAAGAATCCTCCTCATATTATTTGACCTACCTGTCAGGCCCCATTTTCTGTTGTACAGGTTTAGTGGTCTTGGTACAGCAAAAGGGTATTCTGTGACGAACTCACCCCTGATGCTCATGGTTTCAGATGTAGCACAGTAGCCTATGATAATGCAATTGAAACTTTTGAAAAATGTTGCATCTCACTCAGATATACATTTGGCAAAATGTGTTGTACTTTGTACTAGTTTCCTACCCATGGTCAGAGACTGAACTGAAATTATTGTTTTCGTGAATGTACATAGCTGTGTTTGAATATGTGGTGCTCACAGGCACGCATGATGGAGAACAGTTAGCCTCATGCTGAGTTAGCTGACCGAAGTTCGCTCTCTAGTGTTGTCATACAATCACTTTGTGGCAGTAGCATCGTTGCTCATGAACTGACCTGTGTTTGTTTCAGCCATGTGCATTCTTGGGCATTATTGTGCACGATGTAGCAAAGAAAGGATGTGTTCCATGTAGTGGGGTGTTGTTGCACCTTAGGTTTGGCTGCTAGCATGTAGTTGTTGGTTGCAAAGCGTTCCCTACCGTTGCATAATTTGTCCAGCAATAATATGGGATACAGTGTGTTGTTTCACTACTCTTGCATATACTACAATTTCACATAGTTGCTTCACGGTCATTTAGTTTTCAGGCTCTGCTAACATTCAGTAGTTTAATGTGGGACTTATACAGCATGGTGTACCAGGTCCTAGGGCAGGCTTGCTTTGATCAAAGGATACAACAACAGAAAGACACAGTAGAGAGGCTGATGGCAAGTTTCATCCCTGCAACTACATGGTCCCTAGCTGCGTGTGGATAAAAATAAATGCTTTCTACAGGGAGGTCAACCAAGGATGACTGAAGCATCAAAGCATGGTCTGAACTATCTGGTGTGTGGATTTCATGCAACTGCTATAAAGTTGCAGAACTTTTCCAGTAATGTAGGAGAGGAATGGTGGTTGCTGCTTGAGGGTAGGCTTGTCAGTAAGGAGTTCTGCAATGATCATTCAACATGTTGCACACACAGTTTCGAGTAGCATGAATTTCTGAATGAAGGGTGTGACGACACAGCAATAGGCAGTGCTCAGCTGTGGCATACCGCATGTCCAATCGATGCTCTGGCATGTGCGACGCTAGGTGTTGCGCCTTGCTAACCAGTGAGGATGCGCCGCTCTGCTATGAGAAAAATATATATGAATGCATAAATGAATGCATAAATGAATGCATAAATGAATGCATAAATGTCAGAAAATGCTACACTGTCTTGGGATATCAGAAATTATACTGGCTGATGGTAATACTTGAAAGTTGATTATCGAATTCACAGTCACGATTGTGCATGTAAGAGTCCAATCAAGCTTCCATAAAACTCCAGAAAGCAGTGATTAACGACATGTGTGATATCAGTAAAGTGTACAGGTATTCATTCTGGATATTCAGTGTTTACAAAGATGCTATCTGGATTCATTTATATGTCTTCCTATCAGAAGTGTGTCAACCACAGTCTTGGGTGTTCAACAGGAGAACGGTTGGTAAACAACATACCTGTCTGTGGTGTGGCATATTCTTCTCTTAAACAACAAATCAGATGAGAATTACAGGGTGATATTCAATTGTAAGTTTGATTTCGGAGTTAGTACAAAGTGCAAATACTGACAGATTTTAGATACAGTCACAAATTTTATCTATGAAATTCGTTTAGTGTCAGCATCTCAATGCAAGGTGAAGGAGTTCACTCTTCTTCCCGCGTAACAGGCTGGACACAGAAATGCATATCCTAGCATAATCTTGTAAACATACAAGCCTCCACTAATTAGTCCTGCTATGGATGATAGGCAAAGTATTCCAAGCTTGCAGCGTTGCTGACTGCTTATGGTCAAAAAAGTGTTGACAAAGTTGTCAAGGTTGCTATGTAGCCAGAAGTTTGGCCGAAATCAATTTGTATTCCATGAACAAGCCAAGGGGATAATCCACATTTTGAAAAGAAGTTCATTACTCGAGATGTTTGTGTTTTTATTAGAGTTCCTCACAGTGGTTCATTACCAGGTTGAAATAAAATCTGGAGTCAAGAGAATGAATAAAACTCAGTTGTACCATTATGCCATTGTGCACCCAAGTAAGCAATGCCTATTACCATCAAGTAAATTTATAAGAACAGCATAACACTATAGCCACAGCCAGCACTGAATAATCTAGAAACAGAAGGTAGAGAGATTTATTTAGTGGGCAGGTAGTAGCACTGAACATTATGTTAACATAGGCAAATATCTGGGAAGACACCAGCGCTATTTTTGAAAGTTCTTATTAACTGTTATACACTCATTGATCTTCATTGTAGAATCTAGAACAGCCTTCCCCAATTGGGTCAATACCAAAAAAATCAATCAGTTGAACTGATAGTATTATGCAAAGATTTCTTCACTGAGTACACTGTGTGATTTGGGAAGGGGATGGACCAGACAATGGTGTGCACTATCTGGCATACTCTGGTTGGGATTCCCACATGGCGGGCATACGTTCGAGTAATGGTGGCGGTGTACAACATAACAGCACAATGTCACTTCACTAACATGGTAGAATTTTCATTTTGTAGCTCTGCTATTGGTTCATGTTGGGTGACATCAAAAGGTTTTACAGGGTATATCACTGTGCAAGGCATTGCGCCAATCATATTTCCACTAAATGCTGTACTCCTCAGCACCATTGAAGACAGAACTTACCTTGATGAAGAGCACTTGCCATGAAAGGCAAAGGTCCCAATTTGAGTCTTGGTCAGGCACACAGTTTTAATCTGTCAGGAAGTTTCAGAACTTACCTTAGTCGATTTCTTTAATTCACAAAAGCAGGTATCTAGTATGTCAAAAAGTGTCACTTACTGGCTGTGTAAAGAGCTGGCCAATACTAAATTGTTCATTATGCACTGTTCATTACTTATAAACAGGTCATAAGTTGCTTGTTTCTTTTCAATTAGTGTTTCATAATCTGTTTCCTAACTGATTCAGATGAGTGCAGTTGTTCTATTTGATTCATTCTCAATGGTCATTTTTTGGATAGCTGTTCTGTCCCTTTCTAATTGTTACAAACATGCGTGCCTGTTCATTTGTGTTAGGCGAAAATGAAATGGGCAATCCCAATAGTGCAATTCCACCTCCCCAGCAATCTGGTATTGCTCAGTAGAGTTTTCCCTTAACTATATAATGCACTTTCTGAAAGCAAGTAATCAACTCTGTTGTAAGATGGCTACATGTACATCAGTTTATGGATGAAAGACCTGAAGATTTCTGTTTTGCTACAATACACTTCAATAGCTTACCACACAATTAAAATCAGTCTCTTGCATGTTCCTAACCACTGCAAGAGAGGAACGAACTCCAGTAAAGCCTTTGGTGGTGGTCAACACACAGTTTTCATGTGTAGGTGAGTACTTAAGAACATGCATATTCTGTTAAAGTTTCACTTATGTAGAGTTCTTCTTCAGTAAGCTCTTGAGAGGCACTTTATTACAGGTTCAAACAGCTACCTTTTCTTAAGGTTGTACAATAATCAGTACTGCAGAGTTTGAGTTATTCTTTGTGTCACGCTATAATCAGTCAACAGATAAACTTGATCTGTAGTAGTGTAAGTAGGTCTTTGAAAACCTGTCTTTCCCTATGCACAAAATTTTACTGAGTGCAACATAAATTGCTCAGTACTCAGCACAGTGCATTAGTGTGCTCCTTATTCCAATCCAGTGTATTTTTACTGGTTTCCTTCAAGTCCTGTTAGTGTAATTCTGGTAAAACCTTCACATCTTTTCCTCGACTGAACTGTCAGTATACTGAAACTCTGATAACCCTTGCTGTTTGACTGTCCATTGCTTAAACAGTTATCTCTATTCCCCATTTACATTACTCATTACCACTGCTTTGGTTACTAACACGTATCACTATCACTTGTTTTATAGCACTGTGCACTTACTACAGGGCAGCTGCTTCCTATTGAGCACAATCACAGAATGAAGCAGCAGTTAACTTCAACTGAAAACAACTCCATCTTCCCAACACTCTCCTTCTGCATATACAAAATGCCACATTAAAAATGTTTAACTGAATCACAAAAACAAAGTAACAATCTCAGAACCCTTACTCTTCATGCTCAGAGATAAGTCGCTTTCAACACCACCACAAATCTGACAAGGTAACTATCTACTCTATACACCAAACAAAATGAGTCCCTTGATCTCAGGACATAAGAATGCTTATTTCTTAAAGTATACCTCTGGAATGCTAGCAAAAACTTGTCTTTTTTTCTCTCACATTCTTCAGTGTCCTCACTTTGGTGTGAAGTACTTGTAGGAGGACTTCACAGTGCCTTAGGGGGTGGCACAGCTGGAACATTGTACGGCTTTAACCAATCGAAAAAATGTACATCACAGTGTGCTCAGACAGTTGGATTGCTGCATTCGCAGGAGAAGTTACCCATATAATAGGACAGAGGCCCTCATACTGAAGTGTGAATTTCTTAGGTTTCCCTTTCTTAACCACAGAATTTTGGAGCAAAACAAGAACTCCGGATTTGTACTGGGGAGGCATAGTTCCTTTTTTGCTGCGTTGCAACTGAGTATGTTTGGACTTGCTTAGTTTAACCTGTTTCCAGATGCCTCAGCGGGACAGTTGTTTCACTTCGGCAACATCAATGCCATGTGGCAACTTGTCGAGTTCAGAGTTCATAGGTCTTCCATAAACTGCCTCATATGGTGCATATGCAGTTGATTCATGTATACGTCTACTATATACTGAAGCTAAATACACAAACTATCAGTCCAAATTGTAGTGCGATGTATTTGCATAACAGGAAAGCATTTGAACCATTGTCTTGTGGACATGTTTGAGACAACCTTTAGCTTTGGGATGAAAAGGTGTAGTGTGCCATTTTTTGGTCTGTAGGAATTTGCATATTTGTATGAACAAGGCAGAAATAAAATCAGCTCCTTGATCAGTCAAAATAACATCCAGACTTCCATATGGGAGAACTAAATGATCGACAAAAGCACATGTGACAGTTTCTGCAGTCATGTCAGCAAGAGGTACCAGTATTAGATACCTGGAGAAGAGGAGGATGATGGACAGGATATATCTGTTATCCTGTGTGTTTTGTGGAAAGGGGCCACAATATCAAAGGCAACATTTTGGAATGGTCTAGTGACTTCTGGGATGGTATGTAAAGGGATTTTGGTCCTTGGTGGTGGTGCCCTCTGAGCACAAGGCAGACCATTCTATATATATTTCCGAATGTTGGTCTGCTTACCTTTCCACCTGAAATGAGAAGCTACCTTACTATTTGTGCCATGTTGCCCGTTATGGTACACCTGAAAACTGTCATTAGATTGCACCATGATAAGCTCTTGGGGCTATTTAAGTATTACTACTCTGTTGCCCAGTGGGGTCTTGCAGTATAAGATACCGTCCTCTGTGACAGAGTGGAAAGCATACCAGTGACATTCTACATCTCTTTTCAGTGCTTTTTTAAGTTTTTCTATCAAAACATCATCTGTGGAATAAACTTGACTTTCTGGCTTAGCGCATCAACATTCTGATGTAAACGACCTGGCTTTTGACTTACATCATAGTCATATTCGGAAAGTTTCAATGCCAAGCATGTTAAGCAACTGCCGGGGCCTTTAGGTCCAATGTCCACACAAGGGCAGTGTGATCAGTGACCTTAGTAAATTTTCATCTGTACAAATAGCATTTTAAATAATTTATTCAGAAACAAGGGCTAACAACTCCTGTTCAGTTCATTTGCACAGAAGCATAATCTTTGATTGTTTCCTTACCATTATACTTATGACTAAGGACAGCTCCAGTAGCACGATCCAAAATTATCATTGAAAGAATAGAGGGCTTCTCAAAATCTGGATAAATCAGCAAAGGCAGACTTGTCAAAACATCTTTAATTTGTCTCGTAGCTACCTCACACTCTTCTGTCCACATGAGGACAGAACCTTACTTCAATAAATTTGTCTGTGCTTTAGTGATGAAATTATGGTAATAGTTAGCAAGACCAAGAAAAGATTGCAACTTTTTAACATTAATAGGAACTGGAAAATTCTCAATTGCTTATATTAGTCTTGGGTCTTGCTTAACCCCTTCTGCATGAATGACATGTTCGAGGTACTGAAGCTGCGAATTTAACTTCATAAATAAGTAAACCAGAGAAATATGCATCTGTGCGCAAGTAGTCCTTGCACAAAGACAACATCAGCAATATCTTAGCGTCAGTATTAGTAAAGCTAGCAGAACGACGTTATAAATATGTCTGTCACATTAAAGTTATAGAATGCTAAGCTGAAAACTGAATATAGGCATATTTATGTCGTGTGTGTGAAATGAATGTCCAAGAACGTGTCAAGAGACCAAATGTAGAAAACCACCTATGTCATATGATACACAGAATATACAGGACCCAAGATAATGTTCAGGATGAACAACATCTATGCATCTGTGAGAAAGTAGCCCTTGCAGGATGGCCTCAACAAAATTTAAGTTTTTGTATAAGTACGCTGTCAAAATGACAATATAAATACACATATATATGTCATGTCAAAGTATAAAATGCTGAGGTGCAAACTGTAGATGGGCATACTTATGTTATACACCTAAAATGAATGTCCAAGACGTGTCAAAAAACCGAATATAGGGAACTACCTGTATCATAACATGGGCAGAGTATGAAACCCTCCACAAGAAACTATTCAGGGTGAACATCATTCACTTGTAAATACATCCATATATTGTGTACTGCCATAAAACAAATATCAAACAAAGATAACTATCTAACTCAGGTAAATTTCAGGTACTATTAATATACATCCATGTAACATACAATGATGAGACAAAACATAATGACCACCTGCTTAATAGCTTGTTTGTCCAGCTTTGGAACAAAATGCAGCACTGATTCTGCATGTCAGGGATGATAGTTTGTTGGTAGGTTGTGGCATTAGATGTCTATGCACAGGTCATTTAATTCATGTAAATAACAGGCCGCCAGCTTCGAGACATGAACAGTTATACAGCTGAAAGATGACATCACTGTCAGGGAAGACACAAAGCGTGAAGGAATACAGTTGGTTTGCAGCTGTCAGCGTGTCTTCAATTACTACCACAGATCCCACACAAGCACAGAATAGTGTCTTCCACAGCATAATACTGCTCCCACCAGACTGCGTCCGTGGCGGGCTGCACGTTTCGAGCCATCATTCACCTTGATGATGGTATTTGTGGAGATGACAATCGACCTAGTGAACAAAACTGTGATTCACTTGAAGAGCTGACATGTTTCCATTGATTAGTGGTTGAATCCTGATGCTCCCATGCCCACTGCAATCTTAATTGACAATGTCATTGGGTCAACATGTGAACATGTAGGGGTGACCTGCAGTGGAGCTCCATGTTCAACAATGTACGATGAACTGTGTGCTCTGAAACGCTTGTGCATGCACCAGCATTCTGCTGTTTTGGCAGAGATGCCGCAGATCATCATCTATCCCACTTTACAGAGGAGACAAACCGCTGAACCCCACGTTCTGTGAAGAGTCTCGGACATCCAGCCATTTAGCACCTAATGGTAGTTTCTCTGTTCTTCTCTCTCTTTCTCTATATGAGCACAACAGTAGCACATGAACATTTGACCAGCTTTGCTGTTTGTGAGTTACTCACTCACAGGCTCTGCGTAATAATCTGCTCTTTGTCAGAGTCACTTATCTCAATGAATTTCCCCATTTGCAGCCCATGTCTTCGCTAGGGTGATCCCCGGTCCATGTCTGCTCACTAATATAATTTTGTTACAGCATCAAATGCCTGCAATGCCACCAGGTGGCATCCAACATTGCAGTGGACAGTGGTCATAATGTGTTATCAGTGTACAGTATTTGTAGATCATATTATACATTGTCAGTAATATCAAAGGTGGAAAAATATCATACGTATCCAATGTTAATCAAAGAATTAGGTACCAATGAAAAATCGTATTGTACCTATTAATGTGTAAGTAATCCCCTAATCCTATCCAGACAAAGTAGTCAACAACAAAAACACAAGATCACAAAAATATGTATGACCTATCCACACACCCTATATCGAATACAGTCAAATATTGCCAGCGTATGTGAAGATAATACTTATGTCAAAAACAAACCATGGAATACCTGTATGGAACCAATGTATACTACTAGGTAATGTCACAAAAAGGTACAACTATGGAGGACAACTGCTTACACCAATCTCTGCACAACTTGTGCAACCAGTGGCAGCAAATGTCACTGGCATTAAGGCTGCAAGTTCAACTAGGGGATGGACCGAAAAATGTTAAGGTGGCCACCCTGTACTAAATATATCCATTAGAAGGCACACCCAGACCATCTACATCATACCACACAGAAAGAGTGTAACTAGTCTGCCAAGATGCAGCACAACATAAAGGATACCTCAACAGTATTAATCCATGAAGTAACAGAACAACATTTGAATGGTAAACCACTTGAAAAGTTAATCATATGTGGTGGACACACAAATCAAATACCAAATTCTCCCCAACAGTATAAGTGTAACTCACTAATGGGTTCAATCTACACGAAGTGGATGATAAAAACAGAATACATAAAAATAAATAAATATGACCTCTTTAAAATTTGTTCACAAAGATGGCATTGCACGGTTGCAATGGATATTGGAGCTGTTTACATACCATTTACTTCTCCATGAATTTCAGATGCAGTACAAGTCCTCTGACATTTCCTCTGTACATATATGAACTGATCTTCCCTGTATTATGGTGCTCAAGGTCATCCAGAAAGCAAAACATTTTAACTGGCACAAGTTTGCTGGAAATGCTGCACTGTATACACCACTGTAGATTGTGCTACACCAACTTTTATTGTTATTGTTGTACTGGAATAGCCTTTCTGACACATAGCTACAATTACATCTTGTTTTTCAGTTCTAATCTCCTGTTTCGTCCCATTAGGACCTAATTTGAGATGAACCTCCTCAGTTATACAAACAGACTGCTAGATGCACGCAATGTACTGCAAACAAATTCAAATTGATTGCTACACAGATAGCTGAAGTAATGAGGCCTATTCAAATGGATCCATCTTAGGTAAAGGCACATCACTGTTGTGGATACTCATCAGCACCTTTCTGTATGGACAACCAGTCATATACATAACAGAAGCACTTAGTTCTTACATGTTTATATTTCAAACAATACTGCTGGAGGAACATCCGCAACTGAGCATTATAGCAGAGATTGAAAATACTACTTCAGTTTAAGGTTCTTTTTATTTTTCAGTAATTAAAACATGACCGGTTTCAGGCTCTTAACATGTCTGTCATCAGGAGTTATACTGAAAATATAAAACATACTCATTTAAACCCACATTTAACCCCACAGCTAAGTTCATGGCAGAAATTAAGGTGGCTCTCAAAGAATAGATGCTTTATTTAAGCAGTTTCTTAAAAACACTTTGATATTGATGAATCCGAGAACGCCCACTTTCAGGGGTGTGATGAAGCTCCATAAGTCACAGACTTCTTTAAGGCCAATTATCAATTCTACGAATGCCCTAGATTACTTATGGGCTAAGGAATTGTAAAGTTTTCCCAGTAAGTATGCCATTAAGAATAGGGAGGAGTTAATTACATACCTCAAACATGTGACTCTAACCAGTGATACAAATCTAGCAAGTCTGGACTTCATAGGCATGTATATGAATATCCCCATTAAAGAAATGATTCCTATTATTGAATCCAACATATAACGGTACTCTTGTCTAGATTCACAAAAAATTAATGAATTCCTTCATTCGCTCAGAATTGTTCTAGACCATAACTACTTTGCCTTCAGAGACACCGTATGCGGACAAACTGATGGTTTAGACATTGGACCTCCATTGCCAGTATAACAGCTAACATTAATCACATTGAACATCAGTTTTTTTCAACCCACCCACAATACCTTCAAAGAGTAGTATGTCACAAAAGATACATCAATGACATCATACTTTTGTATAATGGGAGTGATGCCCAGCTGCAACTTTTTCAACATGATTCAGTGTACAACGGAATACCACTCCGGCTTTACACTCCCATTTTTGGAATTGAAAATTACATTACATGACAGTAAAGCTCACTTTTTTCTTACAATTGGTACCAGACTATCCTATCATCTACTAGTAATGATAACTCTAAAAAACAATTTTTGCAGAATTACATACATAGGTGTTTTATCAATAGGACCAGCAACTGGCTTAGAAAAGAGCAGATTATACCCACCTTTTATACCTCCCATAAGGTCAGACATCTATTGAAGCACCATAAAACCAGAGAAGACAATCGCTACACACAGTCGGGTGTCTATCACATCCAGTGTAGTGTGTGTCTTTCCATCTACATAGGCCAAACTGCCCGCTCCTTTAGCATATGGTTCAGAGAGTATCAGGACCTTAGCAATTCTAAATTTGCCCTCACTAACCACCTGAAGGGTCTTAATCATTCCACTTCAGATGTAAACATGACCCGCAGCATTCTACATATTCAACGTAAGGGCCCTATTTTAAATATTTTAGAAGAAATAGAAATTATCCACAGCATTAACTATGATCTGCTGTGCATTTTGAACGAGCAAACTTTGCTTAAGCAAGCATTCCTGCTAATAACTTTTCTTTTTTGAAGCAGCATCCAGCCTCCTTTCCTTCTCTTTCTGGTTTCTGATTATTGTATGTTACACATGTATACTTGTTAACTGCACCAGTGTTTTCGCCATTGCTTTGGTGGCCCTTAATTAGGCTTAGCCACTATACAGCATATACCCATCTTCTATAGTGAGAACTGCATGATCCACCCAGTTTATTTTACATAGCTGTAATATGTCCTCCTTTACTAGATGTTTGTATACTATCAATTTTTTATCCTGTGACCACAGTGCATTATAGTGTGTCATTATTTGTGTACTCACTAAATTAAAATTTGCCTGTCTTTCATGATTACAAAATTGTCTGAGGTCTTATCTCATATAAGCCTCATTGAATCGTCGGCTTTTAGTTAGCAGGTTTTGAATTGCCCCTACTTTTAATGTGTCCCTTTAGTGCTATTGCTGCTAGCTATTAATTGACATAGTAGTTCTTGACAGTGTGGATTGTGAGGTTTTGCTACCTTCCGTTTTGTACAATAGTGAGCTGCTTTTTAATAGGAGTGGCACATGTGTACGTTCTTTTAACGCATGACTTTGGCATGTTATTCCATGTTGCCATATGTATCCCCCTAAATTAAAAACTTGCATGGCACTCATGGAAAGGGAAAAATTTTCGTTCTGTTTTACGGTTCATACATAAATTTCATGTCACTGGCTTCCAGTTAGTTTTACTACAGTTCTGTACTGTCCCTGTTCAGTACGTTCCCTTACCATTAGTAATATACTTTTAATGCTTTTTGTGTAACTTTCTATGTAATGTATAGAGGGAAACATTCCACGTGGGAAAAATATATCTAAAAACAAAGATGATGTGACTTACCAAACGAAAGCGCTGGCACGTCGATAGACACACAAACAAACACAAACATACACACAAAATTCAAGCTTTCGCAACAAACTGTTGCCTCATCAGGAAAGAGGGAAGGAGAGGGAAAGACGAAAGGATGTGGGTTTTAAGGGAAAGGAGCGGAAAGACTTACCTTAGGGGGAACAAAGGACGGGTATACACTCGCACACACACACATCTGCTTGTGTCTGTATATGTGTGGATGGATATGTGTGTGTGTGCGCGAGTGTATACCCGTCCTTTGTTTCCCCTAAGGTAAGTCTTTCCGCTCCCGGGATTGGAATGACTCCTTACCCTGTCCCTTAAAACCCACATCCTTTCGTCTTTCCCTCTCCTTCCCTCTTTCCTGATGAGGCAACAGTTTGTTGCGAAAGCTTGAATTTTGTGTGTATGTTTGTGTTTGTTTGTGTGTCTATCGACGTGCCAGCGCTTTCGTTTGGTAAGTCACATCATCTTTGTTTTTAGATATATTTCTATGTAATGTTTTTTACTTTTGAATGTAAATCTCTAATTCAAATTGTGAATGGCTGGGCTAATTGGCACCACGTTATTCTTCCCATCAGCAGATGGCAGTACTTTTGCCACTCTGGTTTACCAGTTTGCTTCCCCCTTCGTGTACGCAACTCTGCGCTCCGCACTCACTGGTGTTACACGGCTTCCTGTACTCATCCACTGTGGTGCTCAGGGCCACAGCACGAAATGTAAGTGTTCTGGTGTTCATTGTGTACTTCTTTATCCAGCCAGTCATCTGTAGTATTGTCTGGATTCACTTTACCATTGACTTACATTTTACTGCACCTAGCCCGATCACCGTTTTCTAAAACTTTTTTTTAATTATTATTATTATTATTTTTTAAACTATTTTTAGCTCCAGTTCCATGTTTATTTTCAGAATAACACCTGATGATGGGCATGTAAAAGCTCAAAACTGGTCAGTTTTAACCACTGAAAAATAAAGGGAACTTTACAATGGAATTGGTGTTTTCAACCTCTGCTATGTTTATTTGTTTTGTTATCAGAATGGGACAAAATCCCTGTTTTAACCACAAATCCATATTTGTGATTTAGGTGGTCAAAAACTTTTGGCCTGTAGTGTAGCTCCTCAGTTGCCCATTGGCCTCATGAGGCAGAGTGCACCCCGTATTAGTCCTTCCATCAAGAAAAAAATCCCTGGCAGTACTGGGATTTGAACCTGGGTCCCCCTCATTGCAGTCAGCCAAGCTGATCATTCAGCCATGGACTCAGATTATCTTAGAATAGTCTTCAGTGAACTGAAAAAGTAACTGGTTTGCGTGGCTTTTTGATAACTGTGTGCATCATTTTGTTTCACTAGGTACTTCGACGAAAGGTGGTACAGCTCGAAATATCTTACACATTTAACAAACATAGAAATGTTGGAAAATTTTGAACCCACTTATTTTCTTGCATACAATTCCTTGTAGCTTTGATCTGCCATTTATGAAGTTAAGATCTGAAAGTTGAAAAAAATCCTTACATGAGCTTTAAATGTGTGATAATTTTAGATAATGCTTATATTTATAATTATGTAGTCTAATTTAAATGGATGGTCCAAAGAATTAGAATCTACAAGACACACACACACACACACACACACACACACACACACACACACACACACACACACACAAAGATTGAATTATTAAAAAATTTTGGAGCCAGTGGCTCCTTCTTCTGGCAGAAGAGTTGAAAGGGAAGGAAGGGGGATGAAGGAAACGAACTAGAGTGGTTTAGGGAAGAGAGTAGTTCAGAAAAGTCAACCTAGACATTGGGTCAGGGGAGACTTACTGGACAGGATGACAAGGAAAGACATTGTTGGGGAATACACTCATCTGGTGCAGTCACCAACAGTCTCTTTCCTTCTAATACCGTCCAGTAACTCTCCCCTGACCCATGGTTCTTGCTGACTTTTCTGAACTGTACCCCATACCGTAAGCCTCTCCAGTCCTTTTCCTTCACCCCTCTTCCTTCCCTTTCACCTCTTCTGCCAGTAGGAGGAACCACTGACTGTGAAAGCTTGTAATAGTTAAACCCTTTTGTGTGTGTGTGTGTGTGTGTGTGTGTTCAGCTGAAAGTGCTGCCAGTGAATTTTTAAAAAAAATATTAACAGATGATTCTAGGCAAACAGATTGTCAATGTTAACAAGATTATGCCTTAACAAACATGGTCTAGAGCAATACATATGAAATTAAAATGTATGTTCTGTGCTAAAAAATTTGGAAGCCACTTCAAAAATGTAGGAAACACTATTGAAAAAATTATTTCCTGGTTTTTAATAGGCTTTGTCAGTTAAATAAAGTGAGCATTTTGTTAATGTAATTGTATGTAATTAGAATCTTACAATATAAATAAAGTTCAGCAACTGGATTTCATTTTGTATTACTGAATTTCACATGTCAGGTAGTCTTATTTACCTTTTCTCCATTTGCATGTATCATCTCATACCAACAAAAGCTTTTCTACATGTACTCCACTTTTTCTGTAATTATGTAATATGAATAGTGAAGAAGGCCCAACATTTTATGTTTGTGTCTGAAAAATTTCCAATAGCTGTTCAAAGGAATACAGTCATAGCTGCAAATTTAAATATCAGTTATTGCTGTATGCAGTAATTCAGTAAGTATTATCAAATGTTTACCATGCCTTTGTAGTAAGTGCTGTACATTGGTAATGACTAGAAAAGCAACTACACCACAATGACTTTTTGGACATCCATGTTTTTCCTAAGTATGTAGAATCTTTTCATTAAAATGAAATCAGACCGCATTAAAATAGCATGTACAACTTTGATTAATTACATTAATCTATGAGGAAGACTCTTTACATGGAATACACAGTTGATATTTAGATATAACACATAATAATTCTAAGACTTTTGTACATATTATTTATTTAGATCATAGCAACAGTAAGATAAAAATTACTATTTAAATCTAATTGTTTTGTATGAAGCTATTCCAGGTATTCGTTTACACTATAACAGCAGTTGGTCATTAAAAATTTGAATACTTCTTCTTTAAATGAAGACAATTTTTTCATTTCTTTTATCTTTACTGGTAGTTTGTTATACAATCTACTTCCTTGCATGTTTGTTTCAGCACCAAAGCCTTGTTAACTCTTTTAATATGAATGTCATTGCACTTTCTTGTGTTGTAAGTATGTGGATCAGAGTTGGATTGGAAATTGTCAATATTTCTTTTTTACATTAATTATGCTTTTTTGTATATAGAGGCACGGTAGGGGCAGAATATTTAGCTGCTGAAATAATTGCTTTGAAGGAGTCAGCCTTGAACTGTTGGTAATTATTCTAACAGCTCGTTTTTGTATAGTGAACATGGTTTTGAGATTTTTCTTACTATGACCCCAGAAGGTGAGGCCATAGGTAATAGCAGAATTAGGCCTATATAAGCAAAGTAAACAGTTCTGCTACATTCCCTTCTACATACAATGCTAATAACACATAATGCAAAGCAAGCAGAGCCTAACTTACGAGGGAGATACAGGATGTGGTATTTCCAGTCTAAATTTTCGTCTATATGTACACCTAAGAATTTTGTGATAGCAAATCTCACAATTTCTTTATTTTGTATTCTGAGATCCAGATCAGGGTGTGACTTTGTTTCCCTGTAATGGATATAATTAGTTTTAGAGATATTTATGGTTAATTTGTTCATTTCAAACCAATGTTGCAGATATTCTATAGCTCTGGTTGCAGATGTTGGCAATACCCGGTTTATGTCAGTTACTACAATGTTTGTGTCATCCGCAAACAGGGTTATGTGAGTACCATTTACTGGAATCTTGATATCGTTTACGTAAAGAAGAAACAGGGGAGGTCCTAGAACAGTCCCCTGCGGTACCCCAATTGGCACAGTCTGAATATCCAATCTGTAAACAATACTTTGGTTTTTACTGTTTGTTGTTGCAATTTCTACGTCCTGTTTCCTATTATGGAGATATGACTGAAACCACTTTTTTGCCACTTCTCGTATACCGACATATTCTAATTTGTCTAGCAGGATATCATGTTGGACAGTATCAAATGCCTTTGATAAGTCCAAGTTTATTCCTATTGTACTGTTGTTCCTATCTAGCCCTGTTACAATATTTTCAATGGATTAGGTGATGGCTGACGCTGTACTCATTCCTTTGCGAAAGCCATGTTGGTTTACAGACAATAGATAGAATTTCTAAATTTTTTTCTATTGTAAACCTGCAGAAGCTGTTCATCTAAATTGTCTGGTCTTATGCATACTGGCACTATAATCTTATTGATACCTCTAGCGTTGAGAACTAATCTTACAGAACCGTTTCGTTTGCTTACTGGTATTGTGGGACTACAATGAAGGTTGTATAATTCCCCATTTAATCATATGATTGATCTCTTCCCTTACTGCATCTTGTGTTGCCCATGGAATAGCATATAACATTACATAAAATGTTTCATCTGGATTAACTTCAAATCTATATTCATAGTCTTTGATTACTCCTGGCTCCCTACTGAAAGCCTTTGCATACTTAAATATCAAGTTAGAAAGTTCTTGTCATTGCATATCATTTAGTACCTGTGATTCACTTAGTTTCTGCTCTACCATTTTGTAACTAACCTCAGTGTTTGCTTCTTGTTAAGTATCAAACTTGTTTGGGAAATATACAGCTGGAAAGGAATATTGTACTATTACATTTGACTCTGGTTTGTTTTTGTTACTTTCATTAGGTGTTTTGACTAAATCAATAGAAAAAAATCTGATCCTTTACATGCAAGTGGCATTTACCATTACCTATGTCAATATGTGCTTTGTGTGTTCTAAATGTGTCCATGGCAATAAGAGAATTAACTTTAAATTTGTCAGTTAAAAGAAAATTGCACTTCACTGTAAAATTTGTAATGGAATAAATGCCTGATGTTCAACCAATTTAGTCTTGCTACCTTTACACCTTGCAGTTTTGGACAGGAAATATTGAGACATTGCCTCTCTTCTTCAATTAACAGAAAAATGCATTTGACATTAGGTTGGTAGTTGAACCTGTATCTAAAATTAACTGTATGTCAATATTAACTGTTTTCACCGCAATGATTGCCTGTATTTGTTCTTCCCGGATTTTATCTACTGCATCTGATTCATGTTGATACAAATCATCCTTGATGTCACTTTGTTTGTCAGATATTATAAAACAGGTTTGTAGTTTTGCTTCGCCCCCCACTCCCAGAGAGGTCAATTGCCTGGTGTTTAACTACGACCGGTTGGTGTTTTCCGACGGCGTAGTGTGACGTAATTCATTATGTGGAGTAATTTCAGTTAGTTGCATGGTGTGATTACCGTACTCGTTACCTCCGGGCGAGTAACTTTGTTGTTGTGCGTACCATCTTTGTTGTATGTTGGGATGACGTTTTATTGGCTGATTTACGTAACCTTTATTTGTTGTTGTGCTGATTCTCTGGACTGTTGCTCTATTGGCTACAAGTCTTTCGTCATGGATTAAGTCGATAGAAAATATTTAGTGTCGTTCTCTGGCGTTGTGACTAATTTTTCTCTAATGTGCGATGGTAAACGACTTTTCAAAATCACGGCTACCTGTGATATTGGGTTCGTCCAGTAGCGTGTCTTGTTCAGGTATTTTTCAAAGTATCCACGTAGAGTATCGTATTTTCCATTCAATGGAGTGGGGTTGAAAATCTCGCGTCTGAGTCTTCCTTGCGCTGCCTCAGACCAGTAATTGTCGAGGAAAGCTCGTTCAAAATCGATCTAAGTGCTGCGACGTTCGGCCACTTCAGTTACTCGTAAAAGAACGTCACCTTATGTATATCCCACGACAAATCTGTTTCTCTGTGCTTCCGTCCAGTTGCGTGGAAATACATAAAAGGCACTGATAAATATTGCTGGATTCATTCGTTTACCTTCGGTAGTGAATGTAGGAGACTGTCGATGTTCCAGCAAACCTTCGTCTGCAAAAATGGCATGAGGCATTTTCGGTTGTATTTGTGTTGTCATTGTACAACCTGTACTTTAGTTGGTACTTGTTCAGGTGTTGGAGTTGTGGGTATGTTTACATTTTGCACCATACAAGTGTCACTGATAGCTGCTGTGGCACTCGCGACAATTTGTGGATAAATACAGATAGGTTTTGGTTTATTCACTGTAGCCTGTGTGTTATTTACGTGCATATTTCGAGATCTGGTAAACTATTTTCTTCTAAAAGATTGCGGATCGTATTTTCCTCATACTTTACTTGCTTTTTCATTTCATTCAATTTTTCGTTGATTTCAGTGCGAAAATTTTTGGCTATGTCAAAAAACTTCTGTGAGATGGTGTCTCACAAATCCTTGAATACTTGTTTTTTTTCTTGTTTCATTGTATTTAGATCTTGTGTAACAGTGTTTTGTTGCTGTGTTACCATATTCATATCTCGCTTCATATAACTTAAATTTGTATTGATACTATCTAATTTCGTGTTTATGTTAGATAATAACTGCCATAGCAGTGCATCAGTTGTACTACTGTGGTTGCTGTCAGCTGTACTTTCCAAATTAATGTTTGTGTTGTGACCAAGCGGTGTTCCTAACATGTTGTCAAAATTCAATTGGAATCGCCTTCCAGTGTTTTCATTCATGAGCGGCATGTCGCTGTGGGAGATGCCGTGACATTGTCTCGTCAATTGTAAACATTGTGTCGTCAAGCTTATTCTGCTGTAGAGCGTCGCTATCATTTGTCACACTTGCGACACTCTAATCTCTGAACTACTTACTACTTCTGCAGTAGGCATGCATGGGCATGGCGCCCGAACTTCAATTGTTCGATCACGCAATTCTACGCCATCTAGGCCGATTGCGTTTTCGCTATAGCTGTCAACAATGGGCATATATTTTTCAGCCATGTTATATGAATATGCAAAAAATAAAATTTCACAAAAATGTTAAAAATTTCATATGCTAATTATTACACTGGACGATTGTAATTTACCCGATGTCAAGGCCTGTTTCATGTCTATTATGATGTGCAAACCATTGTATTGCAATTTTTTATGTTTTATTCTCAATGTATATCACACTGCAAAATTCCTGTAATTTTTTCGCAAATAAAATTCAAGGAAGGGAATAATGAGAAAAAGGTTACTATCTACATCAAATGAGGCACTACCAAGTGCAACCATGCAAGCAACTTGCATAGCTGTCCTACCTTTGCTAGACTGAACAAAATAGCTTACTATGGAAAATTTTATATAGTCTGCATCCAATTCTTATTGCTTTCGAAAATTTTTCCTCAATTTTTGCTTTACTTGCTCCCCATCATGATTCGTGTAAACAGAAAATACCGACAGTTAGTTTTTATGACAATATCATTGAAATTTCTTACTACGAGGTTTGAATGAGAAGTAAGCCTCTGCCTTCGTTAGTTGGTAGCCCTTACAATGTGATCTTTAATTACCAATATTCACTTTTCCACATAATCACCAACCAATTGGATACATTTCTGCCAACAATGAGCAAGTTTTCTGAAGCCGTCACAGGAGAAGTCGACACTCTGTTTCCGCAACCACCATCTCACAGTTCTCTCAATGTCTTCATCAGAAGCATAATGATGTCCCCGCAGATGGTCTTTCATAATTGGGAACATGTGGAAGTCGGGCAATGGTAAATCTGGACTATATGGAGGATATTCAAATTTCAAGTCTCTGCGCTTCCATTTCAGGAGTCAGCATCCAGGGTACCCATCGTGCAGAGATCTTCCAATAGCCAAGCAAAACAATAATGTGACCCACATGTTCTTGTGAAATGCTGATTGTGCTTGTAATTTCTCTCTGAGCGATACGACGATCGCCCTGAATCAATTCGCCAACATTTTGCGTGTGAAACTCGGTGGTTGCTGTCACAGGACGTCCAACCCTCTGTTTGTCAGGCAGGTCAGATGTTCGCCCCTCAACATCTTCAAACTTACTCTCCCAGCGATGCACAGTACTCACATCAACACAATCACCATAAACTGCTTTCATTCTCTGATGAATCTCCTATGGGGTGACACCTTCTGCTGTCAAGAATTCAGTGACTGCACATTGCTTAAATTACACTGACTGACCGTCTGCGCAGGGTTCCATACTTTACACTGTAACAACACAACTGTTCAGTGCTAAGGCTTCCCACCAACTGGAGCTGTAGAGAAGAGGCTACAGAACAATCCAGTATCTGCTGCATACCAATGCTGCCAACTGTTGAAAAGTTACGAAGGTGGAGGCATTACTTTTCAGTCAATCCTCGTATAACAATAGTTAACAAACCCTACTCACAACCGGTGCCCTGAAGTCCTGGCACACAGGTCGACAGCTATGTTGTAAAATAAATAAATAATGTATGCATATGAGAAACATTTAAAAAGAGATAATACAATAGTGTTATTAAATATGTTCTGTGTGTATATGAACTTTTAGGCTTTCGGACTACTACTCTTACATTAAAATTGTAGATGCAGGCAGCAGAATCCAAGTACACCAGTGTGTGTCATAATTAAGAAAATCCTCCTCACTTGGTTTCGCTTCATTTGATACTGGTGTCAATTTTTTATTTATTTTGAGACTTGTATGATACAAAACACTCGTAGCCCATCATTCTCTGAAAGGCACTTCTTAACAGAACTTCTACATACAAGAGAGTGAGGAACAAAATTATAAACAAAAAAATGAATGATGGTTTTTCATTTGTCTGAGCCTTACAGTGCATTCATAATTAACATCTTTGCCAATGCTTTTGGTCGATTGGGGTTTCATTTTTTGTTTTTAATAAATTTTAACTTTACGATATCCTGAGGGTCTTTCATCATGTACCTGTACAACGGGTACGGCCATGAAATGCAATTGTTGACTGGGATTCTATCTGAAATTATAATGTTTATAGCTGTAACTGCACTTCATATCAACAAAAATTTTCCTCAAAGTTATGGCTGGTGTTAATTTCAACTTAATTGTGGTCGAGGTGGTCTACAACCTCACACACTAAAGGGTCACAGCAATATGAGGTAATAACCTGGAAAATCAATTTCACAGCATATTCAATTGCAGTTACATTTGAGGTGCACATATGTTCAAGTAGTACTAACATTGTCCATATAATTTGTGCTGCCAATAACTGACAATTCTTAGCAACAGCATACACTATTTAGCGCAGTTACCATTTAACCTCATAAGTAATCCAGTAAAGCATAACAACAAATTTTAATTTATTCATGTTGAGTTGGTATACAGCATTTACTACAAGCTACAAATATTCATTGCATATGTAAGGACTGAGTAAATAATTTTAAAATTGGAGTGCTTTTAGAGAAAAGGAATGTTTTGTATTCCACAAATAGGATGAATGAAATGAGCTAATTGTATTCTGCCCAATTTCAACACAGCAATCATATGTCTGCTCCTCTCGTTGCCCGTCAGTGACAGATTTTATTTTAAGTGATTAGGCAATTTTTCACTGACAAGAAAGCTTTCTTAATGTACCAAAAGATGAAAACATATGCTAAATTTTTGTAAAAGTTCATAAACTCTTGATCTCATAAGCTTCCTCTCAACTTAAGATTTGTTTACTTTCAAAAATTAAAATTGAAAAATTTGTAAATCTACAAGAATTACATTTGTTGAATTGGTTACTGACTAATACTTCACAGTGGAAAGATTACAATCGAGCGGGTATTGTATGAGAGCTGCCAGATGAAACATCAATAACCTGAAAAATTTTCCTCTCATTGACATCTTGCGGAAGGTATATTATAAATAAACGAGAAAAGTATTCACTGCACACAGGAAATACAACTGCACAGTAACATGTGTTGAAAAATGTGTCTCAGTTTAAATAATATAATTATTCCTCAAGCCAGTCCAATCAACCCTGGTCAATTCAAGCCCATAATCAAATACAACACTACATTGCACATATCTAGTCCAAACGTATTAGGTTTGAAAACTAATAAACAGTAAGTACACCAGGATATATCAACATTCTGGTAATAAATATTAGTCATATTTAGTCATATAAATATTAGCCATATTTTGCTAATATAAGAGCGATAATGTAAGAAATAAAATCTATATATATTAACAACTGTCAGGTATGTTTGTTGAGGTGTAACCTCGAACGATGTGATCTTTTAAAAAATGGTGAAGTGGAAACCTTAAGACATTTGGCTTATAGAGCTGCACCAGCACCTCTTTTTTTCGATTGCAAGAATTCTCCTCTACAGTATGCCACAGTGTGATCTTAAAGACGAAAACTTCGTTTTGCATTCTACCACTGTGATGCCAGGAAATACTACTACTACTACTACTACTACTACTACTACTACTACTACTTTCTTCACCACTTCCGTCATCTTATCTTTTCTTGCATTCTGATGAAAAGTTAGTTATTTTATGTAAATAGATTATTCACTTTGTGCTCACACTTACAATTTCAGTGAACTTTTAAGACATATAATAACGTAACAAAATATACAAAAATGTAACAACTGTGCAACTATCGATGCAAAAGCCTAAAAATAGTTTAAAGAAACATTATTACTGCCTTTCCTTATTATGGTACAAAGGATCTTCTGTATTAAACAGTGACGATTGCCCCTGATATGCTGCAATCAGCCTCTCTACCGATCATATGTTCGACTCCACTTCTACAAAACAACCCATCAACGCAATGAACAAATATTCTTAAGATAAAACTGAAGAATTGTCTATGAAATTCTGTTTACTCATAGACCTGTAATGAGAGAAATCTTCAAATAATACATAATGGAGAGAGAGAGAGAGTGTGTGTGTGTGTGTGTGTGTGTGTGTGTGTGTGTGTGTGTGTGTGTGTGTGTGTGTGTGTTGTTAACTAACAACCTGTCAAGTGATTCACATTAACATTAATGATTTTCCCCCATTAACAGCTAAAATTAGCAAAAAAGCAATGGTTTAGCAGTTTTGTTGCCTAATGATATGTACAAAACTTATTTTCATTAGGTGCATCAAATGTGGTGGTGTCTGAAAGTTCACCACATCCCTCATGTGGTAACTATAAAGAACTTTTAGAGATGTTAAATGTTGCAGGATTCAAGGTAGCTTCTTACTTCTGTAGAGGAAACACGGAGGAAGGAGGAGTTGGTGCATTTGTCAGAAACTGTTTTGATTTCAAGAATACTGATATTGACACTCTGCTGTCCGGTGACACCGCAGTGGTGTCGTTCGCGAAATAGCAATCAACAGCAGGCGACAACACAGTGGTGTCGTGTACATAGATAGTATCGCTCATTGGCCAGCGACACAGCAGAAAGATACACAAAGCGTCAAGGATATCGTAGAATTATATATTGGGAACGATCTATTTGAATATATTAACAACGAGACCAACAACTACTACATTCAAAATAGCAATAGAAGGAAACTGGGTTTAAAAAACATGCCAAATTTGTCGACGTTACGGGACCCAAACTTAGAAAATTGTTTGGGCTTGCTACCCTTATGGCAACTGTAAAATAAAAGCAAGGATCTATGATTATTGGTCATCGAATCCGTTGATACACACACCGATATTTCGCAAAACGATCTCCCACAACCGATTCAGACTAATATTATCGTTTTTACATTTTTTCGACAACAACAATAAACTGGATGATGCCAACTGGCTTTTCAAAGTGCAATTCGTAACTGATTGTTTTTCAAAAGATTTAAAGAAACGTTTCATCAAAGTTAAATCATCTCAATTGATGAAGGAATGATACTGTGGTGTGGACAGTTCAATTTTAAAGTTGATAATCTGTTGAATATTACGAAATACGGCATACTCATGCTGTGTGATCCGAGTACTGTCAGTTCAGTTTCTTCAGCATCATTGAACCACTTTCCCATGGGTCAAACAAACCTGTAACCAGGATGAAATTTTCACTCTACAGCGGAGTGTGCGTTGATATGAAACTTCCTGGCAGATTAAAACTGTGTGCCGGACCGAGACTCGAACTCGGGACCTTTGCCTTTCACGGCCAAGTGCTCTACCAACTGAGCTACCCAAGCACGACTCACACCCCGTCCTCACAGCTTTAATTCCGCCAGTACCTCGTCTCTTACCTTCCAAACTTCACAGAAGCTCTCCTGCGAACATTGCAGAACTAGCACTCCTGACAGAAAGGATATTGCAGAGACAGGAGAGCTTCTGTGAAGTTTGGAAAGTAGGAGATGAGGTACTGGCGGAAGTAAAGCTGTGAGGATGGGGCATGAGTCGTCCATTGGTAGCTCAGATGATAGAGCACTTGCCAGTAAAAGGCAAAGGTCCCGAGTTTGAGTCTTGGTCCGGCACACAGTTTTAATCTGCCAGGAAGTTTCATATCAGCGCACACTCCGCTGCAGAGTGAAACTATTATTCTGGAAACATCCCCCACGCTGTGGCTAAGCCATGTCTCTGCAATATCCTTTCTTCCAGGGGTGCTAGTTCTGCAGGTTCATAGGAGAGCTTCTGTGAAGTTTGGAAAGTAGGAGACAAGGTACTGGCGGAAGTAAAGCTGGGAGGACGGGGCATGAGACATGCTTGCGTAGCTCAGTGGTAGAGCTCTTGCCCGCGAAAGGCAAAGGTCCCGATTTCGAGTCTTGGCCTGCTACACAGTTTTAATCTGTTTACATGAGGTTAATTTGACCAGTTGTCAGTGGACTCGTGCGCATGCACAGTTGCCTCGCATATGAGCAATACCTTCTCCCGCTTCCCGCCTCTTGAAGTGTAGCTGTTAGCTGTATTGGCAGTAGCAGCAAGCAGCCAGCAGCCAGATGCTAAAGAGAGAATTTTTCTCGCACACCCTAGCTGCCAGATTCGCCCGTGTGCCGAGTTGTCTGAGTTGTAGTGGGTTGGGGGTTCGTCTTCTCGTGACCCGTGTTTGCGTTAAGTGATTTCACTGTTTCCTCTTTGTTTACATCTCCCACATAAAATGAAAACGAAACAGATTTCTGTGGCCAGGAGCTATCAAGTGAATTAAAATTCTTCACATAATTACAGCGGGCAAAGATATTTTATTAGTTTCAGTTTTCTGATTTTATTTTATTTCTAAGTTATTAGCAGTCGAGCATTAATTGCCTTGTAGAACAATGAAGTTATTTTCGTCAGTTTGCTAAAAAGATTTGGTTTTATTAATCTTTCCGCTGAGGCAGTCAATTTATTTGAAACGAAGTGTTGCTTTCCACCTTATTGGCTAATTCCAACTGTTCACTGAATTTCAAGTGCGTGTTTTCATCTTCAGCCATGTATGGCATTATGCCATTATAAAGAACCAAATATGAGATAGTACAGTTCTGGCACTCCAAGAAAATTTACATCCCAAAAACCACACTGAAAAGCTTAATGTCAGTTGGGACCTATTTCAATGTGAATCTGAAAAAAAAACAATGTGCGCTTCAAACCGAATTATGCATTTTCGTATGGTTTACGAAATTCCAATGCTCTTGGAGTATCCCCTGATGTCCTGTTTCTTTTCTCTTAGTGCTTTATACATACGAACATGCGAGCTTCCTACACCACTGCAGCTGTGCAAGCGCAATAATGCTGGTTTTCTGGCGCTCTCTGGCAACTGCTAAATCCAACCTATTTCTAACAGTCTCGGGATAGTATTGCAAACGGTGATTTGAAAAGCATTACTTTCAAAGTAAATTTCTTTTTACGCAAGATGAATTATATTACATGTGAGAAAGTGGGATGAGCGTTTAAAACTGAACACTTTGACAACCAGCCACTTACAAGAATGTCAAGCCCAGAAGACCAGTCATTTATATCATTATTTTAAATTTACTGACACATTTGTGTGATGTATCTTATAGTATACCACACAAAAAAATCAATATTACATGTAAAAGCTTAGCTTCTCTTGAAGCTTATTAGTCTTCCAAACCAATATTGTATGTGAAAGCTTAGCTTTTCTTGTAGTTATAGTGTGTGTTCGCACTATGTAACAGTGATCTTGCTATTGGGTGACTAGAACACGTGTCCTATGCTCTGAATATTTGCTGCCATCGGCTGGCGTGATCACGTGGCATGATATACGACTGGCTTACAAAGGGACATCGCAGTCTCGATTTCAACGCTTCGGAAACTAAAGCCTAGTTTACACGACGACATTAGGTTGCAGGAAACTGCGCTACCGGCCACTGCGCATGCGCACCGCGCGTTTGTGCAACTCGTCGGTGAAACTAAACACTTTCGGCGTGTTCGAACTTTGGCGACACTAACTGCATGAGTTTTGAGGTTATGTGTGTTCGTAGTTTGTAGACAAACTGAAATATGAAGTGGATCTCTACGCTTTGCCTAGGTGTGTTTGTGGGATTTCAGTGATGCTGATTACAAAAATAAGTAACATATTGCTCCTGAGACCGACACGTGCAATCAGAACATAGATAGTTTGACAATATCTGAGTAGCAGGGCAAAGTTTATTGAATTAGGAGCACATATACAACTGAATTAAGAAAAATACAAGCAAATATAATTCTAGCTGTGGAAATGCTCTCTTCTAGAAGACCAAAATCCCATCGCCCGAGTTGGCTGAGGCTTTTTTTTTTTTTTTTTTTTTTTTTTTTTTTTTTTACGGAATATTGTTGACAGGAGTTAAGGCTACACCAGGCAAAGAAGCTGCATCGGTTATTCAATATTCATCTATTTAAAACGTCGCAACAGTGCTCCCCATTCACACATTTGAATTTTGAAATGTTGCCACTGTACAGACTGTGAGGGTACTGGTGTGTAGTATCTGTAAGTGGTTGCTCTTTGGAGGGCGACAATGCCCAGTGGTGCAGAGAGTCGCAAGCAGAGGCCGTTGTTGAGAGGCTGTGGAAGGTGTAGGCTGCATGAGCCAAAGGCGGTTGCTTAGCGAAGGATTTATCTCTGTGTTTAATAGTAGTGGCACACAGTTTGAATAATAGTGTGTTTATGTTTGTGCAGTGTGATAAAGCAAATAAATTAAATTTTACCAGTTCTTAATGCGTCTCCATCAGTTAGTACCACATCATTGCATTTAACAATGAACGAAGTCTCGATATACACGTTTAACTACAGCAACAGGATTGTAACATAATCGTTAATTAACCCACATAATCTCCAAGATGCAGGGAGCTGATAAGACCTATCTTTAAGAGTATAGTTTGCAAACCATTCTCTTCTTTATGCGGCCTGCTTCATCACCAACTAAAATGGCATCTTATAGCATGCCAAGTGTTCTCGATTGTAATGCACGCAATGTGAGATGTAATTTCAGTTCTGGCAACAGTGCCTCACGCATTAGAGTGTCTTTATTCCTTATCACATAATTAACTCTATTTACAAGAAACGTGAACAGTTACGGCGACATTCTAAGATAATTAAAAGAACTTCTTGGTCTTCCATTATAAATTATTTCAGCAAGGATGCTGAGCAACTGAGCTGACATCTTTCCTTCATCCAGTCACGAATCGAAACATGTTTCTTATTTTTTTTTATGCAGCGATTCCACGCAACATGCTTTAACTCCATCAAAACTCATGCGACGTGCAGCTGCCAAAACTTTTATTTCAGATACGACTCAGGAACCAACAGAACGACGAAACTGAAGTGTATACTGGTTTCGCTGTCTCTGCATGTATTGCTACGTAGGAAAAGCTAAGGATAACCGCTGTAAGCGCTCGCAAAAGATGTATTTTGCTCAGGCGCGGCTCGTAATTAAAGGCTCTGTGGCGGAGCCGCCCCAAAATATATGTTAAAGTAAATTTCGCAAGAACGTATTACATAATTTAAATTATCAGGACGAATTTCGCATATTGCCCATTCCAATTAAAATAACGACGGTCAACGTTTTTGGAACTGCTTGTATTGATAGATGTTTTCCGAACGGTTAGTAATGTTTAGGCTGCGCCTTGGAACGTCCGTAAGCTGCATGTAGTAGCGGTTTGGGGGCGTGGCTTCTACATAGTACTGCTCTTTACGGGCGACCCGAAGGCTCAGAGCTTGCAGCCTAAGGGTGTCATACCAACCACCACACGTTTTTCACTTTCCACTATCTATGTAATAAAGGAATGTAGAGTGGCCGAAACTTCGCTATCCAATCTCTGTCTCTGCACATCTCTACTACGCTTCGATGTGCCATTAATCGACGTTTAGTATTATTGTTTTGATAATGTTTCACATAGTTGTTTTGTTTCTGCCATTGGCTATTTTATCCACGTTTAGAATAAGTTTGCAAATATCCCGCCAGAGTGCACTAGACTACAGAAACATAACAGTACTGCCATCTAGCGAGAGTTTCATAAGTGATTAGAGGACAAAGCGCGCGAAATTTGTCCCATTACTTTACTTTCCTTGCTTGCTGATGCTGACTGCTTTTGTTGATATCGTGTGATATTAGCAAGTTTCTTTTTCGGAGTGTATTTTGCAAGATTTTAGTGAGTTTTACTTGCACAAGACCTGTGACGTCACCAGAACATCACAGTATCGTCATGCGAACTAGTAAACTTCGAGCTTTGGAGGTAAAGCACAATAAACGCCTTAAGTTTAGAACTGAAAACACCTAAAATATTAAAATATTAAGCAGCCGCAAAGTTAAGATTCGTCGCATTAAAGATCTCTCCGAAACGCGTCTTTTCATATGATTTGCTGCAAAGTGTCAGAAAATGTAATGATGACGTATAAAAACACTAACCAAAGATTTTAACTCGAGGTTAGCTTCTAATGATATTTAATACCTGATTATAGAAGATACAGTACGTAAAATTATAGGTAGAAAGTGATATGCCCACCCCCTCCCCCTGAATCCTTAGTTGTTTATGTCAGACTAATCTGTAGCGTAACCCGACGTCTATGTTGGCTCCGATCGATAAATACCGCAGCCTTCCCCAGTATAGAAACCACGAGCCGCGCCTGATTTTGCTACGTCGGAAGGCGAGATCAAGTGATAAAGACCACATTCCATTTTTTATCACCTTATGTCTTGAGTTCTCGTGGAGATAGGACGTGTTTAGATATGAGATTCGTGTAGTAGCTTTCACGGTATCTGAATAATAATTTCTCTCAGTGAAAAAATGTGAGGCCTTTTTATTTTCTTCCATGCACCATGAAAATGTCACGTCACACCTGCTGCCTGTATATGAGGAAGAAAACCGATCAATGAAAATTACATTACCTACACGGTCAAGAATGAGAAGTTTTGCGGCGTCGGAGGAAGAAGCACCTAACAGATAACATGGCAGTAAGTTCAACTTAATATGGACTCAAAGGAGAGAAGATATGAAGTTACAGAATTTGGCCATTAATTGCAAAACAAAATAACTGACTTTCAGTTACAAAAAAAATTTAACTTCCTTATTTAGGTATTTACATTATTACTAAAAAAACTGCACAACTGGCGACCTGGTAACATGACATTGAAAAGGCCATGAAACCAGTTGTGTAAATTACACAACATTAATTACGACATTGTATGAAAAATTTTTGCATGTACTAATTATTTTTTAAAATTTTCATGTGCAACATCACGACTGGGAGCAAAATAACCAGAACCAAAAATTCTTGTGAAGAAGACCAATCCAAAAAGGAATCAAAAGGAACCGGAATTTATGGAAAATCTTCGACAATATGCTGTTTGTTTCATCTCGGTAAAGGTAGGACTGCTACGCAACCACTTAATTAGCTATGCTTGGTAGCGCCTCCTGCATAATAATTACATATACCTTTCCTTAATTTCCCTTTCTAGATGCACTGTAGTGAATTTTTCAGAAATTTTCGTATTGAGTAATGAGAGAAGAGTTTGAAGTCTTTTGTGTTTTGTGAGTCATAAAAGTAGATAAATAACGCTTGACGACATGTAAATCGTATGTTTAAATTCACAGAATAATATATTTCGATTTTCTGTTTGCCAAAAATTTTAATTTTAATATTCAAGCAAATATGGCACAAAAATCAGTTTCCATTATTGTTAACAATGGCGAAAACGTAATGAGCCAAGATGGCGTACAATTGCAGAGAAGAACATCTAGAGTATCAGCGCCATGTCTTCCACAGTTAGGCATATTAAATAGTTCAGAGATGAACATGACCGAAATGACAAATGCTAGTGAGCTTTCACAGAGTTCTAACTTTGAGGACACGTTGATGACAATAGATGAGACTCCGCAGGCAACATTCCGTTCACACAGGAAAACAGAAAGCGCAGATAACATAATTTTTGACGACAGTTTAGTGTCGCCCATCACACGAAGTTCAATTATTGATTTGCAGACTACAGTTGTCAACAACCAAAGTACGTTAAATAGCAACCAAAATGACGCACTTGCCATAATACTTCAAGAACTGGATAGCATGAACACCAGTTTGCGTGCAGAAATAAAAAATATAAACACTGATTTGCGAACGGACATGAATACAAAATTCGACAGTTTGTTGCAAAACCTTACCTTAGTAACACAAGACATAAACAAAATAAAGCAAGAGCAGAAACAAGTCTTAAAAGATTTTCAGGATACATGCACACAGCAGATCAGTGATTTGACAAAGAATTTTCACGAGGAAATGAACGTAAAATTTAGAGACATGGAAAAACAGCTAAAACATGATGTACTTTCCGAAGTAAACAATGACATTACGGAAACAAAACAGAAATTACACACATATAACGACACAGTAGAGCAGCAAATACAAGCGATGTAAGACACACTCACAAACCTGGAAACTACACAAACGCAATTAATTTCCACAGTAAAGAACATCTCTACCATAGTAAACAAACTGCACAAGGATTACGAAAATATACCAGCAGCAATAGATGAACTCACTTTAAAAGTAGCATCACTTGAAATCGAATCAGTGTGTGCCAAAAAGGAAAAAGACAAAATTAATGAAAATTTATCTGACGTAATTTCACAAGCTGAAGCAGGTACTTCAGACAAAACCAGTACCGCAATGGGAAAGGTAGTGAAGGAATGTAAGTTAATCAATGTTATAGGTGAAATGGTTATTCAACGAAAGGTAAATGACATTATCAACAAAGTGAACACCAATTTGCAGGCTACAGAGTACAGGATATGCAACTACTTAGGTGAAACTGACACAGAGACCCCATCTGTACACATAAACAAAGTGCCAGCCACAGCAAACCAAAGTAATGTATGCACACAGATCATTGCAAACCCTACAAACAATGCCAATAGTAATGACAAACCACAAAGTGTAAGTTTACACGGCATGACACCAGAACCAGTAACTATGAGAAATGTAAACAATTATGACAATTATGTAAACTCAGCACAAAATGAAAACAGCTTGTGCAGTATATTTGGTGATGAAGGTCTATTAAGACACTGTCAGTTTCCAACATTCATGAGCGAAGGTAAAAAGATGAATCCTGTTGTATTTATTAATGCTTTTCGACATGTGTTTCCTAGAAATTGGGCAGAAGCGCAAAAGATCAGATTTGTTGTTGAGTACATGCAAGGCGATGTACATTTGTGGGCGATCGAGGTAGCTGGGCGTTGTGCCACGTATTTACAATTTGAACGGGCATTTCTTGACAAATACTGGTCAGAAAAGACATACAAAAGAAGTAGGCTTGCGAGGGTATTTTGAGAAGTATCTCAATAAAACATGTTATTGGACAACTCCTATTTCTCATATTGATGTTTTAACAATTTTAAAAGATCGTTTGCCATCACACATTCGTGAAAAATTAATTACTATACCTGAGCACGACACAGAATACTTTCTATCCATTTTAGATTCAATCGACTTAATATATGAAGGGAAAGCAGTAACAAATACGGCATTAGACAGCCAAACACCACACCAACCTAACAGAATGGTCAATACAAAAAGCCAGACATGAACACACAGCAACTGCAAGGATACGTTGGTGCAATTGACAGAAGTTGTCCCATGTACCGAAGTAGATCAGACATCACCATAGAAAAACCCGAATCGATCGTAGTTGAGCCCCATACTATAGACCTTGTAAGAGATGGGGGCAAATCAAATTTTCAAACATGTTTCGTATGATTCGATAAACAAGGAAACATAAAGGACGATCTATACCAACGTAAACTAAAATCGGCGAAAAATGCACTGCAAGAACAAGTGCAAGCATCAATCAGAGTGAAAATTTTTGGTATAGACACACAGTTAATACTTGATACAGGGTCCATAACTAATTTAATGTCTGAAGCATTTTTCACTGAATTAAAAAGACAGAATAAATTTCCTGTTCGGTCAGTACAGAACTCCAAAGTACAAACCGCTACCGGTGGCAAAATCAAGTTAGTAAAACACCAAGCTTATCACCGTGCACATTGAACAATTTTCTGTGCAGTGTCATTTTTTAATAGTAGACAAACTTATAGTCAACTGCTTGATGGGTATGGACACGTTTAGAACCTATAAAACTCAAATAGGCATAGGTAATGGTAAGTGCCATTTCTTTGTGAAGGACCAAAGATTTTCTATCAGCCTGATTACCACATTGGAGAGGTATGACAAAGTATACCCAGAACCCCATGTCACTGTACAGTATTCATATTCCACCGTGTATTTGTTGAACAAGTGTGATAACAAACATGAGGCCGATACTGAACTTAACCAGGATTTGGTAGAAAAAAATTGAATGAATCAAATATTCTAGATGCTACACAACGACAAGAGCTTCCTGACTTACTTTTTAAATATGCAAATGTTTTTAAGAAGAATCCAGGAGTAATCAAAGATTATGAACATAAACGTAATGTCTACCCTCACGAAACATTTTGTGTTATGTCTTACCGTTTACTGTGGACAAAACGTGAAGCAGTTAAGCAGGAAATCAATAGAATGTGCAAATGGGGGATTATACAGCCATCATTCTCACCATATTGCAGCCCATTTCTGGCAGTTAGCAAATCTGATGGATCAGTACGACTAGTTTTAGGTGCTAGAGGCATAAACAAAATTCAAGTACCAGTAAGAACAAAACTAGGTAATTTAGATGAACAATTGTTAAAATTTCATAACACCAAACATTTCAGCACCCTCAGTCTTAAAAATTCCTACTAGGAAATAAAGTTACATGAGGAGAGCAGAAAATACACAGCATTTGTCTGCAATGGCCAGAGTTATGAATTTCAAGTTATACCTTTTGACTTAAACATTAGCACAGGCGTATTTAAATCAGCTTTGGGCAGGGTCTTAGGATCAGAATTGCTCAGTAAGGTTACCGTTTATGTTGACAATATGTTAATAGCCACATCAACTTGAGCAGAACACATCAGTATAATGGAAAAGGTATTTCAGAGATTTACAGAGTACAAAGTAACAGCAAATCTAAAGAACTTCGGCAAAGAGCAAGTAAAATTTTTTAGGACATATCATATCTGAACAGGGTATATTACCAGACCCAAAGAAACTAGATGCCATACTTAATTGTTCACCCTCAAGAAACAAAAAACAATTTAAAGCGTATCTAGGACTAACTTCCTTTTTCCGAAAATTTATACCACAGCAGCTTATGAATAGCGATGCCCTACTTAACCTGTTAAGAAAGAATAAGCCTTGGTTGTGGGATGAGAGATGCCAGGAGGACTTTACCAAAATTAAAAATGCGTTAATATTAGCAACATTTTGAGTCATCCTGGCATGTCTAAGGACATCTGTTTAAGCACAGACGTCTCTTCTCAGGGACTGGGGGCATGTTTGTTCCAGATGCAAGAGGAAGAAGGAAAAACAGTACTCAAAGTCTTCAGCTTTGCCAGCAGAACTTTATCAGAGGCAGAATGATCATATTCCGTATCAGAACTGGAAAGTTTTGCAGTGGTTTGGGTGTTTAAGAATATCGAGTATTTTCTTTGGGGTAAAAACACTGAAGTCTATTGTGATCACCAATCATTATCTTTTCTGTTAACATGTAAGCTGTTACACCAAACATTAGCGAGATGGTGTTTGTACCTTCAGGAATTTAATTTTGAAATAATACACATAAAGGGCAGTCAAAATATTATCGCATATGCACTATCCAGGTTGCTGCAGGGACTAGACGAGTTCAGTGAACTGTCTGGTTACGATTCAGAAATCCGAACATTATTGATGCAAATTAGTACACAAAAATAAGACTACAAAAAATTTTGTATACAGATGGGAATGATACAACACCGAGACGATAGGTGGAAAAAGGTAATACAAAATATTAATCGAAATGCAAACCACAAGGTAAGTAAATGGTATCAGTTATACAAAGGCGTTTTATTTCACCGGGAGCACGAAAGTTCTAACCATTGGTGTGTATGCCTTCCAGAGGAATGTATCAACGAATTTATCAAACACACACACAAAGTTTGGGGACACTACGGAGTAACAAAATGTAGAGACAAGATTTCCAAACTTTGTTATTTTCCTAATTTATGAAGACATGTTTCACAAATATTAAGAAAGTATGCTATTTGCCAAAGAACAAAACCATCCAATATGTTTAAGTTTACAGAACTACACCCCATACTAAACGAAAGCTAACTTTATGCTATCAAAACCACTACAGCCAGTAGCATCATAAGGAGAATTGGATAGGATTATTCATGAAGAGTAGGGAAACCCAAAGTTATATTAACAGACAATGCAGCCTATTTTGTGGGAAGAAAATGGAAACAATTCATGGATACACAGGCATTAAACACATCTTGGTGAGATTTTTCCACCCAGAAGCAAGTCCCTTGGAAAGAATGTTTAAAGAATTCAATAGATTTATAAGGACATTAATGAACATTCATGATGGATTGAATACGTTACTCCATTTATGCAAATAGTAAACAATCTCCCTCACTCTTCCACAGGTTCCACTTGTAATGAACTGATGTTTAACACAAAGCAAAATGACGAATGGGAATCACCCATACCAAAATTACCTACTACAGAGTTAACTTTACAGGATAAAATCAAACAAACAGTAATTACGCTGGAGAATAGAGCAGAATACAGAAAGAGAATATACAACAAAAAGTTAAAACGAGTTATACATTTTTTTTGAAGGCCAACGAGTCTCATTGAGAACACATCCCAAAACGAGAAAGATCGGTAAGTTAAACAAAAATTGACAATTACTGTACTCAGGACCGTATATTATTACAAAAATACATTATCCTGGAACTTACAGATTATTATATGAAAGAACTGGACGAGAGAAAAGTCCCCACCCACACAAAGATTTAAAGGCTTTTCACGAGTAGTGACACTTTATCACAGCAGTTTTGTCGTCAGAGAAAAAAGTATGTGTAAGTAACGTCATGGTTTTCATTATTATTATAACGATTATGGTTCAAATGGCTCTGAGCACTAAGGGACTTAACATCTATGGTTATCAGTCGCCTAGAACTTAGAACTACTTAAACCTAACTAACCTAAGGACATCACACAACACCCAGTCATCACGAGGCAGAGAAAATCCCTGACCCCGCCGGGAATCGAACCCGGGAACCCAGGCGTGGGAAGCGAGAACGCTACCGTACGACCACGACCTGCGGACTATAACAATTAACCCCATTTTATTTTTGGAGAGTGATTGAACTTTAATTCACAATTTCATTTCCGGGAGGTTTTTTTTCTTTGCTTCACGAAAACTTTTCATCCTCTCAGAGTGTTTCTTCTTGTGTTCTTCCATCCGGTTACTTTACCAGGCGAGAGCGATGTTATTTTGAATTTTCGCGTTTGCGATGTGGTTGCAGCACCCTCTGCCGTTTCTGAGATTTTTATAGTGAACTTCTACAGATCCCTCTGGATCGTTCTCTGACATTCTGTGCCACATTTACCCTTTGTTACATTATTGAGAGTTTTCCTTGTCGTTTTGGAGTTTTCCATCCTGTAGAGACATGTATAAAATAGTCTTATAAGTGAATGTTATAGTTTTATAAAATTGAATGAAATGTGCATAGACTCAAGCAATTTTCTTGTTTTATAAGCTGTAATGGCATGACCGGAGTGGTGACGTGGTCGGAGTTGTAAGGCTTGGCTCGGTAGAAGAAGGTGGCTGTTTTTAGCAATCTTCCTCTTTATTGTTGGTTCTCCCAATACATTTTCCGGTAGCTCAGCCTCACCACTCATGTCGTGGTGGAGACGAGCTGATGCATGCAGTCCAGGGAACGCGACGCCTCGCTCGGTCAGCGGCTGCGCCCGCGGTAGGTGGTTAGCAGCACGAGGCCCGGCCCAGCACGCACGCTGCAGACGCGGCGGCTCGTGACGACGCCGGGAGTCGGCGATGCAGCAGCGAGCGACGTCCCCGCCGACCGGTCCTCGGAGACGGCGTCACTGATTACGATGACGTGACAGTGACCGAACGCCGAGTCGGTCGAACCGAATGCCGACGCCCACCTCTGATGCCCTTAAATAGTGCAGACTGCTGCTGAATCCGCCGGTTACGCGGCGGCGTGTTTATTAGAAGGTTCTCGATGAGTTGGCTAACACAACCGCGTCACACACAGCCCGCGCGTGCGTAATTCTACTAATGCTGCATTGTGATGGCTGCCGTGCACGTACACACATACCGAAGCTCGTTGCAAAACTGCGTCACCTGCATAACGCGCCGGCCAGCCTTCATCCGCCGTTTGCTGTGAGGCTGGCACATCGCGCACTGATACACACTAAATCACAATTTCGCACCGTATTTCCTAAAAATAACCCCTTGTCCGCTACAAAGCAAAAACAGAAATTCGACAAGAGGTAAGTGTAAAAACACAGCTTCATTTGAAGTGAAATGCAAACAGGAGCTGTATACGAATCAGCTGTGCACACTCAACAATCCATGTTTACATCAGTACTAGGGAAGAGACATTGACTTTATGCAAGCGCAACAGGCTAACTCGCAGTGCAATGAACTAGGAACGCGAAGCTACACAAGTGTCAAACTCAGTTTCAAAATAAATATTAACATCTAACAACCATATTCTACTATCAGGGAATGAAAGAATATAATTTTATATCAATATGCAAAGTTATTTCAACTCTAAAATATTTGTTATAAGTAATAGTAAAAGAAATCATTGTGAGGAAACATACAGTACATGTTAGCTAACAAAAGGATAAGATACCGTAGGAAATGTAGCAATAACTTTCTTAACATGGTAAAAGAATAAGAGGAATAAAAATTCAAGTGAATATTTATGAACAAATAAGAATGAATTATAGTAAAACATCTGTGAGCAAATGTGATGACAGAGTATATGAGTGGCCTATGAGCTACAAAACACAATTAGTTTTTAAGTTCGTTATAAGTTTTTTATATTGCAGTGACCAGTGCATCGACACGGCGCAGAAGAAGAGATTTACGATGGGTGTTATAGGTACCAAATGAAAAAATGGGCCGCTCCTTAAAGAAATGATTTAGTTGTTACTATGTGTATATTTTGGTCATCAAGCAAATGAAGAATAAGAATATACATCGTCGCAGTACAACCATAAAACATTTTTCCTGTACATACTGAATGCAAAACACACACAAACACCGAGGCATATGAAGGGCTTATTTCAATAGTGGTACAAGTCCATTTTTATTCATTATGAGATAGTGAGTCCTAAAGTTAAATGAGGGCTGAAAAATCTACAGTTGAGATACCAGAAATATTCAAATATGTATACTTGAATATTTCTGTACCTGAGGCGTTAATACATTTTGTTTCCATGGAACAGGGGTTCCATGAAAAGTGATTTAAGAAAGGGCGAACGACATTTCCTTAGCAATCCATAAACCAGTAGAGTGGAATTCCTTATCTCTTCTCCAATACAGGCGGCGGCGCCAAAGCATAGTTAGGCCAGCAACATGTAATGTAGAATCACGGTGTAAATGCTTTTCCATGTTTCTCCCTAGGAAAATATTAAACTCTCATAACAGGTGTATGCATGAACAGAAAATAAAATGTGGATACATTAAATGCGTATGTAGCAACAGAATCTAATGAAATGTAAATAAGTTATTTGTTTTTATGTACAAAGGAATTTTTCTTTTGAGGTTAACTAACAAATTGTACTAACCAGTAACGATAATGTAATGTTTTGGTATGTTTGATGCAAATAATGGGTGGAATATCAGTTATAGATGTAATCCATTGTAATATGCATAGTTATGTCAAAAATATTTATGTGAATTTTTGTGTCTATCCAGTCATATGTAAATGATGAACTTGAAGAACTATCTAAAAGGAAAAAACCTCAATGACTAAAAACGATTCTCACACCAAGGTGAACAACGAAACATATAGTGGTACCCAAATGGGTGTGCAATAGTGCTGCGAATGAAATTTTTGTTTTGTATTTCTCTGCAACGTCTGATACACTAATCAGCCAACTACATTTGTGCAAGCGTCACTTACCTTGACGTCAGGTGTTGATGTGCAGCGTTCACCCCACTGAAAAATGTGGATATGATGGAGAAGATTCTTCCCGGGCCTTATTATAGGTGAATGGTATACCACAACATCGGTTCTTGAAGAGTAAGCGCACATGCACTACAGTCAGTGTGGAAGACCACGTCACAGCAAGAAATTCGGTGGACAGTACGGCATTCAGTGTGAAAACGACACAAAAAGCGCGAGTGGAATTGCGGACGACCGTACACAATAATGCGTGAAACATTAACAGCTCTTACACAGCCAACAAACATATTTCGTGCGCATGCACACAGAGTCTAGCAATGTTGCCAAAAGAACAAGTAACCGCTCTTGGAGCGCCCTCATTTAAATACTTGGTAAACTATCATTCCGTATGTAAGTTGTGTATTTCCTATAAGATAATGTATAAGTAAGACAAGCTGAAATCTCCAACTCAAATTACAAAGAAAAATGCGCGGACAAATAAAGTTCGTTGTACTCCTTTTGGCACAAACTTAAATTTAAGCTATACAATTACATGCAAAACACTGTGTGCTTCCATTGCATGTCACCGCACAGTGTGGCGGAAATTGTATTAGAACTTAGGAAAAGCTAAGGATAACTGCTTTATGTACCCACAAAAGATTTATTTGGCTACGCCGGAAAGCGAGAACAAATGATAAAGACCTCATTCAATTTATTGTCACCTTATGTCTTGAGTTCTCGTGGAGAGAGGACGTGTTTAGATATGAGATGCTTGTAGTAGCTTTGACGGTATCTGAATAATAATTTCTCTTAGTGCAAAAATATGAGGGCTTTTTGTTTTCTTCAGCGCACCATGAAAATGTCACGTCACACCTGCTGCCTGTATATGAGGAAGAAGTCCAGTAAATGAAAATTACATTACCTACATGGTAAAGAATGAGAAATTTTACGGCGTCGGAAGAAGCACCTAACAGACATGTGTAGATCTCGACAACAGTGAAGTTAGTTCAACTTAATATGGACTCAAAGAAGAGAAGATATAAAGTTACAGAATTTGGCCATTAATTGGAAAACAAAATAATTGACTTCTGGTTAAAAAAATTAACTTCCTTATTTAGGTAATTTTATTATTACTACTAAGAAAAATTTCATATACAGTCAAATATGAAACCATTTGCATGCAACTCATTCCACGCAACGAGTGACACAACCCAATGTCGTCATGTAAACTAGGCTTAACCTGCTGTTTTTGGTGCAATTCGAATTTATACTTTCGTAATACGAAAATATGCAGCGTATATGTTGCTGCATATCAAAGGTCTTTCCAAAACGTCTCTCCTTTTTTTCATCAAAAGTCTTTCCAAAATTTCTCTTCTGCAGATTTTTTTCTGGGAAGTTATACGCCAGTATATAAAACGTTAACCATTCAAAGGATTGATAAGTTTTACAGTTCTGAGGGAAAAATCTATGGAAAACATACTATGTATTTTCGCATTTGAAAAAGTATATTTTTAATGGGATATCTGGCAATAATACAGGAATTTTTTTTCTTGTCTATGTATACACCCTGGAATAAATTTGTACGAGATGTGCGGATGGTGAAGTGTTAATAAATTTTGCTCAGAGCAGCACTTAGAAGCTTGTGCAGCAGTAGTAGTGTTTTATGGTAAGTCCTTTATAATAGTAGGTATATACAGATCACCTTCAGACAGTTTTAACCTCGTCATAAAAAAAATCTGGAAGTCTCATTGTCCTATTTCACAGTAAAAAAAAAAACAAAAAACAAAAACACAAGGAAATAGTGGTTGCTTGTGATTTTAATGTAGTTTTATTGAAAATCTCTGTCAGTGAACAATTATCACAATCAGTAACAGTATCATTCAATTTAGTTTACTGTGAACTTTGTTGCTAGGATATGTAAATGCTTTGAGCCTGCTATTGCTAATATCTTTGTAAACAAATCTAGGGAAAAACGTTTTATCACAAAACCAATAGTAAATGGGCTATCTGCTCACAACTTGCAGCATCTTGCATTAAATGTTGAAACTTGTCAGTATAAAAAATCTATTAATATGATTACAGGAGGGTAATAAATAAGTCAAAAATTGAGTAATTCAGGAAATTGCTCAAAGACATGAACTGGATGGATGTTTAGAATACTTCTGAGTCAAATGGAATATACAAAGCGTTCATTAATAAAGTTCCCTCCACTTTTGAAAATTATTTTCACCTAAAGATAACTCAAATCACACATAACTCAAAAAATAAACCATGAATTACACAAGGAATAAAGATATCATGTGGGACAAAAAAGGAGACTTTATCTAATATCTAGGAACAGCTCTGATGTTAGCATTGTAATGCATTATAAAGAATACTGCAAAATATTGAAGCAAGTAATCCAGAAATCAAAGCAACTTTATTATGATAAGAATTTAATTACATCTGGCCACAAAATAAAAACTGTGTGGGATATAGTAAAGAGAGAGACAGGTGGGGCCAAAAACGAAGAGGAACAGATAACTCTAAAAATAAATGAGACTTTGGTAACAAGTGTACGTAGTGGTTAAAATATGTTAAGCAAGTACTTCATTACTGTTACTGACAGCTTGGTGTTATCAGGTTTGGTGAACAGTGCAATGAAGTATCTGAGACCAATCTTTAAAACTAACTTCAGTAAAATGAAAATGAACACATGTCTCCCAGAGAATTAGTATCCATCATAAAATCTAAGTATTTTAGTGGGTGGGATAACATATTGATGAAGTTAATCCAAGAGTATTCATACGAGTTGAGTTCCAGCTTAAGTTATTTATGTAATCAATCTCTTATCAGTGGAATATTTCCAGAAGTTCAGCTTCTTTACAAGAAGGGGTGAAGAAATATCATCAAAGTATTGACCAATTTCACTTTTGCAGGCTTTCTCAAAAATATTTGAAAAGATTGTGTTCAAGCAGCTCTTTAAGCATCTGACTGCAAATAGTATATCGTCCAAGTCACAGTTTGGATTTCTTAAGGGTTCTGATATAGAGAAAGCTATAAACACTTACAGTGAAAATGTAGTTAATTCATTAGATAATAAATTAGAGGCTACTGGCATTTTCTGTGACCTGTCAATGCCTTTGACTGTGCAACCCACACCATTCTCTTAAAGAAATTAGAATATTATGGTGTTACTGGCAGTGCTGCGAAATGGTTTGAGTCTTATCTAAGTAACAGAAAACAAAGGCATCTTGCCTTGGTTCGGGCGGCTCCCCCTCCCCCCCCCCTCTCAGCAGTTTGGTCCCATAGGAACTTACCACAAAGAGTGTCATTGTGAAATACCTGTGCAGTAAGCGGTCAGTCTTCATCTGATTGGGAATTAATTACATGTGGCGTTCTTCAAGGTTCCATCTTGGGTCCAATGCTTTCTCTTGCGTTCATTAATGACCTCTCGTCTGTTACATTGCCAAATGCTAACTTTATTTTGTTTACATATGATACAAACATTACAATAAGTAGCAAGTCGAGTGCAGATTTAGAAATAGCTGCTAATCAAATTTTCACTGAAATTAATAAACGGTTTAAAGTTAATTCACCGTTATTAAACTTCGAAAAGACACATATATGCAGTTCCGAACCTGTAAGAGACTTCCTTCCAGCATGTGCATAACATATGAAGACATGCAGATTAAATAGATTGACAGTGTTGAATTTCTGGGACTACAACTTGATAATAAATTGAGTTGGGAAGGGAATACCATAGAATTGCTTAAGCTCCTATACAAGTCTATCTTTGCAGTAGTAGGGGACATAAATATAATTATGTCATACGGAATCATTTTCTGGGGTAATTCATCAAACTGAGCAAACGTTTTTAGCATGCTATAGCGTGTAGTAAGAATCATTTGTGATGTAAATTCAAGAACATATTTTAGAAACTTATTGAACGAATTTTCTGTTCCAACTAGTAGATTTATTCCTTAATGTCATTTGTTGCAAGTAATAACTCTCTATTTTCAACCAATAGCTCAATACATAGTATTAATACTAGGAATAAGAACAATCTACGTGAAGACCTAAAAACATTTACCATGTACAAAATGGTTTCCAATATTCAGGAAAACACATTTTCAGATAAAACACGGTTTAGAGTTTGAATGACCTTTTGATAGATAACTTCTTCTACTTTATAGATGAATATCTTAACAGAAATTGTTAAGCCAGCTTAAGTAAAAATGTCTGTTAGATTTCAGTTTTTGACAGCACTTATTCACAACAGTCAAGATTAAGTATTTTGTGTATGATAAATTTATTGAAAGTGCATAACAATATTTCATTCTGACAGTGTATTAATTACGTAAATATTTACTGTTCCAGTTTATTGTATTGTATTTACCTGTTTTGACCATCTCCTGACAAATGATCAGGGTAGTAAGTATTATATTCAAATGTTTCATGTTTTTTATGTTATACTTTCTGACATGTTCCACATCCACGAGAATCATCTCATTTTTTCGGAACAAAACTGAATCTAATCTAATCTTTTCGTCATTTTTCGTTATTAAGGAAATAAAATACGACAAGTGATAAAAAATCTGTTGCACAGAGGCAAGGTTTAGAGAAGCATATAGAAGATACAAGGCAATAGCTAACAGTAAACAATAACTAATCACACACAGCATCATATAGTGTACATGGCAATGGTATTTTTTTCTGTATAGCAGAACAATTTAGCACCTTGCACCTCTTTAACTCTTTCAGGTATACAGAATTTGACCAAAAAGACAGCTCTAGAAGTACATGACTTATTTATATTCTCAAAAATCGTATAAGCAACATATTTATAATAGAATGATCATAATTATTACCATTCTACACAAAAATTTAATTTTTTTGTAATCATTGCTGGTCACAAGGGAGGTAGTTCATTTTTTGTACCACCATGCATTAAGATGCATGGTAGTCTTGGAAGCAAGACTTCCTTTTCCCTAAACGTAGAGGAACCTTACACATACTACACATCCAGTTGCTGTGAATTTGTTGTTTCTTGGGACTACATGCTGCGCAGCGCCTCCTTGTACATATTTCTGGCTTATGAGATGAACTTTGAAGATGCACAGATTTCGGGACAATGGGTTTCTTCTTGTTGAACTGGATAATGCTGCTCCGAGTTCGCTTTTTTCCTCTTGAAGCTACCAAGGCAGAAGCCACTAAGTCCCTGGTGATTTTTCTTCTGAAATCCTTCATAGTCATCTTAGGCAACTTCATTTCTTTATGGATGATGAAAGCATTCACCACAATGGTATCAATGAAGTACCAAAATATTCTGTGCCGTTATTTTCTGCTCTTTCTATCAGTTTCATATACTCCCTTCAGCTGGCCAAATTTATTGACACAATTCATGTTGGCATTGTAATCAGAGAAAGCAATGCGGCAAGAAAATTTTGTTTCATTTAAATCTTTTTCCTTTCTAGTACCCTCCCTTCTTCGAATTGGATCATGGAATTTGAAAGCAGATGGATCTCTTATCTTTCCACTTCATCATACTCAGGCCTGCATTGCTAATAGCCCAACAATAGTCACCTCTTTTCACTTCTTGTCACATTTCATCATGGGTAAGGACTTTCTACTTGGATTCACTGTATCACAAGCATGCATATTGCACTCTATCAAATCTCGAAGGAGATCTGGGCTATTGAAGTAATTATCAAAATAAACCCTGCGATCCTAAATTTAATGTTTTCAGTGAGATCTTTCACAACTCTTTCTCCTAATTTCTTTTCTACAGCATTATCTGTCTTTCCAGTGTAAATTTTAAGTTCCCAGGCATAGCCAGATTTGCCCACTAGTACCCACACCTTATAGCCTCTCTTGGTAGGCTTCTTTGGCAAGTGCTATTTTGGAGAAGATCTGCCTTTAAATTTAATCATGGATTCGTCCACTGCCATGCAATCATTTGGATTTAGTGCTTTCTGAAAGATATGTGCAACATGTTCTAGAAAAGGACGCTACTTATGAAGTTTATCATAGTTGGTGTGCCCTTGTTGTTGCGTTTTACTGTTGTCATTCAAATGCTGGTTGGTGAGAAACCGCTTGAAACGTCTCCTTAACATTAGCTGACTCTCAAACTATCATGTAGGTCAGCACCTGAACTCCAGTAACATCTGTAACTAGGAAGTGGTTTTATGCTCATCAAGATATTTATCCATAACAAAGTTTTTAATTCTTCCTTGGATGTTGGTACATAAGGTTTACCAGTAGTCAGAGACGACTGTTGAGCATACAAGTTCATCTGAAATAAAATTAACTCCATAATATCGTATGAAAGCAGAATGCCAAATAACCAAGATGGTAATGGTGTACCTAACTCCACAATAAAATCACTGGGACCACACTGGGAAGTAAATGCAGGGGCCTCAGTAGGGCATTCAGTTTTGCTCCACTTATGTTCAGTCTCCAATTGATCATCAGCAGTCTCAGATGGAGTCTGATGTGCTGTGACAGTTTAGCTTAGCTCAGTGTTTGGTGGCCTAATCACTAAAACGGTAGCTGGGCACTCATCCTCAGAAAAATTGACGTATCAGAATCAAACAGAATATTTTTGGATGCAGTCACTGCTCTCATCATTTTCCCCGGTATCAAGGGCTTTCAAAATTTCAGACTCACTCAGTTTTCTGTGGCCCCTCATTATCACTGAAAAGTAAAGAGTAAGATCTACCCACGTTTGAAGTAGACTGAGTGTTATGGTATTGTATTGTATTGTATGGAACTGGGGACCTAGAAACGACGGAGAGGCCTCGTCCCTTCCAAAGCCCTCAGTGGTTCACAACCACACAACAGGCTACAGCAGTCCACTCATCCCACAGCTGCCCCACACCAAACCCAGGGTTATTGTGTGGTTCGGCGCCCAGTGGACCCCTCCCCCCCCCCCCCCCCCCCCCCCCCCCGGAAACGTCTCATGTAACCTCAATGTTTGCGTGGTAGAGTAATTATGGTGTTAGCATACATGGAGAAAGTATTTGCGCAGCAATCGCCGACATAGTGTAACTGAGGCGGAATAAGGGGAACCAGTATGTATCCACTGAGGCAGATGGAAAACCGCCTTAAAAACCATCCACAGACTGCCCGGCACACCGGACCTCGACACTAATCCGCCGGGCGGATTCGTGCTGGAGACCTGTACACCTTCCCACCCGGAAAGGAATGCATTAGATTGCACAGCTAACCGGGCGGCCGAGTGTTATGGTACGGCGGTAGATATTTTGAACCGATGAATAATTAGCTACATTTTAATAATTTTTCATAGAATTAGTCTGAACAACACAAAAAATTGTAATAAACAAATGTACTTACATATTACAAATGAAATTTTGTTGGTGACTTCCCTTAGCAGCTAGCAAATAACAATGTTGCACAAACAGTGCCTTCAGTGTTCTTGAGCGCGATTGACGTAGAGATACACGAAGTACTAGCGCTGTTGCAAGAACCCAATTACTGCTGCCATCTGATGCATACATGTAAGAACTACACAGAACGTGCCCTGCTAGTAGTTCAAGTAATCTGTCACGAGGTGTGTTGTTATACGCATCCAGAATGGTGGTTTAAATAATGTACCACCATCCAACTGCGGCCCAACATCCGGTGATCCACTTACTAGATAACTAACATGTTGACGGAGGTGACAGTAGAACTTTTGGTTTGGGCACCACGATGGTGCGGGCGTGGAGGGGCCCCATCTCTCTTCAACTGCGGTGTAACATAGTGTGGTACACAAATTGTACCACCAGACTTGAATGAGTTAACATGGTGACTGACGTCACGCGTCACGGCTTTGCTTCGCGTAGTAGTCTCTCTCCGGTTTAGTATTGAGCTCACTGTTTAATAATAATGTCAAAGCGTGAATATATTGAACGTCTGAAGGGCCCATATTGATGTACTGTCAGTACTAGAAATATGAACAAGCAGTATTGATGGCATTCAAAATATTCTCTGTACTGTCAATACATACTGAACGTTTGAGGTCAAGTATTGACGGTTTGACAATATTCTCCATTGTGATATTGACAGCTTCACGTATCAGTCACGAGGCGTTTTAGTGTGCGCCTTTTGTTTTCAGTTGGCCTTTGTTCGTATCATACATCAGATTCAATTTTTCAAGTGGTCTTTTAACATAAAACAATTTTAATAGACCTATGAGAGGCAAATCATAGCACATACAGCCTTCGGATGGTGAACGGAGGGGTCTCTATGACACTGCTTACATTAGGACAGAATTACAAGGCAGTTCGGAAAAACGCTTCCTCTTCGAAAAGTACATCATATATTTGCAATTACTAGTATGAGGTGTGCGAAATACACTTCAATTTCACCAAATTATTACAAAACGTAAAAAAAAATTTTACACCTGTTGTCAGAAAATATTTTTTCTAGTCGGGTATAATTGTTTCACAGATTTAATAGAATTATAGTAATTGTGTTTCCTGATATTACAGAACAAGACTTAGAGCATTCGAATGACCAGAACGTCGCCAGAAATATCAAATATACTCCTCTAATTTCTCGTTGGCTGCGATTGCGTCTCTCATTTACGTATCTTGCTTCCCTGTTTTATCTCGTTTCAAAATTAATAACTTGTTGAGCCGATACGGTGCAGGACTCGTCGGAAAACGTGTGAAATCTTTAGGATATATGGTTCTGATTGTCAGTAAATTAATATGTGGACAATCGCTCCTTTTTTCAGCCATTGTCGGATCCATTTCCTCTTTGTCTCCTGTTGTTGCAAGTTATAGCTAATATAATTGCAGCACACGCTTTCTTTTGGGTGTTCGACATCGTGGCCTTGTAAAACCGCATCGTCAATTGACAATTTTTGTCAATGGTGCGAGGTCGCTTCAGTATAGCATTGTCAATAAATACTGAACGTGTGCAGGCCCCTTAAAATACGAGTGCATTGTTGATATGGTTTATTTCTTGATCAGTTCTTTGACCATTCGTTAAAAGACACCGTGAAAATATATTAACGTTAGAAATACAATATAATGGTGCTTTACATTCTGCCAACATTTCCCTATTCGGTACGAAGCACCACAAAATTTTGCATAGCCCGAAACAAGCTAAAATAAAGTACTTTACTGTCTCTAAATTCGTTATGACGTACAAAATTTTTTCGCTAATAATGTATAGAGAAAGTGTAGAAGTTGTATAGGAAGGAAGGTACGCACCAATAAAGTTTGTCTGTGCTATTCACCAAACACCCGCGGTAGACGGGCGTCGAAGTCTTCATGGAATGAAATAAGAGAGGAAATGATGGTTTTGGAACCGGAAATTGATCCGAATTTGTGCCGACTTTGTGGTAAAGCAGATGGCCTTAAAGTTGATATATTTGATGAAAAACACAATTATCAGAAGAAAATCCATTCATTGCTACCAGTTGCGGTAAGATTCTGTAATGTATGCTTTCTTTTGTTGTGGCAGGTGTCCTAGTTGTGAATGAAACAAAACAGAGTTTTATAATCCGTGCAGTGTAAAATTATGATAAGTTTGAAAATATGGTCATACGTCGAGAGTTTTAAAGTAATTTGTCGGCTGTTTGCGAGATCATCGCACTAGTGAAACAGGCTGTCAACACACATAATAGTCAATAATCATGTACGTTATATTCCCGAATACGGTCGCTCCAATACCCATTTTAACATCACCACACTCGAAAGCAAAACTCCAAATTCACAGTTAATTATAGCATTTATAGAATATTACTTTGTTCGCAGATGACCTCAGCTTGCATTTGGTGGATATCACATTTAAATGAAATTGTAAAAAAGGCAGTGATAATTGTTTGTTGAAAGGCCACTCAGGATAAATTCGTGCCCAGCTACAACAGAACAGATTTTATTTGATGCGGACCAACAATACAGATACACTAAATTTTGCTCGGGGCAAAATATATAGTCAAATTAGTTGCACACGTGATTAGCACCAAAAATGAAATACCAATTTATTTTACACATTTACTTTGAATGTGGTATACATAATCTGAAGGCTTTGGGTGATGGCACTCTAAATAGTGACACTGTTTCAAATGTTGTTTATGTCTGAGAATTTATGTTATAGGTCCAGAAAGTTACATTTTAGCCCATAAATGATGTATGGAATAAGTATGTAGCTTTTCTGTGAAATAATAATTGACAGACTGTTCACAGGTAGATTGTTTGGTGTCTGAAACTATTATGTACCTGTTACATAACTGAGCATTGGTTAAGACAACCCTTTAGATACAAAAATACCATCACATTGTAATTTATCTAATAGGTTTCTTAAATCTGCTTGTGCAGGGCTGGTTCCATTGAGGAAGTAACAATTGTTGTTTCTCAGCCTTGTAAGTATTGGGCTTTAATTGATAATGTAACATACAAACAGTTGCTTGTCTGTTCCATGCCTCAATCCACACCTTTGTTTTGTCTTCTTCATGCTGAGATCTACAAAACACAAGCGATGACTTACGAACTGCCACCATCATTCCTGATGATAATGACGACGAGTCTCATTGGTAGTGCAAAATTCATTGCTTGTGTTTTATTGATATTAGTGCCAAGAAAAGGAAAAAAAAAAAAAAACAAAGGTGTGGGTAGAGGCAAGGAATGGAGAAACAGCTATTTATATGCTTCACTATTAATTATACTTATTTAAGTATTCATATATGATGTTAATCAAGAGGGGAGTGCTTCATTCTACTTTGAAGAAATATTAGCTTTTTATGCACCCACATTCTCCAAAAAGCACAAGTTTGAAAGACAGTGATCAATGAATAGACTGTCTCTTCCTCTAATACATCAGTATAAGGAGAATGCCACAAAAGAATTATGTAAACATTTAGAATTAGTAATCTGTAGTGTTGCACTGGGAAATGGGTGGGAGCATGGTGTGTTCTGAATGACAAGAGTATGCATATTGGGTGTCACTCATATAGGCCTCCCTTATCAGCCTCATGTTCAAAAACTGTATGAGATTTTTCAGCTAAATGTGTTTCAAGCAAACTGACAAATTGAATAACAAACCCCACATGGTCTGAAAGAAAAGCAGGAAGCAAAGTTAATTTCAAATGGGCATCTAGGTTTAAAATATACATAGCTGAACAGAGCTCTCAGAATTAAACTTTTGTGGTTTGGAAAGCTTTTGATACTAAGAATTCTTATGAAGACAATGTTCTTGACATTGACAGATTAAATGATGACTGGAGAATAGCCTACAAAACGTTTTATAGAATAACATATGTGCTTAAAAATTGTTTCTAAACTTACAGAGAGGAAGAGGGGTTTTCAAATTCCTATTTTAAATAAATGTACGTTACAGTAATACATAAGAATTGTAAAATTTGATGTGTTCTTTGTCTTTTGTCTATTTGGCCATGATGTGTCTGGTCCATTGTTTGGTGGCCAACTGTAAATTTTTGTAGTCAGTGTGTTGGTAGGAGGGGCCGGCCAGACTTTATGTGATTAGCCATGACCCTTTTTTGTTGAGGTGACAGTCTATCAGCAGTGATCAGCCGTAAGAGTTGACATGACGAGGAGGCATGCTGGTCACTAGTAACTACAGAAATACATCTGGATACTAAAGGTGCCACAGAAGTGCACAAAACAAGATGTAAAGCATCTTATTTTGAAGATCTGAACAGTTAAAAAAAAGGGGGGGGGAGGGGATGAACTTTAACTTTCAGTGCAGAGTCAATTGTCTCGCCTATAGTGAATGAGGCAATATGGCTTGTTTAGACTGTTCAGTCCTTCAGTGTGCCTTGAAGAGTCATTTCCACTGATGACTTTCTTAGCAGGACGAACTGATGTGTATGTGTTACTAATAACATTTACTGATACAAGTATTATGTACAATCTGTTTTCTGTTCAAATTTAATGCAGTAATGCATTCATTGTAAATAATTGTTGTAAAATGATTGTTCTATGACAATGAAAATAATCAGTTATTGATAATATAATGTAAATGGATATATAAAAAATCTATTCACCAGGTAGTGGGAGGGGAACACACACAAAAGGGTTAAAGTTATACAAGCTTTTGGAGCCAGTGGCTCCATCTTTTGGGAGAAGAGTTTAAGGGGGAGGAAGAGGGGTGAAGGAAAAGGACTGGAGAGGTTTAGGGAAAGGGGTACAGTTCAAAGAAGTCACCCAGAAGCCTGGGTCAGGAGTGACTTACCAGGTGGGATGAGAAGGAAAGACCAATTGTTGGGAACTGCACCAGACAAGATTTGAAAACCTGAGAGCTTAAAGATGGAAGACAGGGTAATATGCACAACAGAGATTACTACTGAAATATCATGCACAAGTTTATAAGAGTGAAAAGCTAAGTGCATTGTAAGTAACAAGAGGTGGGAGGGGGGATGGTAAAAAATAGAAAATGCAGAAAATGAAAGATGTAGAAAACTAAAATGGAGTGGAGAAAGGAGTAGTTACTATGAATAAATGCTGAGACAGAAGAAATTAACATAAATAAGGCCAGGTGGTGGTGAGAACCAAGGACATGTTGTAGTGCTAATTCCCACTTGTGGAGTTCTGAGAAACTGGTGCGTGGGGGAAGAATCTAGATGGTACATGTGGTGAAACAGGCACCAAGGCCATGACTGTCATGTTATACAGTATGCTCTGCAACAGGATATTGTCTCTCTAGGCTGATAACTAGGTGCTAGTCATGCCAACATAAAAGGCTAAACAGTGTTTACATATCAGCTGGTATATGACATGTGTTGTTTCACAGGATATGTTCTGCCAGTTACAGGGTTGGAATAGGTGATGGTAGGAAGGTGCATAAGGCAAGTCTTGCAGTAGGGATGGTCACAGGTGTAGGAGCCATAGGGTGGGGAGATCGGTGCAGATGGATCATAGGGTCTGACAAGGATATTGTGGAGATTGGGAGGGCGATGAAAAGCTGTTCTAGGTGTGCTGGGCAAAATCTTATACAGAATGGATCTCACTTCAGGGCATGATTTTAGGAAGTCATGGCTTTGTTGAAGTTGCTGGTTAATATGTTCGAGACCAGGATAATACTAGGTGACAAGTGGTGTGTTCAGAAGTTGTTTTTTGGAGGGATCAGCAGTACCAGGATTGGATATGATGGCCCAGGAAATCTGCTTTTGAACTAGACTGTTGGGATAATTATGTCCATTGAAGGCTGAAGTGAGAGTGGTGGTGTGTTACTGTAAAGAGTCTGCATCTGAACAAATCCGTTTGCCTCAAATGTCAAGACTGTACGGGAGGGAACATTTGATGTGAAAAGGATGGCAACTGTCAAAATGTAAGTACTGTTGGATGTGGCTGGAAGTGTGTAGCTGGCCCTCGGTGAGGGTGAGATCAACATCAAGGAAAGTGGCATGGGTTTCAGAATAGGACCACGTGAAATTTAATTGGGTGAATGTATTTAGACATTCCAGGAATGTTAACTGGTCAGCCTCACCATGAGTCCATACGGCAAAGATGTCATCAGTGTATCTGAGCCAGATCTGGGGCTGAAGGCTTATGGATCCTAGGAAAGCTCCTCCAAGCAACCCATGAAAAGTGTGGTGTCACCGCCAGACACCACACTTGCTAGGTGGTAGATTAAATCGGCCGCGGTCCATTTAGTACATGTCGGACCCGCGTGTCGCCACTGTGTAATCGCAGACCTATCGCCACCACAAGGCAGGTCTCGTGATACGAACAAGCACTCGCCCCAGTTGTACGGACGACCTAGCTAGCGACTAGATGTACGAAGCCTTTCTCTCTCATTAGCCGAGAGACAGAATAGCCTTCAGCTAATTTAATGGCTACGAACTAGCAAGGCGCCATTAGCCTTACAGTGATTGTAATTAAAGTCTCCTGTGTATAGTCAAGAGCGATGTACCACAATGATTGATTAAAGATAAGTATTAATCCAGCTATGTACTTTTCTTCATAGCATTAATTACGTAGCCTGTTCTAGTACTTCATGCCCGTCTGCGTTAGTCTAGCGTGCATTTTCAGCCATCTCGATCTACAAGGTGTTGGCCCAGCTGCCGACACATCAAAAAGGTTGGCATAGGAAGGAGCCATCCTGATTCCCATGGCCGTACCCTTGATCTGTTTGTATGTCTGCCCCTCTAAGATGAAGTAATAGTTTGTAAGTGTAAAGTCTTTCCTTCTCATCCTGTCTGGTAAGCTTCCCCTGACCGATGTTATGGGTGACTTTTCTGAACTGTACCCCTTTCCCTAAACGTCTCCAGTCCTTCTCCTTCAGCTCTCTTCCCCTTCAAATCTTCTGCCAGAAGAAAGAGCCACTGGCTCCGAAAGCTTATAAAAGTTAAACCCTTTTGTGTGTGTGTTTCCCTGCTGCTGCTTGGCAAGTACATTTATTATCTATCCATTTACAATATAAAATGATTTTTCTGTTTTTAATGATACAGGGCTACAATAGCCTAAGAATTATCACTTGCACTTCAATGTATTGAATATTTACATGTTTTTTTAAAAGTTTGTTGTTACCTTTTAGATGAAAACAACCTTAAGATTTTTTGACTTATTTCACATCAGTGAGTAACATTTCACTTGGTATCTGTGGAAGGTATATTAGCATATCCATTTGTCTTTGTCAACATTTATTGTGTATTTGTGTTTTCTGACATGTTTTACATCCTGGAGTAACTCTTCCCTGTGTATCTATTGGAACAAAAAATGCATCTAATCTAATGTAATCTATACCATGTGTGTATTGTCACTTTACGGCAAGAAGGTTCGATAACATAAGTTCTCCCTCCAGATTGTCACACATCACAGCTACCTGATGTGAACATTCAGCTGTTATCACGTGATGCACCACATTGAAGATATGCCTAATACTGGTCGTCCACACTCAACAACCCTAGTGAATGACTCTCCACTGTTCACAAACCACTCCACATGAGCAAGTTATTCTCTAGGCATCCCTTACAAGCCCGTAGCACTTTAGTGTAAGAATGGTGGGAAAGGGAACTACTGGAATAGAACCAGGGTCAATGGTATTGGGGGGGGGGGGGGGGGGGGAGATTTATTCGCTGCCTCAGAATCGTCGTGGAAGAGAGCTTATGGGACCAGGTACCAGTTCGTGTCTCAGGCATGCAGTTTCAAAGGTTGAGCAGAAACAGTGGCAAGCCAGCCAGCTTATCATTTAAGGATGTTGTATATCATTCATTGCTGTCCTGATGAAAGCATCCTCCAGCCTACTGTCCAGGCTTAAAATAGACATATCGGTTATGGGTTATTCTTTCAATATAATGCACAACCACACTATGCACAGCTCATGAACACCTCCCTCTATGAGGTAGGATTCAGCTGAATGGAATAGCCTGTAGCATCTGCTCACATGAACCTATTTTAGCATGCATCGTAAATGAACACATTCAAAAGAGGGAGTGCAGAAATTATTGTGAGCATTTTGTATAGAAACAAATAATTTCCCTGTATTACACCCCCACACAGGAAAGATGACTTCAGTAGCAAAATGACTAAAAGTGACTGTGCATTATTTATTACAAACAGGCATATCACGTCAGCTGTTCCACTCATTAACATAATTTAGAGATTAACTGTTTTCATTCATTTATCACAGAAAGTAACTGATGCACAGCATATTTCCCATCTCATGATTTTCTTTATGAAGAGGTGGTGTATACAATATGCCGTGGGCTCCAGCAATAGCTGCCTATAGATGAAGTTCTCAACAGTCGCATTGCATCAGAAGACATTGTCTAATGAACAATAGGCAAGTGATTCACCTTGGCCAGATGGTTGTTATTGGCTCTTTGAGTGCCTCTCACGTAGCACACAGAAGTCCTGAAACATGCTGGTGTTCAGACAGGGAATGTTCAGATTGTTGACTGACTTCATGTTGCAGCTTCCATTTGTGCAACAGTTGCGCAGCTTGATTGGACATTCACTCAGTGTTGTACCGTTGTATTTCCATTTGTTCCCCTCACTGATTAAAGTTTTCGACAACTGGTCAGATGCTAGATTCCTGTGTTGCTGGCTATGCATCCAGCCTATAGAATTCTATAAACAGGGCATTTGAAACTTGTTTCCGGCATGGAAAAGTTGTCAAGAGACTCGATGTATTTGTTGAGACTGCTGCTTGTGGCAGTCGTGACATATCAGAATCGACTGTCACCTTTGCTTGCATCATCTGCATCATTATGGTCTTCTCCTGGGGCCACTGTTTACGTGAACAGCATAGGCTTGTTTACTTAAATATTACGCAATGTTAGGCTTTAGTATTCTTAATGCAGTACTACTTTTAATGTTTTATAGTGGGTTAGTTGATTTAGAAAATACAAGTAACGTGGAGCGTATGATATTCAGATTGTGTTTTGCTTTGGAAACTATTTGGAAATTCCACTGATTTGATCAGATATATCGGTGGAAGTAGACATCATTATACTAAAAGTAAATTGAGTTACTGCTACTAATAATTATTATAATGGAAGTAGATTGATGCTGGCATATAAACAGACCTTAATTTTTTTCTAGACTGCTCCCATAGCCAGTAGGCTATTGGATGAAATGTGTAGATTATCATCTTTTGTTTTCTGTTTATAGGGTCATTAATTTTGTATTGTGAAGTTTGATGCATGGAGAGCTGTGTCAAATCAGTCTCTAGACTGAAGATCTTAACAACAGCAACAACAACAATAACAAAGTTTGATTTTTAATTTTTGGTTTCTGATCTTGTTTGTTCATTCTGGATGGTGAAAGGTTTTAAGTACTGTTGGCTATAAATTTACTGAAATAATGAAACAAGTTATATCGTGTAATTTTTTCCAACACATTTTTAGAATTCAACCCATCGTAGATAACAAGTTTAACAAAAACAGTATAAACAAATTTATAAATTTTGAACTAATATATCACTTTTCTGTCCAAAACATTGAATGTCCTGATAATTAATTTCTATATGTAATTTTTTGACCATTCTTGTACTGGAAGTTTAGGAGATCTCAATTTAAGGTAACAGTAACTTAAAAGACAAATGATTGTCAGTACAATGCATAAACATGTGATAAAAAAGTAATGAGAATTTTTGTTTTTCTCAAAGAATATTTTTTTATTCATCAACAACAACTTTGTCCCCTTCGAAGTAATTCCCCTCAGATATAATGCACATGTGCCAACAGTTTTTCCAGTCTTGGAAGCACTTCTGGAACTCACTTTTCATCATGATGTTCAGCTCTGCCTGTGATTCTGTTTTTACATCATCATTGGTGGCAAACTAACGTCCTTTCATGGTTCCCTTCAGCCCTGGGCATAGAAAGAAGTCGCAGAGGGTCATGTCCGATGAATGCAGTGCCTGAGGCAACATAATGGTTTTGTTTTTACCCCAAAAAATTCTAAATAAGTATTGAGGTGTGAACGGGAGCTCTGGCATGATGCTATTTCCATGAGTGGTTTTCCCACAATTCTTGTCATTTTCTTCAGATTGGTTCATGCAAACGGCGCATAACTTTTAGGAAGTATTCCTTATTGACAGTACCACCTTAGGGCAGGAACTCATAATGTACTATCCCATTGCAATTGAAGAAAACAGTGAGAGGAACTTTCGCATTAGATCGAACTTGTTGAAATTTTTTCGGTCTTAGTTCTTCAGGCAGTTTCCGCTGGGGCAATTGGGCCTTGGTTTCAACGTCATACCCATGTACTCATGTTTTGTCACCTGTTATAAGCTTCTCTAGAAGTTCTGGATCATTGTTGACTTCATTCAGGATTTCCTGAGCAATGTCTATGCAATGTCATTTTTGGTTGAAATTCAACAATTTAGGAACAAACTTTGCTACTACATGTTTCGTGCCCAAAACTCCCCAAAACATTGCTTGGCAAGAGCCAAAGGATAGGGTGACATCATCAGAAACCTCTCTAATGGTGATTCGGCAATTTTTCCAAAACCATTTTCTTTACACCTTTCACATTGTCATCGGTAATTGATGTAGTAGGATGTCCTGAGCAATGTCTATGCAACGCCATTTTTGGTTGAAATTCAACAATTTAGGAACAAACTTTGCTACTACATGTTTCGTGCCCAAAACTCCCCAAAACATTGCTTGGCAAGAGCCAAAGGATAGGGATGTCAAGGGTGGTCGTTGTGCTCATCTTCGTGACTCTATTTGAAATGTTTATAGCACTCTTAAATTCTTGTCATACTCATAGTAGATTGCCAAAAGCCACAGGCAACAGTACAAATGCGGTATTGTACTTTATTCCAGTTTCAAACAAAATTTAGAGCAAATTCTTTGATCCATCTTTTTCAAAGGTAAAAATTCGCTGAACACTTGTAAATATACATAACCTTTCAGACTGTCAGCAATAAACTAAATATTCAAAACAGCTGAAAATGCCAGCATACACCAGGAACATGTGTACCAACAAGACTTTAAAAAAAATTGTGTGCAACCTGTGAAATTAAAAAATTTCCAGAATGAAATTTTAACTCTGCAGTGAAGTGTGCAGTGATATGAAACTTCCTGGCACATTATAACTGTGTGCCAGATGGAGACTTGAACTAGGGACCTCATATTTGTTCTGTGTGTACACAAGTAATCCTCCTCCCAGTCTTGATGTAGGTTTCACACACACACACACACACACACACACACACACACACACACACACACACACACAGCCAAAGTTTCAGCACAATTTAGTTGGCTGGGACTACGCCACAGTTTTGAAACGTTTATATTCCATTGACTCTGAAGAAGGAATCTTTCAAAAGCTAGAAACATTATCAGTTTTCTTTATGTGTCTGTTGATGACTATCATGTCAGCTATTCCACAAATTGTTACATTTAATCAAGTATTGCAGTTTAACAATGGCATTCGTAAGTAGCTGGGGATTGTGGGGCATAAATATTTGTCACTGTCACTACTTTTATTTATAACACAACCCACATAATCAGAACACATCAGCTTGAATAATGAAGTAAGAAACAGCAACAGCAAAAGGACACAGAAGTTCTACACTCCTAGGTATTAGCAACAGGCAGCCTCACCCTACTAGTGGTTGTTGTGCAACAAGAGTTCGGAGTGGTATGTGGTGGTGGTGGTGGTGGTGGTGGTGGTGGTTGGGGGGGGGGGGGCTGTGGAGGCATAAGTAATTACCAGCTTCAATACTTTTATTTATAATATAACCTATCTAATTAGAGCACATCAGCTTAATCCCTTAAGTGGACATTTTTCAAGCATGCTCCTCTGCCTCAGTTGGCAATTTCTGCTAGCACTGGCTAGTGCCATGTGTCTTACCCAGTCATTAAAACATTTCTTTCTTCATTTTAGTTTGTGGACCAGTACAGAAGACGGGTTGAAGTGCTATGGAATGAAAAAGAGAAATTAAATTTCATTTTTTGCGTTACTACAGATTGTTTTCTGTGTCAAATATTTTAAAATGTGATGTTGCACGTAGGACTCTTAATGCATACTCCATACATCCTTGTCGGTCTTTTCATCATTGTGCATGGCAAAACCTCTAGAAAATGCCTGGCTGCAAGACAATTCACTTTTGGTGATTGAGGTGCATGTCCAATTGGTAACGCTTGTTATGGAGAGGATTCGGACAGATATTCCCCAAGATTAATAATGAATTCCAATCTGCTTTTTTCACTGCCATATTTTTTGTACAGAATGTGTGCATTGAAACATGCAATGAATCGCAAAACACACTCTGATAATATTTGTTCAGTTTGTTTCTAGTCATTTGCTGTCGCTGCAACTGGGAGTCAGTGCTATTGAGCTCTCCCGTATCCCGTAGTCCTTGATAACAATTGGCTTTACCTGATGGAATTCTTCAAAATTACTTCTTGTAATGTATCATCATGAAACCTCCTGACTATAACAATGTCCCTCTTGCTTTCCATACACTCAACATCAGTTTTTTTCTGTAGACAGCCGCCCCCCCCCCCCCCCCCCCTCCCCTCCTCCGGCGGGGCTCATGGTTCTTTCGTGAGTCCGTGCATGGCGCACATGGGTCCCTGAGCTGTTATGGCCCATTCTTCGCCCTTGGCTGCAATTCCTTCAACCTGCCCCCTCTCTCCCTCTTCTCGCTTCTTCCCCGTTGCCACCTCCTTCCCCTCGCTCGGTGTTTTTTGATTTATGTCGACCAGGCTATCCATTGGTTACCTGTATTGGTTGCAATTTTGTTCCTCTTGCCTGTTCTTTCAACCTTTTGGCTTTTAGATCCCCACTTGAGGTTAGACCTCCACTTCAAAATTTCCTGTTTTTAGTGTGAGCCATATGGGGAAGAACTCCCTCTCTAGCATCTACGGTGTGGATTCCTCTCCCCCCTTCCTTCCCCTCTCCCTTCCCAACTGTAGCCCCCTTCCACCCTTCTAGGTCACCAGCACATGTAGCCAGTCCATGTGGTGGGGTTGTTATTTACCCATATGGCTGAGCCCCCTGACAACACAGGGATCCCACTACTGATACCTGAGCTGTTTCCTCCCCATGTATTCCGGGGAGTGGTTGCTTATCTTGTCGGAGCATCAGAACTCCCTGCAACGGCCACTATGCCGGACGGCCCTCGCTGGGGCTGGGTGGCACCCGTGGGGAGAGCCCCTGATCGGAGTGGGTGGTATCATGGCAGATGCTTGGTGCATGAAGTGTATCAAGCTGCAAAAATCTGGCCATTCTCAAACAGCCGTCTCTTCAAATGCTGAATTATCATTAAATGCTGCTTCATATGACCCGGCAACCGTCCCCTCCCTGACTACACCATGGGAGGAGGGCCAGGCTCGCCGTCTTGGGATGAAACCCTTTTCCTGTTACTTTGTCTGTACTAGGATGGTTGAGGACACATTCACCGCCACAAAGCCATTGTTTTTCGTGGGAAATATTGAGGACAAGTTTGGTGAAGTGGAGTCTCTTAAGTGAAATGCGATTGGGCTCCCTGTTGATCAAAGCTTCTTCTGCCACACAATCTGCGGGTCTTGATACCTGTGATAGTCTTGGCAATATTCCAGTGTGTATCTCTCCTCACCAGTCTCTGAATATGGTCCAGGGAGTAATTTTCCATAGGGACCTCATCCTGCAAACTGATGAGGAACTCCAGGCTAATGTGGAGCGGAGTGTTGTACATTTTGTTCGACACGTGCAAAAGGGTCGCAAAGACAACTGCACTGATACTGGTGCCTTCATTCTGGCTTTCGAGGGGGATACTCTCCCAGGAAAGGTCAAGGTTATGTGCTACAGATGTGATGTGAAGCTGTACGTCCCTCCACCTATGCGGTGCTTTCGGTGCTTGAATTTTGGGCATATGTCTTCCCACTGTATGGCAGACCCTTTGTGTAGTGACTGGCCACCACTCCATGAGAGAAGCCCCCGTGTTCTACCATCTGTGTGTGTCAGTTGTGCTGACGGCCACTCCCCTCGCTCGTCGGATTTCCCGGCTCACAAGAGAGAAAAGAAGATCCAAGAATACAAGTCCCTGGATCGCCTGTCTTATGCTGAGGCCTGCCAAAAGAATGAGACACTCCATCCAGTGTCACTATCTTCAACTTTTGTCTCCGTTACTTCCTTTCCTCCTCCTCCTCCTCCTCCTCCTCCTCCTCCTCCTCCCCCCCCCCCCCCACTTTGTTCTTACCCCAGCCCCACCCCACTCTCCTCTCCCCCTCCCCTGCAGTTCCCATGACCTCACTTCAGTGAGCCGTTCCCCCTCCGTGGCCAAAGAAATGCCGCCCTTCTGCGGCAACTGCCAGTGATCGGGCTCCCTCCTGAGACCCCTCTCCTCGCCATCTTCCCCGCCAGAAGACTGTTACCACCACTCGGCCACGAGGTGCACCATCTGTGCGCCCCAAGTTCGCCCGCTCTCTTTTGGTTCCTGATCTTGCAGAAGCCTCTAGTCCCCCTGTGCCCCGCTCTCCTCCACCTCAGACAGAGAAGAAGAAGTAACATAAATGAAACGCAGGGGTCATTGGTCCCCTCCCCCCTACCGGAGAAGCAATAGCCTCCTCCGGCTCCTCTCATGTGGAAGGGGTCCATTGGGGCCCTCTCTCCCAAGGTCTCCACTAATGCCATGGCGGACACTCACCAGTGGCTCAAGGAGCCAAAAGATGCTGGACAAAGAGCTTCATAGTCTTGTTCCATGCCTGAAGCTGCTTCGGAGAAATCTTCCTAGCAAGTCCCTGAAGAGAAGTGAGAGAGCAAGCAAACTAAGAACAAGTCTGCTAAGAAACAGGGCCCTCTCATGGCTCCACCACCATGCCCTATCCATTCTGCATCTCAGGATGCAGTGGAGATCTTAGCGTCCCCTGTTGACGTGGAGCTCACTGATGCCTCAGCCACCGTAGAAATGGCTACAAATACTCATTCGGAGGCAGCAGGTGACCTTGAGGCATAACCTGCCTCCTTGTGCGCTTCATGGCTTCCCAGCCTCATGATGACATCATCCTCCAGTGGAATTTCGGCGGTTTTTTCCACCACCTGGATGAACTACGGCAACAGTTAAGCTTTACACCTGCTTTCTGCATTGCCCTCCAGGAAACCTGGTTCCCAGCAATGTGGACCCCTGCCCTCCGTAGCTATAAGGGATATTACAGGAACCATAACAATTATAATAGAGCGTCAGGTGTCTTTGTCCTGAACTCAATATGCAGTGAACCTGTGCCCCGTCAAACCCCTCTTGAAGCTGTGGCTGTCAGGTTAAGGACGATACAGAAAATAACTGTCTGCAACATATATCTTCCTCCAGATGGTGCAGTACGCCTGAATGCATTGACTGCACTGATTGATCAGCTCCCTAAACCTTTCCTACTTTTGGGAGATTTTAATGCTCATAACCCCTTGTTGGGTGGCACAGTTCTTACTGGCCGAGGCAGAGATGTCGAAAATTTACTGTCTCACAGAATGAGATTTTCACTTTGCAGCGGAGTGTGCGCTGATATGAAACTTCCTGGCAGATTAAAACTGTGTGCCAGATCGAGACTCAAACTCAGGACCTTTGCCTTTTGCAGGCAAGTGCTCTACCAACTGAGCTACCCAAGCATGACTCATGCCTCGTCCTCACAGCTTTACTTCTGCCAGTACCTCGTCTCCTACCTTCCAAACTTTACAGAAGCTCTCCTGCGAACCTTGCAGAACTAGCACTCCTGAATGAAAGGATATTGCGGAGACATGGCTTAGCTACAGCCAGGGGGATGTTTCCAGAATGAGATTTTCACTCTGCAATGGAGTGTGCGCTGATATGAAACTTGAGGAGGGGGCGTGAGTCATGCTTGGGTAGCTCAGTTGGAAGAGCACTTGCCTGCGAAAGGCAAAGTTCCTGAGTTCTAGTCTCGGTCCGGCACAGTTTTAATCTGCCAGGAAGTTTTTACTGTCTCCATTCAACCTCTGCC